>NC_136265.1:81728386-82453386 GCF_964187855.1 Myxine glutinosa | reverse complement strand
ACGTCATGTGAATCAGTTGTTGGCTCGCGGGTCCGGTCATTCACACACAACCAATTTTGTTCCACCGTGCAATGTGTCCTCATCCATTGAAGTGCCCGTGACCACGTTTCGGCCAGCTGCCCATCATCCATCTGTGGAGCCGGATGTTCATGGCAGTGAGAGTAGTGTGGATGTTCCTCCGGTTTTGGTTGAGCCTAGTTTGGTGTCTGGTGGGGAGCCGTCATCTGTCTCCAATGCCTCACCATCGCCGTTCGTGTCCACGGCTCAATGCCCGCGTGTTTCTACTAGACGCATTGTGCGACCAGCATATTTGAAAGACTATGTGACTTAAGGGGGGAGGAGTGTAGTTCCGTGTACGGCCGAGCGAGGCCTGTGTTGCCATTGCCTGGATTCAAGGTGGTGCTTGATCCTATCTGGGCGGGGCTAAGTGAGGCCGCTGTGGGCCGGGGCCGAGTGAGGCCTGTGTTGCTGATGCCTGGATTAAAGATGGTGCTTGATCCTATCTGGGAGGGGCAGAGTGAGGCCGCTGTGGGCAGGGTCGAGTGAGGCCTATGTTGCCGTTGCCTGGATTAAAGATGGTGCTTGATCCTATCTGGGTGGGGCAGAGTGAGGCCGCTGTGGGTGGGGCCGAGTGAGGCCTGTGTTGCTGATGCCTGGATTAAAGATGGTGCTTGATCCTATCTGGGAGGGGCAGAGTGAGGCCGCTGTGGGCAGGGTCGAGTGAGGCCTATGTTGCCGTTGCCTGGATTAAAGATGGTGCTTGATCCTATCTGGGTGGGGCAGAGTGAGGCCGCTGTGGGTGGGGCCGAGTGAGGCCTGTGTTGCCGTTGCCTGGATTAAAGATGGTGCTTGATCCTATCTGGGTGGGGCAGAGTGAGGCCGCTGTGGGTGGGGCCAAGCGAGGCCTGTGTTGCCGTTGCCTGGAATAAGAATGGTGCGTGATCATATTTGCGTGTCCGCATCCTTATAACGAAGACATTACATACAGCATTACTTTACATCTCCTCTCCTTCAAAATGAAAATCAATTTAAAGATTCCGTTTGTCCAGATGTTTTACAACATGGCCTGAGGGAGTAGTATGGGCAATATGCTCCTGTAGCTGTTCATGAACCACAACAGTGGGGGGCAATGGAGAAAATGCTGATCACCATCGGTGGCAAGAGAAGGAGAGGAAGAATATCAATTATGCTCATCATCGTCCGATTTTGCAATATCTGGTTCACACACAGCTTGTGTGATTGGCCATCTTCCTTGAAGATCGGAGATGTTGGAGATTCCTGCGGAACAAACCGTTCCCTGCTCTGAGCAAGTATGACCTGGAGTCCGAGACAACTTGTGGTTTTGTACAATCTCACCAGGAATCCATTTGCTAGTACCTGGTGCTGGCAGTGGCTCCATGCAGACCTGCTGACCCTGAACTAAAGATGGCCACTCTCGTGCTACCTGATCATGACAGAACTTTTGCTTGGTCTTATCCATGTCAAAATGTCGTTTGATATCATGAAAGCTTTGCTGTGGGCACGGGGCATTCTGGGGCTCCGTTTCTTTGGGCGCGGGGCATTCTGGGGCTCCGTTTCTTTGGGTGCGGGGCATTCTGGGGCTCCGTTTCTTTGGGCGCGGGGCATTCTGGGGCTCCGTTTCTTTGGGCGCGGGGCATTCTGGGGCTCCGTTTCTTTGGGCACGGGGCATTCTGGGGCTCCGTTTCTTTGGGCGTGGGGCATTCTGGGGCTTTGTTTCGCTCGGTGAATGAGGATGAGGATTCTGACATTTTAATAAAACTGATCGAACATGACCTCATCATCATCATTAACATCACAACTTTACAGATCGATCAGGAATTCTTGTTCGTTTTTAGTTTTTAAATAAAACCCAAATATTTGTAACGAAATCCTCGATCTGTGGGAATCTGCGGATTGGAATTAAACAAACCCTGAATATTTGTAACGATCTGTGGCGAATCTGCAGATTGGAATTGATGAATTAATTATTTTCAGGGATCGGTTGAGGAAACTCACATGTTGTGTGTACTGTGGGGGACTGTACGACACTACTACACTACTACACTACTACACTACTACACTACTACACTACTACACTATACTACACTGTACTACACTCTTCACTTCACTGTTCGCCATGAATGGACATCTCTCAGGTGAGGATAACAGGTTGAACCCTGCGGGATCCTCGAGTTTCTCCGATGGAAGGAACTTGGTCGGTCCTGAAGATCCTCACTCGGACTGCAGGTTCAGGATCGCTCGACCTGAGGAGAACAAGTCCGGACACGGTGCGTGATGTTTACTGTTTAAATACACTTACATGGGGAATCACACTATGTACGGGGAGGGTTCACTCGTACAAGATCGTGTCGATGTCCTGATCTGGTTCCCTCATACAAGATCGTGTCGATGTCCTGATCTGGTTCCCTCATACAAGATCGTGTCGATGTCCTGATCTGGTTCCCTCATACAATATCGTGTCGATGTCCTGATCGGGTTCACTCGTACAAGATCGTGTCGATGTCCTAATCAGGTTCCCTCGTACAAGATCGTGTCGATGTACTGACCCGGTGAATCGATTCCGCTCGTTGTTATCGGAGCTCGAACGGAGATTTTGATTCCTGAGAGCAGATTCGTTAATCGCCAAGTTGTGAGAGCAGTTCGATCGTTTCCTCCTTGTGAGGTATCTTGACAGTGGATGTCTGGATGGAAGTGAGTGGATGTATGGATGGAAGTGAGTGGATGTATGGGTGGAAGTGAGTGGATTTATGGGTGGAAGTGAGTGGATGTATGAATGGAAGTGAGTGGATGTATGGATGGAAGTGAGTGGATGTATGGATGGAAGTGAGTGGATGTGAGGGTGGAAGTGAGAGGATGTATGGGTGGAAGTGTGTGGATGTCTGGATGGAAGTGAGTGGATGTATGGATGGAAGTGAGTGGATGTATGGGTGGAAGTGAGTGGATTTATGGGTGGAAGTGAGTGGATGTATGAATGGAAGTGAGTGGATGTATGGATGGAAGTGAGTGGATGTATGGATGGAAGTGAGTGGATGTATGGGTGGAAGTGAGAGGATGTATGGGTGGAAGTGTGTGGATGTATGGGTGGAAGTGAGTGGATTTATGGGTGGAAGTGAGTGGATTTATGGGTGGAAGTGAATGGATGTATGGATGGAAGTGAGTGGATGTATGGATGGAAGTGAGTGGATGTATGGGTGGAAGTGAGTGGATGTATGGATGGAAGTGAGTGGATGTATGGATGGAAGTGAGTGGATGTATGGGTGGAAGTAAGAGGATGTATGGGTGGAAGTGTGTGGATGTATGGGTGGAAGTGAGTGGATGTATGGGTGGAAGTGAGTGGATGTATGGATGGAAGTGAGTGGATGTATGGATGGAAGTGAGTGGATGTATGGATGGAAGTGAGTGGATGTTTGGATGGAAGTGTGTGGATGTATGGGTGGAAGTGGATGTGTGGATGGAAGTGAGTGGATGTTTGGATGGAAGTGTGTGGATGTATGGGTGGAAGTGAGTGGATGTATGGATGGAAGTGAGTGGATGTATGGATGGAAGTGAGTGGATGTATGGGTGGAAGTGAGTGGATGTGTGGGTGGAAGTGAGTGGATGTATGGATGGAAGTGAGTGGATGTATGGATGGAAGTGAGTGGATGTATGGGTGGAAGTGAGTGGATGTGAGGGTGGAAGTGAGTGGATGTATGGATGGAAGTGAGTGGATGTATGGATGGAAGTGAGTGGATGTGAGGGTGGAAGTGAGTGGATGTGAGGGTGGAAGTGAGTGGATGTGTGGATGGAAGTGAGTGGATGTATGGATGGAAGTGAGTGGATGTATGGGTGGAAGTGAGTGGATGTGAGGGTGGAAGTGAGTGGATGTATGGATGGAAGTGAGTGGATGTATGGATGGAAGTGAGTGGATGTGAGGGTGGAAGTGAGTGGATGTGAGGGTGGAAGTGAGTGGATGTGTGGATGGAAGTGAGTGGATGTATGGATGGAAGTGAGTGGATGTATGGATGGAAGTGAGTGGATGTATGGGTGGAAGTGAGTGGATGTGAGGGTGGAAGTGAGTGGATGTATGGATGGAAGTGAGTGGATGTATGGATGGAAGTGAGTGGATGTGAGGGTGGAAGTGAGTGGATGTGAGGGTGGAAGTGAGTGGATGTGTGGATGGAAGTGAGTGGATGTATGGATGGAAGTGAGTGGATGTATGGATGGAAGTGAGTGGATGTATGGGTGGAAGTGAGTTGATGTATGGATGGAAGTGAGTGGATGTTTGGATGGAAGTGTGTGGATGTATGGGTGGAAGTGAGTGGATGTATGGATGGAAGTGAGTGGATGTATGGATGGAAGTGAGTGGATGTATGAGTGCAAGTGAGTGGATGTGTGGGTGGAAGTGAGTGGATGTATGGATGGAAGTGAGTGGATGTGTGGGTGGAAGTTAGTGGATGTTTGTGTGGAAGTGAGTGGATGTTTGTGTGGAAGTGAGTGGATGTTTGTGTGGAAGTGAGTGGATGTTTGTGTGGAAGTGAGTGGATGTTTGTGCGGAAGTGAGTGGATGTGTGGGAGGAAGTGAGTGGTTGTGTGGGTGGAAGTGAGTGGATGTATGGGTGGAAGTGAGTGGATGTGTGGGTGGAAGTGAGTGGATGTGTGGGTGGAAGTGAGTGGATGTGTGGGTGGAAGTGAGTGGATGTGTGGGTGGAAGTGAGTGGATGTGAGGGTGGATGTGTGTGGATGTGAGGGTGGATGTACCGATGGAAGTGAGTGGATGTACGGATGGAAGTGAGTGGATGTACGGATGGAAGTGAGTGGATGTACGGATGGAATTGAGTGGATGTGAGGGTGGATGTGAGGGTGGATGTGAGTGGATGTATGGATGGAAGTGAGTGAATGTGTGGATGGAAGTGAGTGGATGTGTGGATGGAAGTGAGTGGATGTATGGATGGAAGTGAGTGGATGTATGGATGGAAGTGAGTGGATGTATGGATTGAAGTGAGTGGATGTATGGATGGAAGTGAGTGGATGTATGGGTGGAAGTGAGTGGATGTGAGGGTGGAAGTGAGTGGATGTATGGATGGAAGTGAGTGGATGTATGGATGGAAGTGAGTAGATGTGAGGGTGGAAGTGAGTGGATGTGTGGATGGAAGTGAGTGGATGTATGGATGGAAGTGAGTGGATGTATGGATTGAAGTGAGTGGATGTATGGATGGAAGTGAGTGGATGTATGGGTGGAAGTGAGTGGATGTGAGGGTGGAAGTGAGTGGATGTATGGATGGAAGTGAGTGGATGTATGGATGGAAGTGAGTGGATGTGAGGGTGGAAGTGAGTGGATGTGAGGGTGGAAGTGAGTGGATGTGTGGATGGAAGTGAGTGGATGTATGGATGGAAGTGAGTGGATGTATGGATGGAAGTGAGTGGATGTGTGGATGGAAGTGAGTGGATGTGTGGATGGAAGTGAGTGGATGTGTGGGTGGAAGTGTGTAGTTCCAAGGTTAAAATGTCCTTCAGTTCTCCTCATGTTACATGGAAATCCATCCTAATACATTTTGGGATTCTGTTAATTAACCAGTTGATGGAAGTTCTCCTATTTGTGGCTTCATAGTTGTTTATTCGCTATGAATTGTGGGACGAAATTCTAGTGAGCCGCACTTCCGCTTCTCAACTCGATGTAGTCAGGCAGATAGGTGTAACAATTGTGGGTTTATACGTACAAGCATGAAATTTGGCACAGTCATAGATAATAGTCTAATGAATAATTCCAGATATGGACCCACCGCGAAAACGTCCTATGGTAGCCGTGGCGGCCATTTTACAAAATGGCCGCTTTTAGTCCAGTGGCTAGATAGGGGTCTCGTGCACCCCCCCCCCCCCCCCGAAATATACTTCTCATTGGTGTCTATAGATAGGAAAAAATGTGTAGAAAATGATTTGCTATGTTAAATAGTTGAAAAAATGTCCCACATATCATTTTTATGCAAATTAGTGCAAATTAGCAAATTAAATAAAGTGCAAATTAGCAAATTAAATAAAGTTTTTATTTATTTATTGCAACTTGTTATCGTATCTTATCTTTTTTTTCAGTTGGTGTTTCGAACAGCGAAATGTCTAAGAGTTATCAGCTAGTGGATCCACTGCAACCTGGACAATCAAAGGCGCAGGTACAGACGGAAAGTATTCTTGCCACACATACAAGGTCACTTGCAAAGAGCCTGTCGTGTGGATATAGTCTGGGACCAGTACCGTGACAACAGCCTGAAATCTCAAGCCAGGGACAAACGTGGGAAAGGCATTCGAAGGAGAGTTGACGGATCCACTGTTCTTCCAGGAAATTGGCAGCAGTTCCTGAGAATTGATGCAAACAAAACAGAACTGTTTGCCTTCTTGACAAAACACATCACACATCTTGTATCAGATAAGCAGATAGTCACCACGGATGGTTCAGACGTGACGTGCATTCCCGCACGCGACACCAGTCATCTTGCCCCATGTGACCATGAGGAGGCTGATACACGAATGATGATACATCTCGCGGATGCAGTCCGTGATGGATTTCAGAAAATTCTTCTGCGTACGGTGGATACAGATATAGTGGTATTGGCTGTGGCAGCAACAACCAAACTCAAAATCCAGGAGCTTTGGGTGGCCTTTGGGACAGGCCAGCACTTCAGGTATATTCCAGCACATGAAATTGCAGCATTCCTCGGACCAGATAAGTCACAGGCCCTCCCGATGTTCCATGCATACACAGGGTGTGACACAGTCTCGTCATTTAATACACGTGGCAAGAATACAGCCTGGGATACCTGGAAAGTATTTGACGAATTGACGCCAGCGTTAGTTCATCTCTCCACGGGGACAGCAGACATCTCTGATGATGTTGTGGCAGTGCTCGAGCGGTTCACCATTCTTCTCTACGATCGCACCAGCAATCTCGTCAACATAGACGAAGCTCGACAGGCACTCTTCACGAAGAAAGGACGAGCCATGCAAGCTATTCCCCCTACCAGAGGAGCCCTAGTACAACAAATCAAGAGGGCTGTGTACACGGGTGGCCACTGCTGGGGAAACATGCTCAAGGTTGTTATGGATCTGCCCTCACCTGGGGATTGGGGATGGATCGATCCCCACAACTGGAAACCCCTGTGGTCCATGCTTCCTGAAGCCAGCATTTCATCAAGGGAGCTGATTTGTTGTAAATGCAAAAAGGGTTGCAAGGGACGATGCAAGTGCAAACAAGCTAGTTTGAAATGTACCGCTTTGTGCCAGTGTGGTGGACAAAATTGTGACGTATAAACAAGATCAAACTGGAACTATCTAGTAATATAAGTTACCGTTACGGTGCTTGGTGGGTTAATTGACATTGCTGGCAACACAAATGCAAATTGTGGTCATTTGGAGAATACAATTATGGCATATATGTGTATCTAGAGTCATTTCATTAGAACATAAAGAAGCATTCGTGTCGTCCGGTAAAATATAATCGCGGTCAAAACGGCCATTTTACAAAATGGCCGCCATGTCTACCAGAGGACGTTTTCGCGGTGGGTCCATATCTGGAATTATTCATTAGATTATTATCTATGACTGTGCCAAATTTCATGCTTGTACGTCTAAACCCACAATTCTTATGATGGATATGAAGGAACTGCGCTCCAACGCGAGTCGAAAGAATTGACGCGACCAAAGACGGAATTCGTCCGAGTTGCTTTATTGAAACAAAACAGCTCAGGTATTCTGACAAGCCCGTTTATCGGGCAGCAATATATATACACATTTATGTCGGGAAGTTTGCCCGGCAAAAGCTATACCGGGCATGCCCGGGTGTCAAGGGCGAGCCTTGGAAAGGCGAGTCTGGACCTGCCCGGGCGTGTTTGGCTGCGGCCTGGCAAGTCGAGGCTGGGCGTGCCCGGGCGCTCTGGGCGAGCCCTGGAAAGGCGATAGCGGGCATGCCCGGACGCTCTGGGCGAGCTCTGGAAAGGCGAGAGCGGGCGTGCCCGGGAGGTTCGGGCGTGCCCGGGAGAGGCGCGTCTGGCCGTGTTCTGGCCGGTGCAAGGCGATTGTGTGCATCCAGCGGTAACCGTTACACACGCCCCTCCAGAATCGACCTGCACCGGCAGGGTCAATTTAAGGGGGGTCCGGATGACCCGGCCGAAGCGACCCCTGGAGGGTCGTGGGGAGGGGTCCGACGTGGTGGTGGGTGGTCGGGCGGGGGGAACTGTGGACGGGGGGCGGCCTCGCCGCGGAGGAAGGGCCAACCGTGGTGGTCGGTCGACGTCCATGTGCGCCGGTTTGAGGCGGTCCACAGAAATCCGGTCTGGCCGGCCGCCGAAGTCGACGATGAAAGACTTGTCGCCCCGTCGCAGGACCCGGAAGGGCCCGTCGTATGGCGGCCGGAGTGGCCCCCGGTGCGCGTCATGACGCACAAAGACGTACTCCGCTGTGCGAAGCGCCAGGGGGATGTAGGACTGGGGGCCACCGTGGCGGGACGTCGGCACCGGGGCAAATCGTCGGGCGGCCTCCTGGAGGTCCGAGCGCTGGCGAGCGGCGGACCAGGGACTGGTAGCGTCGGGCACGAATTCGCCCGGGACGCAGAGCGGCTGGCCGTAGACGAGCTCGGCGGCGGACGCCTGGAGGTCTTCCTTGGGGGCCGTGCGAAGGCCCAAAAGGACCCACGGCAGCCGGTCGGCCCAACCGTCGTCCTGAAGGCTGGCCATGAGTGCGGCCTTCATGGAGCGGTGAAACCGCTCGCACAACCCGTTGGCTTGGGGGTGGTAGGCCGTGGTGCGGTGCAGCGTGACCCCCAACGAGCGGGCGACTGCGCCCCAAAGTTCGGACGTGAACTGTGGGCCGCGGTCGGACGAGATGTCCGCTGGTGTGCCGAAGCGCGCGACCCAGGTGGCGATGAACACCTGCGCCATGTCGGCGGTAGTGGTGGAGGCGAGGGGCACAGCCTCCGGCCACCTAGTGGTCCTGTTCACCATGGTGAGCAGGTGGGTGAACCCCCGCGAGGGGGGCAGGGGACCCACCAGGTCCACGTGGACGTGGTCGAAACGCCGTTCAGGCACGGCGAAAGGTGCCAGCGGGGCCTGGGTGTGGCGGTGGACCTTGACCCACTGGCAGGCCGTGCAGGCATTGGCCCAGTCGCGGATGTTTCGTCGAAGGCCGTGCCAGACGAAACGCGCCGACACCAGCTTCTGAGAAGCTTTCCGGCCCGGGTGAGAAAGGCCGTGGATGGAGGCGAAGATGCGGCGCTGCCAGGAAACGGGCACGATGGGGCGAGGCTGGCCCTGGGAGACGTCGCAGAGCAGGACGGTGCCCGCGAAGGGAATGTTGGCCAGGCGGAGGCCCGTGTCCGCCGCACGGAGTGCCTGCACCGAGGCGTCGGTGGTCTGGTCGGCTGCCATGAGCGCGAAGTCTACGCCGAGGTGGACCGCGTTCGCGCTGGCCCGAGAAAGACAGTCGGCCACGGCGTTGTCTTTGCCGGCGACGTGCCGGATGTCCGTGGTGAACTCCGACACGGCGGAGAGGTGGCGCTGCTGGCGGGCCGACCACGGCTCCGTGACCTTAGCCATTGCGTAGACCAACGGCTTGTGGTCGACGAAAGCCGTGAATGGGCAGCCCTCCAGGAGGTGTCGGAAATGGCGAACGGCCAGGAATAGCCCGAGCAGCTCGCGGTCGAACGTGCTGTAGTTTAACTCGTTCGGCCGGAGTTGCCGGCTGAAAAAAGCGAGTGGCTGCCAAACCCCGTCCACCCATTGCTCATGGACGGTGCCCACCGCGTAGTTGGAGGCGTCCGTAGTGAGGGCGATGGGCGCGTTGAGCACCGGGTGAGCCAGCAGCGTTGCGTCAGCGAGGGCCCGTTTGGCGCTGGCGAAGGCCGCGTCCATGGCCGCGGACCAAACAATGTCATGTTTGGCCGGCTTGCCCCGGAGGGCCTCGTAAAGGGGCCGCATGAGCTGAGCAGCGCGGGGCACGAATCGGTGATAAAAATTCACCATGCCGAGGAACTCTTGGAGGGCCTTGATGGAACGGGGACGCGGGAACGTGGTGATGGCCTCGACCTTGGTCGGCAGCGGCACGGCCCCGGTCTTGGTGATGCGGTGGCCCAAAAAGTCAACGGTCATCGCGCCGAAGTGGCATTTGACCGGGTTGACAATTAAGCCATGCTCGCTGAGGCGACCGAACAGTGTTCGGAGGTGGAGGAGGTGCTCGGCGCGGGACGTGCTGGCGACGAGGATATCGTCCAGATAGACGAAAAGAAACGGCAGGTTGCGCAGCATGCCATCCATCAAGCGCTGGAACGCGTGGGCCGCGTTCTTGAGGCCAAACGGCATCCGCAAAAATTCGAACAGGCCGAACGGTGTGATGACGGCCGTCTTCGGGACGTCGGCCGCCCGGACAGGTACCTGGTGGTAGCCCCGTATCAGGTCAATTTTCGAAAAGATGACCCGTCCCGCCAAACGGGCGGAAAAGTCCTGAATATGCGGGATCGGGTACCTGTCGGGGGTGGTAGCATCGTTGAGACGGCGGTAGTCGCCACACGGGCACCATCCACCCCCCGGCTTTGGCACGATGTGCAGTGGCGCGCGCTATCGGAGCGCCGCACGATGCCGAGGTGCTCCAACGCGTCGAACTCGGCCTTCGCCACGGCGAGCTTGGCCGGGTCGAGGCGGCGGGCCCTGGCATAGACCGGCGGGCCCGTAGTGGGTATGTGGTGCTCGATCCCGTGCCGCACCGCGACGGCCGAAAACGTCGGCCGCGTGAGGGCCGGGAATTCCGCGAGCAGGCGAGCGAACTCGTTCGCTGCCGGGAGGGCGCACACCAGTTCGGTCGGCGCGGAGCTGCTCATCGTGCACGCCAGGGAGCTGAAGGTCTCGGCGTTGACAAGGCGACGACGTTTGACGTCAACCAGCAGCCCGTGCGCGCAGAGGAAGTCGGCGCCCAGCAAAGCCATGGGGACGCAGGCGGTCACAAAAGTCCATTGAAAATGCTGGCTGCCGAAGCAGAGGGTGACGACGCGTGGGCCGAAAGTGCGTATGGCCGAGCCATTAGCAGCGACCAAAGAGGGGCCGCAAACGGCGTCCCGCCTGTCCTGCTCGGAGGCGGGTATTACGCTCAGTTGGGCACCGGTGTCACACAGGAAACGCCGCCCAGACGCTTTGTCCCGAATAAACAGCAAGTTGCCCGAGTGGCCGGCACTAATGGCTGGGAATGAACGCCGGCCCGGCCGTTTCCCGACCTGCCGAAAGTGCACGGGGGCCGGCACGTCCGAGCCTTGTGTCCGAACCTGGCGTGGTAATAACACCACGCCCGGTCAGGTGGAGGCCCCGGCCATCGTGTCGGAAGTGGGCGGTGCGGCGTGGCGGCCGCCAGTTGCACCGGCAGTTCGGCCTCCAACCGCGCAGGGCGCTCGGGCGTCGTGGGCGTCGCCTCGGACGGCGGCGGGCTCCAGGTAACCGCGCCGATGTGCTGGCCCGCCGAGGAGATCTTATCGGCTTCCCTGGCGAGGGCGCGGGAATCCGTGATCAACGTGCCAGCCAGGGCGAGGCGTACCGGGTGAGGCAGCTGGCGAAGGAACAGCTCGCGGAACAGAAAATCCGGAGAGTGCTCACCGAGCAACGAGAGCATATAGTCCATGCGCTCTGACGGGTGCGTGTCGCCGAGCTCGGGCAGAGCGAGCAGGCGCCGTGCGCGTGCTGCCGGTGAGAGGGCGAAAGCGTCGAGGAGGAGTGTCTTCAGCGCGTCGTATTTGTCAGCAGCCGGCGGGTGCTCGAGGAGGCTCAAGGCGCGGGCCGCGGTGGCGGAACCGAGCGCCGCCACAACATGGTGGAAGCGGGTGTCGTCCGCGGTGATGCCTCACAGGGCGAACTGAGAGTCCGCCTGAGCGAACCAAACAGCCGCGTGAGCCTCCCAGAAGGTAGGCAGTTTAAGCGTCACTGCCGTATCCATGTCGGTAGGTCACCAATGAAGGAACTGCGCTCCAACGCGAGTCGAAAGAATTGACGCGACCAAAGACGGAATTCGTCCGAGTTGCTTCATTGAAACAAAACAGCTCAGGTATTCTGACAAGCCCGTTTATCGGGCAGCAATATATATACACATTTATGTCGGGAAGTTTGCCCGGCAAAAGCTATACCGGGCATGCCCGGGTGTCAAGGGCGAGCCTTGGAAAGGCGAGTCTGGACCTGCCCGGGCGTGTTTGGCTGCGGCCTTGCAAGTCGAGGCTGGGCGTGCCCGGGCGCTCTGGGCGAGCCCTGGAAAGGCGATAGCGGGCATGCCCGGACGCTCTGGGCGAGCCCTGGAATGGCGATAGCGGGGATGCCCGGATGCTCTGGGCGAGCCCTGAAAAGGCGATAGCGGGCATGCCCGGACGCTCTGGGCGAGCCCTGGAAAGGCGAGGGCGGGCATGCCCGGGAAAGACAAGACCGGGCATGCCCGGGAGGTTCGGGCGTGCCCGGGAACAGTGAGTCCGGGCATGCCCGGGAGAGGCGCGTCTGGCCGTGTTCTGGCCGGTGCAAGGCGATTGTGTGCATCCAGCGGTAACCGCTACAGATACACCTATCTGCCTGACTAATGTCATTAAATGTAAACAATCCTGTATGGGTGACTTTTTTGCGACACGACATCGGCATTGGTTTCTTTACAAAATAAAGTAGTCAAGCTGGTGAGACGTAACTCCATGTTGTTTTGTGTTGCATTTTTTAACTGGATGGTATTCATAGAACTTACCTTGTGCAGTCAACTTGTTGCGAGCCAACTTTTCTGTTTGTGAACATTTTTTTTTCTTTGATCCAATATGGCCACCAGACCACGTGAGCGATGACATCATAAATTTATATCCTCTAATATAATTGTTGCATAGATCACGCTCAATACATTTCAAACTGATCAGACTAAGCATTGTACCTGTCGAATTATGACGTCATAATTATAGCACCAATGACGTCATCGATAACACATTCCCCATATGGAGTTCTTTACAATGAGCCATGTTTCAATTTTTCCATGCAACGATTTTGGAGATATAGAGGTGCAACATTTTTCGGTTTTTCCAAGATGGTGCCTGTCAAGTGGATCAAGCATTGTACTTGTCGAATTATGACGTCATAAATAAGGCACCGATGACATCACCATCAACATATCTTATTCCCCATGGTGAGTACTTAACAATGAGCCATGTTTCAATTTTTTCCAGAGTGGTTTGGGAGATATAGAGATGTAACGTTTTTCCAAGATGGCGTCCGTACCAACTGACCTATGACGTCATAATTATGAATAAAAAAATTATACAGGCGGAGACGCTCCTACGGTAAAATTCGTGTCAATCGGACCAACGGTTTCTGAGAAAATGAATTTTTAAAATGCAGACACGTACGGCACACGGCACACGTACGTAACTGAATGCTTAACCCCGCTTTTCGCTTCACGAGCGCAGGGTAATAATTTGATACATTTGCATGATATTACAGCTCGAGTTTCCACCTGCAGTTGGTGCATTAGCAGGCCATGTCCCTGACTAAATGCCATGCCTTTGCCAGGACTCTGTAGGCCGCGATATCCACTTACCTGACTTATGATACTTCCTGTTTCTTGCCTCCTGGATGTTGTACACCGCTCCTTTGCTATTCCATTTCCAGGCGCTGCATGATGTCATCGCCGAGCACTGAGGGGGGCCAGGCGATGACACTCGCTGAAATAGTCCATGGGCCCAGACCCAAAATTTCACGTATCGGTACCATCTGGGTGGGCAAATTCTAGTTGCCATTTTTTAATAGTTCAACATCCCTAGATTATGTTTTGATATGATAACCTTGCCAGAGAGGTAGCTTATTAGTAATTATCATGTCTTGAATGGGCACACCCTCTGGCAGAACCAAAAATGCACTTTCACCGGGTATAATCTTTTACAGCTTTGCTACCTCCCCCAAAAGTATGATATTTCTGTCTCAAATGTGTTAGTCTGTTGTAGAATACATTTACATTGCATGAAATTCAAGAACAACATCAGACATTTCCACATTTTTACTCTTTGCCTTCAAAACACACACAAAATTAGGGTACATGTACAATGTACATGGTAATGGATTGCATTGGTGAAATTCTACTCCCAGGATATGCCAACTTCCATGTCAATTGTTTCTACTGCAAGGCATCATGAAATCGAAGTATAGGTGCTGTGATATTTATAACTGTCTCTTATTTGCAGAATGAAATCATAGATTCATTCTCCATTGCATCACTCATCATCACCATCATCGACATCGATATCTGTTAGTTCTGCAACCAGTTCTTCCTCAATTGGTTGGTTTCCACAGAAGATACATTTATCAGGATACACCCTAGATAATTCTGGTGCAGTTCTACTTGGTCTTCTAGAGCTGTCTTCTACGGAGTCCACAGAGGTACCTTTCTTGACAATCGTGTCGAGAAGCTTCTTCATGGTGAATATGCTTCGGCACTTGCGATGATATTGGACCTGTGGAATCTCTCCTTCACACAAACCCTTTGCGATGTCTAAAAGAGAGGCATGTTGTCTTATCTCTGCAGCCCTAAGCAGTGTCTTCCATGACTCAAAGTTTTGTGGTGACATCAAATTTGAGTCATCATCAGAGCAGTGGATGACACACTGAAAGCGTGCCCGTTTCTTCGGCAAGTCATTGCTTCCTTCTTCAAATGCTGGATCCATCTTTCATTAGAATGTTGTCAAACCCTGAAAAAAAACCAGTAAAACCTGTTAAGGGCTGTTTCATTTAAAATTGTCATGGGGGACAATCTGCAGGTTATATAAAAATAGGGGGTGGGCAGAAAAATCAAAGCACGTTGGTGGGAGTCAGGAAAAATTGAAATAGCTTGGTGTGGAGGATTAAACCAATAAAAATAGGATGGATGGGGTGGTGGTATTGGGGGGGGGGGGGGGGGTGGGGAGAGGTTGTAATTATAACTGCAAAAATGCCATGCATTGGTGGAGGTGGGGTAGAAAAAATTGCAATACCTTAGTGGGGGAAAAATCAAAATATATTGGTGGGAATTGTCAGAAAAAAAAGAAATACATAGGGGGGGGAGTGGGGGGCATCAGACACATCAGAAGTGGGGGGCGGGTATTTGCAGACCACCCCCATGACACTTTTTACAGTCCTAAAAGACTCAAGTATGATTATGTATTGTTCATCATAACCTTCACAAAAATACATTGAAAGCTGAAAATTACTTCTTACCTTAATAAGATTGGGAGTCCAACTACATGCTGGGAGTTTTCTTCTATATTTGTTATCACTATCTACTGTTAAAATAAAATGCAATATGTTACACAGCAGTGGAGCATGTACACTGGAACAGTCTGCAGAATGAGCAGTGTACTATTATCATGTATCAATCAGGTGTGTTGCCATGGTAACCCCAGGGACCAGACACTGAGTGGATACATGTGATGTCCATGGTGACAGGGTAGGATTGATTAATTACTGGGGCTGGAACCAATACTGATGGACACAGTTGACCTTATAAACCTGAAATAAATATCTGCAATAAACAAAGGCTTATACTTGTCTTCCACATCCCACCCAATTCAGTTTCCTGCCTGAAAACAACTTAACATCTACATCCTTACAATATTTGTAGAAAATCTGGAAGTAAATATATGATTACAGGCTAACCTCAATATATCACTATTCAATATATCACTATATTGGATATTTCGCTTTTATTCAATGGATCCCAAATTGCCCATTTCCTTATTATTAGCATATAAAATCTCCCTATATATTGCTATTCACTTATAGTGCGGACCATTTTCATGGACCCCGTCCATAGTGATATATCGAGGTTAGCCTATATTATGGTAAAATAACCATAATCAGTGACTCTTGGAAATATTCTGTGAGCTGGAAATATTATTAACTTATTATGGATGGCTTTTTATGGAATATTTTCATGATATATGACTTTGCTTAATTACAAAAAAGCGCCAATTGGCCAAAATGTTAAGATGGAAAATAAATGGACTAAGCTACTCTTGTGGAAAGGTTATCATATATTAATTTGTTCATACTGACCCCACAAACATTATAATACCACTTAAGTTTTGCCCCAAATTTGGTACCGATTTTCTGTCTGGCCCGTGGACTAAAAGGGAGTCCTCGGTTTTCACTCCGGTTTCTTGTTTCCTTTTTCTTTCTTTCTTGCTTTCTTGTTACTGGCAAAATCGAAATTTTTTCAAGTATATTGGTTGGTTGCGTTTGTTATTATGTTTGTTATTAAACAGTTTGTCTGTTTGTCACTTGCCTACAGGCCACAATTCTAAACCGATCATCATGAAACTTCACCAATTTGTAGAGGTCGTCACAATTGAGAGGCCTATTGATTTTTAGGTCAAAGGTCATCTGGAGGTCGAATTTCTAAAATCGCCATTTTTCATCTGATTGCCTTTGAAAATTGAACAGCATTTGTATATTGAGTCAATAAATTGGGAAACTAACTATTTTGAGGTCAAAAGGTCAAAGGTCACCTTACGGTCAAACTCCCAATTTCATCTGAAAATCTATCAATTTTCATCCGATTTACTTGAAAGTTTAACAGCATTTGTATAATGCCTCACTTAATTGGGAAACCAACTATTTTTGAGGTCAAAGGTCAACTCTAGGTCAAACCTAAAATCATCAATTTTCATCTGAAAAATTGTCACTTTTCATCCTATTGACCCGATCTTTGATCAAGATCTTCAATTTTAAACTTGATGAAATGGACAAATTGATTGATCAATGGCGACCTTTTTTGGGGGGAAGGTGGATTTTACAAGTATCGTGCTCTGCATGACATCATTTTGTTTGTTTGTTTGTCTGAGCGATATCTCAGCCGTCCTTTGAGCTGGGAAGGTTAAATTTCGGCAGAATAATGAGCACATGCGTTTGGCAAAACGGTATTTTTTGTTTTTTGATTAATCAATTAATTGATTAGTTACTTACTTATTATCGATTAATTAAGTACTTCTTTATTTCCTTTGTCATCTGGGCAATATCTCAGGCACCACCTTTTGAGCTAGGAAGCTGATATTCAAACACGACAGTGACCAAGTGTTGTGGCTATAAAGGATACTGTTGATGTATTGATTAATCAATTAATCGATTCATTATTTATTAAGAAATCAATTAATTAATTATTTTTTCGATTAGTGTCTTATTTCATTAATTTTCAAAAAGTTATAGCTTTCAATAAAACACTGGTGGTTGAGGTATGCTATTAGCGAAATTGATTAAGAAAGTATTTTATGATTATCGTTTATTGATTTTATTTACACAATTAATCAATCAATTATTGTACACCTCTCTATGTGATGCACGGCGGTATAGGCAGGCACCGAAGGCACCCGGCAATGCCATGGTGGAGGATGTTATTTATTTATTTGGCATGGGAGCGGTGTACTTTGAATGTATCTAATTGTTTTCTTATTTTATTATTTTTTTGTTTTGCCTTATCCTTATCTTTTTCGAACATTCCTTTAGCCACTTACCTGGAGTGGCTTTATGCCTTCTTTGGGCCAATTTACATTTTTTTTAATGTGAATAAATAATATTAGATAGAGTCGTGTCTGTCCCGTATTCCCAGGTGAATGAATACGATTAGATAAAGCTGTGTTTGTCCTGTGTTCCCATGTGAATGAATAAGATTAGATAGAGCCGTGTCTGTCCCGTGTTCCCATGTGAATGAATAAGATTAGATAGAGCCGTGTCTGTCTCTTGTTCCCATGTGAATTAATACGATTAGATAGAGCCGTGTCTGTCTCTTGTTCCCACGTGAATGAATAAGATTAGATAGAGCCATGTCTGTCCCGTGTTCCCATATGAATGAATAAGATTATATAGAGCCATGTCTGTCCCGTGTTCCCATATGAATGAATAAGATTAGATGGAGCTGTGTCTGTCCTGTGTTCTCATGTGAATGAATAAGATTAGAAAGAGCTGTGTCTGCCCCGTGTTCCCATATGAATGAATAAGATTAGATAGAGCCGTGTCTGTCCCGTGTTCCCATGTGAATGAATAAGATTAGATGGAGCTGTGTCTGTCCCATGTTCCCATATGAATGAATAAGATTAGATGGAGCTGTGTCTGTCCTGTGTTCCCATATGAATGAATAAGATTATATAGAGCCATGTCTGTCCCGTGTTCCCATGTTAATGAATAAGATTAGATCTGATTTATTTTTTTGTTTTATTTGATGCGTTCAGTGTTCTAGTACGAGTTCTTCCACGAGCCTCAATTATATATTCAAAAATGATTTTTAAAAAGGTTATTTAAAGTTGAGTTTGAATGGGGTGTTTTTATTTTCAGATTTTATTGTGGAAGTAAAGGTGGAGTCCGAGTTCATTGATGATTCCTCTTTGCTTGTCAAAGGTGTGGAGAACAACAATAATAACAAAAATAATTATCTTCAGTGATTGTTTGAATAACACAAATGCTTTCTTGAGTAAGCAACAAATTATCAAATGGTTTACAGGTGAAGCTCATCTGGGGACAAAGGAAACTTTCCAAAGTTATTCTCCCCAAGACAAGAAAAACACCCCATCTTCCCAAGATGCTTTGAGCAATGAGCACGTAAAGCAGGAACCACGTGAATCTCCTCCCAGGGAGTCCAGCAAAGCTGCTCACCTGCTCGAAGGTAAGCTGAGCTTGAGAGAACACATCACATTCATGTTTGTTTGCTCTTTTTTAAATGATGGTCATTTTTTTTTCCAAACTCTATGGAATAACAGATTCATTAAGTTGTGGTCAATCAAGTGGGCCTGTTTATATTGTTGCGGACTCAGGGTAAGTTGGGATCACGAGTTGAGTTCTTAAACCCACTATCCGGACAACGATCCTGTAAGCCGACAAATCTTGGATAATGCCTTGGTGTAGTGGGTTCCTAAGCAACCACGGACGCCATCTTAGATGTTTAATTCAGGCACAGTCCAGCGTCAAAATCCACCTTATCTTTCCGGCAAATTAAACCACCCAGATAGAGTACTGTGCTCTCAACGCTCCACTTTTATTAATCAAATAGCCAAAGGATACCAAAAGTGGAATGTTTGTTAATGGCTGACCATAACAAAACGGTCGGGCTGAACTCTGTTACTATTCACACACTGTGTTAATAACCAATAGAAACTGACAATCGGACAATTTGAGAAACGGTTTGTAACGTGAACAAGAAGCACATTTTTTCAAGCAGTGTCACAGAAGAAAAATTCTTACCCCTAGCACAGAAGCCAAGTCTTATTCAATCACTTAATCACAATTCTACAACACAGGTGTCTCAGTCTTCCCGGGGAAATGAGGTAAGGAAGCGGGACAGAGAGAAGAGAAAGACGTTTGAGGCATGTTTGTGGCCTCTCGCTCATTGAACGCAAGTCAACGGACTTATGTTGGTCCCAAAGAAAAGAGAGGGGAGGGGAAGAAAGAAGACTGTGGTCGAGAGTGTGATATGACGTGTAGGGAGGTGCATATGATGACTGCGTGTGGCTTAGAGGAAACAGCATTAAATGCAAGTCAGTAAGCCAGCACTGCAAAGGACGGGGTTTGCGCTGATGTTCAGTGTATTCAAAGGGTGCGCAATAGAGGTATGGAAAGAAAGAGGTAAAATGTAAATAATTTTGGTTGTGGCCAACATGCCCAGGAAATCTCCACTGCTTGGTCCGTACGCCAGCCCTCCCCTGCACTGTGATCACCAGCTTGTTTGGCCTCGCAGGTTCACTCCATTCTTGCAGATTTCACAGACGTGCCAACCCACTCTCTGTGCTTCAGTCTGGGTTTTTATAAGCCCTGTTTTGGCTAAGGCGGAAACCCCATGATCCATTCACTCCCCCATTGGTTCATTCCGTGATCTGCCTTACACCAATGGATGCTTGGGCTTTGGCTGGTGGGGAGGCATGGTGTTGGGTCTTGTGAGGTGCCCTCCCCTCTTCGACCTTTCCCGTCCGACCCGATGTGACTCGTGGGGACTGTGATTCAACGGCGTGATGGGGTTGGTTTCCAGGTGTGGAGTGGCTTCGTGCCTGCTCGCAGTGCGTCTATTTAGTGCTTCCACTTGCAAGTCGTCTATTCAGTCTTTCGGATTGACCGCACCTGACAGGTCTTGCCTGGTTTATTTCTCCATGTATCACTGGCTTGAAATGTGAGATTTGGCTGTTGGTTTTGTAATGGAGCATGTTGAAACACTTGTATGGATTTTTGTGACAATTTGGCCATGAGTACCCCTAAAATGCCTATTTTGACGTTAATTTTTCAAACATTTCTGGGGGGAATTCCCCCTGGGCCCTCCTAGTAAGGAGTAGTTTTGCTCATTACTTAAATTTTTTCAAAGGTTCTGCAGTTTTACCCGTCCCTCTCCCTCTCCCTCTCCCTCTCCCTCTCCCTCTCCCTCTCGCTCTCGCTCTCACTCTCTCTCCCCCCTCTCTCTCCTATTGGAATGTAGCTTGCATTATGACAGCATTCCAGATTATATTCCTGATTACTGTTTTGACTTCACAATTTCTCTGGAAACCTTTCTTACCATGTGAAGTATGAACATACTTTTGCCCATTGCCTGAGAAACAATGGTGTAATTGTGGAGAAATATGCCAATGATTGAAGGCCCCTCCAAGAAGATTGTCATTCAAGAAGTTTATTTGAGAACTTCCACTTAGTACAGTAGAAATACACATCAAAGAAATATCATAAAGACACACCAAATACACCAGCATACTGTTACGTGGTCCTCCCGGTGACTACCTGGTCTCGGTGACCCCCGGACCGTGAGAGGAACTCCGCCAGAAAGATTTATTATGTATGCGCTTTCGTAACGCAATCAATATGAATTCCAACCAAGAAAAAAACCCCACACCAAGGATCCGGAATAATCAATGATATATTCCCCGAGCAATCCACCATCAACAATCCACAATCAACAATCAATCCCCGAGATGATTAAGATGGCCATCTTACATGTGTGTGTCCCCTTTCCCCACTCCCGACCCCTTGGGTACTCACGACCCCTTTGGTCTCTGTCCCTCACAATGTCTCTGGGCCCCTCCTGACCAAGATGATGGTCGGCTTCGCCGCACACGGGCGGTTGAACGAACCCCGGGCGGACGTGCTTCCACCGGGCACGTACCGTACCGGGAACCACGGCTGCAGCACACCCCTCCTGGCCCAGCAAAGCGGGCAAAGCAAGCGCCGCTTGCAACACGCGCGAGGCCCCAAAGTGTGACCCGTACGCATCCTTGTAGACGGTGCGTCGAACTGTGCCGGACGCTGGGTCCATGCACGGACCCACGGCAACTTGACGTGTCAAAAGGGTAGTTACACGTCCTGGTAACTCCTCTCGCCAGACGGGCTTGGGAACGCAGCTTTTCCACGCTGCTCAATCTCGATCCCCCCTCTCGTCGGAGCTGGGTGAGAAAGAAGAAGGCTCGTCGCTTCTCCAGGACCTCGTGTCTTTTTTTCTTCCGTTTCCGGTCTCCTTTTTCTCAGAAGGGCTCCTGACCCTTTAATCACAACAACCTTTAATCGACTACACATTGATAAGCAAAGCCCGGAATAGTAATTCACATACATTCACATAAATATGTAACAATACACAGTACTGACAGCTAAGTGAAGTTCTAAATTCTGAACTCAAAGCAAGTCCCTTTATACTAGCGGAGGACAAAAGAAATGGAATTGGGAGGGGCAAGTAGAGGGAGGAGAAAAGATGGGATTGGTCGAATGAAGTGAAAAGGGGGGAAGAGCAGTGGGATTGATCGAGCGAAGTATGGGTGTGAGGGAGAGAGCAGTGGGGATTGGTCGAGTGAAGTATGGGTGGGAGGGAGAGAGCAGTGGGGATTGGTCGAGCGAAGTATGGGTGGGAGGGAGAGAGCAGTGGGGATTGGTCGAGTGAAGTATGCGTGGGAAGGAGAGAGCAGTGGGGATTGGTCGAGTGAAGTATGGGTGTGAGGGAGAGAGCAGTGGGGATTGGTCGAGTGAAGTATGGGTGAGAGGGAGAGAGCAGTGGGGATTGGTCTAGTGAAGTATGGGGGTGGGAAGGGAGGAGAGAGATCGGGGGTCGAGAAAAAATAATAAGATTTGCATGTTTTTTTTTAACGAGGGACATCTGTTCTCATTGTCCATGTCAGACTGTGTGGAGCAAGAACTCTTTAATTATGCTTGGAGACTTCAAGGACATAGGAAGGTCATTCACTTACTATCTCAATGTAAAGCCTTTTCAAACTTTATTTATACACCTAGTAAGAAATAATTGGATAAATCTTTTACTCATTATTTGCTTATAGAAATACCTGAATGAGTTTTGCAAGCACATGTCTGTAATTCATTCATCCTCCAACATTATTTTTCACAGGACCTGAGCATTTTTTTTTTTTTTTTTTTTTGTATACAAGATCGAGGCTCGTGAAAGAGCTAACATTAATCACACAAAAAGACAAACTGACACACAAAACACAAAAAACAAGGGGAGCGGCAGACAAGATGGGGAGAGAGGGGGAAGGACACAAAAGAGAGGGGGAAGAGGGGGAAGGACACAAACACAACATTTGAGAGCAGGGACATCGGGAGGACTTGGGGGGAGGTGGGAGAGGAATAAAACATATGAACACTGCAAGGACTCTGGGGTGAATTACCGGGGGTAGAAAAGATCAAGGTTTTCGATGGGGGAAGATAAGAGATGGTGGTGAACAGCTGTTTTAAAGACCTGGAGGGAGGAGTGGGATTGAAGGGAGTGGGGGAGTTTGTTCCAGAGGCGGGAGAAAAGGGGAATGAAAGAGTGAAGGTGAGCAGAGAGCCTAGACTTTGGCAGTTTAACCATAAGAGGGTTGCAGGCAGATCTTGTGCGACCTGAAGGAATATTGGGGGGACAGAGCACAGAGAGAGCTGGGGGAGCAAGGCCGGAGAGGAGTCGGTAGAAGACAGAAAGACCACCAACCTGCCTGCGGTGAGTGAGTGAAAGGCCCTCGGTGTTGACTACATCGCAGGAGATTCCAATGATTCTGAAAGCTTTGGCCTCAACAGCGTGAAGCCGAGCAAGGTGTGAGGCAGGAGCACCAGCCCAGAGGGGAGAACAGTATTCCATTGAGCTGCGGATGAAAGCCTTGTATGTGGTGAGGAGCTCAGGTGTGCCAAGGAAGGACTTCGCACGACGGAGGATGCCCAGTCGGCGACTGGCTTTGGAGGCCAGCTTGGAAATGTGGACCCGATTATGCTAGCCACCAAGTCAGCGATTATGCTAGTTGATGAGTATGGGTTATCATATTATATTGCAAATTGACACATATAGTAACATGAGAACTTAACAGTAGTGATACAACTTACAATCGACCAAGATTCACAAAAGAGTTGTCTATATGGCTTAATACATCATTCAAATCAACTGCATAGTGATTTATATATATACAGACTTGGCATTTAATATAGAATATATTTTTTTCTTGACTTGGGTTTACTTTCTTAACTCAGTATATCAATCTGGTGAGTTTCTTTTACACTTTGGTGATTTATTTGTTAAAAGAACCATGTCACTGATTGTCTGTTGCAGCAAGAAGTCAACAACAGGATTATATCACAGGTGGCGTGGCAAAATGTACAGACAGGTGCATTTGATGATTGGCTTCACAGTCGGGTATACAAGGGTTGTTGCGTTCTGTATTAGTGGAAAACAACTGCTGCACATCTCCAAAAGTTATTGCCGCTTCCTCTGGAGATGGTCTGTCAACTCGACAATGCTGTTTGTCATGGAGTGGTGGCTTTACGAAATTACGGCATGAAACAGCGTGCTATTGCTCAGCAGTATGGCATCACTCAAGGTCAGGTGTCAAAGATCCTGAAACGAAATGCTCAGAGGGGTGTCCCTACTCCAATACCGAGGCCAGGACGTCCCCGCAGAACCACAAGGAGGGATGATCGCCAGCTGCACCGGTTAGTCCGCAATGGCCGTACCAAGTCAGCTAATCGGCTTAGGGCTGAGTGGCAGCAACTGACAAATGTGCCTGTATGCAGAAGGCTAGTCAACCAATGACTGGTTCAAGCAGGCTATCGTGCCAGGCGTCCCCTGAGAAAGCCATGCCTGACCAGAAAACACCACCAGCGCCGATTGCAGTGGGCCAGAGAGCACCGTCAATGGCAGCCAGGACACTGGAATCACGTGATCTTCTGTGACGAGTCTAGATTTCTGGTCTATTGTCAAGATGGCCACGTCCGAGTGTGCAGACAAGTGCATGAAGTTCAAGTACAGGGCCATTCTGGAAGAAACATTGCTTCCATTTGCTCGTGCAGCCTTTCGAGGAAACTTTGTCTTCCAAGATGACAATGCACGGCCTCATCATGCTCGCATGATCCAACACTTTCTTGCTGACCATGGTGTAGAGCATATGGAGTGGCCTGCCATGTCCCCGGATATGAATCCGATAGAGAACTTGTGGGCAGAATTAACACGTCAAATCGACCACTTGGACCAGCAGCCGACCTCTGTGCGTGAATTGCAGCAGGCTATTGTCACTGCATGGCAAGCGATTCCTGTCCAAACCTTGGCAAATCTCGTGAACAGCATGCCTCAACGTGTACGTGCTCTCCTGAATGCTCGTGGGGGTTACACGAAGTACTGAACTGTAATTTTACTGTCCGTAATCCCAGTCGTAATTTAACCTTTGTTTTTGTCAAAAATGTTTTTGGCTAATGTGCAAAATAAAGAGATACTTCTGGAAAACGTACAGAAGTTTAACACAGTACTGTCCATGAATTGAGTTCGATATCAGTTTACATCACTTTCAAGGATCAATTTATTTGTTTCGAAATGTAAAATGTGGTTTTTGTTTCTTTTAAAGGTCACATTAACAAAATCTAGAATAATTTCAACATAATTCCAATGAACTTTTGGTTCTAAGACATCTTGAAAAGTAAGTTCACCCCCACAAAAAAAATATTCCATATTAAATGCCAAGTCTGTATATGAAAGACCCGTACGCGATTTTTCAAGATTTTACAAACCCAGCAAAAAGACCATTGTCGCATTTGTTTGCCTCAGGGAAGTCATAAATGATTATCCACTTGGTCGCCATGGCAACCACATTCCTTTGCTTGACTGCAAACTCAACCTTTTTCACAAGTTTCCTAAAACGATGGTCAGCTCTTCAATAAAACTCCCAATCAATGAGCCAACAATAACAGCTAATTTGTAAGTAAGAAACTTAATTATTAGTTGGGTATATGAAAAATTGTATATATTTTACAAACTCCAATGTGCTGCCTATCAGCTTATCTCCGTGGAAATGCAAACAGCATCTGCCTTTTATTACCTAAGGCTCTTGTCCAGGTGGGAGGTCTCCGTGCAGGCAGCACGAGCCTATTATCTCCCATATACAGCCCCATATATAAGCATATGCTACCCGACCACCAAATCCCAAGGAATTTTCATATAGGATATATGGACATATTTGTGTAGTATCAGAAAAAATGTATAAACTTTTATGTATCATGGCAAATAGTTTAAATTTCTTGCTGTACTCATATATTTTAGTAAATAGCCAATTAAACTTGAAATATACTTCCACAATATCAAGAGCCCGACCGATGCCGATACCGATTTTGGAAAGTGCGTGCCCACCAATTGCCGATATATCATCTGAGATTTTGTGAAAAAGGCAAAAATCTCAATTTGATTTGAAAAACCTGTTTTGTTGAACTTTCATTTTTGAACCCTAACCCGAACCCAAACTTTAATTTTCTTTTATTGAATATATTTCAGAACATTTTACTGAAATAATACCATAAACAAGCAAACAAATAATCAAGAAGATGTCATTCAGAGCACAATACTTGCACAATCCACACCTCCCCCCAAAAAAGGTTGCCATGAATACATCAAATTGTCCATTTCATTAAGATTAAAATTGACAATTTTATCAAAGCTCAGGTCAATCGGATTAAAATTTACGATTTTTCAGATGAAAATTGATATTAGAAGTTTGACCTTGAGTTGACCTTTGACCTCAAAAATAGTTGGTTTCCCAATTCAGTGTTGCACTATGTAATTGCTGTTTAATGTCCAAGTTAATCGGATGAAAGTGACGTTTTTCAGATGAAAATTGATGAATTTGGAAGTTTGACCTTGAGTTGACCTTTTTTTTTTTTGTTGTATACTGAATCGAGGCTCGTGAAAGAGCTAACATTTATTTCACAAACAAATCAACCAGACAAACAAGATATATCAAAAGAGGGAGCGGAAGACAAGATGGGGAGAGAAGGGGAAGCACACAAACATAACATTTGAGGGCAGGGAGATGTGTGGGAGGGAGAGGGCTTGGGGGGAGGAGGCGTG
Source organism: Myxine glutinosa (assembly GCF_964187855.1). NCBI lineage: Eukaryota > Metazoa > Chordata > Myxini > Myxiniformes > Myxinidae > Myxine > Myxine glutinosa. The sequence continues at coordinate 82,427,064 of NC_136265.1, read as the reverse complement.
GGAAGGGGGTGGGAGTGGTGGGATAAGTATAAAACACAAGGAGACCAAGGACTTCCAGGACAGAAGTTGGTATTTCAAAAAAGTGGTTTTGGGGTGAAATTAGCAGGGGTAGAAAAGATCAAGGTTTTGGATGGGGGAAGATAAGAGATGGTGGTGAACAGCTGTTTTAAAGACCTGGAGGGTGGAGTGGGATTGAAGAGAGTGAGGGAGTTTGTTCCAGAGGCGGGAGAAAAGAGGAATGAAGGAGTGAAGGTGAGCAGAGAGTCTTGATTTTGGCTGTTTAACCATAAGAGGGTTGCAGGCAGATCTTGTGCGACCTGTAGGAATATTTGGGGGACAGAGCCCAGAGAGAGCTGGGGGGTGGGGGGGCAAGGCCAGAGAGGAGTCGCTAGAAGACGGAAAGACCACCAACCTGCCTGCGGTGGGTGAGTGAGTGAAAGGCCCTTGGAGTTAGCTTCATCGTGGGAGATTCTAATGATTCTGAACGCTTTGGTTTCAACAGCGTGAAGACGAGCTCGGTGTGAGGCAGGAGCACCAGCCCAGAGGGGAGAGCAGTATTCCATTGAGCTGCGGATGAAAGCCTTGTATGTGGTGAGGAGCTCAGGTGTGCCAAGGAATGACTTCGCATGACGGAGGATGCCCAGTCGGCGACTGGCTTTGGAGGCCAGATTTGGAATTGTGGTTTTCCCAGGAAAGATCATGGCAGATCGTGAGACCCAAAAGCTTGAGTGACAGAACTTCTTGGAGAGGATTATTCAGAAAGTGGATGGGAGGGTTGTCCAGTCGGTATTTTCGGAGAGACATCGTAAGAGTGTGACCTTTGACCTTTTGACCTCAAATATCGTTGGTTTCCCAATTTAGTGATTCAATATGCAAATGCTGTTAAACTTTCAAGTTAGCTCTTTTTGTTAGCTCTTTCAGTTATTTGGTTAGCTTATTTTGTTATTGTTAAGTTATTTTGTTAGCTCTTTCACGAGCTTCGATCTTGTGTACAAAAAAAAAAGAAGTCAATCCGATGAAAAATGACAATTTTTTAAAATTGGACGTCAAGATGACCTTTGACCTCAAAATCAGTATGCTTTTTTCGTATGAACAACTCTACCATCTGGTGAAGTTTTGTGAAGATCGGTTTAAAATTGTGACCTGTAGATGATTGACAGACAGACTGTCATCAGGCAGATGAAAAATTACTGATAGAGCGACACTTGGCAAAAGAGGACAAAGTAGAATGCCACTCATAGAGCATCCTTTTGACCTCAAAAATAATTGGTGGTTGACTTCAGTGACCTGATATGCAAATCATTTTCAAATTTTAAGTTAATCGGATGAAAATTGACAATTTTAGAAATTTGGCCTATGTTGACCTTTTGGCTTATGTTGTACCTCAAATATAATTGGTGGTTGAGTTCAGTTAGCTGACATGAGAATCCTATTCAAATTTCAAGTCGATCAGATGAAAGTTGAGGATTTTAGTAATTTGAAAAGGTTGTTGACCTTTGGCCTAAGTTGACCTTTTGGCCGATGTTGACCTGAAATATAATTGGTGGTTGCATTCAGTTAGCTGATATGAGAATGATACTCAAATTTCAAGTCAATCAGATTAAAATTGAGGATTTTAGAAATTTGAAAAGGTTGTTGATCTTTGGCCTATGTTGATATTTTGGCCTACAATGACCTCAAAAATAATTAGTTGTGAATTCAGTAAGCTGATGTGAAAATCCTATTCAAATTTCAAGCCGATTGGATGAAAATTGAGGATTTTAGAAATCTGAAAAGGTTGTTGACCTTTTGGCCTATGTTGACCTTTTGGCCTATGTTGATGTCAAAAATAGTTTGTGGTTGAATTCCGTCTGCTGATATGAAAATGCTATTCAAATTTCAAGTCATTCGGATGAAAATTGAGGATTTTAGAAATTTGAATAGGTTGTTGACCTTTGGCCTATGTTGATATTTTGGCCTATGTTGATGTCAAAAATAGTTGGTGGTTGAATTCGGTCTGCTGATATGAAAATGCTATTCAAATTTCAAGTCATTCGGATGAAAATTGAGGATTTTAGAAATTTGAAAAAAAGTTGTTGATCTTTGGCCTATGTTGATCTTTTGGCCTATGTTGATCTCAAAAATAGTTGATGCTCGATTTCAGTTAGCTGATATGCAAGTCCTATTCAAATTTCAAGTCGATCGGATGAAAATTGAGGATTTTAGAAATTCGAAAAGGTTGTTGACCTTTTGGCCTACGTTGACCTTTTGGCCTATGTTGATCTCAAAAATAGTTGGTGGTTGAATTCAGTTCACTGATATGAAAATCCTATTCAAATTTCAAAAATCAGATGAAAATTGAGGATTTTAGAAATTTGAAAAAAAAAGTGGCCGACCTTTGGCCTATGTTGACCTTTAGACCTTAAAAATAAATAGGATTCTGTCGGACTACCAACTGTAGTATTTGGTTAAGTTTCGTGAAGATTGGTTTAATATTGTGATCTGTAGGCAAGTAGAAGTGAGCAGACACACAAACAAACAAACAAACAAACAAACACACAAACCAGAGTGATCATCATACTTGTCAATTTTTTTTTTTTGGACCAAGTAACAAACAGAGAATAATGCACAAGATCAACCAATGTACTTGAAAAATCTTCGATTTTGCAAGTGATGAAAATTCACACATCAATAACTTTTTAATGGATTCAACATAAAAAAGTAATAAATACTTGCAAATTGAACTTGCACTATTTTAGCAGTCTGGCAGCGCTCAGGCATCAGAGATCAATTCTCTAATACTGCCACTCAAGCAGTGGCAGATTGTGGTGAAGAAAACACAGCTTCTCGACATTCACCACTGAGGGAACTTTTTATCGTCATAAATATTCCCATCTGTGTCGAACACCCTCTCACTGGGAACTGATGAGGGCGGTGTACCAAGATATCTTCTGGCCATCGGACAGAGTTTGTAATTAAAAAGCCATGGAATAAAAAATTTATTGAATTAAAGCCAAATTTTTTTTTTCTCTTCAAAGTTGAGGCTCATGGAAGAGTATTTGCTCAAAAAAGATTATTCACTGATCCTTTTATTTAGAAGATATTGTAGCGGTTACCTTATTCGCATGTCGCAGTTAACTTATTCGCATGTCGCGGTTAACTTATTCGCATGTGACGGTTACCTTATGTTTGGTCATAATCCACGTGCACGGGCCTGTGGAGCTTTTGGTTTGTTGGACGTGACGCACGCGCGGTTGTCGGAGCCATGCCCTCCGAAGAGGGTTTTGGCTTTATAAAAGCGGTACGACTTCCGTTCGCGTAGAGAGTGCTGGAGATTTCTGTACGAATAAACGAGCTTCGAACCCTACGAAATGGCCTCGTCTTCTCGCCTTCTGCAACTCCTAAACTGGTGACCCCGGCTGCTCCCGAACGGATTCGGGGGCTGCAAACGAACACGGCAAGCGCGCCTTGGCCAGGGAAGCCACCTAAACTGGTGACCCCGGCTTTTCCCGAACAGATGCGGGCGCGGTTTCGAACGCAGTTTCGATCGAACTGCCGGAGTTTCGGAAACGACGAGCGGCCATGTGGTTCGCGCACCGCGCTCGGCTCCTCCTCTACGACCAGAGGGGCGAGCCTGCTCCAGGACCCTCCGAAGGAACGCAGTTACGAGATGTGGGTGGCACTGCTGCTCATCTCTTGCGCGCGCACTGACGTTGGCGGCACGGCTGCTTCGTTACCTTCGCGTGCACTGCTGCTCACAACTCGCGAAAACTCTACAACTACAGCTACAGCTCGCATGTCGAAAGCTGCAACTCGTGCAACTACTACTCCTACTCTGCATCCTCGGGAGGCCCGCGAGGAACCTCGGCAGCCTCCCCCGAGGCCTTGACCAGCCCCTCGGTTGGCTCAACCCTTTTTCGCGCGCACCGAGGCCGAGCACTGCTCGAGCCTTCTCGGCACTGCCGAGCATGCCTGCGAACTACGTACATGCCCGTGGGAGTGCATTCTGGGGGGGCGCATGTAGCGGTTACCTTATTCGCATGTCGCGGTTAACTTATTAGCATGTCGCGGTTAACTTATTCGCATGTGACGGTTACCTTATGTTTGGTCATAATCCACGTGCACGGGCCTGTGGGGCTTTTGGTTTGTTGGACATGACGCACGCGCGGTTGTCGGAGCCACGCCCTCCGAAGAGGGTTTTGGCTTTATAAAAGCGGTACGACTTCCGTTCGCGTAGAGAGTGCTGGAGATTTCTGTACGAATAAACGAGCTTCGAACCCTACGAAATGGCCTCGTCTTCTCGCCTTCCGCAACTCCTAAAATATACCCACAACTTTGTCAAAAATTTTACACATTGCCAGGTGTCGGGTCTGGGACACCCGGGAAACATAAAGTAAACTTTAGGGAAAAAGACGTTTTCGATTTTTATTATTTTGTGTACAAGTTGGAATTAACGGGGGTATTTGCTCAAAAAGTGATTCATTGATCCTTTTATTTGGAAGATAACCAAACAATGCAAAATATAGAATTGAATAAAATAATATAAACCTAAAGAAGATCAAAAACTACTCCCACACCTGAAGCATGACATTTAACCCAAGTAGTCCGAAATACTCACAGTACCTCTTTAAGAGGATAAACCAACCAACTCTCATATTTACTTAATGGATGAACGTTGTGCTGTCTTGAAACAAGTTTATTCATGACAACTTTGTTGATCTCACCATTCCCAATGATGTGTCCATGAAAGGGCTAAATTTAAAAGTGATTTTTTTAATTTATAGGCAGGTGCAAGGAGACTGATCCTTTCCTTCTTATCTGAAAAGGACCTGATTTATAGGCAGGTCCTTTTCTTCTCGCTGTCAATAAAACCATTTCAGAGCACTGTGAATTCTTACTCTCCCTCGAGGGTTGGTACCCTTAAGTTGTTTCACCCCTCTTTTCTGGAAATTGGAAAAGCTAGAGCTTTGAAAATCATTCCTTGTCCATGGACAGGTAGAACGATGCATTCAGAATTCAACAGCATGTTTGTTGAAGTTTAATAATTGCCGTGAAAACAAGAAGGTGCTGTTTCAGGCGTTAACCTTACGTCGGATGGAGCCACCCTTTTGATTGAAGACAATGTCCAGAAAAATTGAATAATGTCTGATAATGTCGTTTGTGTTTCCTCAAATGTAATTTGTGTGCAATATTTGTCAATTAAGTTCTATTTTTCAAGGATGGTTTGAATTTATCGTGCTTTTTGTGACTTGTCTTTACAGAGAGACAATTGAAACAGATTTCTTGTTCCAACTGTTCCCAGTTGTTCGACCTCGGAGTTTTCAATTCACACATGACACGGACCATTTGTCAAGGAACTGACACATTTAGCATCGTGTCTTACAACCACATTTGCAAGAATTGTACAGAGACCCTCAATAATATCCAAAGAAGTGAGAGATCACACAAGTGTTCTGTGTGCGACAAATCATTTACCATATTATCATCTTTACATCTTCATCAAAACATACACGCTGGAAAGAAGCCCCACAAGTGCTCTTTTTGCAGCAAGGATTTTCCAACATCTTCATCAATGAAAATACATGAGAGAATTCACACAGGTGAGAAGCCATACAAGTGTCCTGTATGCAGCAAGGTTTTTCGTCAATCCTCTAAATTATATCAACATAAAAACATCCACATTGGAAGTAGACCGCACAAATGCTCTGTTTGCAGTAAGGATTTTCTAACTTCCGCATCAAAGAAAAGACATGAAAGAATTCACACGGGTGAGAAGCCGTACAAGTGTCCTGTGTGTGGCAACGCGTTTACTTGTTCATCAACTTTACACAAACATCAAAAATTACACACGGGAGAAAGGCCTCACAAGTGTTCTTCTTGCAACAAGGATTTTATAAGTTCCTCATCAATGAGAGTACATGAAAGAATTCACACAGGTGAGAAGCCGTACAAGTGTACTATATGCGGCAACGCATTTGCTTGTACATCAAATTTTTATAAACATCAAAAAGTACACATGGGAGAAAGGCCCCACAAGTGCTCTTTTTGCAGCAAGGATTTTGCAACGTCTTCATCATTGAGAAAACATCGAATCATTCATACGGGTGAGAAGCCCTACAGTTGTTCTTTTTGCAGCAAGGAATTTTTTGATTCAACACATTTACATCAGCATCAAAGAATACATACAGGAGAGAGGCCCTACAAATGTTTTGTGTGTCCTAAGGCCTTTAGTCTCTCGCAAACGTTGAAGAATCATCAAACAAAACATACAGGAGAGAAGCCCTACAAGTGTTTCGTTTGCAACATGGTTTTTGGTCAATCCTATAATTTATATCAGCATAAAAAAATACACAGTGAAAGAAGACTGCACAAGTGCTCTTTTTGCAGTAAGGATTTTACAACTTCCTCATCCATGAAAAGGCATGAAAGAATTCACACGGGTGAGAAGCCGTACAAGTGTTCTGTATGCGGCAACGCGTTTGCTTGTTCGTCAACTTTGTACAAACATCGGAAATTACACATGGGAGAGAGGCCTCACAAGTGCTCTGTTTGTAGCAAAGATTTTATCATTCACTCCTCAATGAAAAGACATGAAAGAATTCACACTGGTGAAAAGCCGTATAATTGTTCTATGTGCAGCAAGGCATATATCACCTTGTCTTCTTTGAAAGCTCATCAAATAATACACACAGATGAGAAGCCATACCAGTGTTCCGTGTGCACCAAGGATTTTGTAACTTACTCGTTAATGAAAAGACATCAAAAAATTCACACAGCTGAGAAGCTGCACAAGTGTTCTGTGTGCAACAAATCATTTACTCTGTCATCATATTTAAAACAACATCAAAAAACACACAGTGGTAAAGATATACTCTGACAAATGGGAGAAATTTTTTGAAAGAGAAATAGACAAAAGAGTTGGATGATTCAAAAAAGAGCTTGACAGAACAGGGATTGATGAGGAAAGCTCATTGGAATGGCTAAGAAGAGGTCAAATTATTTAGGATGGAGAACGAGTCATCATAAATGCCCAAGACCAGGGACACTACACTGACGGCTTTACGAAAATGGCAGGATTGAGCCAATCGGACAAATGCAGGTTTTGTGGGGTAGAAATAGAAAGTACCAGTCACCTCCTTTCGGGGTGTCAAAAAAAAAAACTCATGTCGGAAGAGTTGTACACAGAAAGACATCACAGCATCTGCAGAGTAATACACTGGCACATCTGTAAACATTCCGGTTCCAGAACAATCATGGAAAGACAAACCAAATCCGATCTTTGAAAATGAACACCTAGTGCTCACATATGCACTCGGAACACAAGGAACACGTCACACAAGACAATCCCATCAAGTGTGGATATTGCAGACAGAGCATTGAGACCGGACATCGTGCTCAAACACAAAAAGGAAAAAACAACATTGTTGATTGAGGTTTCATTTGGCCGACCGAGGAGGTGACGGATGGCCGACCGAGCTTTACCTCAGAGGCGTATACCCAACTATGGCGGTAGTGACACATGCGGGGGTAGTGGAAGGCAGCGAGGTCCTTACCTGCACAGGTGGATGGGACGGAGGTTTTCGTCCTATTTGAGATGGGTGCTCCGTAATTAGACTCTAGCTATTGTCAATAATTATTTTGGTGTGACCCCAAGTGGGTATTCCCGTCAATCATTCCTCAATCCTGTTTGTCAATCAACCAGAATTGACAGGAGAGCGATGACATGTCGGGGTTACCATACATTACTCAACGGGAAAAAATGTGCAACCAAAATTACTTGTACTTACATAGTTTAACATAATTATGAAAGCTCTAGACATTCCCCAGTATGTAGACTACAGATAGACTGGTATATGGATGACAATGGGAATGTAATTGAAATTCTGCATTGATTGTTTTTGAGACCAACTTTAAACTTTTTGTGCCGATAAAAAGCATGGTTAATACACTGGAAAATACGGTAAGGCATAGGTATAAGTGCTGCTCCTCGGCCGTTTTCCTTTTCTGTACATTGCTTGCTCCCTTCATTGCTTGCAAATCATTTCCACTTTTTGTACATTTTTTTTGCATGTCCACCTATGATTACCTGCTTACTTTGTACATTAAAGTGCTTGAGCCGCACCGCGTGACCTCAGATTTTGCATTACACATTTGCCTTCTACATAATAAATTCCCATCTTGTTGAATTGTTTTACCGATCTGTCTGTGTTCGTCCTTTCTTCCATTGGTCCAGCACCATCCACACCTCAGTTACTCTGGGAGATTATCATTTCCCAATTAACTGGCTCTGAACCAAGTCCAGTGTGCACTCTGCGGTTGCTCGGCCGCCCCAATTAGGATTTAATTAAGATAAGATTAATGCACAACCGAGGGTGCATCCCCTGGTTGGGAGACCATGCAACGTCCAGGTAAACGGTAATTAGACAGAGGACCCTGGACCACGTGGCGACTAATTGGCATTTGCCGTTTCCCAGCAACCCATCCAGGTCGTGGAGTTTATCCGTACCTGGCAGCCTCAGGTCTGGTATTTTTGGAGGAATGGAGGCAACCCCTCACCCCCCCCCCCCCTCCTCCATTCCCTCATAGTAGACCCAAAGCCCGTGGCTGTAACAATATTGTTATTAATTTGGGGTAGGTGGGAATATCTAGATCCAGGTAGATCTGCATTGGTAGGTGCTCCGATGATCGTGATAGAAGAACCATCTCGATGTACAGTAAGTCAGGGACCTGTAGCCCGGATGTCGGATAAGTTGGATATTTGTCCCTGTTACGAGGGGGTGGGGCATGCTAATTAGTTCTGGGATTATGGGTAAAATTCCCTTGTATGTCATCCCCCCTGTCGCTATCCCGTTGTCCCTTTTGGCACTGCACCATAGACACTTAGCTTGGCCCTTAGCTGCACACATTAATTAATTCCCCTTCTCCACAATAAGACTGACCGGAAGAATAAACCCCAAGCGGCCGCGCAGTATGCCACCATGGCGATGAAACATCGTGCCAGGCAGGCTGAGGCCACGCCCACCTTGCAAAGGATTGGTCGAGGGAGGGCAGTGATGTCAGATCACGAGCAACAAAACAACTGGCTCACCGGCATTTTGCCCTTCTCGCTTTGGCTTCGTTCCTGCCCGGACTTCCCTTTTGCTTTGTCTGTCGTTCCCGGTTGGACCTTCCTTTTGCGAACCGCAAATTACCTGTTGGAGCAACATTGGAGCACCATCGATTCTCCTGCCTGGCATTCACGAAGTGAGCATGGCTTGCCACTGGAGCAGGCGAGACCAGGGCGAGCGAGTGGCTCGGTGGCCTAGCGGCACGCGAACGGGGGCATCGAGGCCTACTTCCCGCCAAGCACGGAGCTGCGTCAGATGATGGCGCTCGAAGCTGACGAGTCCTGACTCACCACAGACAGAGCTAAGTCCCCATGAACGAACACAACATTTTATTTGCTTCATTCTCCCTTTGTGTCGTTTCTGAAGTTTGGTGTGGGGACGTCCAACTTAGGATTTAGTTTGATCATCACGTTTCCCTGTCCCGATAATTGTTTTAAATAAACCCTTGTATTATTTTCTTTTCTATTCAACCTCCTGTGTTCGTGTAAGTTTAATCACCTTGCAGGTTGAAGACGCTGACGCGCACGGGCCGTGAGGTAAGATCACATTGTATTAAGATCACACAAGAATAACAGTACAACAACAATAGTAATCAATTGTACAACCAATATATATTTCCTATGATGGCACCATCAGGCTCGTACAATATAACTCACTGTGCTCCAAGTGAGTGAAAAGAAGAACATTCCCAATGTCTCTATTCCGGCTTCAAGCCAAAGTTTTTTCCGGCTTCAAGCCAAAGTCGATCCACTCCCGTGATCGTCAGAACGATGTCCAATCGAGACCAGAATCCCGTTCGGATGACAGTCACAGTCACGCGGCCAAAGCTTCGCAAAGGTGCCCTCAAGGCGACTGGGAAATCACACCCTCGGGTATGGACGTTCCACGGCTCCAAATCGGCGAACCGCAGATTTCCCACTCAAAAGCCGCGTTACACACGCACACCAGATTAACGTCTGAATGCGGTGAAAATGGTTGAAGTGAAGTGAAAAACCTTGAGCGATGCGCAAAGCGCGCGAGTCAAAATGGCCGACGGCCCGTTCTCGAGGCGTAACGGCACTACAATGTTTCTCCTCGGAATCAACCGCAAAACCTGCCACACAGGTTTATCTGTCACAGCCATGACAACTCTGTCACAGGAATCCCTTTCCCAGGAAACCCAAAGTTCACTCGTGACCCTCGTTCGCCAATCGTTCGCTCCAGACCTCGAAGCAGCTAGGCTTCTTGTCCGACTCACTTGCTCCGCCTTCTCTTCCTCCTCTTCCACTTCGTCCTCTTCGTCGTCGTCCGGTTCCGGTTTCATTTAAAACATTAACTTTTTTACCTTTTGAAAATAGTAATCTCTATTTCCCTAAAACGACAACAATAATAGTACATGGAATCAAAAATGTTTACAGTGGATGAAAACCACAACAACGGAAGTGACGAATCCGTAACAATATACACATGCACACATGAAGATGGATACTTTTTGAGACCTGGGAGGGCTCCGTTCCACCTTCTGAAACTCGCATATGGAGAAAACAACCAACGGGAGAAATACCTCCCCTGTGATTGTATTTTGTGGATACCTCCCCTGTGAGCGATCCCGAGTGTATTAAGCAAACCAGTGAGGAGAAAGCAAGCAGGCAGATGCACACCCCTAGCATATACCTTCTTGGCACGACTCCTCTGAGTGCCATTGGTGACCCCTGTAAAGCAGCCTAGACCCTACAGCCTCTTGGGGAAAGCAAAATGGCTGGCTGTAACAAAAATATGCCAAACAATGATAAATCAGTCAAAGAAAATGACTAAAGGAACACAGACCCCACATATGCTGAAGCCTAAGTCGGTGAGGCCACACTGAGCAGCCAGAATGTGTGCTGAAAAGCATAATGACTGCACCTTCTCCAATGAGGAAGGGTATCCCTGCCTAAAGACAGGACAGAGTTCTCAACCTAAGCTAAAAAGGTGTCGCCTGTTCTACAACCAACCACTATGTGGTTCAAGATGAATCAGAGAAGATTAAATGAGCAGAGCCTAGACGAGAAGTAAATCATCCTCCACTGTAAACTGTATTCTGCGCATGATACATGGGAGACTAACGGTAAAGGAGAAAGATTCATGAATCAATTAATGAATAATGATCCTTTACCAAAATGACTTTTCATCTGTCCATGTACTTTTGGACCATCTCTCCATGTAATTTTGTGTATGTGATATTTCAAAAAACATTGAACATTTCACGTTCAGTTTGCAGAAATATATTCCTCAGGACATTGTCTCAATATGATAAGGTCATGGCTGTGATTGGCTGATTTATGTTGCCATGGCAACCATCTCAGTAACCTTGCTTGTGTATGCGATATTTAAAAAAATTAAATATTTAGCTTTCATATTACACAGGTCTGTTGCTCATACCACATTAAAGGTAATGAACCTAGAGTACAAGGTCCTTGTTAACTCAACTGGACTATGTCCAGCTGAGTTTTTGTCGACACCCAGTGTCCGTCTGTCGTTTGTCTGTCTGTCTGTCTGTCTGTCGTCTGTAAACAATTCGACGTCTACGCTCTAAAAGTCACAAATATTGATGAAATTTGATGAAACTTGTTATGCAGCATCTTTAAGACATAAACTAGTTGGGGATTGCATTTGGGCGTTGCACGCCCCAAAATGAGCGCGGCATGGCGGCCATATTGAAAAATCAATTTTTGTCATATATTTTTAGCACATATAAACTATATAGTTTGTGGTTCTATTATGCATATTCTAACCATATTGATATAGACCAGTTGAGTCCAGGTTCCCTGGAACCTCTCTAGTTTTTGTTTATTTTGTCAGGGCTTGTGGAGGTTTTTGGAATAAATGAGGGGAAACTATAACCATTAAATCTGATTTCATAATAAAAAATAACTTTATACCTGGATTATTTTCATGACGGTGTTGAAAAAGTACAATTTCTGAAAGTTCCCTTGAATAATTGATTTTTTTTATCGCTGTCATCTATCTATAATTCCAGTAATCTCTGTGTGATGTGTGTGTGTGTATGTGTGTGTGTATGTGTGTGTGTATGTGTGTATGTGTGTATGTGTGTATGTGTGTCTGTAACCGCTGTTTCTCGACAACCACGGGTCCGATATACTTGAAACTTGCCAGGTATATTGCTGGGGACCCGAGGATGTGCCTTTTCAATGTTTGAAATTAATCGGACAAGTAGTTACCGAGCTATGGCGATTTAGCCGTTCGCCGTTCGCTTTGGCGTTGCGAATGGACCAAACCATTTCATGTAAATAGAGGGGGGGGGGGGGTTCTGTGGTCGTTACTGGCTTTGCGAATGGACCAAACCATTTCATGTAAATAGAGGGGTGGGGTTCTGTGGTCGTTGCGAATGGACCAAACCATTTCATGTAAATAGAGGGGGGGGATTGTCACCGTACTCGCAAGCCGTTCGCTTTGGCTTTGCGAATGGACCAAACCATTTCATGTAAATAGAGGGGGGGGATATAATTTTAGATATATATATAGTACGGGCATGCCCTAGTCTATCTATAATTCCAGTAATCTCTGTGTGTGTGTGTGTGTGTGTGTGTGTGTGTGTGTGTGTGTGTGTGTGTGTGTCTGTGTGTTTGTCTGTGTGTTTGTCTGTGACCGCTGTTTCTCGACAACTACCGGTCCGATATACTTGAAACTTGCCAGGTATATTGCTGGGGACCCGAGGATGTGCCTTTTCAAGGTTTGAAATTAATCGGACAAGTGGTTCCCAAGGTATGGTCACCGTACTCGCAAGCCGTTTGCTTTGGCTTTGCGAATGGACCAAACCATTTCATGTAAATAGAGGGGGGGGGGGGGGGGGTTCTACCGTACTCGCAAGCCGTTCGCTTTGGCTTTGCGAATGGACCAAACCATTTCATGTAAATAGAGGGGGGGGGGGGGGTTCTGTGGTCGTTACTGCCACATGGTTTCAAAGTTGTTTTTTGTTGTTGTTGTTTGCACGCATGTTTTTTTGCACGCACGTACGGGACCAAACCCGTATGGACCAAACCATTTCATGTAAATAGAGGGGGGGGGGGATATAATTTTAGATATATATATATAGTACGGGCACGCCCTAGTCTATCTATAATTCTAGTAATCTCTGTGTGAATGTCTGTGTGTCTGTGTGTTTGTCTGTGACCGCTGTTTCTCGACAACTACCGGTCCCGATATACTTGAAACTTGCCAGGTATATTGCTGGGGACCCGAGGATGTGCCTTTTCAAGGTTTGAAATTAATCGGACAAGTATTTACCGAGTTATGGCGATTTATTTACCAAACTAATCACAGGACACGTTGCGGGGTAGGCCAGCCAATCACAGAACACGTTGTTGCGTAGGCGTGGCCGATGTGAGAGCGAGCCGAGCCGAGCGCGTGCGCCATTACGGTTCGTAATTCGATTTCTTCCGGAGAAAATAATAATTTCTCGATTTCTTATGCGCATTATTTCTCCCAATTCAGTCAGAGCGAAGGGCGGAAGCGAAGAGCGTTGTTTTTTTTTGTTTTTTTCCCCACGCACGATCACGCGAAAGCGAAGAGCGTTTTCTTTTTTTTTTTTATATTCAGTTGCCGGACGGTGAAGCGTGCCGTGTTGTTTTTGCCTCGCGGTTTGGAATGTTTTCTCTTCTCTTTCTACTTTTCCTTGCGACTTGGCACTGTGTTATTGTTAGATCTATCTATTCCGATTTTTTTTTTTTTTTTGGCAAGGAACGGGCACCCACGTACGGGCACGTCCTAGTCTCTCTATAATGCCAGTAATCTCTGTGTGTGTGTGTGTGTGTGTGTTTGTCTGTGACCGCTGTTTCTCGACAACTACCGGTCCGATATACTTGAAACTTGCCAGGTATATTGCTGGGGACCCGAGGATGTGCCTTTTCAAGGTTTGAAATTAATCGGACAAGTGGTTCCCAAGGTATGGTCACCGTACTCGCAAGCCGTTCGCTTTGGCTTTGCGAATGGACCAAACCATTTCATGTAAATAGAGGGGGGGGGGGGGTTCTACCGTACTCGCAAGCCGTTCGCTTTGGCTTTGTGAATGGACCAAACCATTTCATGTAAATAGAGGGGGGGGATTGTCACCGTACTCGCAAGCCGTTCGCTTTGGACCAAACCATTTCATGTAAATAGAGGGGGGGGGGGGGTTCTACCGTACTCGCAAGCCGTTCGCTTTGGCTTTGCGAATGGACCAAACCATTTCATGTAAATAGAGGGGGGGGTTCTGTGGTCGTTACTGCCACGTGGTTTCAAAGTTTTTTTTTTGCACGCACGTACGGGCAAGCACGTACGTGCGGGCACGTCCTAGTACCAACAAATGCGGTCAACCACAAGTGTCTGATTTTGAACAGTTTCACTTGACAGGTTTGTTATCGTAGAAGTGGAATCGAATTGGAAAAGGCAATTTGATTAATGTTACTGTGAGTCCTGCTCACACTCTGTGGAATCTTCATCAGTGTCACTCTCACTTTCAGATTCTAGTTCTGAAGAAGTGTTTATCTCCATAAAATGGCCTCTTGCTGCAGTACCACCGGCTATTGGACTGCTTTGGATGACCTGGCATCTTCTGCATGGTGTTAACCTTCCTTTTGTCGTTCAGGTTCAATCACTGGTGTACTGCTTCTGTGATAATCTCATCACATTCCTTGGCTTTTTGTCCATTTATGGAAATGTGGAGAAGTGAATAAAGTGTATAAAATAACGTCCGACGTGGCAAAGAGGAAAGTCCGACGTGGCAAAGAGAAAAGTCCCACGTGGCAAAGAGAAAAGTCCCACTGTCAAAGAGAAACGTCCCACGTGGCAAAGAGAAAAGTCCCACGTGGCAAAGAGAAAAGTCCCACTGTCAAAGAGAAACGTCCCACGTGGCAAAGAGAAAAGTCCCACGTGGCAAAGAGAAAAGTCCCACTGTCAAAGAGAAACGTCCCACGTGGCAAAGAGAGAAGTCCCACGTGGCAAAGTGGAAAGTCCAACGTGGCAAAAAGAAAAGTCCCATGTGACAAAGAAAAGTCCCACGTGGCAAAGAAAAAAGTCCCACGTGGCAAAGAGAAAAGTCCCATGTGACAAAGAAAAGTCCCATGTGACAAAGAGAAAAGTTATACGTGACAAAGAGAAAAGTCCCACGTGGCAAAGAGAAAAGTCCCACGCGGCAAAGAGAAAAGTCCCACGTGACAAAGAGAAAGGTCCCACGTGACGAAGAGAAAAGTCCCACATGACAGAGAAAAGTCCCACGTTACAAAGAGAAAAGTCCCACGTGGCAAAGAGAAAAGTCCCACGTGGCAAAGAGAAAAGTCCCACGTGACAGAGAAAAGTCCCACGTGACAAAGAGAAAAGTCCCACGTGACAAAGAAAAAGAAAATTTTGTGTTAAACATCATCTGATTTATATCGGCTTTGTTACTCACTAGGACGTGCCCGCACGTACGTGCTTGCCCGTACGTGCTTGCCCGTACGTGCGTGCAAAAAAAAAACTTTGAAACCACGTGGCAGTAACGACCACAGAACCCCCCCCCCCTCTATTTACATGAAATGGTTTGGTCCATTCGCAAAGCCAAAGCGAACGGCTTGCGAGTACGGTAGAACCCCCCCCTCTATTTACATGAAATGGTTTGGTCCATTCGCAAAGCCAAAGCGAACGGCTTGCGAGTACGGTGACCATACCTTGGGAACCACTTGTCCGATTAATTTCAAACCTTGAAAAGGCACATCCTCGGGTCCCCAGCAATATACCTGGCAAGTTTCAAGTATATCGGACCGGTAGTTGTCGAGAAACAGCGGTCACAGACAAACACACACACAGACACACACACATACACACAGAGATTACTGGAATTATAGATAGACGAGGACGTGCCCGTACGTACGTGCTTGCCCGTACGTGCTTGCCCGTACGTGCGTGCAAAAAAAAAACTTTGAAACCACGTGGCAGTAACGACCACAGAACCCCCCCCCTCTATTTACATGAAATGGTTTGGTCCATTCGCAAAGCCAAAGCGAACGGCTTGCGAGTACGGTAGAACCCCCCCCCCCCCCCCCCTCTATTTACATGAAATGGTTTGGTCCATTCGCAAAGCCAAAGCGAACGGCTTGCGAGTACGGTGACCATACCTTGGGAACCACTTGTCCGATTAATTTCAAACCTTGAAAAGGCACATCCTCGGGTCCCCAGCAATATACCTGGCAAGTTTCAAGTATATCGGACCGGTATTTGTCGAGAAACAGCGGTCACAGACAAACACACACACACACACACACACACACACACATACACACAGATATTACTGGAATTATAGATAGACTAGGGCATGCCCGTACTATATATATATCTAAAATTATATCCCCCCCCTCTATTTACATGAAATGGTTTGGTCCATTCGCAAAGCCAAAGCGAACGGATTGCGAGAACGGTGACAATCCCCCCCCCTCTATTTACATGAAATGGTTTGGTCCAAAGCGAACGGCTTGCGGAGTTTGGTAAAGAAATCGCCATAGCTCGGTAACTACTTCTCCGATTAATATGAAACCTTGAAAAGGCACATCCTCAGGTCGTGCCCGTACGTGGGTGCCCGTTCCTTGGTGCGGCCCAGCATCTAGTCGAGACCCAGTCACCCAGGCCGATCACCCATTCCGACCCCAAATTCCTCATCGACGATAACTAAACAATATATTATATGAATCGCACCGTACATACCTCCTTCTAGATCTTGTTCTTGTCTTGATATACTCACTCAGGCTCACTCTATCACGACTGAGTCCTCCCAGCTCCTCCAAATGGCGCCCGCTACGCCTCGAATTCACATCGGCCACGCCTACGCAACAACGTGTTCTGTGATTGGCTGGCCTACCCCGCAACCTGTTCTGTGATTAGTTTGGTAAATAAATCGCCATAGCTCGGTAACTACTTCTCCGATTAATATGAAACCTTGAAAAGGCACATCCTCGGGTCCCCAGCAATATACCTGGCAAGTTTCAAGTATATCGGACCGGTAGTTGTCGAGAAACAGCGGTCACAGACAAACACACACACATACACACACACATACACACACACATACACACACACAGAGATTACTGGAATTATAGATAGATGATGCGGCCCGCATGTGTCTTTTGTTAGATCTTTCACAACCGAGGAAAATGTGCTTCACTCATGATGAAAACCACACCACCTCTTTGTGAAAGTCGTCTGTCCACTGTGCTCACTTTACCTGTACAGTAAACTAAAAACGTGAACGACACATCTCCACATCTACTTGTAATTTAACGCTTGGGGAGGAGGTGTATATCCAAACGTTATGGAGAGCCACAGAGGGGTGTTTTTCAGTGGCGTTACATAACGCCATTGATCAATGATTATTTTGTTTGCCGCTATAATAGTCACAGGTTTTACATTCACATCTTACATAATAAAACGACGTAAAATAAATTTAACGTATTTAAAAAACGAAAAAAAATAAAATAAAATGACGTATCGAGTGGTTCTTTACTGCATTTATACACCGCTTGAAACGTAAATCTTCAACGTTACATTTTCGGAGATAGGAGAGAAAAGCGATTTGACTCCTAAGATTTAAACAGTATATTGTAGCGGTTACCGCTGGATGCACACAATCGCCTTGCACCGGCCAGAACACGGCCAGACGCGCCTCTCCCGGGCATGCCCGGACTCACTGTTCCCGGGCACGCCCGAACCTCCCGGGCACGCCCGGTCTCGTCTTTCCCGGGCATGCCCGCTCTCGCCTTTCCAGGGCTCGCCCAGAGCGTCCGGGCATGCCCGCTATCGCCTTTCCAGGGCTCGCCCAGAGTGTCCGGGCATGCCCGCTATCGCCTTTCCAGGGCTCGCCCAGAGCGTCCGGGCATGCCCGCTCTCGCCTTTCCAGTGCTCGTCCAGAGCGCCCGGGCACGCCCAGCCTCGACTTGCCAGGCCGCAGCCAAACACGCCCGGGCAGGTCCAGACTCGCCTTTCCAAGGCTCGCCCTTGACACCCGGGCATGCCCGGTATAGCTTTTGCCGGGCAAACTTCCCGACATAAATGTGTATATATATTGCTGCCCGATAAACGGGCTTTTAGAGAGAATACCTGAGCTGTTTTGTTTCAATAAAGCAACTCGGACGAATTCCGTCTTTGGTCGCGTCAATTCTTTCGACTCGCGTTGGAGCTCAGCTCCTTCACTGGTGACCTACCGACATGGACACGGCAGTGACTCTTAAACTGCCTACCTTCTGGGAGGCTCACGCGGCTGTTTGGTTCGCCCAGGCGGACTCCCAGTTCGCCCTGCGAGGCATCACCGCGGACGACACCCGCTTCCACCACGTCGTGGCAGCGCTCGGTTCCGCCACCGCGGCCCGCGCCCTGAGCCTCCTCGAGCACCCGCCGGCTGCCGACAAGTATGACGCGCTGAAGACGTTCCTCCTCGACGCTTTCGCCCTCTCACCGGCGGCACGCGCACGGCACCTGCTCGACCTGCCCGAGCTCGGCGACACGCGCCCGTCCGAGCGCATGGACTATATGCTCTCGTTGCTCGGTGAGCACTCTCCGGATTTTCTGTTCCGCAAGTTGTTCCTTCGCCAGCTGCCTCACCCGGAACTCCTCGCCCTGGCTGGCACGTCGATCACCGATCCCCGCGCCCTCACCAGGGAAGCCGATAAGATCTCGGCGGGCCAACACATCGGCGCGGCTACCGGGAGCCTGCCGCCGTCCGAGGCGATGCCCACGACGCCCGAGCGCCTTGCGCGGTTGGAGGCCGAACTGCCGGTGAAACTGGCGGCCGCCACGCCGCACCGACCGCTTCCGACACGACGGCCGGGGCCTCCACCTGACCAGGCGTGGTGTTATTACCACGCCAGGTTCGGACACAAGGCTCGGACGTGCCGACCCCCGTGCACTTTCGGCAAGTCGGGAAACGGCCGGGCCGGCGTTCATTCCCAGCCATGAGGGCCGGCCACTCGGGCAACTTGCTTTTTATTCGGGACAAAGCGTCTGGGCGGCGTTTCCTTTGTGACACCGGCGCCCAACTGAGCGTCATACCCGCCTCCGAGCAGGACAGGCGGGACGCCGTTTGCGGCCCCTCTTTGGTCGCTGCTAATGGCTCGGCCATACGCACTTTCGGCCTGCGCAACGTCACCCTCTGCTTCGGCAGCCAGCGCTTTCAGTGGACCTTTGTGACCGCCTGCGTCCCCATGGCTTTGCTGGGCGCCGACTTCCTCTGCGCGCACGGGCTGCTGGTCGACGTCAAACGTCTTCGCCTTGTCAACGCCGAGACCTTCAGCTCCCTGGCGTGCACGATGAGCAGCTCCGCGCCGACCGAACTGGCATGCGCCCTCCCGACGGCGAACGAGTTCGCTCGCCTGCTCGCGGAATTCCCGGCCCTCACACGACCGACGTCGGCGGCCGGTCGGACCGGATCTCTGTGGACCGCTTCAAACCGGCGCACGTGGACGTCGACCGACCACTACGGTTGGCCCTTCCTCTGCGGCGAGGCCGCCCCCCGTCCACAGTTCCCCCCGCTCGACCACCCACCACCAGATTGGACCCCCCCCCCCCCCCACGACCCTCCAGGGGTCGCTTCGGCCGGGTCATCCGGACCCCCCTTAAATTGACCCTGCCTGTGCAGGTCGATTCTGGAGGGGCGTGTGTAGCGGTTCCCGCTGAATGTACACAATCGCCTTGCACCTGCCAGGACGTGGCCAGGGCGCGATCGCCACGCCGGGCTCGTCCGGACGGGCCCAGACGCGCCTCTCCTGGGCATGCCCGGACTCGCTGTTCCCGGGCACGCCCGAACCTCCCGGGCACGCCCGAACCTCCCGGGCACGCCCGGTCTCGTCTTTCCCGGGCATGCCCGCTCTCGCCTTTCCAGGGCTCGCCCAGAGCGCCCGGGCACGCCCAGCCTCGACTTGCCAGGCCGCGTCCAGGACGCCCGGGCATGTCCAGACTCGCCTTTCCAGGGCTCGCCCAGAGCGTCCGGGCATGCCCGCTCTCGCCTTTCCAGGGCTCGCCCAGAGCGCTCGGGCACGCCCAGCCTCGACTTGCCAGGCCGCGTCCAGGACGCCCGGGCATGTCCAGACTCGCCTTTCCAGGACTCGCCCTTGACACCCGGGCATGCCCGGTCTCAGTTTTTCCGGGCAAACGCCCCGGCATAAATGTGTATATATATTGCTGCCCGATAAACGGGCTTGTCAGAATACCTGAGCTGTTTTGTTTCAATAATAATAATAATAATAATGCATTTATTTTATATAGCGCTTTTCAGGAAGCCCAAAGACGCTTTGACAGAGTGCAAAACATAATGCATAGCAAAACATAAAAACAATTGCAAAAAAAGAAGAATCAATAGGGAAATATTCAAAGCACAAAAGAGGGAGAAGGAGAGGAGATAGTCAGGGGTTAGATGCTGTGGGTTAAATGTTGAATGCAGTGTTGAACAGGTGGGTCTTGAGTGATGTTTTGAATGTGGTGAGTGAGGAGGAGTCTCTGATGGTGTGAGGTAGCGAGTTCCAGAGGGTGGGAGCAGCGATGGAGAAGGCCCTGTCCCCCCAGGATCTAAATTTGGTCTGGATGGAGGGGGCTCAGGAGGTTGGTACCAGCAGAGCGGAGGTTGCGGGTGGGAGTGTGTCTGGAGAGGAGGTCAGCCAGGTAGGATGGGGCCAGGTTATGGAGGGCTTTGTAGGTCAAGAGGAGGATTTTGTACTGGATTCTCTGGGAGATGGGGAGCCAGTGAAGCTTGTAAAGGACGGGGGTGATGTGGTCACGGGTCCGGGAATGGGTGAGTAGACGGGCAGCGGAGTTCTGAATGTATTGGAGTTTATTGGTGATTGTTGAGGGTGAACCATAAAGGAGGCTATTGCAGTAGTCCAGCCGGGAAGTGATGAAAGCGTGGATGAGGGTTTCTGCAGCCACGGAGGAGAGGGATGGACGGAGACGGGCGATGTTTTTCAGGTGAAAGAAGGCTGTCTTTGTGATCTGTTTAGTGTATTTGTCGAAGGAGAGGGTTTGGTCAAAGATGATGCCAAGATTCCGGATGTGAGGGGAGGTGGATACTGGGAAACCGTCGATGTTGAGGGCAAAGTTATGGGTGGACTTGGTGAGCGTTTTTGGGCCAATGATGATTATTTCAGATTTATCACAGTTAAGTTTGAGGAAGTTGATTTGAAGCCAGGATTTTATTTCAGTGATGCAGTTTGTCAGGATAGAGTGGGTGGCGGTGGAGATGGACTTGGTGGAGATGAAAAGCTGGATGTCATCAGCGAAGCAGTGGAAATGGAGACCATGACGGCGGATTAAGTGACCGAGGGGGGACAGGTAAAGGATGAAGAGGAGGGGGCCAAGAACTGAACCTTGGGGGACACCTTGGGGGAGGGGAGCAGTGGGGGATTTGCAGTTATTGATGGAGATGAACTGACGTCTGTCAGAGAGGTATGATTTAATCCAAGAGAGGGCAGTGCCGGTAATGTTAAAGGTGGTTTCAAGTCGGGTGAGGAGGATGGTGTGATCGATGGTGTCAAAGGCGGCGCTGAGGTCGAGGAGGATGAGAATGTTGAGGTTGCCAGCATCAGAGGAGAGGAGAAGGTCGTTGGTGATAAGCAACAATAAGCCACAATAAAGCCACAATAAGCCACAATAAAGCCACAATAAAGCAACTCGGACGAATTCCGTCTTTGGTCGCGTCAATTCTTTCGACTCGCGTTGGAGCGCAGCTCCTTCACGTGTAACACCGCGCTTTACCATGATACTTTCAGCAATGAGCAGGTGAAGCAGGAACCACGTTGTTTTCCTCCCATGGAGTCCAGCAAAGCTGCTTACCTGCTCCACGGTAAGCCAAGCTTCACAGAAAACGCATCACAATGTTTTTTTAACCTGTTTTTGTTTTGTTCTTGTTGATGATTAAATAATTTCATCCCAAACTCTGTGGAATAACAGATCCATGAAATTGTGGCCAACCAAGTGGGCTTGTTTATCTTCACTCGACATGGATAGTAGTTTCTTATAATTTACCCAGATATATTTCTGGACTTTATTCAGGATTGATCAGGCACACACATAAAGACAGCGTTTCAAAAGTCTTTGTTTCACCAAAGTCCACTTTGGAAATAGCATTGGAAATATCAAATCAAGTGAAATTACTGGGATTTGACAGGTTTGAAAGAAAAGTTTGTGACGATCTAAACATGTGAAACGAGAACGGCACTCGGTGGAGCATATACCCTGCCAGGCTAACATTTTACTTTTTGTCAAATCTTATGCGCCAGATCTGGACTTGGACCTGAACCAAAATGTAATCGGCCTGTTCTTGTTGTCCAATCAACTCATCCACCTAGTTTTGTCATCAGTCATCCACAACTTTTTGAAATATCAGGCTACATATCATTTTGGCCCTATCACTCAATGATGAAGAATCACTAATAATTCCCTGATCCGGATTCAAATCTTCAGCAAAATGTAATCACTTCTTCCTTGTCACCCAACCAACCTGTCCACCAAATTTTGTCCGAATCCGTCCACAACATTAAGATATCCTGTTCACAGACCGACAAACAAATAACTCAAAAATCACTCATAGAACGACACTTGGCAAAAGAGAATAAAGTAGAATGACACTCAGTAGAGCATCATTTTCACCTCACAAATAGTTGGTGGTTGGTTTCAGTAAGCTGATATGAAAATCCTATTCAAATTTCAAGTCAATCGGATGAAAATTGAGGATTTTAGAAATTCGAAAAAAGTGGTTGACCTTTTGGCCTATGTTGACCTTTTGACCTCAAAAATAAATGTGATTTTGTCGGACCACCAGCTCTAGCATTTGGTGAAGTTTCGTGAAGATCGGTTTAAAATTGTGACATATCGGCAAGTATAAGTGAGCGAACAAACACACAAACAAACACACACAAACACACACAAAAACACACAAAAACAAACACACGCAAACAGACACGCAAACAGACACGCAAACAGACACGCAAACAGGCACGCAAACAGACACGCAAACAGGCACGCAAACAGACACGCAAACAGACACGCAAACAGACACGCAGACAGACACGCAGACAGACACGCAGACAGACACACAGACAGACACGCAAACAGACACGCAAACAGACACGCAAACAGACACAGACACGCAAACACATGCACAAACAGACACAGACACACACACACAAACAGATACACACACACAAACACACACACACAAAAACAAACACACACACAAACAGACACACACACAAACGGACACACACACAAACGGACACACACACAAACGGACACACACACAAACGGACACACACACAAACGGACACACACACAAATGGACACACACACAAACGGACACACACACAAACGGACACACACACAAATAGACACACACACAAACAGACACACACACAAACAGACACACAAACAAACAGACACACAAACAAACAGACACACACAAACAGACACACACACACAAACAGACACACACAGACACACACACACAAACAGACACACACACAAACAGACACACACACAAACAGACACACACACAAACAGACACACACACAAACAGACACACACACAAACACACACACACAAACAGACACACACACAAACAGACACACACACAAACAGACACACACAAACAGACACACACACAAGCAGACACACACACACAAACAGACACACATAAACACACACACACACAAACACACACACAAACAGACACACAAACACACACACACAAACAGACACACACAAACAGACACAAACACACGCACAAACCGGAGGGATCAACATACTTGTCAAAAAATTAATTTATTTTATTTTGCCAAGTAAAAAGATATTTTCCAGAGCACAATACTTGCAAAATCCAAATAAGCATTAGTTGCCATGGAAACAGTAATTTGGGAAATTTGGCATGTTACATGATAGAATGTTACATGTTAGTTCGTATTTACATGTCAGAATGTCATCACAAATTTGGCTGTTAAATTTTCAAATTGATGCCGAATAGGTGTTTTACATGTTTTGAATGGCAATTACCCTGACCTTTGACTAATTTTGACAAGATCTCATCCACAAATACTACACATGTGTACAAATATGATGTGCAAGTTTCAATCTGATATCTTGAAAAATTCCTGAGGTTTGGAAAAAATAAAATCAGAAAAATATCCCATTTCATTTCATGGATGTGAAGTTCTTGTCATAGACACCGTTTTCTCTTTGCTTAATTGCCACGTAAGAATTGTCCCTTTGCCACGTAAGAATTGTCCCTTTGCCACGTAAGAATTGTCCCTTTGCCACGTAAGAATTGTCCCTTTGCCACGTGGGACTTGTCTCTTTGCCACGTGGGACTTGTCTCTTTGCCACGTGGGACTTTTCTCTTTGCGACGTCGCACTTGTCTCTTTGCCATGTAGGACTTGTCTCTTTGCCACGTGGGACTTTTCTGTTTGCCACTTGGGACTTGTATCTTTTCCACGTGGGACATTTCTCTTTGCCACGTGGGACTTGCCTCTTTGCCATGTGGGACTTGCCTCTTTGCCACATGGGACTTGCCTCTTTGCCATGTGGGACTTGCCCCTTTGCCACGTGGGACTTGTCTCTTTGCCACGTGGGACTTTTCTCTTTACGACGTGGAACTTTTCTCTTTGCCACGTGGGACTTTTCTCTTTGCCACGTGGGACTTATCTCTTTGCCACGTGGGACTTGCCTTTTTGCCGCATGGGACTTGCCCCTTTGCAACGTGGGACTTGTCTCTTTGCCACATGGGATTCTTTCTGTTCCACATGGGACTTGTCTCTTTGCCACGTGGGATTCTTTCTATTTCACATGGGACTTTTTCTATTTGATATGGTGTTTCCATTCAATAAATCAGACAATTTAGTGCATACTTTATTTTTTCATTTTTTCTGTGAGTTGCCTCGTTCTGATTTTTATTTCTGTGCCAGATTTACTTTTTCGTTTCCAGTCACCGATTTCCTGAATTCTGTCCATTTCCTGAAAAACTAAACACTTGCTGTCCAGAACTGCATTGGGAATTTTCGTGAATTTGGAAGTACTGTTTAAAGTCGAGTTTGAATGGGGTGTTTTTATTTTCAGATTTTATTGTGGAAGTAAAGGTGGAGTCCGAGTTCATTGACGATTACCCCTCGCTTGTCAAAGGTGTGGAGAACAACAATAATAACAAAAATTAATTTTCTTCAGTGATGGTTCTAACACATGCCTTCCTCGGAAAGCAATAAATTGTCAAATGTTTTGCAGATGAAGCGCTTGTGGGGGAGATGGAAACTTTCCAAAGTTATTTTGAGACTTCCCAAGATGCTTTGAGCAACGAACATGTGAAGGAGGAACCACGTGAATCTCTTCCCATGGAGTCCAGCAAAGCTGTTCAGCTGCTTGAGGGTAAGCCAAACTTCATGATGAACACATCACATGGTTTTTACTTGTTGTTTGTTCTTTTTCAATGATTAAACCATTTTGTTCCAAACTCTAGAATAACAGATCCATTAAATTGTGGTCAACCAAGTGAGCTTGTTTATATTCACTGGAAATGGATATCAGTTGCTTATAAAATACCCAGATTTAGACAGGAATATTAGTTGTGTAAAATACAGAGGAATTTTAATGCAATTTGTATTTCTGGCCTTTGCTCAGGATTGATCGGACAAATTACGCCAAGTTTGAAGAGTCTCTGCTTTATTAATGTACACCTTTGAAATAGCATTGGAAATAACAAATCGAGTGACATGACTGGGACTTGAAAGGTTTGAACGACAAGTTTGTGACTATCTAAACATGTGAAACGACAGGTGTCTTGCCACTTGGGACTTGTAGCATCACTCCGTATCAATTGCTCAAAAATAATTCAAAATCCTCTGATCGAGGTCCACAATGTTGCACTCACTTGCACCGTGTTTGGATAATTTGCTGTCGAAGTACGTTCTCCAAATCAGTTCCATAACTATCTTAAAATATCTACTACCTGGTGTTTCCTTCACCACAATGTGATAAACCTGGAACATTTCCCAGAACAACAAACCTGGAACATATTTTGAATCATTGGTAGCCTCTCCCAGCTAAGCTTGAGTTGTACATCACACCATTCATGCTCAATCTCATCTCACCATTTCTGTCTCTCCTATTGGACACTGGTTTGCGCTATGACCACATTCTAGATTCCATTCCTGATTGCTGTTTTGATTTTCTATGGAAACCTTTCTTAACATTTCACGTACCTCAGCCTCAGCCCAAAAATTTCAGGTACCTCAGAAAACACTTCAGCCCATTGCATGAAAAACGGTGATTACATCTCGAAAAGATAACCTACTTAAGATCAAAAAATGCTCCCACACCTGAAGCATGAGTTTTACCCCAGGTAGTCCAAAACACTTACAGTACCTCTCTGAAAGGATAAACCAACCAACTCTCATGTGTACTTCTTGGATTAAGCTTGTGCTATTTTGAAAGAAGTTTATTTTTGACAACTTTGTTGGTATCACCATTCCCGATGGTGTCTCCATGAAAGGGTTAATTTTCCATGTAAGCTTCCAAAGGTAAGTGCAACGAAACAAAAAATTCTACATCAGGCTTGTCTTCCCTTACTTCTTCTCGCTGTTAAAAAAAACCTTTTTCAGAGCACTGTGAATTCTTATTCCCCCTCGACAGTTGGTTGTTTCAGTTGTTTCATCCCTCTTCTCTGGAAATTGGAGAAGCTAGAGCCCTACTGAGAGAGACGATCAATCCTTGACCGCAGACGGGTAGAACGAAGCATTCTGAATTCAACACAAAGTTCATTGAAGTTTGGTAACTGCAGTGAAAAGCAAGGAGCTGACGTTTCGACTGTTAACCCTTTGTTGGATGGAGCCACACTTTTGATTGAATAAATTTTCCAGAATAATGTTTGATAATGTAGTTTGTGTTTCCTCAAGTGCAATTTGTGTGAAATATTTGTCAATTATCCCATAATTTTCAAAGATGATTTGAATTTTTATGCTTTTTGTGATTTGTGTTTACAGAGAAACAAATGAAACTGGTTTCTTGTTCCAACTGTTCCAAGTTGTTTCACTCAGAAGTTTCCAATCCACACATGACTCGGACCATTTGTGATGAAACTGACAAAGTTGGCATCGTGTCTTACAACCGCAGTTGCAAAAGTTGTGCAGAGACATTCAACAATATCAAAGGAAGTGGGACATCATACAAGTGTTCTGTGTGCGACGAATCATTTACTCTTTCATCATCTTTAAATCTTCATCAAATAATTCACACAGGTGAAAATCCCCTGAATAATGATGTGTCACCGAAAAAGGAGGTGGAGATTTTGAGTTCTGGGAGAACTTCCTCCCTTATCCTGAAACCAGAAAGTGGAGAAAATGACAAACGTGATAAATTCCACGAGTGCTTTGTTTGCAGTCAGGATTTTCCAACATCTTCATCATTGAATATACATGAAAGAATTCACAGAGGTGAGAAGCCGTACAAGTGTTCTGTGTGCAGCAAGGTTTTTCAAGTTTACTCGTCAATGAAAAAACATGAAAGAATTCACACAGGTGAGAAGCCGTACAAGTGTTTTATTTGTGGCAAGGTTTTTGGTCAATCCGCACATTTATATGAACATACAAAAATACACAGTGGAAGAAGACCGCACAGGTGCTCTGTTTGCAACAAGGATTTTATAACTTCCTCATCAATGAAAAGACATGAAGGAATTCACAAAGGTAAGAAGCCTTACAAGTGTTCTGTGTGTAGCAAGGATTTTCGAATGTACGCATCAATGAAAAACCATGGAAGAATTCACACGGGCGAGAAGCCATACAAGTGTCCTGTGTGTGACAAAGCGTTTACTTGTGCATCATATTTACGCAAACATAAAAAAATACACACGGGAGAGAAGCCTCACAAGTGTTCTGTGTGCAATAAGGATTTTATAACTTCCTCATCATTGAAATTGCATGAAAGAATTCACACAGATGAGAAGCCGTACAAGTGTTCTGTGTGTGGCCATGCGTATGCTCGCTCATCATATTTATATAAACATCAAAAAGTACACGCTGGAGAGGTGAGAGGGGCCTCACAAGTAAATGTTCTGTAAGTTATGCACAAAAGATTTAGCAAATTCCTCATCAATGAAAAGAGGTGGAGAAATTCACACAGGTGAGAAGGAAAGGCCATAAAGTTGCGGGAAAGGGCATAAAATTGCAAATGCAAAAACTTGGGAGTGGCCATTCCAAAAACATTGCCATTAACTCTGCACCAAAGCTAGAAGCTAAAAAGGTGTCATCAGTTCCACAACCAACAACTATTAGGTGCCAGACAAATTGAAGAAGATTAAATGAACAGAGCTTGAGCTCAGAGGAGAAGGGAGTCGTCCTCCAGGGTGACTTTGATGAAACATGGGGTATTAACGCTGAAGGAGAAAGATTCCTGAACCAGTTGAAACAAACAAAGCTGGAAGCCAAGGTGGAAAGATTCTAATCGTGAAATTCAATGCAGGAGCACAAATTAAGAAAAAATATTTCACTCAGGAAAGAATAAAGGAAATAACAAACAAAGCAAGACTGCAAGCATTTGAAGACATCAATCGGATGACCTAAGAAGAGAGAATTTAAATGTAGATGAAAAACTGGACAAAAGAAGAAAATAGATCTTAAAATAGATCTGTGCTCTGTCCCCCAAATATTCCTACAGGTCGCACAAGATCTGCCTGCAACCCTCTTATGGTTAAACTGCCAATATCTCGGCTCTCTGCTCACCTTCACTCTTTCATTCCCCTTTTCTCCCACCTCTGGAACAAACTCCCCCACTCCCTTCAATCGCACTCCTCCCTCCAGGTCTTTAAATCAGCTGTTCACCACCATCTCTTATCTTCCCCCATCCAAAACCGTGATCTTTTCTACCCCCGCAAATTCACCCCAGATACACTTTTTCGAAATTCCAACTTCTTTCCTGGAAGTCCTTCAGTGTCCATATGTTTTATACCTCTCCCACCTCCCCCCAAGCCCTCTCCCTCTCACAGTTCTCTCGATGTCCCTGCTCTCAAATATTGTGTTTGTGTCCTTCCCCCTCTCTCTCCCCAACTTGTCTACCGCTCCCCTTATTTTGTGTTTGATGTGTCGGTTTGACTTTTTGTGTGATTAATGTTCGCTCTTTCACGAGCCTCGATCTTGTATACAAAAAAAATAAAAATTTTGGGCAATTTTTTTTTAAATGTTGTAGGTTCCTGGTACGGACTAGATAGCCCTCATCGAGGCCAGGCATTAAATAAAAGAGAAAAAAAAGTGTGATGTTTGTTTGTGAGAAAGAGATTGAAGCTAGGCCGGTTGCTATAGTTTGAGTGAGACAGAAAGTAAGACCAGCAATCCTGACACGGAGAGTGTAAGATGGTTCCGGGCACCATTTTAACGCTCCTAAGTCAGGACGGTAGTACTACCCTGGGCAGTTGCTGCCTACAACCTACTACCTAAAGTAGTGAGAACGAAAAGTAGTGAGAAAGGAATGTGCGAACACCCAGGAACAGCTATTTCGAAGAATGTGCCCTGATAAAGTAAATTATAATCGGGCAAAACTAAATTCAAGGAAAAACAATTTCATCCATCAGAAAATATTGACAGAGGAGGAACTCAAGACAAGAGATGAACAAACTGACAAGGCAATAAGAATTAAATGGTCACCTATATATGGCAAACTACCACCACCGCCAAAATGGAATGAGGGGACATCCATATGGGATGAGATTTCCAGAGTGCGAACTCCCAAAGAAAAGGAGCAACCGTCAGAACTTAAAAACAAAACAAAAAAAATACTGGTGTTGAGCAGGAAATAGAACAGAGAGAGAGGAGAGCTGAAGCAGATGGAATTTCAAATTTGGTTATAATAACAGAGACAGTGATTGGGCAACAGATTGGCGAATTGAATCAGGAAACAAAATTGGAATCTTCACAATAGGATCAAAGATTGACAATAGCAAATGTTGCAGCAACACCTAGAGGAAGAATAACTCTAGGTTACTTCCTCAGCTCAAATAGCGCCTTTGCAAACAAAACAAGAAAGAGCAATCAGAGATTGCAGACCCTCACCAGGACGTGTTTTTAGTGGTTTTTAAGGCTCTTGTGTTGAAACAAATACAGCGGCCAAACCACATGACCAAGTAGAACGGCACTCAGTGGAGACTATACCTCCACCTGGTTGGCCATATCACTCAATGGTGAAGAATCACTTCAAAACTTCTACTAGCTGGATCTTGATCTTCACCAAAATCGAATCGATTCTTCCTTGTCACACACACACAACCTGTCCACCAAGTTTCGTCAAAATCCATCCATAACTTTTTGAGATATACAACGATGTATCGTTTTTGGCCCTATCTCCCAATGGTGAAGAATCACTTAAAAATTAAATAATTCTCATATCCGAATCCTAATTCAGATCTTCACCAAAATCGAAATGAATTGTCCTTGTCAGACACCCAACCGGTCCACCAAGTTTCGTTCAAAACCGTCCACAACTTTTTTGAGATATCCTGCTATGTATCATGTTTGGCCCTATCTCCCAATGGTGAAGAATCACTTCAAATATTCTAGTAGCCGGATCCGAATCCGGATCTTCACCAAAATCTAATCATTTCGTCGGTATCACATACGCTACATCTCTGCCAAATTTTGTCCAAATCTGTTCACAACTTTTTGAGATATTTTGTTCACAAACGGACAGACAATCAGACAGACAGGGGTGAAAACATAACCTCCATCCATCTTTGGTGGTGGAGGTAATGACGATGTCATTATTTTTTTTCTCCACAAATTTATTCCTTGATGACACTCAAGAAATTTAATCTTGATCGGATGACGTTTTGTACTTGTCGAATTATGACATCATAATGGAGGAAATGACATGACATCATCATTAACATATGTTATTTCCCAAGGAGAGCTCCTTACAATGAGCCATGTATCAATAATGCAGCACTTTCAAAGATATCGAGGTGCAAAGTTTTTCGGTTTTTTCCAAGATGGCGCCCGCACCACGTGACTTATGACGTCATAATTAACATTTTGAAAGTTCTACAGGAGGAGGTGCACCTATCGTGAAAATTTCCTGTCAATCGGACCAGTGGTTGCAGAGGAAATAATATTTACTAGCCGAAACCCGTGGAACATCCACGGAAGGGAGGATGTGGTGTATGGATAGAGTGTACCATTATGGATGGCATAGGGGATTTGCTTGTCCGAGTAAGAGTTAGGAAGAAAGATCAATTTTCACTTGTGCAAAAATGCTACTCACAATTACATCGCCTGTGCGTCGGCCTGTGATTGAGCCAGAGAGTTGGCCTGTGAGTCAACTTCCTTTCCAATGTCTGCAAGAGTTGAAATACTGATTGTGAATGTGTAAAATTATATGAAAGAAGAACATGCATATCAATAGACTATGCCATCGAAAAGGAGAGCAGCTGTCCATAGAAAAGGATGTCTGACTTATCAATTTGACATTATTGCACAGGAAATGACAAACAAAGAAACAGTTCATTTCCATCGGGTAATATTACGATGAGAGATCAGCCGATACATTTATTATGTCCATCAGCATCCATGGCACTTAGAAAAAAAAAACGTGGCATCAGCCAGCCGCAGCCAACTATCAGTATCACGTGTCGTCTCGAAGTCAATGCCATCCTTTTATCTCTTCGTATACAACTCACTGATCGCAACGTCACTCCATTTAACTTTATTAAAATGACGATAAAGATGTGAAACCCGTGGAACATCCACGGAAGGGATATCGTTCGTCTGTTTTCAGCTCTTTATCTTTAAGCTTCCTTACGTCTCGCCACCTGCTATACCTCTCTGAGTTACGAGGATTTATGCAACGCACCCCGAGTATCGCAACGTCACTCCATTTAACTTTATTAAAATGACGATAAAGACGTTTCCTTATACTGTATATCCTAATTTCAAATGTTCAAGGGAATAAAAAAGCTTCCTTACGTCTAGCCACCTGCTACACCTCTCTGAGTTACGAGGATTTATGCAACGCACCCCGAGTATCGCAACATCACTCCATTTAACTTTATTAAAATGACGATAAAGACGTTTCCTTATATATCCTAATTTAAAATGTTCAAGGGAATAAAAAGACCATTTGGTTCACACCACCCATCACACCACTCGACTGTCGAATCAGCGGACAGCTCGCATCGCCTTCGCCCAGCAGACGCCAATACGATGGTGTCGTAAGATGGCGTCGTATCGGCCGATAATCGGATGCTTTTGGGTCCCAAAGTCGGCGAATTCAGATTTTTCGAGTATGGCTGTACGTGATAAACAAAGAGCGCGGTTCGTAGATGGAAAATGCATTAGTGCCGTGGGCATCGGGTCACTGGGTGCGGCGTAAAAGGGATAACAAAGTCGAGTCCTTACGGTATTATTATATAGATTCTGTGCGGACAAACAAACAAATAGACAGACAAACGGACTCAAATGCAATACCCTCTCCTCTGGCGAGGGGAACAAATAAGAGCAACAAAGATAGGTCACAATGAGGAGGACAATAATGGACAACATCAGAATGAAGAAGAGGAAAAGGAGGTTGACAACAAACAGCACAGGCTTGAAGAGGAGTTGGCTAATAAAATGGAGGAAATCGGACTAATATCACCCAGGCAAACACGGCAACTCCACCGAATAAAAAACAACAAGCAATTGAAGATACAAGTGAGGAGAATAAACCAAGTAGTCACGTAATCTCCCCAAATCAGCCAATTCAGCAGCACTGTATGTGCAAGTGAAAATAACTGGCAAACAACGCAAAAAAGATAGATCTGATAATCTGAACAGAAACAAAACACCACCATGGAAACAACGACTGGAGAAGCAGAGAGACCGACTGAGGAAGGAAACGGGACAAATAGAACAATTCAATAGAAACAGAAGTCCAAAGCTCAATAAACGAATTAGACAAATAAAAAATAAATACAACATCGAAAACAATGTGTCAGAACCATTAGCTGCCCATAATAAGCTCCAAATACAACAGATAGCAGGGGGGGAAAAACTATGATGAGGCAAACAACAGAGGAAAGCAAAATGAACAGTTTGAAAACAACCAGAAGAAGTTCCACAGAGAACTAGGGAAACAGAAACAAAATGTAGCAAGTCCCCTAAAAAAGAGGATTTTGAAAAATTATGGAAAGGGATATATGAAGACGAGAGAGAACACTGCAAGGAAGCACGATGGATCCGAAACCTGGAAGAGAAGAAACAACATCTCGAGGAAATGCCCCAAGTAATAATTGATGCAGAAATGATAAGACAACAATTTGCAAAGATGGCAAACTTCAAAATCCCTGGGCCACATGGGATAACAAACTTTTGGTATAAACAACTGTAGGCTCTCCACCCTCGCTACACTCAAGTATTTAACAAACTCATCAAAGGGGAACAGCTAGAGTCCCTGTATAAAGAGAGTTGCGCCATGCGCTGACCCGAGATTTCTGGTCACGTGATTTCGTGGCGCCATTTTGTGTCTAACTTCACCATGCGTGAACGTCAGCTTGGTACGGGAATGTTGTTTATTGCCAAACAAAATGACTGGTTGTTCTGCTTTTGGTTGTTCAAACCAATCTGGGAAATATAAGATGTATAGATTTCCAAGTGATAAAGTCAGAAGACAAATTTGGGAAGCGAAAGTCAGACGAAAGAGCTGGAAAGCGATCGACTCCTCGAGACTCTGCCAGGTAGGCTCACGCCACTTGATGATCGATGTTCAAAAGCAAATCTATCTGCTCGGTTTTTTTTTGGTTGTCTGTCCGTTGAAAACCCTTTTAAAGGGAAGTGATTTGTGTTTGTTTATAATCTTCAAGGAGCTGACCAAAAATGCATTTCCGTGGGAAGAACCCTGCTCAATTTTTTTCGGGTAGTCCTAGCGGACCGCATATTGTCATTGATTGATGAAATGTCCCGGTACAGTGACATTGCCTGGTCTGCGGTTGGGTAGTCTGCGGGCAATGTCACTGTACTTTTTCAGAGGGAATTAATTTTGATTTTATAGGGGTGGGAAACCCATGGTCCATTTTGTTTTCAGTTGGCTGTCCGTCCATTCAAAACTTATTCCGAGGCAAGTTATTTTTTTGGTTTAAAATCTTTAGCCTAATCGGCAATCATAAAAGCAATTTTAGGGGGGGACCTGCTCAATTTTTTTGCGGGTTGTGCAGTCATCCATACGTCCAAAATTTGACGAGTTATTGTTTGCTTTGTACAGTGCTCATGCGTCTTGTGCCATATTTGCTCAAATATTTCCCACCCCGGGATTTATGGCCAAATTGTAGTGATGGAAGATTTTGCACATTGGACAATCCCTATATATTTAACCTGGTGACAGCTATCGTTCCCAAAACATACAATATGAGAGTAGTGAACAGAGTAGTGATGAGTCTCACTTGTGAGGAGTGAACGGAGTAGTGATGAGTCTCACTTGTGAGGAGTGAACGGAGTAGAGATGAGTTTCACTTGTGAGGAGTGAACGTAGTGGGATGAAGTGTTGGTCTGGTCAGAGTGTTGTATTACGGGCAGAGTTTTCTTACGGTCTGAATGTATGAATCATGTTCTGTACTGAATGTATGAACCAAGTTTTGTACTGAATGTTTACTGTGTTGGCCTCATCGTGTTCCTGGTGAAATTAAACAAGTTATGGTGAATACGACGTCTTATCTGTGCTTTTCCATATCTGTTCGACTAGACGAACCGTGCACACTGCAGGTATTTTTAAAAGTTTTTTCTCTGTTTAATTACGGCTTGGCGCAGTCGAAAATTAAGTGTTAATTAAGTCGCCAGCTATGAAACATATTAATCGATCAGGCAATATCCATCAGAGTTCTGGGCAAGGGTGTAGTAATAAATGAACGTTTCAATCTTACTAGATGCCGATGACGTTTTCCTTATGTCAGAGACAGAAGCTGACTTGCAGCTTGTTAAATCATTACAATGGAAATTGAATATAAATGTCGATAAAACTAAAGTTGTACACTATAGAAATATGGCAATACCACGTACAGAATTTGTTTTAAGTGTGTTAGACTATATGTCGGCTGGAAGTCCTACACCGGAATTGCTCTCGGCACCCTTTAAAAAATATTGGATATGCCCACACTCCTTTCTAAAAGTTATTAAAATTCAGAGAACGACAGCATTGGTTTGTCTTAATTATAATGTTAGCTCTTATATGCAGTGTTGGCTTGTAATATGCATTGCCATACCACTTTTAATATCACCACACAGCTCTTTTTCACGGCAATAGCTGAGTTTTTGACAAAACAAATATCACCTGTATGTAATAATAAGACTAAATATGTGTAGTAAATTTTTTTTTAGCAGGTTTAGAATATATCACCCCATATCGCGAATGTACATGTATATCTAATCCGACACACTTAGACACAAAATGGCGTCCAAATTTGAGTTGACACAACTCTCTATATACAGGGACTCGAGGAACAGCTAACGGATCAATGGTTCACAGAAGGCAACAGTGTTCTCATCCCAAAATGTAATGAAGCCCATCTACCCCACAAGTATAGACCGATAACATGCTTAACAACAGCAGACAAACTTTTAACGGGATTAATTACCGATGAAATTTACGAACCCCCCCCCCCCCCCTCCTGTTTTGTCGGGCTCTGGACCCACTGAGTAAACTTATCAATGAACAAGGACACGGATACAATCTAACGTCCAAAATAAAAATGACCAAATAACCTCCAAAGGTGAAGCATCTACTGCACATGGATGACCTAAACTGTTTCCATGGTTCTGCCCAATTAAACTCGCATATCATATCTCGCAATTTGTCTGCATGGGAAATGTGGACTCATTGTGACCAGTTCACCAACCATCAGATTCTGATCTTGGATCAGAACCTTATCCGAGAGCAGCCTTCCCAACGTTCCAAGAACCATACTTATATGGAGAAGTCTTAGTCCCCATCAGCAAACGGTTCTGCCACTCTGACAGTTCATGCTGGAGACCTGGTGTACTTGCACTCAGATGGATCCAAGTCTCGCGCATGGGATCGTTACCTTGTTGTATCTGTGGATTGGAACTGGTGTGATATCCGCAAGCTTGCTGGCTCTCAAATCCGACGCTCAATGTACCATGTACGAAAATCTGAGTGTTACAAGGTACCCACGTGGACCACACCTGCCATCACATCCTCACAACGGTTCCTGTGATGATTCTCTCTGTGATGAAGGCAACTCGGAGGGGCTACCTATCGCTCTCCCCGATCCAACTCATGGACCTCCCATTTTCTCAACTCCAGCTGAACGTGTTCTGCCGCCACGTCCCCCTTCAGATGTTCTGCCCTCTATGTTTGATCACACCTGTGATTCCCAGGTTCAACGCCATGGTGATGAAAGCACGGCAACCAGGTCACCACCTATCAGGAGATCAGGACATCTGCGTTCACTCTCCAAACACTTGGATGACTACGTTCTTGATGGATGAGCAGTTGCACATGTGTCAACCAATGGGCCAGAATAATCCCCATGCGTCTGAGAAGAATCTATCTCCTGATAGCATCTTTCCGTTTAGCCTGGCATTGTCAGTTTACTCCCATCAGACACACGTACAAATACTGTTCTGGTTTTCCATTTTTTTGTCATGTCCCAGCAATGCAGTGTTTAATACTTTCACTTAATTTTGTTGGTGATTATTCCCAATGTTTTGCATTTCTTCTGTCTTGATATATCGTATGTGCATGTTGACTTGTACTAGTCAGCGAAAAATGTAAGTTGGCAAAGAGAAGCTATTTTTTTTTTTCAAGGAAGGAAAATGGCCACACCAGTATTGGTTGTTGTTGTTTTACTGTCCAACACGTGACGTCATCTGACGCTGTTCCACGAATGCTCAGGTGTGCCTTGGTCTCTCACATGTTCTTCCTCTTCACACTCTGATTACAATGGATCCTTTGTGTTTTGTGTGAGCTCCGAATAAACTCGAGCTGTTTCCAGAAGCGGTGTGTGATCCGATGGATTGAGAACACTATGAGGTCCACTTCAGGGAACTGATGCACGTGTCAGATCCACGTCATCACTTTACGTTAAATTCCCGTTTCGACCAACACACTCTAAATTGCTCACTTTAGGTGAGACATCCACGAAACCGTTGGAGACAGGTAACCTGCTCGTGCTAATAAAAATAGTGGCAATACACCTGCGTGCTCACCTGGTAGAATAAACAGTACACTGCACTGAGTAAAGGTATTTTAAGCCAATTTCAATAGTTGCTAGAAGTCAGGGCAGCATGTAGAATCATATTGACATGATCATAAAACTTTAAACAAACAAACAAAAAACGGTTTGGGGGGTGAGGGGGGAACCCCTCCCTACCCGGAGACCCATCAAGACCCCCTTTTTTATTAATGCTGTGACCAAACATTGGTAGATCACGGGTGATGAAGGTTGTGATCAGGTTTCATCAAATTAATGTGTGTAGTTCTATTTTGAGGGATCAAACCTCATCCCCATTATATATTCATCACCCTCAGTGGGGGGATTTCGGTTGTGCGAGTCCCGTTTGGGGGAGTTCCGGTGATTTTGGCGCTTCTCGAATTGTGTCCTGTGTTACGTGCTCCTCCCCAAACCCCTGTCACGGTGTACCTCCGAGCCCCGAGAGCAGTCACGGCAGAAAGATGTGTTATTCTGTATGTCTTAGATCAATGGTGAAACCACACCAATTGTTACAAACAACAAATATTGTATTAAGATCACACAGGAATAACAGTACAAAAAAACAATAGTAATCAATTGTACAACAAATATATCCTTCCTATGATGGTACCATCAGTTTCGTACAATAAAACTCACTGTGCTCCAAGTGAGCGCAAAGAACATCCCCAATGTCTCTGTCCCCGTCTTCAAGCCAAAGTTAATCAACTCCAGTGATCGACAGAACGATGTCTAATCGAGACCAGAATCCCGTTCGGTTGACAGTGACAGTTGCTGTCAAAGATGCGTAAAGTTGCCCTCAATGCGACTGGGAAATCACCCCTTTGGATATGGACGTTCAACGGCTCCCATTACGGCGTACCGCAAAGTTCCATTCAAACTTCACGTTACACACACACCAGCTTAACTTCTGGATGCGGTGAAAATGGTTGGAGCGAGATTAAAGGCCAGGAGCGATCCGAAAATCCTGCGCGAGGTAAAATGGCCAACCGACCATTTCTCGAGACGTAACTGCCCTCAAGCAACGATTCTTTTCGGAATCAACCGCAAAACCTGATACGCAGGTTCATCTGTCTCAGCGATAACAACTCTGTTGCAGGAATCCCTTTCACGGGGAAACCCAAAGTTCACTCGAAGGTGCCCGTTCGCCAACGTTCGCTCAAGACCTCGAAACAGCAAGGCTTCTTGTCCGACTTCACTCGCTCCGCCTTCTTTTCCTCTTCTTTCTCTTCGTCGTCGTCCGGTTCCGGTTTATTTCAAACATTAACTTTTTCACCTTTTGAAAACAGGTATATCTATTTCATTTGAACGATAACAATAATAGTACATGGAAACAAAAATGTTTATAGTGGATGAAAACCACAACAACGGAAGTGACGAATCCGTAACACTTCCCCCCATCAAGAAAGAAAGTTTGAACATAGTGAAAACTTTCTTTGCATGCAAAAACTCTTTTAACAAACGAAAGGAAAACTCACACCCAAATGATCAATTCAGGTGAGCATCAATTATTAATATTCCCCAAAATAAAGCAACAAAACTTCCAAACAACCTCCAGAAATTTCCAAAGTTAGTTCACTCTGGCTAAAGCATCAACAACGACATTGTCCCTGCCCTTTACATGCTCAATTTCCAAGTTGAACTCCTGCAAAGCCAAACTCAATCTCATCAACCTCTGATTCGTATTTTTCATTTTTTGAATGAAGGTTAAGGGGTTGTGATCAGTGAAGACTTTTATAGGAAAGGTAGTCGTTCCCAGATACACTTCATAATGCTGAAGCGCTAGCAGGAGAGCAAGGGTCTCTTTTTCCACAGTGGCATAATTTGCCTGATGTTTGTTAAACTTTTTGGAGTAGTAGCACACCAGGTGATCCACTCCATCATCACCTTCCTCTAATAGAACTGCCCCAGCCCCCACATCACTTGCATCAATGGCCAACTTGAAAGGTGCTTGAAAATCCGGGGCTGCTAGGACAGGAGAGCTCATTAATATTGCTTTGACATGGGCAAAGGCCACCTGACATTTGTCATCCCAAACAAACTTGGTCTCTTTCCTCAGCAAATTCGTTAAAGGGGCTTCCACATCAGAAAAATTCCTGCAGAACCGCCGGTACCAACCAGCCATACCCAAGAATCTCATAAGCTCCTTCTTCCATTTTGGAACTTGGAAGCGATCAATGGCTTCTATCTTGGCTGTCACCGGTTGCACCTGACCCTGACCTACTACATGGCCTAGAAACACCACCTGTGCTTTTACAAACTCGCTCTTAGATAAGTTGATGGTCAACTCTGCCTCGGTCAGTTTCTTGAAAAATGCCTGAATTTCTTTAATATGATCTTCCATGGTCATAGTGTGGATGATGACATCATCCAGATAAGCCTCCACCCCTCAAGGTCTGAAATAAGCTTATTAATCAGCCGTTGAAATGTAGCAGGCCTGTTTTTCAATCCAAAGGGAAGAACCTTGTACTGATACAACCCATTTGGTGTGACTAAAGCCAAGATTTACTTGGCTCTATCAGTAAGAGGAATCTGCCAACACCCTTTCAGCAAGTCAAATTTAGTTACAAATTTAGCCAGGCTCTATTCTATCAATACATCAATCAATCCTTGGGATGGGATATGAGTCGGTCTTGGTCACTGCATTAACCCATTTTAAATCCGTACAACAGCGAAAACTGCCATCGGGTTTTGGAACCAACACACATGGTGAGCTCCATTCACAGCTGCTTGGTTCGATGATGTCATTCTCCAACATATACTGAACCTCCTTCCGAAGATACTCCATCTTCACAGGGTTCATCCGATAGGGGTGTTGCTTCACATGAGTGGCTTCCCCCACCTCAATATCATGATATACCAGGTCAGTCCGACCAGGTACATCTGTGAACAAATGTGCAAATTCAAAAATTAGGCTGGAGAGTTGTCCTTGTTGTTCCCTCGTCAAATGACCTAATTTCTCATCTAAATGACTCAACACTTCTGTGTTCGTCAATCTGGGACAAGCCTGGACATCAAAGTTATCAAATTTCACACCGGCGTCAACCTCTGTATTCTCTTGCACCCCGGCTACAGGCACGACAGGTGAGACAGGAACCATTTCTTCCACAGGCTTCCTCTCATAATATTTCTTGAGTCGGTTGACATGACAGAGCTGCCGCTTCTTCTGTCGGTCGGGAGTTGTCACCACGTAATCTGTTTCATTAACCCTCCTTTCGATTGCCTAGGGACCAAAATATCTAGCCTGTAGTGGCTGACCTGGAACAGGAAGCAACACTAACACTCGGTCCTCAGGACTGAAATTCCTTATCTGAGATTTCTTGTCATGTCTCACTTTCATTTTATCCTGTGTCACTTTCAAGTTTCTTCTCGCAACTTCACAAGCCTTTGCCAATCTGTGCCTAACCGTTGACACATACTCTACCACTGTTGACTGTGACTCCTCCTGTAGCCACTGTTCTTTCACAAATTTCAACGGTGGTCCTCGAACTGCGTGTCCAAACACAAGTTCAAAAGGACTGAATCCCAATGACTCCTGAACAGATTCCCTCGTAGCAAACAACAATAAGGGTATTCCTTCATCCCAATCCTTGTCACATTCAAAACAATACGTTCTGATCATATTCTTCAATGTCTGGTTTAACCTTTCCAAGGCCCCTTGGCCCTCGGGATGGTAAGTGCTTGATCTTACTTGCTCCACTCCCAACAGGTGTACCACTTGCTGAAAAAGTGTTGACATGAAATTGGAACCCTGATCAGACTGGATGACCTTAGGTAGGCCAACCAAAGTGAAAAATTTAATCAAGGCCTTCGCAATAACTGCCGCGGTAATTTTCCTAAGAGGCACTGCCTCTGGGAACCTTGTAGAAGCGCACATGATGGTCAGCAAATACTGATGTCCAGCCTTAGTGTTAGGTAAAGGGTCGACACAGTCAATAATGACACGGCTGAATGGCTCTTCAAAAGCTGGAATTGGTTTCAAAGGTGCGGATGGGACTTTCTGATTAGGTTTTCCCACCAGCTGGCAAGAATGTCAAGATTTACAGAACTCCGCCACATCACGTCGCAATCCTGGCCAGAAAAAATGTACCAATATTCTGTCACAGGTCTTGTTCACTCCAAGGTGCCCGGCCAAAGGTGTCTCATGCGCCAAACTCAATATCTCCTTCCGGTACGGCGGTGGCACCACAATTTGGGAATGAACTTTCCACTCATCGTTTGCTGGCACCTCTGGTGGTCTCCATTTTCTCATGAGTATTTCCCCTTTCATGAAGTAACCAACAGGTATCTTCATAGCCTCTTCCTCTGTAACGGCTTTGTCAATCAAACTCCGGATCTCCGAATCTCCGTGTTGTTCTTCAACAAGTCTCTTTCGGACCAGCACCGTTTGCTCAACCTCGCTTCCAGATGTCTCCGACGGACACTCCCTTTCCTCTTTGGTTCCAGATGCCACCTTGTCCTTAAGTTCCTTGATGTCACTCCCTTTCCTATTACCTCTTTCAGAATTTTCATCCAATACCTCGAAGGAACCCAAAATACACATCGCCTTCCTTCTCCTTCTCTTCAGAGCGCTTCCTACCCATAGCACGAGTCACTGCACAGGATGGAAAGATACCCGGAATCTCCTGCTCTAACTGTGCGGTGTTATTTTCCATACTGGGCTTTTCAACCAACATTGGATTACCAGAAACTCGACCACCGGCCAAATCATTCCCGATAATAAAAGAGATTCCCTCTACAGGAAGAGTGGCTTGTAAACCTACAGTGACCAGTCCTGACACCAAATCAGACTCTAAATGGATGACATGAAGAGGAGCTTTAACATAGCCACCAACCCCCTGTAAAAGAACACTAACACCAGTTGCCGTCTTCTCTGACAATGGCAAAATTCCTTCAAGCATCAAAGATTGATGTGCTCCTGTGTCCCTCAATACCCTAACAGGTCTCTGGTTCGTTAAATCCAGTGACACAAACCCCTCGGAAATGAAAGGTTTGTACCCTTCTTGAACAAGGTCGTTCAGTGATGCCGTAACTTTGGAACCTTCACAAGGCACTGTCCTCCAAGGACGATTTCTCGCATTGGCCAATGCATTCGGAGTTGTACTAGTCTGACTCCGCTCCTGATTTTTCCTTTTCAGGGCGTAACATTGGGACATCAAATGCCCAGGTTTCTTGCAAAAAGTGCAAGTAGGCCCGGAGGAAAAACTCGTGGTCTGCCTCGGGCCCCCCGGAAGATAAGTCTGTCTTGGAACTGTAGTCTTCTGATCCCTAAAAGTCGCAGTATCAGATTTGTCCCCATAGTTATCTCCAGGCCGCCTCCATTAAAATTTAGTCTCCGAACCTGATTTACCATAACTCCCCTGGCTAACTCTAGGCGGGAAGTTAGGTTTGTGGAACCCCATCCTGTGTGTCAAGGCATAATCATCTGCCACGGTTGCTGCCTCATTCAACTCTGGTACTTTC
This sequence comes from Myxine glutinosa, assembly GCF_964187855.1. Classification (NCBI taxonomy): domain Eukaryota; kingdom Metazoa; phylum Chordata; class Myxini; order Myxiniformes; family Myxinidae; genus Myxine; species Myxine glutinosa. The sequence goes on along the minus strand of NC_136265.1, from coordinate 82,384,325 downwards.
TTTTCATCCAGATGTACTTTAATGTCCGCGTGGACACACTGTTTGAATTCCTCCACCAAGATCAATTGTCTTAACAGGTTGAAGTCTTTCCCAACCTCCTTCGAGTAACACCACCTATCAAACATGGTTTCCTTCATTCTGGCAAACTCCACATGGGTCTCATTCTCCCTCTTCCTGGCATTCCTGAATTTTTGCCGGTAAGCTTCAGGGACCAATTCATAGGCTTTGAGAATGGCTTTCTTCACTATCTCATAATCTGCACATTGGTCAATCGGTAAAGCCGAATAGATATCTTGAGCTTTACCCACCAAAACACTTTGCACCAACATAATCCAGGACCCCACAGGCCATTTTAGCATTTGAGCCACTTTTTCAAAGTGTAAAAAAAACTTGGCTACCTCCTTTTCATTGAAGGGTGGAACCAGCCTCACATGCCGACCAACATCCCAAGTGCTCTGACAAGTCGAACCAGCTGGCATGGATTCTACTTCTCTCCGTTCCCCCACTACTTCCAGATCCTTGAGTTTAAGTTCCTTCTGACACTCCATGTCCCGTTCCTTTAACTCCCTTTCGGCTCTCCTTTCCTCTGCTCTTTCCTCTGCTCTTCTTTCCTTGAGTTCTCGTTCCTGTTCTGCTCTTTCCTTTTCTGCTTTCCTTTCCTCTGCTCTTTCCTCTGCTCTTCTTTCCTCGAGTTCCTTTTCAGCTCTCCTTTCCTCTGCTCTTTCCTCTGCTCTTCTCTCCTCGAGTTCTTTTTCAGCTTTCCTTTCCTCTGCTTTTAACCTTTCCTGGCTCTGCAGTTGCATCTCCATTTTCCAGAGCTCCACATTTTCTTTTTCCTCGGGTAACCAATCCAAGGCTACCTCTTTCCATGTTCATTGTCCCACGAGAGACTCTCCCACCAATGTCTGCAACTCTGCTTTCTTCATATTAACTCAGACCTCCAAGTTAAAATATTTGGCCAATATCATAAGTCCGATCTTTTTAACGCCTGGAACTGTGCCTCATTAGGGGACGCCGCAAACGTTTCTGCGTCAAACACCATGGTGACTATCAGTTAGCACCTGTTAACCTTCATACAAAAATTTTCAAATGTTTTGAAAAATTTGGGAATGTGAGAAAATTCCAAATTTGGGAATTTTGGGAATGTTAGGGAATTCTATCCCGGATGAGTGTTAGGGAATTTAATCAGCAAAGACGAGCCCCCAATTTCTCCACAGTACGAGCCCCCAATTTCATCCCGGACGAGCCCCCAATTTCTATTACGTGCTCCTCCCCAAACCCCGGTCACGGTGTACCTCCGTGCCCCGAGAGGAGTCACGGCAGAAAGATGTGTTATTCTGTATGTCTTAGATCAATGGTGAAACCACACCAATTGTTACAAACAACAAATATTGTATTAAGATTGTTGTGAAAAACCATTCAGGTCCGCACAACTTAAGTCCAACGGTTTGGTTTAATTGCATTTAGATCATCACATCATTCCTGTAAGTAGAAATACACAATAAGCATACGATGCGACATCTCATGAAGCCATTCATAACAGTCAATGCAAGCAAGCTAGATATTCTATAAAGGCGTACCATTAACGAGGCTACCGATGTAACATGTCACAAGGGAGAAGTCTCGGAGCACCGACACAGCTACGGGTCTTATAGTCCCGCCCCTAGCGGTGACAACAATGACAGCGCGCAGCGAGCATCCCCACCCGGGTTCAGTACGGATACGATTTCACTACATTCACCCCCCCGTCAGAATTATATGGCCGCGTGGCTAAAAGCGAGAGAGCGTCAGCATGAATAGGGTGCGGTGGATCAGTCGGCCCAACCGTATCGGGCCGGGCGGCGAATTTCTCTGCCAGCACGCGTTCGAAATTCCCCGGGTACGGCATCTCGTAATTCTGTATCCCCGGTGTCAGAGGCGTCAACAGGGTCGGGTGATGAAGGGGTAACGCCAAGTCGTCGGACCCGGGCAGTCTTGACGGGGAGAGGGTCGGTGGACTGTCGGCGATGGGAGCGTCGGGAGAGGCCATAGTCTCATAGATGGGTTCGACCGGTTCGTCCGATTCCCTACTAAGGTCGTCGACCCCGCAAGGGGCAAGATGACGAACGGAGACAGTAGTCTCACGACCATCAGACGTCATCACACGAGCATGCTCAGGATTAGCCTGGAGAATCTGCACTTTGTCCACAAGGGGGTCGTACTTGCTCGCGCGAACCGCCCGTTTAAGGTAGGCCGGCCCAGGCCCAGCGAGCCAACTGGGCAAAGACCGTATACACCCCGAGCTCCTGGGGTGGTGGAAAAGTCGCTCGTGGGGAGTTTGGTTGGTTGCCGTACTCAGGAGTGCCCGGATTGAATTCAACGCCGCAGGTAGCGACCAAGCCCATTTATCGAGGCCCCGACTGTGGGTCCGGAGATGGAGCATGACGGCCCTCCAGATAATCCCGTTGAAGCGTTCGATCTGCCCATTAGCCTGGGGTCTGTACGGCGTGGTGTAACTAGACGCAATGTTGTTTTGGAGCAGATAGCCGTGCACCTCCTGAGACAAGAAGACTGCACCCCGGTCGGTATGGACATAGGCCGGGTAACCGAACATTGAGAACAAGTTCTGTAAGCATCGCATCACCGTGGCAGCAGTCATGTCCGCGCACATATAAGCAAAGGGGAATCGTGAGTACTCATCAACGATAGTGAGCAGATAGCGAGAGCCGCTCGACACCGGCAAAGGGCCCTTGAAATCCATCGCCAAGCATTCCCACGGGCGTGTAGCCTTCACCAGAGTCCCCATAGGAGGGTTATAGAAACGCGGTTTGATTTCCGCACAGATAGCGCAGTCGCGACAGATACGGCGGATATCGTCAATTGAGTAAGGGAGATTCCCACTCCGCACGAAGTGAGCGAAACGCGTTACGCCGGGATGGCCCGCAGTGGCATGCAGCACCCGTAGGCCCTCCAACGAGGTGATACCAGCACATGTAGTCGGGCGTGATAAGGCATCGGCGGCCTGGTTATCCTTCCCTGGGCGATATTTGATGGTGTAACAGAAGTCGGCGAGTTCGATACGCCAGCGAGTGATTTTCTCGTTCTTAATGCGCTGGGCGTGTAAGGTGTCGTACATGAACGCAACGCTTTGCTGGTCCGTGATGATTTGGAAGCTCCGCCCGAGTAGGTACGGGCGCCATCGCCGAATAGACTCGACGATCGCATACGCTTCCTTTTCAACGGACGAGTGCCTCCGCTCAGCGGAAGTAAGAGTCCGTGAAAAGAAAGCCACGGGGCGCCCCCCTTGGGAGAGGGTCGCCGCGATGGCCTGATCCGAGGCGTCACTTTCGAGGACGAACGAGCCGCTCTCGTCGATGGTCGCTACGGCGGCTCGGGCGATGTCGGTCTTAAGACCTTCAAAGGCCGTCAATGCGGCCGTACTCAGGGGAAAGGTGTCGCAGGCCACAAGGGGGCGAAGTTTCGCGGAGAAATTTTGCACCCATTTGGAGTAATGGGCGAACAGCCCAAGGGCGCGTTTCAGGGACGCCCGATCGCAGGGAGGGGCCATGTCGAGCAAAGGTCGCAGACGCTCCTTATCCGGAGAGACAGAGCCATGGGTCACGGTGTACCCCAGAAGATCTATGGTGCGTAGGGAGTATTGGCACTTATCCTCGTTCATAGTTAAGTGATACCGTTGCGCGACCTCAAGGAAGCGCTTCAGATTAGCATCATGGTGCCCTTGGTCATATCCACAAACCGTAAGGTTATCGAGGTAGACGAAAACATCGGTTAAGTGCTCCCGCGCAACGAGGTCATCCATGGCCCTCTGGAAACAAGCGACTCCGTTCGTTACCCCAAAAGGCAATCGTGTAAATTGGTACAACCGCTGCCCCGACTCGAAAGCGGTATAGATCACTGAACTATAACACTACGTGGAACGGACGGTGCCCGTGATCCGCTGAAGCCACCGACATGTATGGCGCCCCCTATCGTATGCACCCAGAAAAATGAATGCCCCCATAGCCTTTGTGGGTAGGTGTAAGTTTTCCAAGATAAATTTTGCCATTATTTTCATCGCAAGAACGTACTAAAAATATTGAATCCATGATTATCAATGTTACACACATGACTAATACTGTAATCTACACTGTACTTGCACAAAATACAAGGCAAAACATGGCTATCAAGGTCGAGTTTAGGTAATTTTGTGGCATACTGTCCATAATTCACACACAAAGCAAATTACAATAAACATGTCAAAAAAAATTAAAGGAAGTGTAGCACAACAAAGCGCTTAAATTGCATCATATACTTCATACATGTACACATACATAGATATAATAGTGAGTAAACATGCATAAATGTCCATGATAGGTACATGAACATTTTCTGTACAGTGTATACAGTAACAAATATGTTGCATTTCAGAAATGAGCTGATGAGAGTGAGGCAAGAACTTTCAACTGTAGTTATACAAATAACAAGGCAAATTACTGTACACAGTCAAGTGTCAAAGCTTCATACTATTAAAAAATTTACCAGTGACAATAATTTTCACTATCATTAAGATCATACATGTCTTTGAAATATCTGGATGTTGTATGCTAATAAAAAAAAAAATCCAATTTATTATCATTTTCTACATAATATAAAGTCCATGTCTACTGATGACGAAACAAAATTGTTTTGGCTAGGAGCTTCCTTACTTTGGGCCCGGTAGCAGCATCTGTTTTTACCCTTCCTAAGTGGTAGAGCTTGATCTGTCCATACCGTGATGCAATTTTCTTGATCAGGCTGTGAATGTGGTTGTTGTCAATTGTAGTATCAAACTGGTGACGGTGCAACTGAGGAAATAAGTTCATGTGGCTTGTGTTCTCCAGAACTGAGGAAGAGATAGCAGATGTCACTCCACGGCCTTGAGGAAGCTTTCCTTGAGTTATTCTTAGAAGTCGCTGGAAACATTTCTCTGTTTCTCTACATACAGATACTACGCTAGCTGATGGCCTCTGCAGCCTCCCGCGATCTTTCATGGTGACAAAGTCATGAGCATTGCCATCAGAAGATGACATTGCATTGGCACATTCCATACAGTCCATATGCAGCCTAAGAGATTTCACAATGTATCCACTGATGTAGTTGACAGCCGCATCCTTATATTCTGATAAGGGCTCAATATGTGGCATGTCACTGTAGTCATGATCTGTCTTGCTGGGTTGTCTGGGAATGAGATCATACTTTCGAGTAATGTTCATAGTTGTGACATCATCTATCCATCTGTCCCTCCGCATGTTTATCAGCCATTGCCTCAACCGATCTGGGTTGCATCGTGGAAACCTGAAAAAAAAAGTGATTACATGTAAGTGACAAAAGGGTGACAAGGGAAAAAAATGGAAAAAAATTGGCGTTTCCTTACCTGTGAAATGTCAACCCTTTCTCGCGATTTTCACGAACATCTCGATTCGTGCAGTTGATTGCAGAACAGGATGGCATTCTGTTTTACTCTAGTATCATGTCACCGAAGTGAAACAACTAAGAACAAATGTGCAATTATGAAAGAAATCTCTATATAAATCTTGCAAGATGTGTACGTCGTTCAATCACAGCGATACAAAAGCAATACGCTTTTTGCGTGACTAAATCCCATAATGCATTGCGATCCCGTGGCTTCATGTAAAACTCACTGCCTATGGGCCTTTTGTGTGTGTGTTCGCAGACTGTCCGTTCCACGTAGTGTTATAGTTCAGTGGTATAGATACGATCCGCCCTAGAGATAGGGATCTGGTGGTACGCACTACGGAGATCGAGAGTACTATAGACCGAATACTGGGACACCTGTTAGACTAGCGCGTCCATCCCCGGAAGGGGGTAGGCATCCAGCTGTGTAAAGCGGTTAATCGTTTGGGAATAGTCGATTACCATGCGTTTGCGATGGGCCTCGCTGCGCACCACTAAGACCTGGGCGCGCCACGGCGACCTACTAGGTTCTATAATGCCGTCTTTCAAGAGCTGAGCCGTTTCGTCCGCAATGAATTGCATGTCCGCGTGAGAGTAGCGTCGCGATTTTACCGCGACAGGGGTACAGTCGGAGGTTAGATTGGGGAACAGCGAAAGCGGCCGGACGTCCATTTGCGCTAGGGCGCACACCGTCAGCGCGTCGTCCGCCCCCACAACAAGAGTGTCAGGCCCACCGAACTCCATTACCAGACGTCCATGCAGCTTAAGAAAATCGTGTCCTAGCAGAATATCAGCACATAATGCGGGTAAAACCATAAGGTGTACATCAGGGAAAACCCGTCCCTTTAGCACGAGTTTCAATCGGCATTCCCCTTTTGTGCTGAGCCGAAGTCCCTGGGAAGCCATGAAGATCCGTCTCGTAGACCGCCCGATCCGCCATCCATGCCTGAGCACAAGTCGCTGGTCGATAAAACTATCCGTAGATCCGGTATCCACCAAGGCCTGAACACAATGGCCCTCAACCATAAGGGGAATAAGGGCTTGAGCTAGGCCAGACGAGGCAGCTGGGAGCGGGACTGAGCCCCCCGAATGGGTCGGACCAGCCTCGCGGGTGGATCCTACACCAGCAGCAGTTTTGCGATCGTGGCCGGAGTCTGCGTTGACCATGGGGATTCCATTATCGTCATCAGAGGGCTTTCCCCAGCATTCCGGTGTTTCGCGATTCAAAATCCGACGAGAGAAGGCCTCCGTAGTATTTGTCATCGCCTTTTGACACTCCTGGCAGATAAAGGCTTCCGTAGGATCCGAAATCGCCTTTTGACAATTTTGGTCGCTTTGACATAAGGCTTCCGTAGTATTCGAAATCGCCTTTTTACGTTTTTGGTCGCTTTGACAAGAGGCTTCCGTAGTATTCGAAAGCTGCCTTAACTCTTTTGACGTGGCGGGGGCCGCCGTTAGCTCGTGGACGACTCGAGGAGTACGAGGGGCTTGGCAAAGTGTCAAAGCCCCTTGCGTGGCCTGAGGTTTGGCCAAGGACATGGCCTTTGTCCCCGATGGAGAATGAGACGGTGGTGGCTGTCCGGTGGCGCCAGTCAAGGTCGTCTGAGCGCCCAGCGGGCCGCAGAGAGGGGCCCTCCCTTTCGAAGTCGGGTAAGGCGCTGTGCTCGTGGGCTCTGCTATGAGCCCGTTCAAGGTTGCTGCGCCCGCGCGTCCGCGGCTGCGCGAGTCGAAGGGCCGCGAGCCGCGTGCCGTTTTCTTGCACACTTTCGCGTAATGTCCCTTTAGCGAGCACAAATGGCAAATAGCGTCACGTGCCGGACACACGACTCGGGCATGACGAGGCCCTCCACAAAAAAAACATGCGGCCCCGCGCAAGACCTTGGGTCTGCTGGTCGAAACGGCAGCTGTCAGGGCAGGGTCATCCTCCGGAGCATCCCGGTGTTCAGCAGGCGGATCCACGTCCTCGTCAGTAGCACTCTCCGGCCGGGCGTGTAGTGAGGTACCCGCCAAAAGGCGCGTGCGATCATAGGCGTTCGATTGCATCCGCGCTTCAGTATACGCTGTCGCTTGCTCAACCGCCGTAGCGAAGGTCAGGTCGGTCTTCTCCAAGAGTTTGAGACGTAGCTCCTGGGAGGAGACCCCTGCTATGAAGGCATCTAAAAGACGATCATCCTTAGCCTGCTCGGGAGTCCGTGGCTCCCTGACGCTATCCAGCAAAAGCTGCCGGAGCTCCTGGGCGTAATGGTCCATAGCTTCGTTGGGCTGCTGCCGTCGCGTCTGCAGCAAATAACGCGCATACACAGGGCTTTTTTCTTTTATGTAAAGCCGCTTGAGCTCCGCGATGGTAAGATCATACGTCGTGCATTGAGCGATCGCGTGGTAGACCCGGTAGTCGATTTTTGAGTGTAATATCGCCAGCTTCGCGGCAGGCGTCGGAGCGGTCTCAGGCTCATCAAAGAGATGCTCCAGTTGTCGGAGCCAGTGCTTGAGTTGCAAGCCTCCGTCCGTGGCTTGTGGGTCGGCGCTGAAAATGGACACCGTCAGCGCCTTGTTGCCAGCCATGTCAGCAGATCTTAAATGCAATTAAGTGTTGTGAAAAACCATTCAGGTCCGCACAACTTAAGTCCAACGGTTTGGTTTAATTGCATTTAGATCATCACATCATTCCTGTAAGTAGAAATACACAATAAGCATACGATGCGACATCTCATGAAGCCATTCATAACAGTCAATGCAAGCAAGCTAGATATTCTATAAAGGCGTACCATTAACGAGGCTACCGATGTAACATGTCACAAGGGAGAAGTCTCGGAGCACCGACACAGCTACGGGTCTTATAGTCCCGCCCCTAGCGGTGACAACAATGACAGCGCGCAGCGAGCATCCCCACCCGGGTTCAGTACGGATACGATTTCACTACAAAGATCACACAGGAATAAGAGTACAAAAAAACAATAGTAATCAATTATACAACAAATATATCCTTCCTATGATGGTACCATCGGTTTCGTACAATAAAACTCACTGTGCTCCAAGTGAGCACAAAGAACATCGCCAATGTATCTGTCCCCGTCTTCAAGTCAAAGTTAATCAACTCCAGTGATCGACAGAACGATGTCGAATCGAGACCAGAATCCCGTTCAGTTGACAGTGACAGTTGCTGTCAAAGATGCGTAAAGGTGCCCTCAAGGCGACTGGGAAATCACCCCTTTGGATATGGATGTTCAACGGCTCCCTTTACGGTGAACCGCAAAGTTCCATTCAAACTTCACGTTGCACACACACACCAGCTTAACTTCTCGATGCGGTGAAAATGGTTGGAGTGAGATTAAAGGCCAGGAGCGATCCGAAAATCCTGCGCGAGGTAAAATGGCCAACCGACCAGTTCTCGAGACGTAACTGCCCTCAAGCAACGATTCTTTTCAGAATCAACCGCAAAACCTGACACGCAGGTTTATGTGTCTCAGCAATAACAACTCTGTCGCAGGAATCCCTTTCCCGGGAAACCCAAAGTTCACTCGAAAGTGCCCATTCGCCAACGTTCGCTCAAGACCTCGAAACAGCTAGGCTTCTGGTCCGACTTCACTCGCTCCGCCTTCTTTTCTTCTTCTTCCTCTTCATCGTCCGGTTCCGGTTTATTTCAAACATTAACTTTTTTCACCTTTTGAAAACAGGTATATCTACAGACTTGGCATTTAATATGGAATATTTTTTTTGAGGGGGTGAACTTACTATTCAAGATGTCTTAGAACCAAAAGTTCATTGGAATTATGTTGAAATTATTCTAGATTTTGTTAATGTGACCTTTAAAAGAAACAAAAACCACATTTAACATTTCGAAACAAATAAATTGATCCTTGAAAGTGATGTAAACTGATATCGAACTCAATTCGTGGACAGTACTGTGTAAACTCCTGTACGTTTTCCAGAAGTATCTCTATTTTGCACATTAGCCAAAAAAAATTTCAACAAAAACAAAAGTTAAATTACGACTGGGATTACGGACAATAAAATTACAGTTCAGTACTTCGTGTAACCCCCACAAGCATTCAGGAGAGCATGTACACATTGAGGCATGCTGTTCACGAGATTTGCCAAGGTTTGGACAGGAATCGCTTGCCATGCAGTGACAATAGCCTGCTGCAATTCACGCACAGAGGTCGGCTGCTGGGCCAAGTTGTCGATTTGACGCGTTAATTCTGCCCAGAAGTTCTCTATCGGATTCATATCCGGGGACATGGCAGGCCACTCCATATGCTCTACACCACGGTCAGCAAGAAAGTGTTGGATCATGCGAGCATGATGAGGCCGTGCATTGTCATCTTGGAAGACAAAGTTTCCTCGAAAGGCTGCATGAGCAAATGGAAGCAATGTTTCTTCCAGAATGGCCCTGTACTTGAACTGGTTCAGGTTTCCATTCAGAACAACCAGGTCAGTTTTGCCCCCTGCATGAAAAGCAGCCCAAACGGTCACCCCACCACCTCCAGCTTGGACTCTTGGCACTATATAAACTTCGTTGTAGGCTTCATGCACTTGTCTGCGCACTCGGACGCGGCCAACTTGACGATAGACCAGAAACTTAGCTTCGCATGGCGAGGTCACGTCTTTTCGAAGCTGCTCCATGCGCTCACGCTTTCAAAGCTAAGTGATATTTCTCAATTGTGTTTTTGTCGAGACTGTATCTATCTTTCGGTGTATGTACCTATAGCGTATCTTTTGGAAAATTTTCGGTGCTAATTTTTCGTACATGTATACACAATCGTCGGTTAATGGTATCGAGTATTCTGCGGCCTAGTACTCGTAGGCTTAGACTACCGTACCGTCTCCGACCTTGTGGTTTGTTTTTCTCTCAGCGATTCGTCGAATGCGCTGAAATTATTTTCGTTCTCTGTTTCGTACCAGTCGTTCACCCCGTACCTCCTTGTTTAATATCTGTACTCACAACAAAAAAAAAAAAAAAAAAAAAAAAAAATTTCCTTCCCAGGTCTTATTCGTTTATTTGTTGTTCTTTTTGTTCGTTCGTTCTTCGTTCGTGATCACGCGGTTAGAAATGTATAATCTCTCCCCTGAACAACTATTTTCTCTCATATATTATAACACCATTTTCTTCTTTTCCTACAAAAGGATGCTTTCGTCTTGCTCACCAAATCTATTCATTCCAAAAAATATATATAATACCATCTCTTACAGTTCCTCCTTTCTACATTCCCTAAACTATCCAGAACTCCATCCCTCCTCCAGTGTCCTCAAACGTATTTTTGACTCGAAGGTCTCAAACTCATTTTGCAAAAAATGTTCGTTTCCCATGAATCGTACACTTTTCAAAATCCAATCTCACCCCTCCCCTCCAAATCCTCCCCATCACCCGTCCCTTTCAAATCTCCCCCATTGCCCCTTCCCTCCCCTCCCTCCTAAACTCCCCCCAGACCCCTCCCCTCCTAGTCTCCCCTCTCACCCCTCCTCCTCAAAGCATCCTCCCAGCTTCTTCCTCCTTCCAACTTTCACCTTCATCTCCCCAAACCTTCTGCCTTGCTCTTCCCCCTCCTCAAATAACACCTCACTGTGCCTCACCCAATCTCCATCAAACCTTTTGTCCGCCCCATTCTTCCCTTTCTCCAAGCTATTCTGAAATCTCTGACACACCTTCAACAGCTCTCCCTACCTCTTCCTCCTCTTCCACATCTTACCCTACCCCTCCCCCCCCCCTATTCTGGACCCGATGCTCCCCCTTCCTCTTCATTAACGGTATGGACCTCAAACATCCGGGGCCTTCGCTCAAACTTGACTGACCTCTCCATACAGGTTGCTTCTGACAAACCAGATGTGATCTGCTTAACAGAAACTTTCCTCCTTCATGATGTCTCTGATGCCTTGGTATCTCTCCCAGGTTACTCCCTCCTCCGGTATGATAGACCTGAGCCTCGTCCTGGAGGTGGAGTTGCTATCTTTATAAAAAACTCTTTTCCTCACTCGCCCTCCACTGCCCTCTCTCCACCTCACCCCCAGGAATACCTTTGGCTACGGCTTCCCCTTCGCTCCCACCTTTTGTTCATACTAGGGTGTGCCCGTACGTGGGTGCAAAAAAACATGCGTGCAAACAACAACAACCAAAAAAAACTTTGAAACCACGTGGCAGTAACGACCACAGAACCCCCCCCCCCCCTCTATTTACATGAAATGGTTTGGTCCATTCGCAAAGCCAAAGCGAACGGCTTGTGAGTACGGTGACCATACCTTGGGAACCACTTGTCCGATTAATTTCAAACCTTGAAAAGGCACATCCTCGGGTCCCCAGCAATATCCTGGCAAGTTTCAAGTATATCGGACCCGTGGTTGTCGAGAAACAGCGGTCACAGACAAACACACACACACACACACAGACACACACACATACACACAGAGATTACTGGAATTATAGATAGACTAGGGCGTGCCCGTACGTGGGTGCAAAAAAACATGCGTGCAAACAACAACAACAAAAAAAAACTTTGAAACCACGTGGCAGTAACGACCACAGAACCCCCCCCCCTCTATTTACATGAAATGGTTTGGTCCATTCGCAAAGCCAAAGCGAACGGCTTGCGAGTACGGTAGAACCCCCCCCCCCCTCTATTTACATGAAATGGTTTGGTTCATTCGCAAAGCCAAAGCGAACGGCTTGCGAGTACGGTGACCATACCTTGGGAACCACTTGTCCGATTAATTTCAAACCTTGAAAAGGCACATCCTCGGGTCCCCAGCAATATACCTGGCAAGTTTCAAGTATATCGGACCCGTGGTTGTCGAGAAACAGCGGTCACAGACAAACACACACACACACACACAGACACACACACATACATACAGAGATTACTGGAATTATAGATAGATGTGTGTTGTACCGTCCACCAATCAGCGATGACTCCATCTACATCTCACTGTCTGATAATATGGACCAACTTCTATCTACCCATCCCCACTCTCTCTTCCTCATATGTGGTGATTTCAATTGTCACCATGCCAGTTGGCTGGGTGTGTGTACCTCTCTCACCAGCCATGGCTCTTCAGCAAAGGACTTCTGCGACTCACTGGGACTGACACAATCTGTCAATTTCCCGACCCGGATCTCAGTCAACGGAGCATCTTCTCTTCTGGATTTGGTTATGACAAACTTCCCTGAAAATGTCTGCTGCTCTTCTTCTGCTCCAATCGGCTCATCTGATCATGTGCTTGTCAAAGTGGACATCTCTCTGACCATTCTCAGAGAGCCTCCTCAGCGTCGACGAGTCTGGCATTTCACTCAGGCCAACTGGCACGGTCTTCAAGCAGCCATCAATCATCTGGACTGGTCTCCCATCTCTCCCGCCTCTGACATCAACTCATCCTGGGAATTCTTTCAAAGTAAATTGCTCTCTCTCATGCACAGATTTATACCATCTCGTCTTCAGTTGTCATACCCTTCCTCCCGTCCATGGTACACGGAATCTTGGGGTGAGGCTGTTGCCCTGAAACAACTTGCTTTCGTCTCCTGGAAAGCAAATCCAACGGAAGGAAATCTCATTTCCTTTCACAAAGCCGGAAACAAGTGTGTGTCCACCCTCCGGAGAGCCAGGAAACAATATCTCACCATTCTCAAGACCAAACTCTCTTATCTGTCTCCCTCTTCCAAATCCTGGTGGCGTCTGGTCAAATCTGTTTCTGGTGTTTGTTCCCCCTCCATCCCCTCCCTCACCTCAAACGGCTTAACGGCTGACTCCGCACGTGAAAAAGCTGAATGCCTCAACTCTGTGTTTGCCTCTAAATCTTGTGTCCCAAACCCATCCCTCTCTGTACCCACCATATCCAGTCGTACCCAGCTGCTCCTGGACTCTGTGTCCTTTCCTCCTGACAAGGTGGAAAAGTTTCTGTCAACCCTCGACTCTGATTCTGCAACTGGTCCTGACGGCATCAGCCCACGGGTCCTAAAATCATGTTCTTCTGCTCTTTCACTCCCTCTTTCTGTTCTCTTCACCCTCTCTTTTGCTCAAGGTCATCTGCCATCTGCTTGGAAATCAGCCAACATCACCGCTTTGCACAAAAAAGGTGCAAAAACAGATCCCAGCAACTACAGACCAATCAGCCTTCTCCCAATTATCAGCAAAGTCATGGAATCCATCATTGCTTCAGATATTAAATCTTTCCTCTTCTCCAATGGCTTGATCTCTGATCATCAATTTGGTTTCAGACCTGGTCACTCTACTCTGGACATGCTACTTCTGCTTTCTCAACAATGGATGGAGGTCCTCAACACCAAACAGGAAATTAGAGCTGTCTCCCTTGACATTTCACGTGCCTTCGATACGGTCTGGCACCCTGCTCTGCTCTCCAAACTCTCCTCCTTTGGTATCCATGGAAATCTCCACGCATGGCTGGCGGACTTCCTCTCTGGTCGTAGTCAACGTGTGGCGCTGAATGGGTTTCTCTCATCTCCTCTTCCTGTTCAGGCTGGAGTTCCCCAAGGTAGTGTTCTGGGCCCTGTGCTTTTTCTGGTCTTCATCAATGATCTCTCTGACTCTCTTGAAAATCCTCTCTATCTCTTTGCTGACGACTCTATTCTCTGTCGCTCCATTCCTCATCCCTCAGATCGGCAGTCTGCAGCCTCCTCACTCTCTGCAGACCTGGACAAAATCACAGACTGGTCAAACAAGTGGAACATGTCTTTCAATCCTGACAAATCTCACACTCTTACAATGTCTCTCCGAAAGGACCGACTGGACAACCCTCCCATCTACTTTCTCAACAATCCTCTCCAAGAAGTTCTGTCGCTCAAGCTTTTGGGTCTCACTATCTGCCATGATCTTTCTTGGGAAAACCACATTTCCAAGCTGGCCTCCAAAGCCAGTCGCCGACTGGGCATCCTCCGTCGTGCGAAGTCCTTCCTTGGCACACCTGAGCTCCTCACCACATACAAGGCTTTCATCTGCAGCTCAATGGAATACTGTTCCCCCCTCTGGGCTGATGCTCCTGCCTCACACCTTGCTCGGCTTCACGCTGTTGAGGCCAAAGCTTTCAGAATCATTGGAATCTCCTGCGATATAGTCAACGCCGAGGGCCTTTCACTCACTCACCGCAGGCAGGTTGGTGGTCTTTCTGTCTTCTACCGACTCCTCTCCGGCCTTGCTCCCCCAGCTCTCTCTGTGCTCTGTCCCCCCAATATTCCTTCAGGTCGCACAAGATTTGCCTGCAACCCTCTTATGGTTAAACTGCCAAAGTCTAGGCTCTCTGCTCACCTTCACTCTTTAATTCCCCTTTTCTCCCGCCTCTGGAACAAACTCCCCCACTCCCTTCAATCCCACTCCTCCCTCCAGGTCTTTAAAACAGCTGTTCACCACCATATCTTATCTTCCCCCATCGAAAACCTTGATCTTTTCTACCCCCGGTAATTCACCCCAGAGTCCTTGCAGTGTTCATATGTTTTAATCCTCTCCCACCTCCCCCCAAGTCCTCCCGATGTCCCTGCTCTCGGGTGTTGTGTTTGTGTCCTTCCCCCTCTTCCCCCTCTCTTTTGTGTCCTTCCCCCTCTCTCCCCATCTTGTCTGCCGCTCCCCTTGTTTTTTGTGTTTTGTGTGTCGGTTTGTCTTTCTGTGTTATTAGTGTTAGCTCTTTCACGAGCCTCGATCTTGTATACAAAAAAAAAAAAAAAAAAAAAAAAAATCTAGACTCGTCACTGAAGATCACGTGATTCCAGTGTCCTGGCTGCCATTGACGGTGCTCTCTGGCCCACTGCAATCGGCGCTGGCGGTATTGTCTGGTCAGGCGTGGCTTTCTCAGTGGACGCCTGGCACGATAGCCTGCTTGAACCAGCCGTTGGTTGACTCGCTTTCTGGATACAGGCACATTTGTCAGTTGCTGCCACTCAGCCCTAAGCCGATTAGCTGACTTGGTACGGCCATTGCGGACTAACCGGTGCAGCTGGCGATCATCCCCCCTTGTGGTTCTGCGGGGACGTCCTGGCCTCGGTATTGGAGTAGGGACACCCCTCTGAGCATTTCCTTTCAGGATCTTTGACACCTGACCTTGAGTGATGCCATACTGCCGAGCAATAGCACGCTGTTTCATGCCGTAATTTCGTAAAGCCACGACTCCATGACAAACAGCATTGCCGAGTTGACTGACCATCTCCAGAGGAAGCGGCAATAACTTTTGGAGACGTGCAGCAGTTGTTTTCCACTAATACAGAACGCAACAACCCTTGTATACCCGACTGTGAAGCCAATTATCAAATGCACCTGTCCGTACATTTTGCCACGCCACCTGTGATATAATCCTGTTGTTGACTTCTTGCTGCGACAGACAATCAGTGACATGGTTCTTTTAACAAATAAATCACCAAAGTGTAAAAGAAACTCACCAGATTGATATACTGAGTTAAGAAAGTAAACCCAAGTCAAGAAAAAAATAAATTCCATATTAAATGCCAAGTCTGTATTTCATATAAACGACAACAATAATAGTACATGGAAACAAAAATGTTTACAGTGGATGAAAACCACAACAACGGAAGTGACGAATCCATAACACCTGCAGCGTCGATGCTGCAGTAAATACCCCTCACCTGTTCATCTGCTGTGGTATTGTGATTCGTTTTACCGACATCAAGGTAAGCATGTACTACTGGTGCTGGACCCACTTTGACCCCCTTAAATCACCCATACCCCGATTTTTTTTTTGTTCATGCCTTTTGTTGAAGAAAACTTTTTTGTGAATATAACATTGTTTCTCATGGTTTTGTTTAAATATTATTTAAATATGTTTAAACTTTCTCCTGCAATGTTTTATTCAGTGGTATATCACAACACGCTATTTTTCTTCCTATTTTAAAGGCTTTTTTCAATTTTCTCTTAAATTCATTCCACTTCAAAAAAATATTAAATCTCTTACAATTCTTCCTCCCTACATGCTCCAAACTCACCTTCATTCCACCCCTCCTCTATCGTTCTTAAACGGATCTCTGACTTAAAAATCACAACGAACCCAATTTGTTAGAAATGTTCGTTTTTCATTTATCATCCACTTTCTATACTCCCTCCTCACACCTCCCCTCCTAAACTCCCTCCTCACACCTCCCCTCCTAAACTCCCCCTCACACCTCCCCTCCTCAACTTCCTCCTCACACCTCCCCTCCTAAACTCCCTCCTCGCACCTCCCCTCCTAAACTTCCTCCTCCCTTCTCCCTTTCAATTTCCCCTCCCCGGCCCTCCCCTCCTAAACTCCCCACTCACGACTCCCCTCCAAATCTCCCACTTTGACCCTCCTCTTCAAAACTCCCCCCTCCACCCCTCCCCTTCAAAACTCCCCCTCGCCCTCCCCTTACCCCTCCTCTTCTAACTCCTCCCGACCCCTCCCATTTAAAACTCCTCCCCCAACCCCTCCCCTTAAAATCCCCCCCCCCCGACCATCTTTCTCCAATTCTTCCCCCTTCCCCTCAAAGCTGCCTTCTCCCCACTTTGTCTCACTTCTATCTCATACCTCCACCTCCTCCATCCTTCTACTTTCCTCTGCCCCATCCTCTAACAACCCCTCACTGTGCCTCATCCCATCACCATCAAACCTTTTGTCTTCCTCATCCTTCCCTTTCTTGTAACTCCTTTGCAATCTCTGACACGCTATCAACAGCTCTCCCTACCTCCCCCTCTCATCCTTCATCTGACCCCACCCCTCCCCTCCCTTGTCGTGCACCCGATGCTCCCCCTCCATCTTTATTAATGGTATGGACCTCAAATATCTGGGGCCTTCGCTCAAACCTGATTGATCTCTCCATTCAGGTTGCTTCTGACAGTCCAGACTTGATCTGCTTAACAAAACGTTTCCTCCTTCAAGATGTCTCTGATTCCTTAATATCTCTTCCTGGTCTCCCATCTCTACTGCCTCTGACATCAACTCTTCCTGGGAATTCTTCCAAAGTAAATGGCTCTCTCTCATGCACAGATTTATCCCATCTCATCTTCAGTTGTCATACCCTTACTCCCATCCATGGTACACTGAATAATGTGGTGAGCCACTTGCCCTGAAACAACTTGCCTTTGCCTCTTGGAAGGAAAATCCAACTGAAGGCAATCTCAGTTCTTTCCACCAAGCTCGGAACAAGTGCGTGTGTATCCTCAGGAGTGCCAGGAAGCACTATCTCTCCACACTCAAGAATGAACTCTCAAACCTGTCTCCTTCCTCCAAATCCTGGTGGCGTCTGGTCAAATCTGTTTCTGGTGTTTGTTCCCCCTCCATCCCCTCCCTTACCTCAAATGGCTACACAGTTGACACCACATGGGACAAAGCCGAATACCTCAACTCTGTGTTTGCCTCAAAGTCTTGTGTCCCAAACCCATCTCTCTCTGTACCCACCTTACCCAGTCGTACCCAGCTGATCCTGGACTCTGGGTCCTTCTCTCCTGACAAGGTGGGGAAGTTTTTGTCAAACATCGACTCTGATTCTGCAACTGGACCAGATGGCATCAGCCCACGGGTCCAAAAATCCTGCTCTGCCGCTCTATCTCACCCGCTCTCTGTTCTCTTCACCCTCTCTTTTGCCCAAGGTCATCTGCCAGCATCTTGGAAATCAGCAAACATCACCACTTTGCAGAAAAAAGGTGCAACAACAGATCCTTGCAACTGCAGACCAATCAGCCTGCTCCCAATTATCAGCAAAGTCATGGACTCCATCATTGCTTTGGATATCAAATCCTTCCTCTTCTCCAATGGCTTGATCTCTGATCATCAATTTGGATTCAGACCAGGTCATTCTACTCTGGACATGCTGCTTCTGCTGTCTCAACAATGGATGGAGGTCGTCAATGCCAAACAGGAAATCAGAGCTGTCTCCCTTGACATATCACGTGCCTTCGATACGGTCTGGCACCCTGCTCTGCTCACCAAACTCTACTCCTATGGTGTCCATGGAAATCTCCACGCATGGATTGCGGACTTCCTCTCTGGTCGTAGGCAACGTGTGGCCTTGAATGGGTTTCTCTCATCTCCCTTTCCTGTTCAGGATGGAGTTTCCCAAGGCAGTGTTCTCGGCCCTGTGCTTTTTCTGGTCTTCATCAAGCTTCATATTTCAACCCTCAGATCGGCAGTCTGCAGCCTCCTCACTCTCTGCAGACCTGGACAAAATCACAGACTGGTCAAACAAGTGGAACATGTCTTTCAATCCTGACAAATCTCACACTGTTACAATGTCTCTCCGAAAAGACCGACTGGACAACCCTCCCATCTACTTTCTCAACACTCCTCTCCAAGAAGTTCTGTCACTCAAGCTTTTTGGTCTCACTATCTGCCATGATCTTTCCTGGGAAAACCACATTTTCAAGCTGGCCTCAAAAGGCAGTCGCCGACTGGGCATCCTCCATCGTGCGAAGTCCTTTCTTGGCACACCTGAGCTCGTCACCACATACAAGGCTTTCATCCGCAGCTCAATGGAATACTTTCAGTGCTCGTCTTCACGCTGTTGAAACCAAAGCTTTCAGAATCATTTGAATCTTCCGCGATGAAGCTAACTCCGAGGGCCATTCACTCACTCACTGCAGGCATGTATGTGGTCTTTCTGTCTTCTACCGACTGCTCTCCGGCCTTGCTCCCCCAGCTCTTTCTGGGCTCTGTCCCCCAAATATTCCTGCAGGTCGCACAAGATCTGCCAGCAACCCTCTTATGGTTAAACTGCCAAAATCAGGACTCTCTGCTCACCTTCACTCTTTCATTCCTCTTTTCTCACACCTCTGGAACAAATTTCCTCAGTCTCTTCAATCCCACTCGTCCCTCCAGGTCTTTGAAACAGCTGTTCACCACCATCTCTTAGATTCCCCCATCCAAAACCTTGAGCTTTTCTACCCCGTCAATTCACCCTGTATCCACTTTTTTGAAATACCAACTTCTCTCCTGGAAGTCCTCGCAGTGTCCACGTGTTTTATACATCTCCCAACCCCCCACCCCTTCCCACGCCTCCTCCCACCCTCCCCCTTCCCACACCTCCTCCCAGCTCCTCTTCCCACGCCTCCTCCTCCCCCCATTCCCATGCCACCTCCCCCCAAGCCCCCACCCGACCACAGATCTCCCGATGTCCCTGCGCTGAAATGTTGTGTTTGTGTCCTTCCTCCTCTCTCCCCTTCTTGTCTATGGCTCCCCTTATTATATGTTTTCGGTGTTTGTTTGATTTTTTTTGTGTGATTAATGTTAGCTCTTTCATGGGCCTCGATGTTGTATACAAAACAAAACAAAAAAATGTCGTGAACAAATGGAAGTTCCAAGATACAAAATATCAGTTTGGCCAAGTTTGGTCACAATCTCGTCAGCAGTTTTGGAGAAGTTATACATGTAAACGGACTGACTGAGTGATTGACGCAGACGGACTGATGCGTGGCGACTGTTTGACTGACACATACTGACTGTGACTGACTGATGGATGGTGGGATTGACAGGGCAAATGACTGAGTGATTGATGCAGATGGACTGATGTGTGGTGACTGTCTGACTGACACATACTGACTGTGACTGACTGATGGACGGCGGGATTGACAGGGCAACTGACTGAGTGATTGATGCAGACGGACTGATGTGTGGTGACTGTCTGACTGACACATACTGACTGTGACTGACTGACACGCATTGACTGATGGACGGTGGGATTGACGGGGTGTTACGTGCTCCTCCCCAAACCCCGGTCACGATGTACCTCTGAGCCCCGAGAGGAGTCACGGCAGAAATATGTGTTATTCTGTGTGTCAAAGATCAATGCTGAAACCACACCAATTGTTACCAACAAATAAGCATTGTATTCAGGTCACACAAGAACAACAGCCCAAAAACAATAGTAATCAATTGTACAACAAATATATCATTCCTATGATGGTACTATCAGTTTCGTACAATATAACTCATTGTGCTCCAAGTGAGCGAAAAGCACATCCCCAATGTCTCTGTCCCGGCTTCAAGCCAAAGTTGATCCACACTCTAGTGCTCGTCAGAACGATGTCATATCAAGACCAGAATCCCGTTCGGTTGACAGTCACACTGCCAAAAATGGGCAAAAGTACCCTCAAAGAGGCAACTGGGAAATCACACCTTCGGATATGGACGTCCAAACGCGTCTTATCGTCGAACCGCAAATTCCCACTCAAAATCCACGTTACACATGCAAACCAGGTTAACGTCTGGATGCATTGAAATGGTTGAAGCGAGGTGAAAAGCCTGGAGCGATGAAATATCTGGCGCGAGGCAAAAACGGCCAACGGGGCCTGTTCTCGAGGCGTAACTGCCCTCAAACAACGATTCTCTTCGGAATCAACCACAAAACCTGACACGCAGGTTTATCTGTCACAGCGATAACAACTCTGTCGCAGGAATCCCTTTCCCAGGAAACCCAAAGTTCACTCGTGACCCCCTTCGCCTGCGTTTGCTCAAGACCTCAAAGCAGCTCGGCTTCTTCTCGAACTCACTTGCTCCGCCTCCTTCCTCTTCTTCTTTATCCGGTTCCCGATCCGGTTTCTGGTTTCTTTTAAAACACTAACTTTTTCACCTTTTGAAAACAGTTCATAAACAATAATAGTTCATAAACAATAAAGAATAATCGAAAACAGTTCATAAACAATAAACCTTTTGAAAACAATAATAGTACATGTCACCAAAAATGTTTACAGTGGATGAGAACCACAACAACGGAAGTGACGAATCCGTAACACGGGGCAACTGACTGAGTGACTGACTGACGCGGATTGATTGATGGAGTGACTCGCTGACTGACGACTGACTGACGGAGTGACTAAGGCTGTGTGACTGATGCACGTTATGATGGCGCAACTGACTGACGGATGACGCGTCATCCCAGAAGCACCCCTGTACTCCGTGCCAGGTGAGATTAAAATGAACGAATCACTGCAGAAAACATTTTGATGGAGAACATTCGGAAATCTCTTATTGTCCAATTTTATAGTTGAAGATTCAAATACGAGCTGTGGTTCCTCGGTTGGGGTTCGATCAGGAATTTTTGTTCGTTTTTCAAACCAAAACCCGAATGTTTGTAACGAAATCCTCCATCTGTGGCGAATCTGCGGATTGGAATTAAACAACACCCGAATATTTCTGACGAATCAGCGGATTGGAATCGATGGATAAATTATTTTCTGGTATCGGTTGAGTGGGGATTGTAGCACACTGTACTCTTTACTTCACTGTACTGTTCGCCATGAATGGAGATCTCTCCGGTGAGGATAACAGGTTGAACCCTCCGGGATCCTCGAGTTTCTCCGATGGAAGGAACTTGGTCGGTCCTGAAGATTCTCACTCGGACTGCAGGTTCAGGATCGCTCGACCTGAGGAGAACAAGTCCGGACACGGTACGTGATGTTTGCTGTTTAAATACATTTACATGGGGAATCACACCATTTACGGGGAGGGTTCACTCGTACAAGATCGTGTCGATGTCCTGATCGGGTTCCCTCGTACAAGATCGTGTCGATCTCCTGAGGGGTTCACCCGTACAAGATCGTGTCGATCTCCTGAGCGGGTTCCTTCGTACAAGATCGTTCCTTCGTACACGCACACACAAACACACGCACAAACCGGAGGGATCAACATACTTGTCAAAAAATTATTTTATTTTGCCAAGTAAAAATATATTTTCCAGAGCACAATACTTGAAAAATCCAAATAAGCATTAGTTGCCATGGAAACAGCAATTTGGTAATTTGGGAAATTTGGCATGTTACATGATAGAATGTTACATGTTCGTTAGTATTTACATGTTAGAATGTCATCACAAAATTGGTTGTTAAGTTTTCAAATTGATGCCTAATAGGTGTTTTACATGTTTTGAATGGCAATTAACCTGACCTTTGACTAATTTTGACAAGATCTCATCCACAAATACTACACATGTGTACAAATATGATGTGCAAGTTTCAATCTGATATCTTGAAAAATTCCTGAGGTTTGGAAAAAATAAAATCAGAAAAATATCCCATTTCATTTCATGGATGTGAAGTTCTTGTCATGGACACCGTTTTCTCTTTGCCACTTGAGGCTTGACTCTTTGCCATGTGGGACTTGTCTCTTTGCCACCTGGAAATTGCTTATTTGCCATGTAAGAATTGCTTCTTTGCCACGAAAGAATTGTCCCTTTGCCACGTAAGAATTGTCCCTTTGCCACGTAAGAATTGTCCCTTTGCCACGTGGGACTTGTCTTTTTGCCACGTGGGACTTGTCTCTTTGCCACGTGGGACTTTTCTCTTTGCCACGTGGGACTTGTCTCTTTGCAACGTGGGACTTGTCTCTTTGCCACGTGGGCCTTGTCTATTTGCCACGTGGGACTTGTCTCTTTGCCACGTAGGACTTTTCTCTTTGCCACGTGGAATTTTCTCTTTGCCACGTGGGACTTTTCTCTTTGCCACGTAAGAATTGTCCCTTTGCCACGTAAGAATTGTCCCTTTGCCACGTGGGACTTGTCTCTTTGCCACGTGGGACTTGTCTCTTTGCCACGTGGGAATTTTCTCTTTGCCACGTGGGAATTTTCTCTTTGCCACGTGGGACTTTTCTCTTTGCCACGTGGGAATTTTCTCTTTGCCGCGTGGGAATTTTCTCTTTGCCGCGTGGGACTTTTCTCTTTGCCACGTGGGAATTTTCTCTTTGCCATGTGGGACTTTTCTCTTTGCCACGTGGGAATTTTCTCTTTGCCACGTGGGAATTTTCTCTTTGCCACGTGGGACTTTTCTCTTTGCCACGTGGGAATTTTCTCTTTGCCGCGTGGGACTTGCCTTTTTGCCACATGGGACTTGCCTCTTTGCCACGTGGGACTTGTCTCTTTGCCACGTGGGATTCTTTCTATTCCACATGGGACTTTTTCTCTTTGATATGGTGTTTACAATCAATAAATCAGACAATTTAGTGCCTACTTTATTTTTGCCTTTTTTCTGTGAGTTGCCTCGTTTATGATTTTTATTTCTGTGCCAGATTTACTTTTCCGTTTCCAGTCACCGATTTCCTGAATTCTGTCCATTTCTCCAAAAGTAAACACTTGCTGTCCAGAACTGCATTGGGAATTTTCGTGAATTTGGAAGTACTGTTTAAAGTCGAGTTTGAATGGGGTGTTTTTATTTTCAGATTTTATTGTGGAAGTAAAGGTGGAGTCCGAGTTCATTGACGATTACCCCTCGCTTGTCAAAGGTGTGGAGAACAACACCAATAACAAAAATAATTATCTTCAGTGATGGTTCCAACACATGCCTTCCTGGGAAAGCAATAAATTGTCAAATGTTTTGCAGATGAAGTGCTTGTGGGGACGATGGAAACTTTCCAAAGTTATTTCGAGACTTCCCAAGATGCTTTGTGCAATGAACATGGAAAGGAGGAACCACGTGAATCTCTTCCCATGGAGTCCAGCAAAGCTGTTCAGCTGCTTGAGGGTAAGCCAAACGTCATAATGAACACATCACATGGTTTTTACTGGTTTGTGCTATGACCGCATTCTAGATTCCATTCCTGATTGCTGTTTTGATTTTCTCTGGAAACCTTTCTTAACATTTCATGTACCTCAGCCTCAGCACAAAAATTTCAGGTACCTCAGAAAATACTTCAGCCCATTGCATGAAAAACGGTGATTACATCTCTCACAGATAACCTGCAGAAGATCAAAAAATACTCCCACACCTGAAGCATTAGTTTTACTCCAGGTAGTCCAAAACTCTTACAGTACTTCTCTGAAAGGATAAACCAACCAACTCTCATGTGTACTTTTTGGATTAAGCTTGTGCTATTTTGAAAGAAGTTTATTTTTGACAACTTTGCTGGTATCACCATTCCCGATGGTGTCTCCATGAAAGGGTTAATTTTCCATGTAAGCTTCCAAAGGTAAGTGCAACGAGACAATAAATTCTACATCAGGCTTGTCTTCCCTTACTTCTTCTCGCTGTTAAAAAAAACCTTTTTCAGAGCACTGTGAATTCTTATTCTCCCTCGAGAGTTGTTGTTTTAGTTGTTTCATCCCTCTTTTCTGGAAATTGGAGAAGCTGGACCTCTACCGAGAGAGACGATCATTCCTTGTCCGCAGACGGGTAGAACGAATCATTCTGAATTCAACATAATGTTCATTGAAGGTTGGTAACTGCCGTGAAAAGCAAGGAGCTGACGTTTCGAGTGTTAACCCTTTGTTGGATGGAGCCACACTTTTGATTGAATAAATTTTCCAGAATAATGTTTGATAATGTAGTTTGTGTTTCCTCAAGTGTAATTTGTGTGAAATATTTGTCAATTATCCCATAATTTTCAAAGATGGTTTGAATTTTTATTTTGTGATTTGTTTTTTGCCTCCTTTTTGTGATTTGTGTTTGCAGAGAAACAAATGAAACTGGTTTCTTGTTCCAACTGTTCCAAGTTGTTTAACCCAGAAGTTTTCAATCCACACATGACTCGGACCATTTGTGATGAAACTGACAAAGTTGGCATCGCATCTCACAACCGCAGGAGCAAAGGTTGTACAGAGACATTCAACAATATCAAAGGAAGTGGGAGATCATACAAATGTTCTGTGTGCGACGAATCATTTACTCTTTCGTCATCTTTAAATCTTCATCAAAGAATTCACACAGGTGAAAATCCCCTGAATAATGATGTTTCACCGGAAAAGGAGGTGGAGATTTTGAGTTCTGGGAGAACTTCCTCCCTTATCCTGAACCCAGAAAGTGGAGAAAATGACAAACGTGATAAATTCCACGAGTGCTCTGTTTGCAGTCAGGATTTTCCAACATCTTCATCATTGAAAATACATCAAAGAATTCACAGAGGTGAGAAGCCGTACAAGTGTTCTGTATGCAGCAAGGTTTTTCAAGTTTACTCGTCAATGAAAGTACATGAAAGAATTCACACAGGTGAGAAGCCGCACAAGTGTTTTATTTGTGGCAAGGTTTTTGGTCAATGCTCAAATTTATATGAACATGAAAAAATACACAGTGGAAGAAGACCGCACAGGTGCTCTGTTTGCAATAAGGATTTTATAACTTACTTATCAATGAAAAGACATGAAGGAATTCACAAAGGTGAGAAGCCTTACAAGTGTTCTGTGTGTAGCAAGGATTTTCGAATATACGCATCATTGAAAAACCATGAAAGAATTCACACGGGCGAGAAGCCATACAAGTGTCCTGTGTGTGACAAAGCGTTTACTTCTTCATCAAGTTTACATAAACATAAAAAAATACACACGGGAGAAAGGCCTCACACGTGTTCTGTGTGCAATAAGGATTTTATAACTTCCTCATCATTGAAATTGCATGAAAGAATTCACACAGGTGAGCAGCCGTACAAGTGTTCTGTGTGTGGCTATGCGTATGCTCGCTCATCATATTTATATAAACATCAAAAAGTACACGCTGGAGAGGTGAGAGGGGCCTCAAAAGTAAATGTTCTGTAAGTTATGCACAAAAGATTTAGCAAATTCCTCATCAATGAAAAGAGGTGGAGAAATTCACACAGGTGAGAAGGAAAGGCCATAAAGTTACAAGAAAGGGCATAAAGTTGCAAATGCAAACACTTGGGAGTGGCCATTCCAAAAACATTGCCATTAACTCGACACCAAAGCTAGAAGCTAAAAAGGTGTCATCTGTTCCACAACCAACAACTATTAGGTTCCACACAAATTGAAGAAGATTAAATGAACAGAGCTGGAGCTCAGAGGAGAAAGGAGTCACCCTCCAGGGTGACTTTCATGAAACATGGGGTATTAACTCTGAAGGAGAAAGATTCCTGAACCAGTTGAAACAAACAAAGCTGGAAGCCAAGGTGGAAAGATTCTAATCGGGAAATTCAATGCAGGAGCACAAATTAAGAAAAAATATTTCACTCAGGAAAGAATAAAGGAAATAACAAACAGATCAAGACTGCAAGCATTTGAAGACATGAATCGGATGACCGAAGAAGAGAGAATTTAAATGTAGATGAAAAACTGGACAAAAAAAGAAAATAGATCTTATAGATCTTAAAATAGATCTGTGCTCTGTCCCCCAAATATTCCTACATGTCACACAATATCTGCCAGCAACCCTCTTCTGGTGAAATATAAGCTCTCTGCTCACCTTGACTCTTTCATTCCCCTTTTCTCCCACCTCTGGAACAAACTCCCCCACTCCCTTCAATCCCACCCCCCCTCCAGGACTTTAAAACAGCTGTTCACCACCATCTCTTATCTTCCCCCATCCAAAACCTTGATCTTTTTTACCCCCGCTAATTCACCGCAGATACACTTTTTCGAAATTCCAACTTCTTTCCTGGAAGTCCTTGCAGTGTCCATATGATTTATACCTCTCCCACCTCCCCCCAAGCCCTCTCCCTCTCACAGTTCTCTCGATGTCCCTGCTCTCAAATGTTGTGTTTGTGTCCTTCCTCCTCTCTCCCCATTGTTAAGGATTCGGCCCTAATGATTGTTGTTATGATTATTGTTGTTGGTTCTAAGTATTCTGGTGATTGTGGTTGAAGGGAAAGGGTTATTATAGTTAAAATATTTAAAAGCGCTCCTGGTAAAAATGTGGCCGGAAATCCGGATCGTGTCCGGAAGAGGTGGAGCGAGGAAGAAGAGGTGGAGCGAGGAAGAAGAGGCGGTAGGAGATCGTGAAGAGACGTGATTGTTGAAGCTCCGGACCGAGCGATCGACGTACAGTGCGAGTGAACTTTTCGTCCTTGAAGGGAAGTTCGGGCGATAAGAGATATAACCATAGTGCGTGGAGCCTGTGTCGTCGGGTATCCTCATTGAGGTTCCGGAGGATCCTGGCCTCAAAGCTCGGGTTCGAGTGAAAGCCGTCCGCCATCTTCGCCACGTGAGCAACCTGCAGTGAACCGGTTTTGGTCGTGTCGGCTGGGCATTATTCCCCGGTGGTTTGCCGGTGACGGCTGTGCAAGAAAGGGTACTTGAGAATTATACGGAGGCTCGCGGATTGAACCGCAAACGTGTACATCGTAGCGCATCTTTGTGAGGTTCCTTTCCACCGCTGTATTGCTGGGTGCTGAACAACGTGACCTCGGAGTCGCCTCGATCGCCTACGCCTCAATTGACTTTGATCGGGCCTTGACTCCCCGATCGCGGGAGCGCACAGAGACATTGGGACTTCGCCTTGGAGGGGTGCAGAGACATTGGGGAGGTGCCGTGAGTTTGGGGTTAAGGGGCTTGGTAAGGTTACCATCGTAAGATTTGATAGTAGGGGTGATTGCCCCCATTGTTGTATGGCTCTTTTGTGTGATTTCTAATATATTATTGTTTGTTCATAACCTGGTGTGGTTGCACTATTGATTTGACTGTTTCCCTTGCTGGTTCCATTGAGGGTTTCATTATTTGCTTGATTTCAACCAAGGATAACACATCTTTCTGCCGGGGACCCTCTCGGGGTTCGGAGGTCTACTGAGACCAGAGGTAAGGGGAGGACCCCGTAACACCATCTTGTCTACCGCTCCCCTTATTTTGTGTTTTAGGTGTCGGTTTGTGTCGGTTTGACTTTTTGTGTGATTAATGTTAGCTCCTTCACGAGCCTCGATCTTGTATACAAGAAAGAAAAAAAAATTATGGGCAATTTTTAACTCAACTGGACTATGTCCAGCTGAGTTTTTGTCGACACCCAGTGTCCGTCGTCTGTCGTCTGTAAACAATTTGACGTCTACGCTCGAAAAGTCACAAATATTGATTAAATTTGATGAAACGTGTTATGCAGCATCTTTAAGACATAAACTAGTTTGGGATTGCATTTGGGCGGAGCATGCCCAAAAATGGGCGTGGCAGGGCGGCCATGTTGAAAAATCAATTTTTGTCATACGTTTTTAGCACATATAAACTATATAGTTTGTGGTTCTATTATGCATATTCTAACCATATTGATATAGACCAGTTGAGTTCAGGTTCCCTGGAACCTCTAGTTTCTTAATGTTGTAGGTTCCAGGTACGGACTAGATAGCCCTCATCGAGGCCAGGCATCAAATAAAAGAGAAAAAAAAATGTGTGATGTTTGTTTGTGAGAAAGAGAGATTGAAGCTAGGCCGGTTGCTATAGTTTGAGTGAGACAGAAAGTAAGACCAGCAATCCTGACACGGAGAGTGTAAGATGGTCCCGGGCACCATTTTAACGCTCCTAAGTCAGGACGGTAGTACTACCCTGGGCGGTTGCTGCCTACAACCTACTACCTAAAGTCGTGAGAACGAAAAGTAGTGAGAAAGGAATGTGTGAACACCCAGGAACAGCTATTCCGAAGAATGTGCCCTGATAAAGTTAATTATAATCGGGCGACACTAAATTCAAGCTAAACAATTTCATCCATCAGAAAATATTGACAGAGGAGGAACTCAAGATAAGAGATGAACAAACTGACAAGGCAATAAGAAATAAATGGTCACCTCTATATGGCAAACTCCCACCAACACCAAAATGGAATGAGGGGACATACATATGGGATGAGATTTCCAGAGTGCGAACTCCCAAAGAAAGGGAGCAACCGTCAGAACTTAAAAAAAAATAAAATAATAATACTGGTGTTGAGCAGGAAATAGAACAGAGAGAGAGGAGAGCTGAAGCAGATGGAATTTCAAATTTGGTTATAATAACAGACAGTGATTGGGCAACAGATTGGCGAATTGAATCAGGAAACAAAATTGGAATCTCCACAATCAGATCAAAGATTGACAATAGCAAATGTTGCAGCAACACCTAGGGGAAGAATAACTCTAGGTTACTTCCTCAGCTCAAATAGCGCCTTTGCAAACAAAACAAGAAAGAGCAATCAGAGATTGCAGACCCTTGCCAGGACGTGTTTTTAGTGGTTTTTAAGGCTTTTGTGTTGAAACAAATACAGCGGCCAAACCACATGACCAAGTAGAACGGCACTTAGTGGAGAGCATACCTCCACCTGGTTGGCCATATCACTCAATGGTGAAGAATCACTTTAAAAATTCTACTAGCTGGATCTGGATCTTCACCAAAATTGAATCCATTCTTCCTTGTCACACACACAACCTGTCCAACAAGTTTCGTCCAAATCCATCCATAACTTTTTGAGATATACCGCGATGGATCGTTTTTGGCCCTATCTCCCAATGGTGAAGAATTACTTAAAATATTCTTGTAGCTGGATCCGAATCCGGATCTTCACCAAAATCTAATCATTTCGTCGGTGTCACATACGCGACATCTCTGCCAAATTTTGTCCAAATCTGTCCACAACCTTTTTGAGATATTTTGTTCACAAACGGACAGACAATCAGACAGACAGTGGTGAAAACATAACCTCCAATGCATCTTTGGTGGTGGAGGTAATGATGATGTTATTATTATTTTTTTCTTCACCATTTGATCCCTCGATGATACTGAAGAAATTTAATCTTGATCGGGTGAAGTTTTGTACTTGTCGAATTATGACGTCATAATGGAGGAAACTATGACATCATCATTAACATATGTTAAATTCCCACGGAGAGTTCCTTACAATGAGCCATGTCTCATTTTTTTATATGCAGTGCTTTCGAAGATATAGAGGTGCAAAGTTTTTCGGTTTTTCCAAGATGGTGCCAACACCACGTGACCTATGACGTCATAATTAACATTTTGAAAATTCTACAGGAGGAGGTGCACCTATCATGAAAATTTCCTGTCAATCGGACCAGCGGTTGCAGAGAAAATAATATTTATTCTGTGCGGACAAACAAACAAATAGACAAACGGACTCAAATGCAATTCCCTCTCCTCTGGCGAGGGGAACAAATCAGAGCAACAAAGATAGGTCACAATGAGGAGGACAATAATGGACAACATCAGAATGAAGAAGAGGAAAAGGAGGTTGACAAACAGCACAGGCTTGAAGAGGAGTTGGCTAATAAAATAGAGGAAATCGGACTAATATCACCCAGGCAAACACGGCAACTCCACCGAATAAAAATGAACAAGCAATTGAAGATACAAGTGAGGAGAATAAACCAAGTAGTTGAAGGAGTCTGGGCTCCAGCATGATACGGACAAAAGGATGGCAAGGCACAAACTCGTCCGAGAAGATATTTATTCATAAAACCAACTCGGGAACACTTCAAACGCCCGTTTATCGGGCTGCCTTATAAAGCACAACCAGAAACCGAAACCGAAAGCCACGCCTCTCAGGCGAGGCGTGCTTCGGTGGTCACGTGATCGACAGGTGTAGCTGATTATACCGGCACGCGCAGTACGCTTTGGTGGTCACGTGACCAGCCACTCTGGCGCCGTGGTTCCCCGCCGGTGACGTCACCGGCTGGAGCAAGGAGATTCTGATGCTGGTCTTGCTTGGGGGACCTATGGGTCGCTACACAGTACACATGCCCCCCCAGAATGGACTTGATCCAGGAAGGTCAACCTGAGGGGGGTCCGTATGACCCGACCGAAACGACCCCTGGCCAGTCGTGGGGGAGGGGGGGGGTCCGGTGTGGTGGCGGGTGGTCGGACGGGGGGTGCAGTGAACGGGGGGTGGCCGAGGGGCCGGGCAAGTCCTCGGGGGAGGCTGCCGAGGTTCCTCGCGGGCCTCCCGAGGTTGCAGTTCGCGGGTGCAGTGCCGAGAAGGCTCGAGCGGTGCACGCGAAAAGTGGGTGAGCCAACCGAGGGGCTGGTCAAGGCCTCGGGGGAGGCTGCCGAGGTTCCTCGTGGGCCTCCCGAGGATGTGGGGCTGGTCAAGGCCTCGGGGGATGCAGTGGACGGGGGGCGGCCGAGGGGCCGGGCAAGTCCTCGGGGGAGGCTGCCGAGGTTCCTCACGGGCCTCCCGAGGTTGCAGTTCGCGGGTGCAGTGCCGAGAAGGCTCGAGCGGTGCACGCAAAAAGTGGGTGAGCCAACCGAGGGGCTGGTCAAGGCCTCGGGGGAGGCTGCCGAGGTTCCTCACGGGCCTCCCGAGGATGCGGGGCTGGTCAAGGCCTCGGGGGATGCAGTGGCCGAGGGGCCGAGCACGGCGACCACGTAATGGTAGCGGGTGGCGTCCTCCGTGATGCCACGCAGGGTGAACTGGGAGTCTGCCTGCACGAACCAGACGGTGGCATGTGCTTCCCAGAAGGTGGGCAGCTTGAGGGACACTGCGGTGTCCATCGCGTGTTGCAAATTCGGGGTCACCAGTGAAGGAGTCCGGGCTCCAGCATGATACGGACAAAAGGATGGCAAGGCACAAACTCGTCCGAGAAGATATTTATTCGTAAAACCAACTCGGGAACACTTCAAAAGCCCGTTTATCGGGCTGCCTTATAAAGCACAACCAGAAACCGAAAGCGAAAGCCACGCCTCTCAGGCGAGGCATGCTTCGGTGGTCACGTGATCAACAGGTGTAGCTGATAATACCCGCACGCGCGGCAAGCTTTGGTGGTCACGTGACCAGCCACTCTGGCACCGTGGTTCCCCGCCGGTGACGTCACCGGCTGGAGCAAGGAGATTCTGATGCTGGTCTTGCTTGGGGGACCCATGGGTCGCTACATAGTCACGTAATCTCCTCAAATCAGCCAATTCAGCAGCACTGTATGTGCAAGTGAAAATAACTGGCAAACAATGCAAAAAAGATAGATCTGATAATCTGAACAGAAACAAAACACCACCATGGAAACAAAAACTGGAGAAGCAGAGAGACCGACTGAGGAATGAAACGGGACAATTAGAACAATTCAAGAAGGGAAACAGAAGTCCAAAGCTCAATAAACGAATCAGACAAATAAAAAATAAATACAACATAGAAAACAATGTGTCAGAACCATTAGCTGCCCATCATAAGCTCCAAATACAACAGATAGCAGGGGAAAAAACGATTATGAGGCCAACAACAGAGGAAAGCAAAATGAACAGTTTGAAAACAACCAGAAGAAGTTCTACAGAGAACTAGGGAAACAGAAACAAAATGTAGCAAGTCCCCTAAAAAAGAGGATCTTGAAAAATTGTGGAAAGGGATATATGAAGACGAGAGAGAACACTGCAAGGAAGCACGATGGATACGAAACCTGGAAGAGAAGAAACAACATCTCGAGGAAATGCCCCAAGTAATAATTGATGCAGAAATGATTAGACAACAATTTGCAAAGATGGCAAACTTCAAAATCCCTGGGCCACATGGGATAACAAACTTTTGGTTTTAACAACTGTATGCTCTCCACCCTCGCTACACTCAAGTATTTAACAAACTCATCAAAGGGGAACAGCTAACGGATCAATGGTTCACAGAAGGCAACAGTGTTCTCATCCCAAAATGTAAGGCCTAAGTCACACATAGGCAGATATTTTGGCGACTGCCGGCAATCAAGATTTTTCGGCGACTACTGGCGATTTCGGGCGGTCAAATATGGTCAGGCGGCAGTATGGCGACTGCAGGCGGCCACATTGTGACTGCATTGCGATGACGCCCCGAGTGGGATGGCGACTGTTGAAGATCGACGACGACTGCATTGCGGATGCACGGCGGCAGCGTGGCGACAGTCTGGCGGCTAGATTACGACCGATGGTGGATCGCGGCGACTGCATTGGGCCGGATGGCGGTTTACTCCGACGTCCGCAAGACTGCAATAAGACCGCCGGCGATTGGAGACGATTCACACAACTTTTTAAATCTTTATTTCTCTCTTTTACATTTCACTTTATTCACTTCAATGATGTATGACATGAAGCATAAAGATGTTTGATGTACAATAAGAAAGTTAATAAAGATGTATCATTGTAATGTAATCATCAAACTTTTCTGCAGGGAGAGAGAATGGAAATAAAGTCCAACAAATTCTTTCCACTGGTCCCAAGTCCCATAAATAAAGTTTCCAAAGGACCAAAGTCCCAAAAATAAAGTTCCCAAAAGTCCCAAGTCCAAACAATAAAGCCATATCCTTGTCGGCACCACAGGACCTCACTCCACGGAGACCCTCACACCATCCTGTCTTGCCATGGAATCGTGGTATGTTGTAATGCAGTCACCAGGCAGTCGTATCTCTGTCGCCAATGGCCGTAACTCAGCCGTCACTAGTCCTACTGC
Organism: Myxine glutinosa; assembly: GCF_964187855.1. NCBI lineage: Eukaryota > Metazoa > Chordata > Myxini > Myxiniformes > Myxinidae > Myxine > Myxine glutinosa. Next base: position 82,350,921 of record NC_136265.1, on the reverse strand, counting down.
TGTCGTCGTCAGTCTCCCATAGCCGCAGGGGAGACGTGGCAGTTCTTCTGTAGTCGATATGCAGCCGCAACAGTGTCGGCCCGTAGTCGGGAAGATGCCGCAGGAAGGCCATATGGCATTCGCATCTCTGCCGTGCTAGCTGGTGGGGCGATGCTGGGGCGATTGCGGAAGACTATGAGCGACTGGGTTGCGGCCGCTTTAAGGTCTTATTACGGATACCGACGACAGCATGGCGGTTCCATCACGACAGCATGGCGGATTTTTTTCGAGGACGACTGAGCGCGCTGTTTTAAAACATTTAAAAATATATTTTGCCCCTTTGCGGCTCTTGCCGACTGCAGCCGACCTGGGGAGGATAACCACGACTACAGAAGACCGTCCATTACGGTTTCATTACGATTGTTGGCGGGTGGTGGCGATTTTTCCAGTCGCCAGTAGTCGCCGACAAATCCGCCTATGTGTGACCTAGGCTTAATGAAGCCCATCTACCCCACAAATATAGACCGATAACATGCTTAACAACAGCAGACAAACTTTTAACGGGATTAATTACCGATGAAATTTACGAACACCTCACTCAGCAAGGTACGAACACCTCACTCAGCAAGCAGCTTTAAAGACAGAACAGAAAGGATGTAAGAGAGAATGCTATGGAACGGCAGACCATTTGTGGAACGACAGAACGACAGATAGGTTATTTAACAAGACCAGACTCGAAAACTGCAAGCTTCGACAAACCAACTTATCCACAACCTGGATGGATATACAAAAAAGCCTTTGATAGTGTCCCACATTAATGGATAATAAAATGCATGCAAGTATATAAAGTTAATCCCTATATAGTCACACTGATAGAGAAAGCAATGACGCCGTGGAATACAACACTGATAATACCTCACTTGGAAGGAAAAATTGGGATCCCAGGGGTGAAGATACGACGTGGTATCTTACAAGGTGACAGACAGCCTTTTCCCCCTCCTGTTTTCTCTGGCTCTGGACCCACTGAGTAAACTTATCAATGAACAAGGACACGGATACAATCTAACGTCCAAAATAAAAATGACCAAATAACTTACAAAGGTGAAGCATCTACTGTGCATGGATGACCTAAACTGTTTACACCGAATGATAACAAATCAGCAGAACAACTCACACTAGTTAAGTTGTACTTGCAGAACATTCCAATGGAATTTGGTCTTGACAAAGGCACCAAATGCTCATTTCTATCTGGTAAAACAAAGAGAACACATAATATCTCCATCAATGATATTACAACAATACAGGAACTAGAAAAGGAAGCATCCTACAAATACCTCAGAAAAGAAGACCCCCCCCCCCCCCAGGTGAAACACAAAAAAATGCATAAACGTAATCAGCAAAGAGTGCCTACGTAGAATAAGACTAATTCTGAAATCAGACCGCTTTCCAACAAACAAAATCAAAGCTGTAAACCAACTCACAGTACCTGGTATTCCAGTACAGGTGTGCAATTATCAACTGGCCACAATTGGAAAACAACAACTTCGACACCAAAACAAGGAAACTTTGAACTATTCATCAACTATTCCTCAAAAACCAATGCATTCCGAGGTTTTACTTGCCGAGACGAGGAGGAGGCGGTCTGATGGAGCTGAATCAAGTGCACAGAACATTGTGTGTTGGACTAGCGGAGTATGTGAAAAGCTCTGAAAAGACTATCGAATGATATTTGTGCACGGGACACGAAACTAATGGCTTTAAGAAAATGGCGGGGTTGAGCCAATCGGACAAATGAATATTTTGTGGAGTACAAACACAAAATACGAGTCACCTCCTTTCGGTATGTAAAAAAACTCAGGTCGGAACAGTTGTACACATAAAGACATGATGTTGTCTGCAGTCATCCACTGGGACATCTGTAAACATTTCAACATTCCGGTCCCAGAACAATCATGGAAACGAACCAAATTCCATCTTGAAAATGAACACATTGTGCTCACACATGACAAGATGATCCCATCAAGTGGAGACATTGCAGTCGGACATAGTGCGTCTGTTTAACCTCATCCGATCCATGGGCCGCTGGCTATCACCCGGATTGATCAAGCCTCCGCATTCAGGTCTCTCACTAATGACAAGCTCCTACAAGATTACCGCATCTCCCTTGAGCTTGGGCATGCCAAAAACCCCAACAAAAACCCTGTCTCTGAGAAATCCATTCAGGAATTGGAAACTGAATTACTCCATCACGACCCGTTTGGAGGTCCAGTTTCTCCTTGGCAGATTTCCATGGCTACTGCCCAATTAAACTCGCATATCATGTCTCGCGATTTGTCTGCATGGGAAATGTGGACTCAATGTGACCAGCTCACCAACCATCAGATTCTGATCTTGGATCAGAACCTTATCCGAGAGCAGCCTGCCCAACGTTCCAAGAACCATACTTATGTGGAGAAGTCTTAGTTCCCATCAGCAAACGGTTCTGCCACTCTGACAGTTCATGCTGGAGACCTGGTGTACTTGCACTCAGATGGATCCAAGTCTCGCGCATGGGATCCTTACCTCGTTGTATCTGTGGATTGGAACTAGTGTGATATCCGCAAGTTTGCTGGCTCTCGAATTCGACGCTCAATGTACCATGTACGAAAATCTGAGTGTTACAAGGTACCCACATGGACCACACCTGCCATCACACATCCTCACAAAGGTTCCTGTGATGATTCTCTCTGTGATGAAGGCAACTCGGAGGGGCGACCTATCGCTCTCCCCGATCCAACTCATGGACCTTCCATTCTCTCAACTCCAGCTGAACATGTTCTGCCGCCACTTCCCTCTCCAGCTGTTCTGCCCTCTATGTTTGATCACCCCTGTGATTCCCAGGTTCAACGCCATGGTGACGAAAGCACGGCAACCAGGTCACCTCCTATCAGGAGATCAGGACATCTGCGTTCACTCTCCAAACACTTGGATGACTACGTTCTTGATGGATGAGCAGTTGCACATGTGTCAACCAATGGGCCAGAATAATCCCCAAGCGTCTGAGAAGAATCTATCTATTGATGTCGTCTTTCCGTTAAGCCTGGCATTGTCAGTTTACTCCCATCAGACACATGAACAAATACTGTTCTGGTTTACCATTTTTTTGTCATGTCCCAGCAATGCAGTGTTTCATACTTTACTTTACAAAACTCCCCCTCGCCCCTCCCCTTAAAAACTCCACCTCACCCCTCCTCTTCAAACTCCTCCCCTACCCCTCCCATTTAAAATACCTCCCCCAACCTCTCCCCTTAAAATCTCCCACCCCCCGACCATCTTTCTCCAATTCTTCCCCCTTCCCCTCAAAGCTGTCTTCTCCCCACTTTGTCTCACTTCTATCTCATACCTCCACCTCCTCCATCTTTCTACTTTCCTCTGCCCCTCCTCTAACAACCCCTCACTGTTCCTCATCCCGTCACCATCAAACCTTTTGTCCTCTTCATCCTTCCCTTTCTTGTCACTCTTTTGCAATCTCTGACACACTATCAACAGCTCTCCCTACCTCCCCCTCTCATCCTTCATCTGACCCCACCCCTCCCCTCCCTTGTCCTGCATCCGATGCTCCCCCTCCATCTTCATTAATGGTATGGACCTCAAATATCTGGGGCCTTCGCTCAAACCTGATTGATCTCTCCATTCAGGTTGCTTCTGACAGTCCAGACTTGATCTGCTTAACAGAAACTTTCCTCCTTCAAGATGTCTCTGATTCCTTAATATCTCTTCCTGGTCTCCCATCTCTACTGCCTCTGACATCAACTCTTCCTGGGAATTCTTCCAAAGTAAATTGCTCTCTCTCATGCACAGATTTATCCCATCTCGTCTTCAGTTGTCATACCCTTACTCCCGTCCATTGTACACTGAATCATGTGGTGAGGCACTTGCCCTGAAACAACTTGCCTTTGCCTCATGGAAGGCAAATCCAACTGAAGGCAATCTCAGTTCCTTCCACCAAGCTCGGAACAAGTGCGTGTGTATCCTCAGGTGTGCCAGGAAGCACGATCTCTCCACACTCAAGAATGAACTCTCAAACCTGTCTCCTTCCTCCAAATCCTGGTGGCGTCTGGTCAAATCTGTTTCTGGTGTTTGTTCCCCCTCCATCTCCTCCCTTACCTCAAATGGCTACACAGTTGACACCACACGGGACAAAGCCGAATGCCTCAACTCTGTGTTTGCCTCAAAGTCTTGTGTCCCAAACCCATTTCTCTCTGTATACACCTTACCCAGTCGTACCCAGCTGATCCTGGACTCTGGGTCCTTCTCTCCTGACAAGGTGGAGAAGTTTTTGTCACACCTCAACTCTGATTCTGCAAATGGACCAGACAGCATCAGCCCACGGGTCCAAAAGTCCTGCTCTGCTGCTCTATCTCACCCTCTCTCTGTTCTCTTCACCCTCTCTTTTGCTCACGGTCACTGCCAGCATCTTGGAAATCAGCAAACATTACCGCTTTGCAGAAAAAAGGTGCAACAACAGATCCTTGCTACTACAGACCAATCAGCCTGCTCCCAATTATCAGCAAAGTCATGGAATCCATCATTGCTTTGGATATCAAATCCTTCCTCTTCTCCAATGGCTTGATCTCTGATCATCAATTTGGATTCAGACCAGGTCATTCTACTCTGGACATGCTGCTTCTGCTGTCTCAACAATGGATGGAGGTCCTCAATGCCAAACAAGAAATCAGAGCTGTCTCCCTTGACATATCACGTGCCTTCGATACGGTCTGGCACCCAGCTCTGCTCACCAAACTCTACTCCTATGGTATCCATGGAAATCTCCACGCATGGCTTGCGGACTTCCTCTCTGGTCGTAGTCAACGTGTGGCCCTGAATGGGTTTCTCTCATCTCCCTTTCCTGTTCAGGATGGAGTTCCCCAAGGCAGTGTTCTGGGCCCTGTGCTTTTTCTAGTCTTCATCAAGCTCCATATCTCAACCGTCGGATCGGCAGTCTGCAGCCTCCTCACTCTCTGCAGACCTGGACAAAATGACAGACTGGTCAAACAAGTGGAACATGTCTTTCAATCCTGACAAATCTCACACTTACTATGTCTCTCCGAAAAGACCGACTGGACAACCCTCCCATCTACTTTCTCAACACTCCTCTCCAAGAAGTTCTGTCACTCAAGCTTTTGGGTCTCACTATCTGCCATGATCTTTCCTGGGAAAACCACATTTTCAAGCTGGCCTCAAAAGGCAGTCGCCGACTGGGCAACCTCCATCGTGCGAAGTCCTTTCTTAGCACACCTGAGCTCCTCACCACATACAAGGCTTTCATCCGCAGCTCAATGGAATACTGTTCTCCCCTCTGGGCCTGTGCTCCTGCCTCACACCTAGCTCGTCTTCACGCTGTTGAAACCAAAGCTTTCAGAATCATTGGAATCTTCTGCGATGAAGCTAACTCCGAGGGCCTTTCACTCACTCACTGCAGGCAGGTTGGTGGTCTTTCTGTCTTCTACCGACTGCTCTCCGGCCTTGCTCCCCCAGCTCTTTCTGGGCTCTGTCCGCCAAATATTCCTACAGGTCGCACAAGATCTGCCAGCAACCCTCTTATGGTTAGACTGCCAAAATCAGGACTTTCTGCTCACCTTCACTCTTTCATTCCTCTTTTCTCACACCTCTGGAACAAACTCCCTCACTCTCTTCAATCCCACTCATCCCTCCAGGTCTTTGAAACAGCTGTTCACCACCATCTCTTATAATCCCTCATCCAAAACCTTGATCTTTTCTACCCCCGTGAATTCACCGTGGATCCACTTTTTTGAAATACCAACTTCTCTCCTGGAAGTCCTCGCATTCTCCACGTGTTTTATACTTCTCTCACCCCCCCCCCCCACCACCCTTCCCTCGTCTCCTTCCACCCTCCCCCTTCCCACACCTCCTCCCACCTCCCCTTCCCATGCCTCCTCCTCCCTGCCCACGCCTCCTCCTCCCACCTCCTTCCCCCTTCCCATGCCTCCTCCCCCCAAGCCCCCACCCTTCCACAGATCTCCCGATGTCCCTGCGCTCAAATGTTGTGCTTGTGTGCTTCCCCCTCTCTCCCCATTATTGTCTATGGCTCCCCTTATTATATGTTTTCGGTGTTTGTTCGAATTTTTTTGTTTGTGATTAATATTAGCTCTTTCACGAGCCTCGAAAAAAAAATGTCGTGAACAAATGGAAGTTCCAATATACAAAATATCAGTTTGGCCAAGTTTGGTCACAATCTCGTCAGCAGTTTTGGAGAAGTTGGAAATGTCAACAGACTGACTGAGTGATTGACGCAGACGGACTGATGCGTGGTGACTGTCTGACTGATACATACTGACTGTGACTGACTGACACGCATTGACTGATGGGCGGTGGGATTGACAGGGCAACTGACTGAGTGATTGATGCAGACGGACTGATGCGTGGTGACTGTCTGCCTGACACATACTGACTGTGACTGACTGACACGCATTGACTGATGGACGGTGGGATTGACAGGGCAACTGACTGAGTGACTGACTGATGCAGATTGATTGATGGAGTGACTCGCTGACTGACGACTGACTGACGGAGTGACTAAAGCGGAGTGACTGATGCACGTTATGATGGCGTAACTGACTGACGGATGACGCGTCATCCCAGAAGCTCCCCTGCACTCCATGCCAGGTGAGATAAAAATGAATGAATCGCTGCAGAAAACATTTTGATGGAGAACAGTCGGAAATGTATTATTGTCCAATTTTAAAGTTCAAGATTCAAATACGAGCTGTGGTTCCTCGGTTGGGGTTCGATCAGGAATTTTTGTTTGTTTTTCAAACCAAAACCCGAATATTTGTAACGAAATCCTCCATCTGTGGCGAATCTGCGGATTGGAATTAAACAACACGCGAATATTTCTGACGAATCAGCGGATTTGAATCGATGGATTAATTTATTTTCCGGTATCGGTTGAGTGAACTCACTGTCTTAGTGTCTTTACTCACATTGTTGTGTGTATTGTGAGGGATTGTACCACACTGTACTCTTTACTTCACTGTACTGTTCGCCATGAATGGAGATCTCTCCGGTGAGGATAACAGGTTGAACCCTCCGGGATCCTCGAGTTTCTCCGATTGAAGGAACTTGGTCGGTCCTGAAGATTCTCACTCGGACTGCAGGTTCAGGATCGCTCGACCTGAGAAGAACAGGTCCGGACACGGTACGTGATGTTTACTGTTTAAATACATTTTCATGGGAATTCACACCGTGTACGGGGAGGGTTCACTCGTACAAGATCGTGTCGATCTCCTGAGCCGGTGATTTCGATTCCTGAGAGCAGATTCGTTAATGGATGATTTTAAGAGACGTTCGATTGTTTCCTCCTCTTCCCTCAGATTCTACAAAACGACTCCCTCCTTTATCTTTGTTATCATCACCTCCACACCTTTTCTCAGTTTTGGTGCTGAGTGTATTTATTTATTTTTTGTTGCTTGTGAACGTCAGCACCACGTAATGACAGACTGATGGGTGGGGGTGGTAAAGGTTTTTCGATGCAGGTGAGGACTGTTTAAATACATTTACTGTTCTTTATAAAAACTATTTTAAGTTGAGTGTGAATTGGATGTTTTTATTTTCAGATTTTATTGTGAAAGTGGAGTCTAAATTCATCGATGATTACACCTCACTTGTCAAAGATCCGAAGAACAACAATAGTTGTAAAAATAATAATGATAGTTTTAATAACACAAATGCCTCTGATTAAGAAAGAAATTGTCGAATGCTTTCCAGGTGAAGCTCATCCCAGGACGATGGAAACATTCCAAAGTTATTTTCAGATGTCCCGTGATACTTTTAGCAATGAGCAGGTAAAGCAGGAACCACGTGGTGTTCCTCCCATGGAGTCCAGCAAAGCTGCTTACCTGCTCCACGGTAAGCAGCCTTTATTTCTGGCCTTTATTCCGGATTGATCAGACACATAAAGACAGCGTTTCAAAATTCTTTGTTTCACTAAAATCCACTTTGGAAATAGCATTGGAAATATCAAATCAAGTGAAATTACTGGGACTTGACAGGTTTGAAAGAAAAGTTTGTGACGATCTAAACATGTGAAACGAGAACGGCACTCGGTGGAGCACATACCTCTGCCAGGCTAACGTTTTACCTTTTGTCAAATCTTATGTGCCAGATCTGGATTTGGACCTGAACCAAAATGTAATCGGCCTGTTCTTGTTGTCCAATCAACTCATCCACCTGGTTTTGTCATAAGTCATCCACAACTTTTTGAAATATCAGGCTACATATCATTTTGGTCCTTTCACTCAATAATAATAATAATAATAATGCATTTATTTTATATAGCGCTTTTCAGGAAGCCCAAAGACGCTTACCGCTTCACTTCAATGATGAAGATTCACTAAAAATTCCCTGATCCGGATTCAAGTATTCAGCAAAATGTAATCACTTCTTCCTTGTCACACAACCAACCTGCCCACCAAATTTTGTCCGAATCCGTCCACAACATTAAGATATCCTGTTCTCAGACCGACAAACAAATAACTGAAAAATCACTCATAGAACGACACTTGGCAAAAGAGAATAAAGTCGAATGACACTCAGTAGAGCATCATTTTCACCTCACAAATAGTTGGTGGTTGGTTTCAGTAAGCTGATATGAAAATCCGATTCAAATTTCAAGTCAATCGGATGAAAATTGAGGATTTTAGAAATTCTAAAAAAGTGGTTGACCTTTTGGCCTATGTTGACCTTTTGACCTCAAAAATAAATGTGATTTTGTCGGACCACCAGCTCTAGCATTTGGTGAAGTTTCGTGAAGATCGGTTTAAAATTGTGACATGTCGGCAAGTATAAGTGAGCGAACAAACACACACAAACAAACACACACAAACACACACACAAAAACACACAAAAACAAACACACGCAAACACACAGGCAAACACACGCACAAACAGACACAGACACACAAACACCCACACAAACATACACACACACAAACACACACAAAAAAACACACACACAAAAAATCACATACAAAAAACACACACACACACAAACAAACACACACACACAAACAAACACACACACAAAAACAAACACACACACAAAAACAAACACACACAAAACAAACACACAAAAACAAACGCACACACAAAAACAAACACACACAAAAACAAACACACACACAAAAACAAACACACACAAAAACAAACACACACAAAAACAAACACACACACAAAAACAAACACACACAAAAACAAACACACACACAAAAACAAACACAAAAAAAAACAAACACACACAAAAAAACAAACACACACAAAAAACAAACACACAAAAACAAACACACACAAAAACAAACACACAAAAACAAACACACACAAAAACAAACACACACAAAAACAAACACACAAAAACAAACACACACAAAAACAAACACACAAAAACAAACACACACAAACACAAACACAAACAAACACAAAAACAAACACACAAAAACAAACACACAAAAACAAACACACGCAAACACAAACACACGCAGACACTCACACACGCAGACACTCACACACGCAGACATTCACACACGCAGACACACACACAAACAGACACACACACAAACAGACACACACACAAACAGACACACACACAAACAGACACACACACAAACAGACACACACACAAACAGACACACACACAAACAGACACACACACTAACATACACACACACAAACAGACACACAAACAAACAGACAAACACACACAAACAGACACACACACACACACACACAAACAGACACATACACACACACACACACAGACACACACACACAAACAGACACACACACACAAACAGACACACACACACACAAACAGACACACACACACAAACAGACACACACACACACAAACAGACACACACACACACACAAACAGACACACACAAACAGACACACACACAAACAGACACACACACACACGAACAGACACACACACACAAACACACACACACACACACACAAACAGACACACACACAAACACACACACACATAAACACACACACACACAAACAGACACACAAACACACACACAAACACACACGCACAAACCGGAGTGATCAACATACTTGTCAAAAAATTATTTTATTTTGCCAAGTAAAAAGATATTTTCCAGAGCACAATACTTGCAAAATCCAAATAAGCATTAGTTGCCATGGAAACAGCAATTTGGTAATTTGGGAAATTTGGCATGTTACATGCTAGAATGTTACATGTTAGTTAGTATTTACATGTTAGAATGTCATCACAAATTTGGTTGTTAAATTTTCAAATTGTTGCCGAATAGGTGTTTTACATGTTTTGAATGGCAATTACCCTGACCTTTGACTAATTTTGACAAGATCTCATCCATAAATACTACACATGTGTACAAATATGATGTGCAAGTTTCAATCCGATATCTTGAAAAATTCCTAAGGTTTGGAAAAAATAAAATCAGAAAAATATCCCATTTCATTTCATGGATGTGAGGTTTTTTTTTTTTGGTTTTTTTTAATTTTATGTATACTGAATCGAGGCTCGTGAAAGAGCTAACATTTATTTCACAAACAAATCAACGAGACAAACAAAATATACAAAAAGAGGGAGCGGAAGACAAGATGGGGAGAGAAGGGGAAGCACACAACCACAACATTTGAGAACAGGGAGAAGTGTGGGAGGGACAGGGCTTGGGGGCAGGAGGCGTGGGAAGGGGGGGGGGGGGATGGGAGAAGTATAAAACACAAGGGGACCGAAATTAGCGGGGGTAGAAAAGATCAAGGTTTTGGATGGGGGAGGATAAGAGATGGTGGTGAACAGCTGTTTTAAAGACCTGGAGGGTGGAGTGGGACTGAAGAGAGTGAGGGAGTTTGTTCCAGAGGCGGGAGAAAAGGGGAATGAAGGAGTGAAGGTGAGCAGAAAGTCTTGATTTTGGCAGTTTAACCATAAGAGGGTTGCAGGCAGATCTTGTGCGACCTGTAGGAATATTTGGGGGACAGAGCCCAGAGAGGGCTCGGGGGGGCAAGGCCAGAGAGGAGTCAGTAGAAGACGGAAAGACCACCAACCTGCCTGCGGTGAGTGAATGAAAGGCCCTTGGAGTTAGCTTCATCGCGGGAGATTCCAATGATTCTGAACACTTTGGTTTCAACAGCGTGAAGACGGGCTAGGTGTGAGGCAGGAGCACCAGACCAGAGGGGAGAGCAGTATTCCATAGAGCTGCGGATGAAAGCCTTGTATGTGGTGAGGAGCTCAGGTGTGCCAAGGAAGGACTTCGCACGACGGAGGATGCCCAGTCGGCGACTGGCTTTGGAGGCCAGATTTGAAATGTGGTTTTCCCAGGAAAGATCATGGCAAATAGTGAGACCCAAAAGCTTGAGTGACAGAACTTCTTGGAGAGGATTATTCAGAAAGTGGATGGGAGGGTTTTCCAGTCGGTCTTTTCGGAGAGACATCGTAAGAGTGTGAGATTTATCAGGATTGAAAGACATGTTCCATTTGTTTCCCCAGTCTGTGATTTTGTCCAGGTCTGCAGAGAGTGAGGAGGCTGCAGACTGCCGATCTGAGGGATGAGGAATGGAGCGACAGAGAGTAGAGTCGACAGCAAAGAGATAGAGAGGATTTTCAAGAGAGTCAGAGAGATCATTGATGAAGACCAGAAAAAGCACAGGGCCCAGAACACTACCTTGGGGAACTCCAACCTGAACAGGTAGAGGAGATGAGAGAAACCCATTCAGGGCCACACGTTGACTACGACCAGAGAGGAAGTCCGCCAGCCATGCGTGGAGATTTCCATGGATACGAAAGGAGGAGAGTTTGGTGAGCAGAGCAGGGTGCCAGACCGTATCGGAGGCACGTGAAATGTCAAGGGAGACGGCTCTAATTTCCTGTTTGGTGTTGAGGACCTCCACCCATTGTTGAGAAAGCAGAAGCAGCATGTCCAGAGTAGAGTGACCAGGTCTGAAACCAAATTGATGATCAGAGATCAAGCCATTGGAGAAGAGGAAAGATTTCATATCTGAAGCAATGATGGATTCAATGACTTTGCTGATAATTGGGAGAAGGCTGATTGGTCTGTAGTTGCTGGGATCTGTTTTTGCACCTTTTTTGTGCAAAGCGGTGATGTTGGCTGATTTCCAAGCAGATGGCAGATGACCTTGAGCAAAAGAGAGGGTGAAGAGAACAGAAAGAGGGAGTGAAAGAGCGGAAGCACATGATTTTAGGACCCGTGGGCTGATGCCGTCAGGACCAGTTGCAGAATCAGAGTCGAGGGTTGACAGAAACTTTTCCACCTTGTCAGGAGGAAAGGACACAGAGTCCAGGAGCAGCTGGGTACGACTAGGTACGGTGGGTACAGAGAGGGATGGGTTTGGGACACAAGATTTAGAGGCAAACACAGAGTTGAGGCATTCAGCTTTTTCACGTGCGGAGTCAGCCATTAAGCTGTTTGAGGTGAGGGAGGGAATGGAGGGGGAACAAACACCAGAAACAGATTTTACCAGATGCCACCAGGATTTGGAAGAGGGAGACAGATAAGAGAGTTCGGTCTTGAGAACGGTGAGATATTGTTTCCTGGCTCTCCTGAGGTTGGACACACACTTGTTTCGGGCTTTGTGAAAGGAAATGAGATTTCCTTCCATTGGATTTGCTTTCCAGGAGACGAAAGCAAGTTGTTTCAGGGCAACAGCCTCACCACAAGAATCCGTGTACCATGGACGGGAGGAAGGGTATGACAACTGAAGACGAGATGGGATAAATCTGTGCATGAGAGAGAGAGCAATTTACTTTGAAAGAATTCCCAGGATGAGTTGATGTCAGAGGCGGTAGAGATGGGAGACCAGTCCAGATGTTTGATGGCTGCTTGAAGACCGTGCCAGTTGGCCTGAGTGAAATGCCAGACTCGTCGACTCTGAGGAGGCTCTCTGAGAATGGTCAGAGAGATGTCCACTTTGACAGGCACATGATCAGATGAGCCGATTGGAGCAGAAGAAGAGCAGCAGACATTTTCAGGGAAGTTTGTCATAACCAAATCCAGAAGAGAAGATGCTCCGTTGACTGAGATCCGGGTCGGGAAATTGACAGATTGTGTCAGTCCCAGTGAGTCGCAGAAGTCCTTTGCTGAAGAGCCATGGCTGGTGAGAGAGGTACCCACACCCAGCCAACTGGCATGGTGACAATTGAAATCACCACATATGAGGAAGAGAGAGTTGGGATGGGTAGATAGAAGTTGGTCCATATTATCAGACAGCGAGATGTAGATGGAGTCATCGCTGTTTGGTGGACGGTACAACACACATATGAACAAAAGGTGGGAGCGAAGGGGAAGCCGTAGCCAAAGGTATTCCTGGGGGTGAGGTGGAGAGAGGGCAGTGGAGGGCGAGTGAGGAAGAGAGTTTTTTATAAAGATAGCAACCCCACCTCCAGGACGAGGCTCAGGTCTATCATACCGGAGGAGGGAGTAACCTGGGAGAGATACCAAGGCATCAGAGACATCATGAAGGAGGAAAGTTTCTGTTAAGCAGATCACATCTGGTTTGTCAGAAGCAACCTGTATGGAGAGATCAGTCAAGTTTGAGCGAAGGCCCCGGATGTTTGATATGAGGTCCATACCGTTAATGAAGAGGAAGGGGGAGCATCGGGTCCAGAACAGGGGGGGGGAGGGGTAGGGTAAGATGTGGAAGAGGAGGAAGAGGAAGGGAGAGCTGTTGAAGGTGTGTCAGAGATTTCAGAGATTTCAGAATAGCTTGGAGAAAGGGAAGAATGGGGCGGACAAAAGGTTTGATGGAGATTGGGTGAGGCACAGTGAGGTGTTATTTGAGGAGGGGAAGAGCGAGGCAGAAGGTTGGGGGAGATGAAGGTGAAAGTTGGAAGGGGGAAGAAGCAGGGAGGATGCTTTGAGGAGGAGGGGTTAGAGGGGAGTCTAGGAGGGGAGGAGCGAGGGAGAGTCTCGGAGGGGAGGGGTGTGGGGGGAGTTTAGGAGGGAGGGGAGGGAAGGGGCAAGGGGGGAGATTTGAAAGGGATGGGTGATGGGGAGGATTTGGAGGGGAGGGGTGAGATTGGATTTTGAAAAGTGTACGATTCATGGGAAACAAACATTTTTTGCAAAATGAGTTTGAGACCTTCGAGTCAAAAATATGTTTGAGGACACTGAAGGAGGGGTGGAGTTCTGGATAGTTTAGGGAATGTAGAAAGGAGGAACTGTCAGAGATGGTATTATATATATTTTTTGGAATGAATAGATTTGGTGAGCAAGACGAAAGCATCCTTTTGTAGGAAAAGAAGAAAAGGGTGTTATAATATATGAGAGAAAATAGTTGTTCAGGGGAGAGATTATACATTTCTAACCACGTGATCGCGAACGAAGAACGAATGAACAAAAAAGAACAACAAATAAACGAATAAGACCTGGGAAGGAAATATTTTTTTGTGTTTTTTTTTTTTTTGAGTAGAGATATTAAACAAGGAGGTATGGGGTGAACGACTGGGACGAAACAGAGAACGAAAATAAATGCAGCGCATTCGACGAATCGCTGAGAGAAAAACAAAACCACAAGGTCGGAGACGGTACGGTAGCCAAGCCTACGAGTACTAGGCCTCAGAATACTCAATACGCATTAACCGACGATTGTGTATACATGTACGAAAAATTAGCACCGAAAATTTTCGAAAAGATACGCTATAGGTACATACACCGAAAGATAGATACAGTCTCGACAAAAACACAATTGAGAAGGATAACTCAGCTTCGAAAGCATGAGCGCATGGAACAGCTTCGAAAAGACGTGACCTCGCCGTGATCTCGCGAGATCTTCCAATCTTGCCTTTTTGCCGCATGGGACTTGTCTCTTTGCCACGTGGGATTCTTTCTATTCCACGTGGGACTTTTTCTATTTGATATGGTGTTTACATGGTTCTTGTCATGGACACCGTTTTCTCTTTGCCACGTGGGAATTGCTTATTTGCCATGTAAAAATTGTCCCTTTGCCACGTGGGACTTGCCTCTTTGCCACGTAAGAATTGTCCCTTTACCACGTAAGAATTGTACCTTTGCCACGTAAGAATTGTACCTTTGCCACGTAAGAATTGTCCCTTTGTCACGTAAGAATTGTCTCTTTGCCACGTGGGACTTTTCTGTTTGCCACTTGTGACTTGTATCTTTTCCACGTGGGACATTTCTCTTTGCCATGTGGGACTTGCCTCTTTGCCATGTGGGACTTGTCTCTTTGCCACGTGGGACTTTTCTCTTTGCAACGTGGGACTTTTCTCTTTGCGACGTGGGACTTTTCTCTTTGCGACGTGGGACTTTTCTCTTTGCCACGTGGGACTTGTCTCTTTGCCACGTGGGACTTTTCTGTTTGCCACTTGGGACTTGTATCTTTTCCACGTGGGACATTTCTCTTTGCCATGTGGGACTTGCCTCTTTGCCACGTGGGACTTGCCTCTTTGCCATGTGGGACTTGCCTCTTTGCCACGTGGGACTTGTCTCTTTGCCACGTGGGACTTTTCTCTTTGCGACGTGGGACTTTTCTCTTTGCCACGTGGGACTTGCCTTTTTGCCGCATGGGACTTGTCTCTTTGCCACGTGGGATTCTTTCTATTCCACGTGGGACTTTTTCTATTTGATATGGTGTTTACAATCAATAAATCAGACAATTTAGGGCATACTTTCTTTTTTCCTTTTTTCTGTGAGTTGCCTCGTTCTGATTTTTATTTCTGTGCCAGATTTCCTTTTTCGTTTCCAGTCACCGATTTCCTGAATTCTGTCCATTTCCTCAAAAACTAAACACTTGCTGTCCAGAACTGCATTGGGAATTTTCGTGAATTTGGAAGTACTGTTTAAAGTCGAGTTTGAATGGGGTGTTTTTATTTTCAGATTTTATTGTGGAAGTAAAGGTGGAGTCCGAGTTCATTGACGATTACCCCTCGCTTGTCAAAGGTGTGGAGAACAACAATAATAACAAAAATTAATTATCTTCAGTGATGGTTCTAACACTTGCCTTCCTCGGAAAGCAATAAATTGTCAAATGTTTTGCAGATAAAGCGCTTTTGGGGGAGATGGAAACTTTCCAAAGTTATTTTGAGACTTCCCAAGATGCTTTGAGCAACGAACATGTGAAGGAGGAACCACGTGAATCTCTTCCCATGGAGTCCAGCAAAGCTGTTCAGCTGCTTGAGGGTAAGCCAAACTTCATGATGAACACATCACATGGTTTTTACTTGTTGTTTGTTCTTTTTCAATGATTAAACCATTTTGTTCCAAACTCTAGAATAACAGATCCATTAAATTGTGGTCAACCAAGTGAGCTTGTTTATATTCACTGGAAATGGATATCAGTTGCTTATAAAATACCCAGATTTAGACAGGAATATTAGTTGTGTTAAATACGGAGGAATTTTAATGCAATTTGTATTTCTGGCCATTGCTCAGGATTGATCGGACAAATTACGCCAAGTTTGAAGAGTCTCTGCTTTATTAATGTACACCTTTGAAATAGCATTGGAAATAACAAATTGAGTGACATGACTTGGACTTTCAAGGTTTGAACGACAAGTTTGTGACTATCTAAACATGTGAAACGACAGGTGTCTTGCCACTTGGGACTTGTAGCATCACTCCGTATCAATTGCTCAAAAATAATTGAAAATCCTCTGATCGAGGTCCACAATGTTGCACTCACTTGCACCGTGTTTGGATAACTTGCTGTGGAAGTACGTTCTCCAAATCAGTTCCATAACAATCTTAAAACATCTACTACCTGGTGTTTCCTTCACCACAATGTGATAAACCTGGAACATTTCCCAGAACAATAAACCTGGAACATATTTTGAATCATTGGTAGCTTCTCCCAGCTAAGCTTGAGTTGTACATCACACCATTCATGTTCAATCTCATCTCACCATTTCTGTCTCTCCTATTAGACACTGGTTTGCGCTATGACCACATTCTAGATTCCATTCCTGATTGCTGTTTTGATTTTCTCTGGAAACCTTTCTTAGCATTTCACGTACCTCAGCCTCAGCCCAAAAATTTCAGGTACCTCAGAAAACACTTCAGCTCATTGCATGAAAAACGGTGATTACATCTCGAAAAGATAACCTACTTAAGATCAAAAAATGCTCCCACACCTGAAGCATGAGTTTTACCCCAGGTAGTCCAAAACACTTACAGTACTTCTCTGAAAGGATAAACCAACCAACTCTCACATGTACTTCTTGGATTAAGCTTGTGGTATTTTGAAAGAAGTTTATTTTTGACAACTTTGTAGGTATCACCATTCCCGATGGTGTCTCCATGAAAGGGTTAATTTTCCATGTTAGCTTCCACAGGTAAGTGCAACGAGACAATAAATTCTACATCAGGCTTGTCTTCCCTTACTTCTTCTCGCTGTTAAAAAAACCTTTTCCAGAGCACTGTGAATTCTTATTCTCCCTCGAGAGTTGGTTGTTTAAGTTGTTTCATCCCTCTTCTCTGGAAATTGGAGAAGCTGGAGCTCTACTGAGAGAGACAATCAATCCTTGTCCGCAGACGGGTAGAACGAAGCATTCTGAATTCAACAGAATGTTCATTGAAGTTTGGTAACTGCCGTGAAAAGCAAGGAGCTGACGTTTCGAGTGTTAACCCTTTGTTGGATGGAGCCACACTTTTGATTGAATAAATTTTCCAGAATAATGTTTGATAATGCAGTTTGTGTTTCCTCAAGTGTAATTTGCATGAAATATTTGTCAATTATCCCATAATTTTCAAAGATGATTTGAATTTTTATGCTTTTTGTGATTTGTGTTTACAGAGAAACAAATGAAAGTGGTTTCTTGTTCCAACTGTTCCAAGTTGTTTCACCCAGAAGTTTTCAATCCACACATGACTCGGACCATTTGTGATGGAACTGACAAAGTTGGCATCGTGTCTTACAACCGCAGTTGCAAAAGTTGTGCAGAGACATTCAACAATATCAAAGGAAGTGGGACATCATACAAGTGTTCTGTGTGCGACGAATCATTTACTCTTTCGTCATCTTTAAATCTTCATCAAAGAATTCACACAGGTGAAAATCCCCTGAATAATGATGTTGCACCGAAAAAGGAGGTGGAGATTTTGAGTTCTGGGAGAACTTCCTCCCTTATCCTGAAACCAGAAAGTGGAGAAAATGACAAACGTGTTAAATTCCACGAGTGCTTTGTTTGCAGTCAGGATTTTCCAACATCTTCATCATTGAATATACATGAAAGAATTCACAGAGGTGAGAAGCCATACAAGTGTTCTGTATGCAGCAAGGTTTTTCAAGTTTACTCGTCAATGAAAGTACATGAAAGAATTCACACAGGTGAGAAGCCGTACAAGTGTTTTATTTGTGGCAAGGTTTTTGGTCAATCCGCACATTTATATGAACATAAAAAAATACACAGTGGAAGAAGACCGCATAGGTGCTCTGTTTGCAACAAGGATTTTATAACTTCCTCATCAATGAAAAGACATGAAGGAATTCACAAAGGTAAGAAGCCTTACAAGTGTTCTGTGTGTTGCAAGGATTTTCGAATGTACTCATCAATGAAAAGACATGAAAGTATTCACACGGACGAGAAGCCATACAAGTGTCCTGTGTGTGATAAAGCGTTTACTTGTGCATCATATTTACGTAAACATAAAAAAATACACACGGGACAGAGACCTCACAAGTGTTCTGTGTGCAATAAGGATTTTATAACTTCCTCATCATTGAAATTGCATGAAAGAATTCACACAGGTGAGAAGCCGTACAAGTGTTCTGTTTGTGGCCATGCATATGCTTGCTCATCAAATTTATATAAACATGAAAAAGTACACGCTGGAGAGGTGAGAGGGGCCTCACAAGTAAATGTTCTGCAAGTTATGCACAACACATTCAGCAAATTCCTCATCAATGAAAAGAGGTGGAGAAATTCACACAGGTGAGAAGGAAAGGCCATAAAGTTACAGGAAAGGGCATAAAATTGCAAATGCAAACACTTGGGAGTGGCCATTCCAAAAACATTGCCATTAACTCTGCACCAAAGCGAGAAACTAAAAAGGTGTCATCAGTTCCACAACCAACAACTATTAGGTTCCAGACAAATTGAAGAAGATTAAATGAACAGAGCTGGAGCTCAGAGGAGAAGGGAGTCGCCCTCCAGGGTGACTTTCATGAAACATGGGGTAATAACGCTGAAGGAGAAGGATTCCTGAACCAGTTGAAACAAACAAAGCTGGAAGCCAAGGTGGAAAGATTCTAATCATGAAATTCAATGCAGTAGCACAAATTAAGAAAAAATATTTCACTCAGGAAAGAATAAAGGAAATAACAAACAAAGCAAGACTGCAAGCATTTGAAGACATCAATCGGATGACCGAAGAAGAGAGAATTTAAATGTAGATGAAAAACTGGACAAAAGAAGAAAATAGATCTTAAAATAGATCTGTGCTCTGTCCCCCAAATATTCCTACAGGTCGCACAAGATCTGCCAGCAACCCTCTTATGGTTAAACTGCCAATATCTAGGCTCTCTGCTCACCTTCAATCTTTCATTCCCCTTTTCTCCCACCTCTGGAACAAACTCCCCCACTCCCTTCAATCGCACTCCTCCCTCCAGGTCTTTAAATCAGCTGTTCACCACCATCTCTTATCTTCCCCCATCCAAAACCTTGATCTTTTCTACCCCCACTAATTCACCCCAGATACACTTTTTCGAAATTCCAACTTCTTTCCTGGAAGTCCTTCAGTGTCCATATGTTTTATACCTCTCCCACCTCCCCCTAAGCCCTCTCCCTCCCACAGTTCTCTCGATGTCCCTGCTCTCAAATGTTGTGTTTGTGTCCTTCCCCCTCTCTCTCCCCAACTTTTCTACCGCTCCCCTTATTTTGTGTTTTATGTGTCGGTTTGACTTTTTGTGTGATTAATGTTAGCTCTTTCACGAGCCTCGATCTTGTATACAAAAAAAATAAAAATTTTGGGCAATTTTTTTTTTTATGTTGTAGGGTCCAGGTATGGACTAGATAGCCCTCATCGAGGCCAGGCATTAAATAAAAGAGAAAAAAAAGTGTGTGATGTTTGTTTGTGAGAAAGAGAGATTGAAGCTAGGCCGGTTGCTATAGTTTGAGTGAGACAGAAAGTAAGACCAGCAACCTGACACGGAGAGTGTAAGATGGTTCCGGGCACCATTTTAACGCTCCTAAGTCAGGACGGTAGTACTACCCTGGGCGGTTGCTGCCTACAACCTACTACCTAAGGTCGTGAGAACGAAAAGTAGTGAGAAAGGAATGTGTCAACACCCAGGAACAGCTATTTCGAAGAATGTGCCCTGATAAAGTTAATTATAATCGGGCGACACTAAATTCAAGATAAACAATTTCATTCATCAGAAAATATTGACAGAGGAGGAACTCAAGATAAGAGATGAACAAACTGACAAGGCAATAAGAAATAAATGGTCACCTATATATGGCAAACTACCACCAACACCAAAATGGAATGAGGGGACATACATATGGGATGAGATTTCCAGAGTGCGAACTCCAAAAGAAAGGGAGCAACCGTCAGAACTTTAAAAATAAAAAATAAAAAATACTGGTGTTGAGCAGGAAATAGAACAGAGAGAGAGGAGAGCTGAAGCAGATGGAATTTCAAATTTGGTTATAATAACAGAGACAGTGATTGGGCAACAGATTGGCGAATTGAATCAGGAAACAAAATTGGAATCTCCACAATAGGATCAAAGATTGACAATAGCAAATGTTGCAGCAACACCTAGAGGAAGAATAACTCTAAGTTACTCTCTGAGCTCAAATAGCACCTTTGCAAACAAAACAAGAAAGAGCAATCAGAGATTGCATACCCTTGCCAGGACGTGTTTTTAGTGGTTTTTAAGGCTCTTGTGTTGAAACAAATACAGCGGCCAAACCACATGACCAAGTAGAACGGCACTCAGTGGAGACCATACCTTCACCTGGTTGGCCATATCACTCAATGGTGAAGAATCACTTCAAACATTCTACTAGCTGGATCTGGATCTTCACCAAAATTGAATCGATTCTTCCTTGTCACACACACAACCTGTCCACCAAGTTTCGTCAAAATCCATCCATAACTTTTTGAGATATACCGCGATGGATCGTTTTTGGCCCTATCTCCCAATGGTGAAGAATCACTTCAAATATTCTAGTAGCCGGATCCGAATCCAGATCTCACGCAAAATCTAATCATTTCGTCGGTATCACATACGCTACATCTCTGCCAAATTTTGTCCAAATCTGTCCACAACTTTTTGAGATATACCGCGATGGATCGTTTTTGGCCCTATCTCCCAATGGTGAAGACTCACTTCAAATATTCTAGTAGCCGGATCCGAATCCGGATCTTCACCAAAATCTAATCATTTCGTCGGTATCACATATGCTACGTCTCTGCCAAATTTTGTCCAAATCTGTCCACCACTTTTTGAGATATTTTGTTCACAAACGGAGAGACAATCAGACAGACAGGGGTGAAAACATAACCTCCATCCATCTTTGGTGGTGGAGGTTATGACGATGTCATTATTTTTTTTCTCCACAAATTTATTCCTTGATGACACTCAAGAAATTTAATCTTGATCGGATGAAGTTTTGTACTTATTGAATTATGACATCATAATGGAGGAAACTATGACATCATCATTAACATGTTATTTCCCACGGAGAGCTCCTTACAATGAGCCATGTATCAATAATGCAGCACTTTCAAAGATATCGAGGTGCAAAGTTTTTCGTTTTTTTCCAAGATGGCGCCCGCACCACGTGACTTATGACGTCATAATTAACATTTTGAAAGTTCTACAGGAGGAGGTGCACCTATCGTGAAAATTTTCTGTCAATCGGACCAGCGGTTGCAGAGGAAATAATATTTATTCTGTGCGGACAAACAAACAAATAGACAAACCGACTCGAATGCAAAACCCTCTCCTCTGGCGAGGGGAACAAATAAGAGCAACAAGGATAGGTCACAATGAGGAGGACAATAATGGACAACATCAGAGTGAAGAAGAGGAAAAGGAGGTTGACAACAAACAGCACAGGCTTGAAGAGGAGTTGGCTAATAAAATAGAGGAAATCGGACTAATATCACCCAGGCAAACACGGCAACTCCACCGAATAAAAAACAACAAGCAATTGAAGATACAAGTGAGGAGAATACACAAAGTAGTCACGTAATCTCCCCAAATCAGCCAATTCAGCAGCACTGTTTGTGCAAGAGAAAATAACTGGCAAACAACGCAAAAAGGATAGATCTGATAATCTGAACAGAAACAAAACACCACCATGGAAACAAAAACTGGAGAAGCAGAGAGACCGACTGAGGAATGAAACGGGACAAATAGAACAATTCAAGAAGGGAAACAGAAGTCCAAAGCTCAATAAACGAATCAGACAAATAAAAAATAAATACAACATCAAAAACAATGTGTCAGAACCATTAGCTGCCCATAATAAGCTCCAAATACAACAGATAGCAGGGGGGGGGGGGGGGGGGAAACTATGATGAGGCCAACAACAGAGGAAAGCAAAATGAACAGTTTGAAAACAACCGGAAAAAGTTCTACAGAGAACTAGGGAAACAGAAACAAAACGTAGCAAGTCCCCTAAAAAAGAGGATCTTGAAAACTTCTGGAATGGGATATATGAAGACGAGAGAGAACACTGCAAGGAAGCACGATGGATCCGAAACCTGGAAGAGAAGAAACAACATCTCGAGGAAATGCCCCAAGTAATAATTGATGCAGAAATGTTTGACAACAATTTGCAAAGATGGCAAACTTCAAAATCCCTGGGCCACATGGGATAACAAACTTTTGGTTAAAACAACTGTAGGCTCTCCACCCTCGCTACACTCAAGAATTTAACAAACTCATCAAAGGGGAACAGCTAACGGATCAATGGTTCACAGAAGGCAACAGTGTTCTCATCCCAAAATGTAATGAAGCCCATCTACCCCACAAGTATAGACCAATAACATGCTTAACAACAGCAGACAAACTTTTAACGGCATTAATTACCGATGAAATTTACGAACACCTCACTCAGCAAGGTACGAACACCTCACTCAGCAAGGAGCTTTAGAGACAGAACAGAAAGGATGTAAGAGAGAATGCTATGGAACGGCAGAAAATTTGTGGAACGACAGAACGACAGATAGATTATTTAACAAGACCAGACTCGAAAACTGCAAGCTTCGACAAACCAACTTATCTACAACCTGGATATTAAAAAAACCCTTTGATCGTGTCCCACATTCATGGATTATAAAATACTTAAATAGTCACACTGACAGAGAAAGCAATGATGCCGTGGAATACAACACTGATAATATCTCACTTGGAAGGAAAAATTGAGATCCCAGGGGTGAAGATACGACGTGGTATCTTACAAGGTGATACAGCCTTTCCCCCCTCCTGTTTTCTCTGGCTCTGGACCCACTGAGTAAACTTATCAATGAACAAGGACACGGATACAATCTAAGGTCCAAAAGAAAAATGACCAAATAACCTCCAAAGGTGAAGCATTGGATTTCAAGATGGCCACCATTTCGGACCTATTTTGCCTTATATCTCACTTATTAATCAAGGTATCAGCACAAGAATAGTGTCCTTACCCACATTTTCGGGGTCAAGGAAGACAATGGTAATAATCAAATTTCAGCTGGATGGCCAACATCTTTATAATTTCAAGATGGCCACCATTTTTTAATCTAGTTTTGCCCAAACTCCAGGTCAAAGCCATACTTTAAAAGGTTTTCATGTATATCAGGTTTAAATATAAATGTCCTGGTATTGAATCTATTTACTTTTACTCACAGGTACTTACATTTTTAGATAATGGTTAGGATTGGATTGGGAGGGGGTGGATAGGAGGTGGGGGGACAGGGGAGTTCTTCTGCCAGATCCACACCCAAATATTATCTAAAGAATCAAGCTACCGTACATCTAGTTTTAGTCAAATATTATTCCTGAAACTGTGTTGGATGACTTTTTAACAATCTTTATTCTTTTCAGATGTGCAGCAGACGACCTTGAGAAGTTGCATTCTTGGATAACTGTAGAGGAAGAACGACTGCCGGCATCATGACCACGCCAGAGGAACCTGCTGCTAAAAAGAAGCCCATTGACTTCAGTCTTTGTTTGCTATGCCAAGGGAAGAAATACATAAAAAGGAAAGTGCTTGAGCCTTTAAGCACACCACAGGCAGATACATATGAGACATTTTTGCGAAATCTCACCAAACGAGATACATACAGGAATCCGACATATGTGGCCATAAATCAAAGACTGCAAGGCTTATCCGCTGGTGATCTGATGTCAAGAAAAGCATTATGGCATCGGAGCTGTTACGGTATGCTGACACATATACAGCATATTGAACGTGATAAAGGACGATATGAACAAGCCACAAGTCAAATGGACACTCGTGTTCTGACCGGAGGTAAGAAACGAGGAAGACCATCAACAACTCCTATCCCAGAGGAAGCCTCCTGTTCAGCACCAGCAGAAAGGCAGACATGGTCGACAGTACCATCATTCTGCCGGATTATATGTGCTTTTTCTGTCAGACTGTGAAACAGGACAAAAAGACCGGGACAGAAGAGATACGCTGTGAGTGTAGAAGCAAAGATATTGGTAGGTCAGTTAAACAGATTGTGGAAAACAGTGACAACAGTGTCTGGAAACTCAACCTTGCGGACTTTCTCGTTGAGGGAGATTTTCTTGCAAGGGACATAACCTACCATAAGAGCTGTTTGACCTCCAACTGGAGTCGCTACGTGCAAATGCCACAGCGCAAAAATTGTGCAGGTGACCAAAGTGGTGATGGGGACTTAGGACAGAGAGAGAGATTTGTATCAGCTGAAATTGAGTTCTTCGCTGAATTACAGGATTGCATCGATGATGGACAGTTTGTCTCAACACCTGAGGCTGATGAGGTCTACAGTAACATGATGCGGGACTATGGTATTCAGAATCACAGCATCACCTGTTACAGAAGGCTGTTACAGAAGATCCGTGAGAACATTTGTTGTGATATTACCGATGGTCAAGGCCAAAAACCTTCTGTCATTCATGGCAAAAAGGCAAGAAGGACAGCAATAGATGCTGCAATAAAGGAGAAAAATATCAAAGAAGACACGTTGCAGATATTCAAATGTGCAAAGTGTGTACGACAATCCATTCTTCACTCCAGAGATGTTGAAAAGGCATGGACATTTCAGGGATCTTTACTGGACTACAATGATTCGGATATTCCATGTGAGTTGTTCACTCTCATCCGATGGATAATTCAGGGAGCACAAGCTGCTACAACTGCATCACGAACCGATGAACTACGGAAAACATGCATGATAATATCGCAGACTGTGGTTAGAGAATGCAAGTCACCTCGACAGGTTTCACTCGTGCCAAAAACGCAAGTCACTTCACAAGAATGCAAGTCACTTCATTGTGAGTATCTATTCCCCAGACACAGATGTGTTGTTACTTGCTCTACGTCGAAGTGATGACCTAGGAAGTGATGCTGCAGTTATCATGGGCACTGGAAAAAACCGTCGGAAAATCTTACTAAGGCCAATCTATGAACAGCTTGGTGCTCAGAGGGCAAAAGCACTTGTTAATTGGCATGCTCTCACCGGCTGTGACACCACTGGCCACATTCAGGGCAAGAGTAAAACAACTTGCTTCAAGGCATTCACTGAAAGTAGTCAAACAGTAGTGTCAGCAATTGCTCAGCTTGGAGAGGGTGATAAACCATCTGATGCTGTCCTAGAAGGATGTGAAGAGTATTTCTGTCGCCTCTTCTGTCCGAAAGGTGTCACAATAAGAAGTGCTGCTGAACTACGATGGCACCTATTCCGCCAGCTGAAGGCTGATCAGGGAGTCGAGAAACTAACACCAACTGCTAGTGCCTGGAAAGAGCATGTCCAGCGTGCTCATTTGCAAGCACACACGTGGGCACAAGATCTAACTCTAAATCCAACTGTGATCGACCCAAACACCTTGGGATGGGAAACTGTTGGAGGCGAATTGAGACCAGTCCTGACGCAGGTTGCAATTGCTCCAGCCTCAATTCTCCAACTTGTTCGCTGTGGCTGTGGACGAGCTGCAAAGAGTCCTAGCAAATTGTGTTTACGCAGGTGTTCATGCAAAGCTAGGAATGTAGTCTGTACCGAATTGTGTAACTGTGATGCTGATTTGGAGAAATGCTGCAACACTGATGCCCAGCATATTGGGAATGACATTGTGTTTGATCAGTAGAGAGCCCGTCGTTTGGATTTTTGATAGGAGTTGTTTGATGAAACAAACTGATGAACAAACTATAGCATTGCTTTCAGAAAAGGCTTAAGTCTATGATGGTTGCTAGCCACCACAACTAGTCTTCATCAATTGTCTCAGACTAAGACACTAGGCTATGTTTGCTCATACTTTGATTAAAAATGGCGGCCATCTTGAAATTATAAAGATGTTGGCCATCCAGCTGAAATTTGATTATTACCATTGTCTTCCTTGACCCCGAAAATGTGGGTAAGGACACTATTCTTGTGCTGATACCTTGATTAATAAGTGAGATATAAGGCAAAATAGGTCCGAAATGGTGGCCATCTTGAAATCCAAGATGGCCGCCATGAAGATGTCGTGAAAATTTGGCAACAGCAATTTTTTTATTTTATATGCTATTTCGAGTGATTTAAGCCTTGTTGCCAAGAATCTAGCAAAACGGTCCACAAATATACTGTTGCGGATATGAGGACTGTATATTTTTTTGATTGTGTAAATTATTATTATTGTTTATTCTGCGCCCCCTGCCTCCGGAGCTGTGTAAAGGTGAAAGGGCATCCCATAATTAGTCCACAAGCATACACGTCAGCCAATAATAGAATACCCCTGTTTGATAGTTATATCTTATTCTGTGTTTTAGAGTAAGGCTGTGTCTCCCATTAATTGAAGTACTCCATTGCACCAGTGAAAGAGAATAGATCCCCTTTCATTCCCATCCCCAAAATCTCCATTTCCTTTCACATCCCCTTTCGTCATTGCCGAGCCTCGATTGCCAATTACCTCCCCTCCAAAACCACCATTGAACAAGTGCTCGGGTCGGGGAAGAGGGGCGTGCCCACCCGTCGTCATCAAGGGCGGAGCCAGAGGGTCGCATGACCAACCAGGGCCGAGGTGAGCACACCGATGGGCGTGTCCTGAAGGCCGGCGGCTTGATCGCTGGAGGCGCTATAAAGGCGCGCGCGCAAGAAGCGAGGAGGAGTCAGTGGTTGCGTTGGGAGTCGGTGGTGAGGTGGTCAGTGGTCCGTTGGTTGCGGTGAGGAGTCGGTGGTGGTGGTCAGTTGGTTGCGGTGAGGAGTCGGTGGTGAGGAGTGAGTGGACCAAGAAAGAGTTGAGGGTTTGGACCAGACGAGTCAGACAAGTCCTGGGAAAGCAGCGGAGGCCACAGCAACAACACCCAACAGCCACTTGGGGCCTGGACGGCGGTTTTGAGCAAGGCCGTGAAGGAACGGCGGCTGCTAAACGCGCCGATCGTGCTGCAGGACCCCCTTGGACCTTCCTCTCCCTCCAGCCATCCACCTCCTGCCTTTCCACCCTTCTTGTGTACGTGAGTTTGTTTTGTTTGTTCTGTCCCTGGGTTAATTAAGTCTGTATAAGCTAGTATTTGCACTGTGTCACCTGCGTCTTATGTGTTGTAAATAAACGTGACTGCTTTCTTTTTGCTTGTGTGTACAATAAATCCAATTACTCTTCTGTCCGTCTTCTCGTTTTATTCCTTTTCCTCTTTGCATTTCGTCGTTTTAGTCTTTTCCCAGATTGGGCAGCTGCGGTGCGATACGGCCAAGGTTCTGGGTGAATCGGGTGAGTCGGGGATCCTGTAACGGTCGCGGTTGGACCATCCGCTCGGCCCATCATAACATCTAAACCGCGATCAGTAACAATTGGTAGTCAGGAGTTGGGATTCGAACCTGGGACTAAATTTATTTAGCCCAAATTTTGGACACCAATTGTACTATTGGCAGTAACAATTGGTGTCGGGAAGTGGGATTGGACCCGAAGCGCGCTTAACGCGCTCAAAATTACAAAATACCGAAATTGCTTTTGTTTTACAAAACCCGAATTTTGAAATCGCGCCATGGCTGGTCAAGGCGACGGGATGCCGGTGGGAGAGATAGACGGGGTAGAATCGACCCAGGACCTCGGGGAAATGTATGTGGAGGAAGGAGAGGAGGAGAACATTGGCGATGTGGTTGAGGGGGTATCAGGCGCACAAAATGGCGTCCTCGCGCACGTGGGTGTAGCGGCACCAAATTTTGCCGCGCCCGCGACCGCAGCAGCGCCGCTGGTGGATTTGAACCTTTTTATGATGCAAATGAAGGCCCTTATGGAAAAGAATAGTGAGCAATTGGGAGACCAAATTAGAGGTTTGAAAAGCAGTATGGGACAAATGGGGAACCGGATGGATGCTCAGGGTGAGCGATTGGAGGGCCAAATGGGGGTAATGGGGAACCGGATGGATGCTCAGGGTGAGCAAATGGGGGTAATGAGGGACAAAGCGAGGGGTACCGGTGAGGCGTTAGACAATGGGATAAAAGAGGTAAAGAATGGGTTAACGGGGTTAGAAAACAGGATGGAAGGCAAATTGCGGAAGATAGGGGAGCAATCCGCCCGAGAAATTAAACAAATAGGAGAGCAGATAGAGGAGGTAAAAATCGGGGTAGAAACCAAACTGGATGCTCAGAGGGATGAATTGGGACAGATGAGGGCGGCATCTACAAAAGAAAGGGAGGAGATGAAAGAGGGGATACGACGAGGTGTGAGTGAGGAGGTTTCGGGGCTACGCGAGGAGGTAAAGCGAGGTGAGAAGCGTATGGAGAAAGAGGTGAGAAATAATACGGCTAGGTTACAGGGGGGCATAGAGGGTCTGACGGAGGAGGTGGAACAGCTGACAGAGGGACAAACGGAGTTAGTGGAGCAGGTTCAAAGGAACACTGCAGTACTCGGAGGGTTAAAGGCGACACAAAAAGAAATTTAAAATGACTTGATTCTGTTACGTGGTCCCCTCGGTGAATACCTGGTCTCGGTGACCCCCGGACCGTGAGAGGAACTCCGCCAGAAAGTTGTATTATATATGCGCTTTCGCCACGCAATCCATATGAATTCCACCCAAGAGAAAACTGATGTTCAAGGATATATTTCAATGGTAATGACACCATACAATTTCAATGATACAACCACGGAGATTTTCCCCGAGCAATCAATAGCAAACAACCATCAACAATTCCCAATCCACAATCAATCCCCTATGTTATTAAGATGGCCATCTTATATATGTGTGTTCACTTCGGTACTCACGACCCCCTTTTGGTCTCTGCTCCTCACAATGTCTCTGGGCCCCTCCTGACCAAGATACTGGTCGGCGTCGCCGCACTCGGGCGGTTGAACGAACCCCGGGTGGACGTGTTTCCACCGGGCAGGTATCGTACCAGGCACCGCGGCTGCAGTCCCTCGTAGCCACGCGAAGCGGGGACGGTAAAGCAAGCCAAAAGCCCCACGCCGCTTGCAAGGCGTGTTAGGCCCCAACGGGCGACCCGTACGCGTCTGTTTAGACGGTGCCGCGAAGAACGGTGCCAGACGCGGGGTCGATGCACGGCCCCACGTCAACTTGACGTCTCCACCGGGTAGGTACACGTCCCGGTAACTCCTCTCGCCAGACGGGCTTCGGAACACCGCTTTTCCACGCGGCGCAAGGTCAATTCCACCTTTCGTCGGAGCGGGGCGAGGAAGAAGAATACTCGTCCTTTTTTCCTCGTGTCTTTTCCTCTTCCGTTTCCGGTCACTTCCGTTTCCGGCCACTGTTTCAGAAGGGCTCCTGACCCTCCAACCACAACAGCTACACAACAACTACAACTACAACAACTTAATATACTACACACGGATAAGCAAAGACCTGAATGGTAATTCACCTACATTCACATAAATATGTAACACTCCCCCCCTTCAAGAAAGAAAGTTTGAACCCAGCGAAAACTTTCTTTGCCGGCCAATTTGGAGAAACAAACCAGATAACTCAACCCCCCCACATTATCAGTTCCCCCCGGGCACAGTTATCACTTAAAAATAAAGCAACCAAAATTTCCCCACAACCCCTCCAGATTACTCCCTCTGGACTAAGCACCAGCAACGACATTGTCCCTGCTAAATCAAACTCCATCTCATGACCCTCTGACTTTGACCGTCAGTTTCTTGTGAATGAAGGTTAAGGGGTTGATCAAAGATCCAAAGTTAAGCAACTCGATAGCACTTTTTCCGGGAGGCCAAGCCGAGTATTCACTACATGGATGCCTTTAGGAACGTGAAGTTCACGGTTAGTCCGTGCAGGAAAGTTCTCTACAGGGGCGCCTTGAGGAACGGGAGTTCACGGTTAGTCCGTGCATGAAAGTTCACTACATGGACGCCTTTAGGAACGGCGTTCACGGTTAATCCGTGTAGGAATCTTGGCTCGGCGGCTCCGCCGCATTCAGTGCTTCAACTTCTTAGAACTTCCCTAATAATTATGGTGGGACCGCTTGTCCCTGTAGTCCCATGAATAGCGGTCTCCTTCTCGGCCACTACTTTGACAATCCTTCCTTCGGGAGCTGCCGTAACTCAGGGAGCCTCCATAATAATATTGATTGCGGCCACCACCAAAACTACCGCCCAGTTGTCCTCTCCTGTAGACCTCTCGACGCCTACGAAATGCCTTCCCTACTGTTATCGTCCGACCCTCCAAATCCTTGCCATTCCAATTCTTCTCTGCCTCTCTGGCGTCTTTTGTGCTGGCAAACGTGACAAAGCCGAACCCTCTTGACTGTTGCGTTTCCCAGTCTCTTACCACCCGCACTTCCACCAGCGGCCCATATCTGTTGAAGACAGAGGTCAGAACTTCTTCCTCTGTTTTGAAGTTCAGTCCCCCTACAAATAACTTGGCACTTTTGTCGCCATCCCGAGCTGGTGTGGTGTTATTTTCCCTGCTGGGCTCTTTACCAACCCTCAGGTTACCATAAACTTGACCCCGGCCAAATCATTCCCGATACCCACAGATACACCCTCTACAGGAAGCGTGGCTTGTAAACCGACGGTGACCGGTCCTGACACCAAATCGGACTCCAAATGGAGGACATGAAGGGGAGCACTAACACCGCCTCCGATCCCCTGTAAACGAACACTATCCCCCGTTGCCGTCTCCTCGGACCATGGCAAAATGCCTTCAAGCATTAAAGATTGATGGGCCCCTGTGTCCCTCAATATCCTAACCGGTCTCCGGTTAGTCGAGGCTCCATCCAGTGACACAAACCCCTCTGAAATAAATGGTTGGTAACCCTTTTGATGGCGATTTCTTACGCTAGCCATCGCATTCGGAGTTGTAATAGTCGGACTCCGCTCTGGGTTGTCCCTTTTCATGAGGTAACAACTGGACATCAAGTGTCCAGGTTTCTTGCAAAACGCGCAAGTAGGCCCGGAGGAAAAACTCGTGGTCTGCCTCGGGCCCCCTGAAAAATAAGTTTGTCTTGGGCCCGCAGCCCTCTGACTTCGAAGAGGTGGGGTATCCGCGTTGTCCCCATAATCCTCTCGAGGCCGCCGCCATGTATTGTCGTTCTCCGCACCTGCTGTTCCCCACCTCCCCTGCGGAGATCTAGGCGAGGAGTTAGGTTCGTGGACCCCTATTCGGTGGGTTAAGGCATAATCATCTGCCATGGTGGCTGCGTCCCACAACTTTGGTACTTTCTTTTCCTGCAGGTACACTTTGATGTCCTCGTGGACACACTGCTGGAATTCCTCCACCAGGATCAAGTCCCGCAATGTTTCGAAGTCTTTCCCGACTCCTTTTGACTCACACCACCGATCAAACATGTTTTCTTTCACTCTGGCAAACTCCACATGGGTCTCACTCTCCCTCTTCCTGGCATTCCTGAATTTTTGCCTGTAAGCTTCCGGAACCAAATCATACGCTTTGAGGATGTGCGTCTTCAGTACCTCATAATCTGCACATTGGTCCATTGGTAGCGCCGAATAAATTTCCTGAGCTTTCCCCACCAGAACACTTTGCACGAGTATGGTCCAGGCCTCCTCCGGCCAGTTTAATTGTCGAGCAACTTTCTCAAAGTGTGGAAAAAATTTCGCGACTTCCTTTTCACTGAACGGTGGAACCAGCCTCACATGTCTGCCCACATCCCAGGTTTTCTGGTTAGGTGTCGACCCCGTCAGCAAGGGTGGTGCCTCTCCCCGTTCTCTCATTAACTCCAGCTCCTTGAATTTGATTTCTTGCTGAAGCTCCATGTCACGTTCCTTTAATTCCCTTTCCGCTTTTCTCTCCTCTGCTTCGAGGTCCCTTGCAGCTCTCCTCTCCTCTGCTTTTCTCCCTTCTAACCTTTCCTGGAGTTCTCTTTCCACTCTCCTTTCCTCTGCTTGTTTCTCTTCTCTCCTCTCTTCTGCTTTCCTTTCTTCTTCTGCTCTTTCCTTTTCTGCTTTCCTTTCTTCTTCTGCTCTTTCCTTTTCTGCTTTCCTTTCTTCTTCTTTTAACCTTTCCTGGAGTTCTCGTTCCACTCTCCTTTACTCTGCTTGTTTCTCTTCTCTCCTCTCTTCTGCTTTCCTTTCTTCTTCTGCTCTTTCCTTTTCTGCTTTCCTTTCTTCTTCTGCTCTTTCCTTTTCTGCTTTCCTTTCTTCTTCTTTAATCCGTTCCTGGCTCCGTAATTGCAACTCCAGTTTCCGGAGCTCAACGTCTTCTGGTTCTTCGGGTAGCCACTCCCAGGCTAACTCGTCCCATGTTCCTAATCCCACCATAGATTGTATCACCGTGGCCTGCAACTCTGCCTTCCTCAAATTAGTTCGGACCTCCAAATTAAAATGTTTGGCCAATTTCAAGAGGTCCGACTTTAGTAACGCTCGGAACTGTGCCTCACTCGGTGTTACCGCAAAGTTCTGTGCCACAAACGCCATGGTGACTATCGTTAACACCTGTTAACCTTCCCCCAAGACTTTACCCCAATTTCCCCAAAAATTTTCCAATTAATACTTAATTAATAAATTTTAATTAATAAAAATATTATTTTATTATTTTATACAAATACTCTTTTAGATCCCGGACGAGCCCCCAATTCTGTTACGTGGTCCCCTCGGTGAATACCTGGTCTCGGTGACCCCCGGACCGTGAGAGGAACTCCGCCAGAAAGTTGTATTATATATGCGCTTTCGCCACGCAATCCATATGAATTCCACCCAAGAGAAAACTGATGTTCAAGGATATATTTCAATGGTAATGACACCATACAATTTCAATGATACAACCACGGAGATTTTCCCCGAGCAATCAATAGCAAACAACCATCAACAATTCCCAATCCACAATCAATCCCCTATGTTATTAAGATGGCCATCTTATATATGTGTGTTCACTTCGGTACTCACGACCCCCTTTTGGTCTCTGCTCCTCACAATGTCTCTGGGCCCCTCCTGACCAAGATACTGGTCGGCGTCGCCGCACTCGGGCGGTTGAACGAACCCCGGGTGGACGTGTTTCCACCGGGCAGGTATCGTACCAGGCACCGCGGCTGCAGTCCCTCGTAGCCACGCGAAGCGGGGACGGTAAAGCAAGCCAAAAGCCCCACGCCGCTTGCAAGGCGTGTTAGGCCCCAACGGGCGACCCGTACGCGTCTGTTTAGACGGTGCCGCGAAGAACGGTGCCAGACGCGGGGTCGATGCACGGCCCCACGTCAACTTGACGTCTCCACCGGGTAGGTACACGTCCCGTTAACTCCTCTCGCCAGACGGGCTTCGGAACACCGCTTTTCCACGCGGCGCAAGGTCAATTCCACCTTTCGTCGGAGCGGGGCGAGGAAGAAGAATACTCGTCCTTTTTTCCTCGTGTCTTTTCCTCTTCCGTTTCCGGTCACTTCCGTTTCCGGCCACTGTTTCAGAAGGGCTCCTGACCCTCCAACCACAACAACTACACAACAACTACAACTACAACAACTTAATATACTACACACGGATAAGCAAAGACCTGAATGGTAATTCACCTACATTCACATAAATATGTAACAATAGCGACACAGAGGCAATGTCAGATGGTACGTGAGGAACTGACAATGAGGGTGGACGAGGTGACAGAGATAATGGAGACGAAGGACCGAGAGGTGAGGATGCACATAGAGACGGTCACGGTAGCCTTAGAGGACGAACTTGAGGAGACGCACCGGGGAATAAAAGAGGTGAAGCAAAAATTAGAGGAATTGGAAGAAGAGGTGAGTGAAATTAAGAAGAGACGGACAGAAACTAAGAGAGAAATACAGGAGGAGGTGATGGAATATGTCCAAGGTCGGTGCTCAAATCGTGATGTCGTGCTCACTGACCAAATAAAAAGTTTGCAGGTGGCAAAAGAGGTGCGGAGACGAGGTGCCAAGGTGAGTGGCAATATAATCGGTAATGTACATGATGTGAGGAAAGCTTCAGTCGGCTTGGGGATTGGTTTGGATCCGGGTGTTCGTAAAAGGCCGTTGGTGAAGTGTGTGACAGGTCAGGTGTGCGAAAAAAGAGGTGGGCGAGAATGTCCGACCATGGGGTGTGTGAGGAAAAAGTGCGCGCCGACCAGTGAGTGTGCTGTCGAGAGTGAGTCGGTCGTAGCGCGTGTGCGAGGGAGCACATGGAAGCGCGGTGTGGCGAGTGTTACGGAGGAAGTAACGAAAGAGTGTGCGCAAGAGGATGCGCGAGAAAGGTGTGTAACGGACAGGTGCATGGGGAAAGAGTGCGCTGTCAAGAGTGAAGGAGAATGCACGCCTGTGGTGAGAGTTACAGAGGATGTAACGAAAGAGTGTGCGCAAGAGGATGCGCGAGAAAGGTGTGTAACGGACAGGGGCATGAGAAAAGAGTGCGCTGTCAAGAGTAAGGGTGAGTGCGCAACCGAGAGTGGAGGTGAGAGTAGTGAGAGTGACAAGGAGCGTGAGTTGGTTGTGACAGGTGAGCGAGGATGTACACCTGGAATGGAAGGATGCACACCTGGAATGGTAGAGCGTGTGTGGGAATGCACACTTGAGTTGGTCGTGAGGCACGTGGTTGGGTGTGCGAGTGAAAGCACACCTGTGATTGTCACGGAGGAGGTGACCGAGGAGGGGGCGCGAAGAGGTGTGTTGGTGAGGTGTGCGAGCGACGAATGTGTGCCAAGGTGTTCGGTGGTCAGGTGTGTGACCAAGTCTGTGAGCGGAATGAGTGTACCGAGGTGTGTAAGGAAAGGTACGAGGAGCATGGGAACAGCTGGAGATAGTAGCAAGAAAGGGGTAGCGTATGCGTGTAAGCATCCAGGTGAGGCATCGACGGTAACCGGGTTAGCGGTTAGAGCGACTTTTAGCCGAATCGGGCCCTCGGTGCGTGCCGGGCTTCGCGTGCCGCGAGAACCAGCGGGGATCCGAGCCACGGCGGGTTCGAAAGGACCGCCGTACGCGACCCACGCTGGGCCTCGCTTGGAACGGCCGTGTCCGTGCTCAACTAGACGGAGCGGGCAGCTCGATAGGAAGGGTCGTCATGGCGACCACTTTTTGTTGAGACCTGCCGGCAGGTCGAGATCGGGACATTGGATGGCTCCACGCTGAGGTGGTGCGTGGGATCTTGGCCCGGGTAAGCCCCCGTCCCTGCCCCGAATGCGGGACGTATCCAGCCGCTGGCACAAAACAACCCGCGTTCATTGCTCGGCTGTACGAAGCCGAGCTTTAGAAGGGAATTGGCGCACCGAGAGGACCTAATAAGTAGACGGGTGATGAGGATAGTGTTTTGGCCCCGAAATCAGAAAAAAGCAAAATTTGATGATGGTACGGTGATTAGCAGTAAATGGCAAATTGTTGATTTGTTGGATTTGGACGAGCGAAATTGATAGTAGGACCTCCCCGATGTGGTGGGATGGCAAATCCACCATCCCTCACAGGCGGGGGCAAAGGAGCACTAGAGTATGGGGTGTATGGCAGTGAAAACTAGCCCGGGTGGGTTAGGATATTGTGTGTAGGGATCTAGCGAAGATGACATTAGGTAACGTTAAGGTTAGTTAGTGACTGATACCTGTAGTGGGGACGCAGGTAGAGTAGAGTGGATTATAATGACGTGGGAGCGCAATAGTTTAAAGGGACGACTGGGAAGCGCAAGTTTCAGAGGGGAGTAATTAGATGAGATGATGCCGTGTGTTTGAGGATTGAACAGGTGTGATTGCGCAGGTGTGCAACTGAACAGGTGAAGGGAGCAGTGTATGAGGGAGTAGTGGTGATTGCGTGTTGTGTTGACCAAATGGTCCAGGAAGAGGAGGAGGGTGCAGGTGGCACCAGGTATGATTGCACAGGTGTGCAACGACAGGTGAATGGAGGACAGGTGTATGGAATAAATGGTATGGAGTATAGGAATGGATGGTCGTGGAGTGAGTATGGTGGAAATTGTGGAGTGGAGTGGATGGTGCGAAGGTGTGAATGGGAGAAGAGTGGGCCCCCATCACGGATACCCGGGGCGGGTAGTGTAAGTGTTAGGTAGAGGGTACAGGTAAATTGTGGTTGGATATTGGCATCTGTGGTGCGGGTGAAAGAATGGTCTTTGGATGGGTGCATTAGTGTTGTGGAAATGGCTGGGCGTGTAGCCTGTTAGTGTGTGTAGTTGGTTGGGCGCTCCACCACTGTGAGGATGTCGGCCAGGTGAGGCCGCAGGTGGGCTCTGGGAGCCGGTAGTAGTTGTTGTGGATGGGGCCCGAGGATCCGGAGGACGGACCCGGGTAGCCCAGTGCCAGAGGGCACCGAGTGGGGTGACAGAGCCAGGAGGGGCTTTCCCCAGTTAGTTAGGTTAGGGTGAGGAGCTAGGTAAGCTCGGGTGGCAACTACAGTGGTGGAGGTGTGCAGGTGGGTGGACCTGCTGGGAGAGCTACACGTCACAGGCCAGAAATTGTGCAAGGGCACCGGGAGATGAATCGGGGGAGTGAGACCCCAAATTGAGAAGCACCACAGTTTGGGCAATGGGAATTGGTTTTTAGAACCCATAGTGTAAGTTGGCCAATGGATTGGCAGGGAAAGACCCCGGGTAGTGTAAAGTGTGTTAAGGTCATTTAGAGGATAGTTAGGATTGGAGTCTCCTCGCACCATCTGCATCCACTCACCTGAGGTGACAGGTACTCCACACCATGCCATGTTTTGATTATTTTTTATGATGCAAATGTTTGGATTGTGAGACGCATCATGACGTGGGTGTGACATTGTGCTTTGATGTTCCATCTCTTCCTCCTTATGAGGATTGATGCTGAATTTGGTGATGGCAAATTTTGAAGTAGAGGGATTGTGGAGACGAATTTGGTATAGGGGAAATATGGGGAAGACGTGACAGTAGTGACGAATTTGTAAATGGGTAGATTTTGTAAATATGGGGTAAGGGCAAGGGTAGTGTAGGTGACAGGGGGGGTGACATACGGTAGGGACGAGCTTTCTCACTTCGCCCTCCGTACGCATTTCGCCTTGCATTGCCTTATTGATGTGTACCCTTGTGACCTTACCCCTCGCTCAATTGTCTCTTTTTGTCTCCCACATGACCTGTGCGCCATGGGGCGCCGAGGGGAGCGTGCGTGGGTCGGCCATTGTGCGCCCGAAATTCCCAGAACCAGCTGTCTGCATCGATGCACCACATTATGGACCACATGCCTGTGGCCGAGCACCACTTATGGACCCCATGGGTTGGGGCATGGCCCCTCTGCTGGAACCGGCCATGAGGGCCCGAAATCTTGCTGGCAGACCTTGGCCACAGGGCACCGATGCCCCACAGGTGAACCACACGTAGTCGGCCCTGTGGGCTATAAATAAAGAAAATAAAAAGGACACATTGGGCACACTTTATTGCAAATAGGCCGCCAGTAAGAAAATGAAAGAATGACAACATCTGGAAGACCAAATAATAATAACCAGCAGAGGGAGCCGAAGAGCAAGAGATCACCTGCAGGGTTAGGGGTTGTTGATTTTATTTTTATTGAACATGCATTGAACACTGATGAACTATGGTGACTGCACCGATTGGTGCTTGAGGGTGCTTGTATTGGTGCGTTTTTGGGTGCTTTCATGGTGCGTCGATGCAGAGCAGACTGTCTCCCCCCCCAGAAAGAACAATCACAGGTCCTGGGTTAGTTTTGTAAATAAAAATAGCGTCATTGTAAATAATGCTTCCCACCGTCAGTGTATAGTTTGAAGACCATTCCGCAATTCGGTTAACTGTGGGCGTAAGTCTGTTAGGCAGGGTGCAATGGAGCAGCGGGACACATTTATTTATGTTTTAAAACTGTCGCACTCAGGGTCAGGTTAAAAGTAGAGGGAACTACACCTACGTGTCACACTAAATAAAAGTTGTAGGCCCGGGACGTGCCTAAGAGGAGGAGGGTGCAGTGTTGCGGATATGAGGACTGTATATTTTTTTGATTGTGTAAATTATTATTATTGTTTATTCTGCGCCCCCTGCCTCTGGAGCTGTGTAAAGGTGAAAGGGCATCCCATAATTAGTCCACAAGCATACACGTCAGCCAATAATAGAATACCCCTGTTTGATAGTTATATCTTATTCTGTGTTTTAGAGTAAGGCTGTGTCTCCCATTAATTGAAGTACTCCATTGCACCAGTGAAAGAGAATAGATCCCCTTTCATTCCCATCCCCAAAATCTCCATTTCCTTTCACATCCCCTTTCGGCATTGCCGAGCCTCGATTGCCAATTACCTCCCCTCCAAAACCACCATTGAACAAGTGCTCGGGTCGG
Organism: Myxine glutinosa; assembly: GCF_964187855.1. NCBI lineage: Eukaryota > Metazoa > Chordata > Myxini > Myxiniformes > Myxinidae > Myxine > Myxine glutinosa. The sequence continues at coordinate 82,312,106 of NC_136265.1, read as the reverse complement.
GGAAGAGGGGCGTGCCCGCCCGTCGTCATCAAGGGCGGAGCCAGAGGGTCGCATGACCAACCAGGGCCGAGGTGAGCACACCGATGGGCGTGTCCTGAAGGCCGGCGGCTTGATCGCTGGAGGCGCTATAAAGGCGCGCGCGCAAGAAGCGAGGAGGAGTCAGTGGTTGCGTTGGGAGTCAGTGGAGTCGGTGGTGAGGTGGTCAGTGGTCAGTTGGTTGCGTTGGTTGCGGTGAGGAGTCGGTGGTGGTGGTCAGTTGGTTGCGTTGGTTGCGGTGAGGAGTCGGTGGTGAGGAGTGAGTGGACCAAGAAAGAGTTGAGGATTTGGACCAGACGAGTCAGACAAGTCCTGGGAAAGCAGCGGAGGCCACAGCAACAACACCCAACAGCCACTTGGGGCCTGGACGGCGGTTTTGAGCAAGGCCGTGAAGGAACGGCGGCTGCTAAACGCGCCGTTCGTGCTGCAGGACCCCCTTGGACCTTCCTCTCCCTCCAGCCATCCACCTCCTGCCTTTCCACCCTTCTTGTGTACGTGAGTTTGTTTTGTTTGTTCTGTCCCTGGGTTAATTAAGTCTGTATAAGCTAGTATTTGCACTGTGTCACCTGCGTCTTATGTGTTGTAAATAAACGTGACTGCTTTATTTTTGCTTGTGTGTACAATAAATCCAATTACTCTTCTGTCCGTCTTCTCGTTTTATTCCTTTTCCTCTTTGCATTTCGTCGTTTTAGTCTTTTCCAAGATTGGGCAGCTGCGGTGCGATACGGCCAAGGTTCTGGGTGAATCGGGTGAGTCGGGGATCCTGTAACGGTCGCGGTTGGACCATCCGCTTGGCCCATCATTACATCTAAACCGCGATCAGTAACAATACATAAGCCCATGTACTATCTACTCTTATGGTATCCATGGAAATCTCCAGGCATGGCTTGCGGACTTCCTCTCTGCTCGTAGTCAACGTGTGGCCCTGAATGGGTTTCTCTCATCTCCCTTTCCTGTTCCTGATGGAGTTCCCCGGGGCAGTGTTCTGGGCCCTGTGCTTTTTTTGGTCTTCATCAAGCTCCATATCTCAACCCACAGATCGGCAGTCTGCAGCCTTTTCACTCTCTGCAAACCTGGATAACGTCACAAACTGGTCAAACAAGTGGAACATGTCTTTCAATCCTGACAAATCTCACACTCCCACAATGTGTCTCCGAAAAGACCGACTGGACAACCCTCCCATCTACTTTCTCAACACTCCTGTCCAAGAAGTTCTGTCACTCAAGCTTTTGGGTCTCACTATCTGCCATGATACCCTCCCATCTACTTTCTCAACACTCCTGTCCAAGAAGTTCTGTCACTCGAGCTTTTGGGTCTCACTATCTGCCATGATCTTTCCTGGGAAAACCACATTTCCAAGCTGGCCTCAAAAGCCAGTCGCCGACTGGGTATCGTCCGTCGTGCAGAGTCCTTTCTTGGCACACCTGAGCTCCTCTCCACATACAAGGCTTTCATCCGCAGCTCAATGGAATATTGTTCTCCCCTCTGGGCTGGTGCTCCTGCCTCACACGGAGCTCTGTTTCATGCTGTTGAAACCAAAGCTTTCAGAATCATTGGAATCTCCCGCGATGAAGCTAACTCCGAGGGCCTTTTACTCACTCACCACAGGCAGGTTGGTGGTCTTTGTCTTCTACCGACTCCTCTCCGGCCTTGCTCTCCCAGCTCTCACTGGGCTCTGTCGCCCAACTATTCCTACAGGCACAAGATCTGCAGCAACCCTCTTGTGGTTAAACTGTCAAAATCAAGACTCTCTGCTCACCTTCACTCTTTCATTCCTCTTTTCTCCCACCTCTGGAACAAACTCACTCACTCTCTTCAATCCCACTCCTCCCTCAAGGTCTTTGAAACATCTGTTCACCACCATCTCTTGTCTTCCCCCATCCAAAAGTTTGATCTTTCCTACCCCTGTCAATTCACCCTAGATCCACTTTTTTGAAATAACTTCTCTCCTGGAAGTCCTCGCAGTCTCCACGTGTTTTATACTTCTCCCACCCACCCCACCACCCCTTCCTATGCCTCCTCCAACCTGCCCTCCCCCTCTTCCCATGCCTCCTCCCTACCCCTTCCCACGCCTCCTCCCCCCAAGCCCTCTCCCTCCCACAGATGTCCCTGCGCTCAAATGTTGTGTTTGTGTGTTTCCCCCTCTCTCCCCTTCTTGTACATATCGCTCCCCTTATTATATGTTTTAGGTGTTTATTTGATTTTTTTTTGTGTGTGATTAATATTAGCTCTTTCACGAGCCTCGAAAAAAAAATGTCGTGAACAAAGGGAAGTTCCAAGATGCAAAATATCAGTTTGGTCACAATCTCATCAGCAGTTTTGGAGAAGTTGTAAATGTCAACGGAGTGACTGAGTGATTGACGCAGACGGACTGATGCGTGGTGACTGTCTGACTGACGCATACTGACTGTGACTGACTGACACGCATTGACTGATGGACGGTGGGATTGACGGGGCAACTGACTGAGTGACTAACTGACGCGGATTGACTGATGGAATGACTCGCTGACTGACGACTGACTGACGGAGTGACTAACGCGGAGTGACTGATGTACGTTATGATGGCGTAACTGACTGACTGACTGACTGACTGATGACTGATATACGTTATGATGGCGTTACTGACTGACTGACTGATGACTGATGTACGTTATGATGGCGTAACTGACTGACTGACTGATGACTGATGTACGTTATGATGGCGTTACTGACTGACTGACTGATGACTGATGTACGTTATGATGGCGTAACTGACTGATGACTGATGTACGTTATGATGGCGTAACTGACTGACTGACTGATGACTGATGTACGTTATGATGGCGTTACTGACTGACGGATGATGACGCGTCATCCCAGAAGCACCCCTGTACGACGTTCCACGTCAGATAAAAATGAACGAATCGCTGCAGAAAACATTTCGATGGAGAACAGTCGGAAAGCTATTGTCCAATTTTAAAGTTAATGATTAAAATACGAGCTGTGGTTCCTCGGTTGGCGTTGGATCCGGAATTTCTGTTCGTTTTTTAAACCAAAACCCGAATATTTATAACGAAATCCTCCATCTGTGGCGAATCTGCGGATTGGAATTAAATAACACCCGAATACTTCTGACGAATCAGCGGATTGCAATCGATGGATTAATTATTTTCAGGTATCGGTTGAGTAAACTCACTTCACTGATCACTCACACATTATTGTCTGTACTGTGAGGGATTGTACCACACTGTACTCTTCACTTCACTGTTCGCCATGAATGGAGATCTCTCCGGTGAGGATAACAGGTTGAACCCTCCGGGATCCTCGAGTTTCTCCGATGGAAGGAACTTGGTCGGTCCTGAAGATTCTCACTCGGACTGCAGGTTCAGGATCGCTCGACCTGAGGAGAACGAGTCCGGACACGGTGCGTGATGTTTACTGTTTAAATACATTTACATGGGAAATCACATCATGTACGGGGAGGGTTCACTCGTACAAGATCGTGTCGATGTCCTGATCGGGTTCACTCGTACAAGATCGTGTCGATGTCCTCATCGGGTTCCCTCGTACAATATCGTGTCGATCTCCTGAGCGGGTTCCCTCGTACAAGATCGTGTCAATCTCCTGAGCGGGTTCCCTCGTACAAGATCGTGTCGATCTCCTGAGCGGGTTCCCTCGTACCAGATCGTGTCGATGTCCTGATCGGTTTCCCTCGTACAAGATCGTGTCGATGTCCTGATCGGTTTCCCTCGTACAAGATCGTGTCAATGTCCTGATCGGGTTCCCTCGTACAAGATCGTGTCGATGTCCTGATCGGGTTCCCTCGAACAAGATATTTATTATCGATCTCCTGAGCCGGTGATTTCGATTCCTGAGAGCAGATTCGTTAATGGATGATTTTAAGAGACGTTCGATTGTTTTCTCCTCTTCCCTCAGATTCTACAAAACTACTCCCTCCTTTATCTTTGTTATCATCACCTCGACACCTTTTCTCAGTTTTGGTGCTGAGGGTGTATTTATTACTTGCAAAATCGAAGATTTTTCAAGTATATTGGTCGGTTGTGTTTGTGACTCTGTTAGTTTGTCACCGGCCTACAGGTCACAATTTTCAACCGATCTTCACCAAACTTCACCAAGTGGTAGAGTTGGTCAAATGCCAGAAGCCTATTGTTTTTGGGGGCAATAGGTCAAAAGGTCAACATAGGCCAAAGGTCACCAACTTTGCTAAATTTCTAACATCCTCCATTTTCATCCGATTGACTTGAAATTTGAAGACCACTTGCACATCTGGTCATTGAATTCAACCACCAATAATTTTTGAAGTCAACATAGTCCAAATGGTCAACATAGGCCAAATTTCTAAAATCCTCAATTTTCATCCAATTGACTTGAAATTTGAAGAGGACTTGCATATCTGGTCACTGAATTCAACCACCAAGTATTCTTGAAGTCAACTTAGGCCAAAAGGTCAACATAGGCCAAATTTCTAAAATCGTCTATTTTCATCGAATTCACTTGAAAATTGAACAGCATTTGCACATTGAGTCACTAAATAGGGAAACTAACTATTTTTGAGGTCAAAAGGTCAAAGGTCAACTCAAGGTCAACCTTCCAAAATCATCATTTTTCATCTGAAAAATCGTCACTTTTCATCCTGTTGACCCGAGCTTTGATCAAGATTGTAAATTTAAATCTTCATGAAATGGACAATTTGCTGTATCAATGGTAAACCTTTGGGGGACGGCGTATTTTGCAAGTATCGTGCTACGCATGACGTTTTCTTGTTTATTTTTTGTTGCTTGTGAACGTCAGCACCACGTAATGACAGACTGATGGGGGTGGTAAAGGTTTTTCGATGCAGGTGAGGACTGTTTAAATACATTTACTGTTCTTTATAAAAACTATTTAAAGTTAAGTGTAAATTGGATGTTTTTATTTTCAGATTTTATTGTGAAAGTGGAGGTGGAGGTGGAGTCCGAGTTCATCGACGATTACACCTCACTTGTCAAAGATCCGAAGAACAACAATAGTTATAAAAATAATAATGATAGTTTTAATAACACAAATGCCTCTGATTAAGAAACAAATTGTCAAATGCTTTCCAGGTGAAGCTCATCCCAGGACGATGGAAACATTCCAAAGTTATTTTCAGATGTCCCGTGATACTTTCAGCAATGAGCAGGTAAAGCAGGAACCACGTGGTTTTCCTCCCATGGAGTCCAGCAAAGCTGCTTACCTGCTCCACGGTAAGCCAATCTTCATAGAAAACACATCACAATGTTTTTTTTAACCTGTTTTTTGTTTTGTTCTTGTTGATGATTAAATAATTTCATTCCAAACTCTGTGGAATAACAGATCCATGAAATTGTGGCCAACCAAGTGGGCTTGTTTATCTTCACTCGACATGGATAGTAGTTTCTTATAATTTACCCAGATATATTTCTGGCCTTTATTCCAGATTGATCAGACACATAAAGACAGCGTTTCAAAAGTCTTTGTTTCACTAAAATCCACTTTGGAAATAGCATTGGAAATATCAAATCAAGTGAAATTACTGGGACTTGACAGGTTTGAAAGAAAAGTTTGTGACGATCTAAACATGTGAAACGAGAACGGCCCTTGGTGGAGCATATACCTCTGCCAGACTAACGTTTTACCTTTTGTCAAATCTTATGCGCCAGATCTGGATTTGGACCTGAACCAAAATGTAATCGGCCTGTTCTTGTTGTCCAATCAACTCATCCACCTGGTTTTGTCATAAGTCGTCCACAACTTTTTGAAATATCAGGCTATATATCATTTTGGCCCTATCACTCAATGATGAAGATTCACTAAAAATTCCCTGATCCGGATTCAAATATTCAGCAAAATGTAATCACTTCTTCTTTGTCACACAACCAACCTGTCCACCAAATTTTGTCCGAATCCGTCCACAACATGAAGATATCCTGTTCACAGACCGACAAACAAATAACTGAAAAATCACTCAAAGAGCGACACTTGGCAAAAGAGAACAAAGTAGAATGACACTCGGGAGAGCATCATTTTCACCTCACAAATAGTTGGTGGTTGGTTTCAGTAAGCTGATATGAAAATCCTATTCAAATTTCAAGTCAATCGGATGAAAATTGAGGATTTTAGAAGTTCGAAAAAAGTGGTTGACCTTTTGGCCTATGTTGACCTTTTGACCTCAAAAATAAATATTATTTTGTCGAACCACCAGCTCTAGCATTTGGTGAAGTTTCGTGAAGATCGGTTTAAAATTGTGACATGTCGGCAAGTATCAGTGAGCGAACAAACAAACACACAAACAAACACACAAACAAACACACAAATAAACAAACACACAAATAAACAAACAAACAAACACACAAACAAACACACAAACAAACACACAAACACTCGCACAAACACGCACACGCAAACATACACAAACAGACACACACACACACACACACACACACACACACACACACACACACACACACACACACAAAGCAGAGTGATCAACATACTTGTCAAAAAATTATTTTATTTTGCCAAGTAAAAAGATATTTTCCAGAGCACAATACTTGCAAAATCCAAATAAGCATGTTGCCATGGAAACGGCAATTTTTGTAATTTGGGAAATTTGGCATGTTACATGATAGAATGTTACATGTTCGTTAGTATTTACATGTCAGAATGTCATCACAAATTTGGCTGTTAAATTTTCAAATTGATGCCTAATAGGTGTTTTACATGTTTTGAATGGCAATTAACCTGACCTTTGACTAATTTTGACAAGATCTCATCCATAAATACTACACATGTGTACAAATATGATGTGCAAGTTTCAATCTGATATCTTGAAAAATTCCTGAGGTTTGGAAAAAATAAAATCAGAAAAATATCCCATTTCATTTCATGGATGTGAAGTTCTTGTCATGGACACCGTCTTCTCTTTGCCACTTGAGATTTGACTCTTTGCCATGTGGCACTTGTCTCTTTGCCACGTGAGAATTGCTTATTTGCCATGTAAGAATTGTCCCTTTGCTGTGTGGGACATGCCGCTTTGCCACGAAAGAATTGTCCCTTTGCCTCGTAAGAATTGTCCCTTTGCCACGTAAGAATTGTCCCTTTGCCACGTAAGAATTGTCCCTTTGCCACGTAAGAATTGTCCCTTTGCCACGTGGGACTTGTATCTTTGCCACGTGGGACTTTTCTCTTTGCCACGTGGGACTTGTATCTTTGCCATGTGGGACTTTTCTCTTTGCCAAGTGGGACTTTTCTCTTTGCCATGTGGGACCTTTCTCTTTGCAACGTGGGACTTTTCTCTTTGCCACGTGGGACTTTTCTCTTTGCTACGTGGGACTTTTCTCTGTGCCACGTGGGACTTGTCTCTTTGCCACGTGGGCCTTGTCTCTTTGCCATGTGGGACTTGTCTCTTTGCCACGTGGGACTTGTCTCTTTGCCACGTGGGACTTTTCTCGTTGCCACGTGGGACTTGTCTCTTTGCCACGCCGGACTTGTCTCTTTGCAACGTGGGACTTGTATCTTTGCCATGTGGGACTTTTCTCTTTGCCAAGTGGGACTTTTCTCTTTGCTATGTGGGACTTTTCTCTTTGCCATGTGGGTCTTGTCTCTTTGCCACGTGGGACTTGTCTCTTTGCCATGTGGGACTTTTCTCTTTGCCATGTGGGACTTTTCTCTTTGCCACGTGGGACTTTTCTCTTTGCCACGTGGGACTTTTCTCTTTGCCACGTGGGACTTTTCTCTTTGCCGCGTGGGACTTTTCTCTTTGCCGCGTGGGACTTGCCTCTTTGCCGCGTGGGACTTGCCTCTTTGCCACGTGGGACTTGTCTCTTTGCCACGTGGGATTCTTTCTATTCCACGTGGGACTTTTTCTATTTGACATGGTGTTTACAATCAATAAATCAGACAATTTAGTGCATACTTTATTTTTGCCTTTTTTCTGTGAGTTGCCTCGTTCTGATTTTTATTTCTGTGTCGGATTTGGTTTTTCGTTTCCTGTCACCGATTTCCTGAATTCTGTCCATTTCTCCAAAACTAAACACTTGCTGTCCAGAACTGCATTGGGAATTTTCGTGAATTTGGAAGTACTATTTAAAGTTGAGTTTGAATGGGGTGTTGTTATTTTCAGATTTTATTGTGGAAGTAAAGGTGGAGTCCGAGTTCATTGACGATTACCCCTCGCTTGTCAAAGGTGTGGAGAACAACAATATTAACAAAAATAATTATCTTCAGTGATGGTTCTAACACATGCCTTCCTGGGAAAGCAATACATTGTCAAATGTTTTGCAGATGAAGTGCTTGTGGGGGAGATGGAAACTTTCCAAAGTTATTTCGAGACTTCTCAAGATGCTTTGAGCAATGAACATGTGAAGGAGGAACCACGTGATTCTCTTCCCATGGAGTCCAGCAAAGCTGTTCAGCTGCTTGAGGGTAAGCCAAACTTCATGATGAACATTGAACATATCACATGGTTTTTACTTGTTTGTTTGTTCTTTTTCAATGATGAAACCTTTTTGTTCCAAACTCTAGAATAACAGATCCATTAAATTGTGGTCAACCAAGTGAGCTTGTTTATATTCACTGGACATGGATATCAGTTGCTTATAAAATACCCAGATTTATACAGGAATATTAGTTGTGTTAAATACAGAGGAATTTTATTGCAATTTGTATTTCTGGCCTTTGCTCAGGATTGATCGGACAAATTAAGCCAAGTTTGAAGAGTCTCTGCTTTAATAATGTACACCTTTGAAATAGCATTGGAAATAAATCGAGTGACATGACTGGGACTTGAAAGGTTTGAACGACAAGCTTGTGACTATCTAAACATGTGAAACGAGAGGCGTGTTGCCACGTGGGACTTGGAGCATCACTCCGTATCAATTGCCCAAAAATAATTCAAAATCCTCTGATCGAGGTCCACAATGTTGCACTCACCTGCACCGTGTTTGGATAACTTGCTGTGGAAGTGCGTTCTCCAAATCAGTTCCATAACTATCTTAAAACATCTACTATCTGATGTTTCCTTCACCACAATGTGATAAACCTGGAACTTTTCCCGGAACGATAAACCTGGAACATATTTTGAATCATTGGTAGCCTCTCCCAGCTAAGCTTGAGTTGTGCATCACACCATTCATGCTCAATCTCATCTCACCATTTCTGTCTCTCCTATTGGACACTAGTTTGTGCTTTGACTGCATTCTAGATTCCATTCCTGATTGCTGTTTTGATTTTCTCTGGAAACCTTTCTTAGCATTTCACGTACCTCAGCCTCAGCCCAAAAATTTCAGGTACCTCAGAAAACACTTCAGCCCATTGCATGAAAAACGGTGGTTACATCTCTCACAGATAACCTGCAGAAGATCAAAAAATGCTCCCACACCTGAAGCATGAGTTTTACCCCAGGAAGACCAAAACACTTACAGTACTTCTCTGAAAGGATAAACCATCCAACTCTCATATGTACTTCTTGGATTAAGCTTGTGCTATTTTGAAAGAAGTTTATTTTTGACAACTTTGTTGGTGTCACCATTCCCAATGGTGTCTCCATGAAAGGGTTAATTTTCCATGTAAGTTTCCAAAGGTAAGTGCAACGAGACAATAAATTCTACATCAGGCTTGTCTTCCCCTTACTTCTTCTCGCTGTTAAAAAAAACCTTTTTCAGAGCACTGAAATCTTATTCCCCCTCGACAGTTGGTTGTTTCAGTTGTTTCACCCCTCTTTTCTGGAAATTGGAGAAGCTAGAGCTCTACCGAGAGAGACGATCATTCCTTGTCGGCAGACGGGTAGAACGAAGCATTCTGAATTCAACACAATGTTCATTGAAGTTTGGTAACTGCCGTGAAAAGCAAGGAGCTGACGTTTCGAGTGTTAACCCTTTGTTGGATGGAGCCACACTTTTGATTGAATAAATTTTCCAGAATAATGTTTGATAATGTAGTTTGTGTTTTCTCAAGTGTAATTTGTGTGAAATATTTGCCAATTATCCCATACTTTTCAAAGATGATTTGAATTTTTATGCTTTTTGTGATTTGTCTTCACAGAGAAACAAATGAAACTGATTTCTTGTTCCAACTGTTCCAAGTTGTTTCACCCAGAAGTTTTCAATCCACACATGACTCGGACCATTTGTGATGAAAATGACAAGTTTGGCATTGCGTCTTACAACCGCAGTTGCAAAAGTTGTGCAGAGACATTCAACAACATCCAAGGAAGTGGGAGATCATACAAGTTTTCTGTGTGCGACAAATCATTTACTCTTTCGTCATCTTTAAATCTCCATCAAAGAAATCACACAGGTGAAAATCCCCTGAACAATGACCCTCAACCAAAAAAGGAGGTGGAGATTTTAAGTTCTGGGAGAACTTCCTCCCTTATCCTAAAAACAGAAAGTTGAGAAAATGACAAACGTGATGAATTCCACGAGTGCTCTGTTTGCAGTAAGGATTTTCCAACATCTTCATCATTGAAAATACATGAAAGAAATCACAGAGGTGAGAAGCCGTACAAGTGTTCTGTGTGCAGCAAGGTTTTTCAAGTTTACTCGTCAATGAAAGTACATGAAAGAATTCACACAGGTGAGAAGCCGTACAAGTGTTTTATTTGTGGCAAGGTTTTTGGTCAATGCTCAAATTTATATGTACATGAAAAAATACACAGTGGAAGAAGACCGCTCAGGTGCTCTGTTTGCAAGAAGGATTTTAGAACTTCCTCATCAATGAAAAGACATGAAGGAACTCACTCAGATGAGAAGCCTTACAAGTGTTCTGTGTGTAGCAAGGATTTTCGAATGTACGCATCAATGAAAAACCATGAAAGTATTCACACGGCGAGAAGCCATACAAGTGTCCTGTGTGTGACAAAGCGTTTACTTGTGCATCAAGTTTACATAAACATTAAAAAAATACACACGAGAGAGAGGCCTCACAAGTGTTTTGTGTGCAATGAGGATTTTATAACTTCCTCATCATTGAAAACCCATCATAGAATTCACACAGGTGAGAAGCCGTACAAGTGTTCTGTTTGTGGCCATGCGTATGTTTGCTCATCAAATTTATATCACCATCGCAAAGTACACGCTGGAGAGGTGAGAGGGGCCTCACAAGTAAATGTTCTGTAAGTTATGCACAAAAGATTTAGCAAATTCCTCATCAATGAAAAGAGGTGGAGAAATTCACACAGGTGAGAAGGAAAGCCCATAAAGTTACAGGAAAGTGCATGAAGCTGCAAATGCAAACACTTGGGAGTGGCCATTCCAAAAACATTGCCATTAACTCCACACCAAAGCGAGAAGCTAAAAAGGTGTCATCAGTTCCACAACCAATAACTATTAGGTTCCAAACAAATTGAAGAAGATTAAATGAACAGAGCTGGAGCTCAGAGAAGGGAGTCGCCCTCCAGGGTGACTTTCATGAAACATGGGGAAATAACGCTGAAGGAGAAAGATTCCTGAACCAGTTGAAACAAACAAAGCTGGAAGCCAAGGTGGAAAGAGTCCAATCGGGAAATTCAATGCAGTCGCACAAATTAAGAAAAAAATATTTCACTCAGGAAAGAATAAAGGAAATAACAAACAAAGCAAGACTGCAAGCATTTGAAGACATGAATCGGATGACCGAAGAAGAGAGAATTTAAATGTAGATGAAAAACTGGGCAAAAGAAGAAAATAGATCTTATTGATCTTAAAATAGATCTTAAAATAGATCTGTGCTCTGTCCCCCAAATATTCCTGCATGTCGCACAAGATCTGCCAGCAACACTCTTATGGTTAAACTGCCAATATCTAGGCTCTCTGCTCACCTTCACTCTTTCATTCCCCTTTTCTCCCACCTCTGGAACAAACTCCCCCACTCCCTTCAATCCCACACCCCCCTCCAGGTCTTTAAAACAGCTGTTCACCACCATCTCTTATCTTACCCCATCCAAAACCTTCATCTCTTCTACCCCCGCTAATTCACCCCAGATACACTTTTTCGAAATTCCAACTTCTTTCCTGGAAGTCCTTGCAGTGTCCATATGCTTTATACCTCTCCCACCTCCCCCCAAGCCCTCTCCCTCTCACAGTTCTCTTGATGTCCCTGCTCTCAAATGTTGTGTTTGTGTCCTTCCTCCTCTCTCTCCATCTTGTCTACCGCTCCCCTTATTTTGTGTTTTATGTGTTGGTTTGTGTCGGTTTGACTTTTTGTGTGATTAATGTTCGCTCTTTCACGAGCCTCGATCTTGTATACAAGAAGAAAAAAAATTTGTGGGCAATTTTTTACTCAACTGGACCATGTCCAGCTGAGTTTTTGTTGACACCCAGTGTTTGTCGTCTGTCTGTCTGTCTGTCTGTCGTCTGTCAACAATTTGACGTCTATGCTCTAAAAGTCACAAATATTAATTAAAATTGATGAAACTTGTTATGCAGCATCTTCAAGACATAAACTCGTTTGGGATTGCATTTTGGCGTTGCACGCCCAAAAATGGGCGTGGCAGGGCGGCCATGTTGAAAATCAATTTTTGTCATACGTTTTTAGCACATATAAACTATATAGTTTGTGGTTCAATTATGCATATTCTAACCATATTGATATAGACCAGTTGAGTTCAGGTTCCCTGGAACCTCTTTTTTTTAAATGTTGTAGGTTCCAGGTACGGACTAGATAGCCCTCATCGAGGCCAGGCATTAAATAAAAGAGGAAAAAAAAGTGTGTGATGTTTGATTTTGATAAAGAGAGATTGAAGCTAGGCCGGTTGCTATAGTTTGAGTGAGACAGAAAGTAAGACCAGCAATCCTGACATGGAGAGTGTAAGATGGTTCCGGGCACCATTTTAACGCTCCTAAGTCAGGGCGGTTGCTGCCTACAACCTACTACCTTAAGTCGTGAGAACGAAAAGTAGTGAGAAAGGAATGTGCGAACCCCCAGGAACAGCTATTCCGAAGAATGTGCCCTGATAAAGTTAGTTATAATCCGGCGACACTAAATTCAAGAAAAACAATTTCATCCATCAGAAAATATTGACAGAGGATGAACTCAAGATAAGAGATGAACAAACTGACAAGGCAATAAGAAATAAATGGTCACCTATATATGGCAAACTACCAACAACGCCAAAATGGAATGAGGGGACATATGGGATGAGATTTCCAGAGTGCGAACTCCCAAAGAAAAGGAGCAACCGTCAGAACTTAAAAAAAACAAAAACAAATACTGGTGTTGAGCAGGAAATAGAACAGAGAGAGAGGAGAGCTGAAGCAGATGGAATTTCAAATTTGGTTATAATAACAGAGACAGTGATTGGGCAACAGATTGGCGAATTGAATCAGGAAACAAAATTGGAATCTCCACAATAGGATCAAAGATTGACAATAGCAAATGTTGCAGCAACACCTAGAGGAAGAATAACTCTAGGTTACTTCCTCAGCTCAAATAGCGCCTTTGCAAACAAAACAAGAAAGAGCAATCAGAGATTGCAGACTCTTGCCAGGACGTGTTTTAGTGGTTTTTAAGGCGTTTGTGTTGAAACAAATACAGCGGCCAAACTACATGACCAAGTAGAACGGCACTTAGTGGAGAGCATACCTCCACCTGGTTGGCCATATCACTCAATGGTAAACAATCACTTAAACAATCACTTAATCCAGCTTCTACTAGCTGGATCTGGATCTTCACCAAAATTGAATGGATTCTTCCTTGTCACACACACAACCTGTCCAACAAGTTTCGTCCAAATCCATCCATAACATTTTGAGATATACCACGATGGATCGTTTTTGGCCCTATCTCCCAATGGTGAAGAATCACTTCAAATATTCTAGTAGCCGGATCCGAATCCGGATCTTCAGCAAAATCTAATCATTTCGTCGGTATCACATACGCTACATCTCTGCCAAATTTTGTCCAAATCTGTCCACAACTTATTGAGATATTTTGTTCACAAACGGACAGACAATCGGACAGACAGGGGTGAAAACATAACCTCCATCCACCTTTGGTGGTGGAGGTAATGACAATGTCATTATTATTTTTTCTCCACAAATTTATTCCTTGATGACACTCAAGAAATTTAATCTTGATCGGATGAAGTCTTGTACTTGTCGAATTATGACATCATAATTGAGGAAACTATGACATCACCATTAACATATGTTATTTCCCACGGAGAGCTCCTTACAATGAGCCATGTGTCAATTTTTTCTAATGCAGCACTGTCGAAGATATCGAGGTGCAAAGTTTTTCGGTTTTTCCAAGATGGCGCCCACACCTCGTGACCTATGACGTCATAATTAACATTTTGAAACTTCTACAAGAGGAGGTGCACCTATCGTGAAAATTTCCTGTCAATCGGACCAGCTGTTGCAGAGGAAATAATATTTATTCTGTGCGGATAAACAAACAAATAGACAGACAAACGGACTCAAATGCAATACCCTCTCCTCCGGCGAGGGGAACAAATAAGAGCATCAAAGATAGGTCACAATGAGGAGGACAATAATGGACAACATCAGAATGAAGAAGAGGAAAAGGAGGTTGACAACAAACAGCACAGGCTTGAAGAAGAGTTGGCTAATAAAATAGAGGAAATCGGACTATCACCCAGGCAAACACGGCAACTCCACCGAATAAAAAACAACAAGCAATTGAAGATACACATGGGGAGAATAAACCAAGTAGTCACGTAATCTCCCCAAATCAGCCAATTCAGCAGCACTGTATGTGCAAGAGAAAATAACTGGCAAACAACGCAAAAAAGATAGATCTGATAATCTGAACAGAAACAAAACACCACCATGGAAACAAAAACTGGAGAAGCAGAGAGACCGACTGAGGAATGAAACGGGACAAATAGAAGAATTCAATAGAAACAGAAGTCCAAAGCTCAATAAACAAATCAGACAAATAAACAAATAAATACAACATCGAAAACAATGTGTCAGAACCATTAGCTGCCCATAATAAGCTCCAAATACAACAGATAGCAGGGGGGGGGGGGGGGGGGAGGAACTATTATGAGGCCAACAACAGAGGAAAGCAAAATGAACAGTTTGAAAACAACCGGAAAAAGTTCCACAGAGAACTAGGGAAACAGAAACAAAATGTAGCAAGTCCCCTAAAAAAGAGGATCTTGAAAACTTTTGGAAAGGGATATATGAAGACGAGAGAGAACACTGCAAGGAAGCACAATGGATCCGAAACCTGGAAGAGAAGAAACCACATCTCGAGGAAATGCCCCAAGTAATAATTGATGCAGAAATGATTAGACAACAATTTGCAAAGATGGCAAACTTCAAAATCCTTGGGCCACATGGGATAACAAACTTTTGGTATAAACAACTGTAGGCTCTCCACCCTCGCTACACTCAAGTATTTAACAAACTCATCAAAGGGGAACAGCTAACGGATCAATGGTTCACAGAAGGCAACAGTGTTCTCATCCCAAAATGTAATGAAGCCCATCTACCCCACAAGTAAAGACCAATAACATGCTTAACAACAGCAGACAAACTTTTAACGGGATTAATTACCGATGAAATTTACGAACACCTCACTCAGCAAGGTACGAACACCTCACTCAGCAAGGATCTTTAGAGCCAGAACAGAAAGGATGTAAGAGAGAATGCTATGGAACGGCAGACCATTTGTGGAACGACAGATAGATTATTTAACAAGACCAGACTCGAAAACTGCAAGCTTCGACAAACCAACTTATCCACAACCTGGATAGATTACAAAAACCGTTTGATAGTGTCCCACATTCATGGATTAAAAAATACATGCAAGTATACAAAGTTAACCCCCAAATAGTCACCCTGATAGAGAAAGCAATGACGCCGTGGAATAAAACACTGATAATACCTCACTTGGAAGGAAAAATTGGGATCCCAGGGGTGAAGATATGACGTGGTATCTTACAAGGTGACAGACAGCCTTTCCCCCCTCCTGTTTTGTCTGGCTCTGGACCCACTGATGAACAAGGTAAACTTATCAATGAACAAGGACACGGATACAATCTAACGTCCAAAAGAAAAATGACCAAATAACATTCAAAGGTGAAGCATCTACTGCACATGGATGACCTAAACTGTTTCCATGGCTACTGCCTCATTAAACTCGCATATCATATCTCGCGATTTGTCTGCACGGGAAATGTTGACTCGATGTGACCAGTTCACCAAGCATCAGATTCTGATCTTGGATCAGAACCTTATCCGAGAGCAGCCTTCCCAACGTTCCAAGAACCATACTTATGTGGAGAAGTCTTAGTTCCCATCAGCAAACGGTTCTGCCACTCTGACAGTTCATGCTGGAGACCTGGTGTACTTGCACTCAGATGGATCCAAGTCTCGCGCATGGGATCGTTACCTAGTTGTATCTGTGGATTGGAACTGGTGTGATATCCGCAAGCTTGCTGGCTCTCAAATCCGATGCTCAATGTACCATGTACGAAAATCTGAGTGTTACAAGGTACCCACATGGACCACATCTGCCATCACACATCCTCACAAATGTTCCTGTGATGATTCTTTCTGTGATGAAGGCAACTCGGAGGGGCTACCTATCGCTCTCCCCGATCCAACTCATGGACCTCCCATTCTCTCAACTCCAGCTGAACGTGTTCTTCCGCCACGTCCCCCTCCAGCTGTTCTGCCCTCTATGTTTGATCACCCCTGTGATTCCCAGGTCCAACGCCATGGTGATGAAAGCACGGCAACCAGGTCACCTCCTATCAGGAGATCAGGACATCTGCGTTCATTCTCCAAACACTTGGATGACTACGTTCTTCATGGATGAGCAGTTGCACATGTGTCAACCAATGGGCCAGAATAATCCCCATGCGTCTGAGAAGAATCTATCTCGTGATGTCGTCTTTCCGTTTAGCCTGGCATTGTCAGTTTACTCCCATCAGACACATGTACAAATACTGTTCTGGTTTTCCTTTTTTTTGTCATGTCCCAGCAATGCAGTGTTTAATACTTTCACTTAATTTTGTTGGTGTTTATTCCCAATATTTTGCATTTCTTCTACGTCTTGATATATCGTATGTGCATGTTGACGTGTACTCGTCAGCGAAAAATGTAAGTGAGCAAAGAGAAGCTTTTATTTTTTTCAAGGAAGGAAAATGGCCACACCAGTATTGGTTTTTGTTGTTTTACTGTCCAGGACGTGACGTCATCTGATGCTGTTCTACGTGTGCTCAGTTGTGCCTTGGTCTCTCACATGTTCTTCCTCTTCACACTCTGATTACAATGGATCCTTTGTGTTTTGTGTGAGCTCCGAATAAACTCGAGCTGTTCCCAGAAGCGGTGTGTGATCTGATGGATTGAGAACACTAAGAGGTCTACCTCAGGGAACTGATGCACGTGTCACGATCCACGTCATCACTTTACGTTAAATTCCCGTGTCGACCAACACACTCTAAATGGCTCATTTCAGGTGAGACATCCACGAAACCGTTGGAGACAGGTAACCTGCTCGTGCTAATAAAAATAGTGGCAATACACCTGGGTGCTCACCTGGTAGAATAAACTGCACCCTGCACTGAGTAAAGGTATTTTAAGTCAATTTCAATAGTTGCTAGAAGTCAGGGCAGCATGTAGAATCATATTGACATGATCATAAGACTTTAAACAAACAAACAAAAAACGGTTTGGGGAGTGAGGGGGGAACCCCTCCCTACCCGGAGACCCATCAAGACCCCCATTTTTATTAATGCTGTGACCAAACATTGGTAGATCACGGATGATGAAGGTTGTGATCAGGTTTCATCAAATTAATGTGTGTAGTTCTATTTTGAGGGATCAAACCTCATCGCCATTATATATTCATCACCCTCAGTGGGTGGAGTTTCGGTTGTGCGAGTCCCGTTTGGGGGAGTTCCGGTGATTTTGGCGCTTCTCGAGTTGTGTCCTGTGTTACGTGCTCCTCCCCAAACCCCGGTCACGGTGTACCTCCGAGCCCCGAGAGGAGTCAGGGCAGAAAGATGTGTTATTCTGTATGTCTTAGATCAATGGTGAAACCACACCAATTGTTACAAACAACAAATATTGTATTAAGATCACACAGGAATAACAGTCCAAAAAATAATAGTTATCAATTATACAACAAATATATCCTTCCTATGATGGTACCATCAGTTTCGTACAATAAAACTCACTGTGCTCCAAGTGAGCGCAAAGAACATCCCCAATGTCTCTGTCCCCGTCTTCAAGCCAAAGTTAATCAACTCCAGTGATCGACAGAACAATGTCGAATCGAGACCAGAATCCCGTTCGGTTGACAGTGACAATTGCTGACAAAGATGCGTAAAGGTGCCATCAAGGCGTTTGGGAAATCACGCCTTTGGATATGGACGTTCAACGGCTCCGTTTACGGCGAACCGCAAAGTTCCATTCAAACTTCACGTTACACACATACCAGCTTAACTTCTGGAGGCGGTGAAAATGGTTGGAGCGAGATTAAAGGCCAGGAGCGATCCGAAAATCCTGCACGAGGTAAAATGGCCAACCGACCAGTTCTCGAGACGTAACTGCCCTCAAGCAACGATTCTTTTCGGAATCAACCGCAAAACCTGACACGCAGGTTAATCTGTCTCGGCGATAACAACTCTGTCGCAGGAATCCCTTTCCCGGGAAACCCAAAGTTCACTCGAAGGTGCCCGTTTGCCAACGTTCGCTCAAGACCTCGAAACAGCTAGGATTCTTGTCCCACTTCACTCGCTCCGCCTTCTTTTCCTCTTCTTTCTCTTCGTCGTCGTCCGGTTCCGGTTTATTTCAAACATTAACTTTTTCACCTTTTGAAAACAGGTATATCTATTTCATTTAAACGATAACAATAATAGTACATGGAAACAAAAATGTTTACAGTGGATGAAAACCACAACAACGGAACTGACAAATTCATAACACTTCCCCCCCATCAAGAAAGAAAGTTTGAACATAGTGAAAACTTTCTTTGCATGCAAAAACTCTTTTAACAAACGAAAGGAAAACTCACACCCAAATGATCAATTCACGTGAGCAACAATAATTAATATTCCCCAAAATAAAGCAACACAACTTCCAAACAACCTACAGAAATTTCCAAAGTTAGTTCACTCTGGATAAAGCATCAGCAACGACATTGTCCCTGCCCTTTACATGCTCAATTTCCAAGTTGAACTCCTGCAAAGCCAAACTCCATCTCATCAACCTCTGATTTGTATTTTTCATTTTTTGAATGAAGGTTAAGGTGTTGTGATCAGTGAAGACTTTTATAGGAAAGGTAGTAGTTCCCAGATACACCTCATAATGCTGAAGCGCTAGCAGGAGAGCAAGGGTATCTTTTTCCACAGTGGCATAATTTGCCTGATGTTTGTTGAACTTTTTGGAGTAGTAGCACACCGGGTGATCCACTCCATCCTCATCTTCCTGTAATAGAACTGCCCCAGCCCCCACATCACTTGCATCAATGGCCAACTTGAAAGGTGCTTGAAAATCTGGGGCTGCTAGGACAGGAGAGCTCATTAATATTGCTTTGACGTGGGCAAAGGCCACCTGACATTTGTCATCCCAAACAAACTTGGTCTCTTTCCTCAGCAAATTCGTTAAAGGGGCTTCCACATCAGAAAAATTCCTGCAGAACCGCCGGTACCAACCAGCCATACCCAAGAATCTCATAAGCTCCTTCTTCCCTTTTGGAACTTGGAAGCGATCAATGACTTCTATCTTGGCTGTCACCGGTTGCACCTGACCCTGACCTACTACATGGCCTCGGAACACCACCTGTGCTTTTACAAACTCGCTCTTAGATAAGTTGATGGTCAACCCTGCCTCGGTCAGTTTCTTGAAAAATGCCTGAATTTGTTTAATATGATCTTCCATGGTCATAGTGTGGATGATGATATCATCCAGATAAGCCTCCCCCCTCAAGGTCTGCAATAAGCTTATTAATCAGCCGTTGAAATGTAGCAGGCCCGTTTTTCAATCCAAAGGGAAGAACCTTGTACTGATACAACCCATTTGGTGTGACTAAAGCCGAGATTTACTTGGCTCTATCAGTAAGAGGAATCTGCCAATACCCTTTCAGCAAGTCAAATTTAGTTACAAATTTAGCCAGGCTCTATTCTATCAATACATCAATCAATCCTCGGGATGGGATATGAGTTGGTCTTGGTCACTGCATTAACCCATTTTAAATCCATACAACAGTGAAACCTGCCATCGGGTTTTGGAACCAACACACATGGTGAGCTCCATTCACTGCTGCTTGGTTCGATGATGTCATTCTCCAACATATACTGAACCTCCTTCCGAAGATACTCCATCTTCACAGGGTTCATCCGATAGGGGTGTTGCTTCACAGGAGTGGCTTCCCCCACCTCAATATCATGATATACCAGGTAAGTACGACCAGGTACATCTGTGAACAAATGTGCAAATTCAAAAATTAGGCTGGATAGTTGTCGTTGTTGTTCCCTCGTCAAATGACCTAATTTCTCATCTAAATGACTCAACACTTCTGTGTTCGTCAATCTGGGACAAGCCTGGACATCAAAGTTATCAAACTTAACACCGGCGTAAACCTCTGTATTCTCTTGCACCCCGGCTACAGGTGAGACAGGAACCATTTCTTCCACAGGCTTCCTCTCATAATATTTCTTGAGTCGGTTGACATGACACAGCTGCCGCTTCTTCCGTCGGTCGGGAGTTGTCACCACGTAATCTGTTTCATTAACCCTCCTTTCGATTGCCGAGGGACCAAAATATCTAGCCTGTAGTGGCTGACCTGGAACAGGAAGCAACACTAACACTCGTTCCTCAGGACTGAAATTCCTTATCTGAGATTTATTGTCATGTCTCACTTTCATTTTATCCTGTGTCACTTTCAAGTTTCTTCTCGCAACTTCACAAGCCTTTGCCAATCTGTGCCTAACCGTTGACACAGACTCTACCACTGTTGACTGTGACTCCTCCTGTAGCCACTGTTCTTTCACAAATTTCAACGGTCCTCAAACTGCGTGTCCAAACACAAGTTCAAAAGGACTGAATCCCAATGACTCCTGAACAGATTCCCTCGTAGCAAACAACAATAAGGGTATTCCTTCATCCCAATCCTTGTCACATTCAAAACAATACTGTAACGGTTTTGAGAAGTGTAACGAATTTGAGAAGTGTAACGGTTTTTGAGAAGTGTAACAATTTTGGAGGAAGTGTAACGAATGTGAAAAGTATGGTTTTGTTATGTGTAACACCCTCGTAATGTAAATAATGGTCACAGCCGTCCTCCTAGTTAATTCCATGAAACTTACACGCAGGCCACGATATATCTTTTTAAATAGTGTATTTCCTTATTCTATGTAGGCTAAATATGTGTTTCCCACTAGATTGACTCTGCATTGTATCAAACGAAATAAGCGTAGGCCCTTTCAATTTCCCCAATCATCTCCGCTCTCCAAAGTTCCTTTCAAAAGCGGTGCGAGTGGTGTTCAATCCCGCAAGCCGCCATTGCCCATGTGCTAATCTCGGAGAAGAAAGGCGTGTCTCCACCTCGTCATAAAGGGGAGGAGTGAGCCAACCCCACTTGGCCAACCAGCACCGCGGTTAGCGACCCGGTAGGCGTGCCCTCGCAGCCGACAGCTTGATTCCGCCCCGGAGTGATAAAAGCGACTGAAAGGGACTGCTTCAGCAGATGAGCGAAGAGGCGACATACGAGAGGAGCTGTGAGCTGAGCTGTGAGCGTTGAGATGCGAAACGCTCCAAGCCAAAGAGGAGAGGTACTCGGAAAGGAAACCAGCTTTGGAGAGACGCGCTGAAAGGAGGGAGACGGCTCCACCAGAAGGAGAGGAGCAGGTGTGCCCGAGCCAGCGCGTGACGTCTACAGCATCGGCAGCGGATACGCGACGGAGGGTTTTCCCGCCAAAAACGCGAGGAATTGAGAGCTGCTGCCTCCGACCCTGCCTCCCTCTCCAGCAATCCACCTCAAGCCCTACCTGCCTGCAATATCCCCCGTGTAAGTGTGAACGTCGTCTGTCCTACTCATTGTCTTGGGTTTAAGTAAATTGAATAGAATAAGCTAACGATGCACTGTGTGACTGCTTTTTCCATCCATTGCTTGTAAATAATTTTGGTCGCTCTTTCTTTTTGCTTGTGTGTGTATAATAAATCTGTTCTTCCTCCGTACTCTGTCTTCTTCTCTTTTCATTCTCTTTCGGTCGCTTTAGAGGTTTCCCGATTGAATATCTGTGGTGCGATCTGGTCAACGTCGGGTGGAATCGGGTCAATTGGGGATCCTGTAACGGTCGCGGTTGGACCATCCGCTCGGCCCATGATAACATCAAAACCGCGATCAGTAACAATTGGTGTCTGGGAGTGGGATTCGAGGCCCGAACCAAATTTTTAAAACGTCTAGAAAAAAATTTGGTAAAAATTACGAGCTGCCGAAATTTTGTTGTTTTATAAAACCCGAATTTTGAGATCGCGCCATGGACAATCAAGGCGATCGGATGTCGGTGGGGGAGATAGACGGGTTAGGGGTAACCCAGGACTTCGGGGAAGAAAGGGAGGAGGAGAAAAATGGCAATGTGGTTGCGGAGGTTTCAGACGCACAAAATGGCGCTCTCGCGCATGTGGTTGAGGGGGCCACGGCCGCAGAACCAATGAGCGCGGCCCAAATGCAAGCCTTCATGACCCAATTCATGGTGGAAATGCAGAAAAAAAACGATAGTGGGGAAATGGAAAGCAGAATAATGGGGGCCATTATGGGGCAAATGGGGGCAATGGAAGACAGAAGGAGGGCTGATAGTGAGAAAATGGAAAGCAGAATGATGGGGGTAATGAGGGACGAAGCGAGGGGTACCGGTGAGGAGTTAGACAAGAAATTTGGGAAGTTAGACAATAATTTTGAGGGGTTAGACAACGGGATAAAAGAGGTAAAGAATGGGTTAACGGGGGTGGAAAATATAATGGCTGCCCAGGAGAATCAGTTAGAGGGGGTAAAAAATGGGTTAATGGGGTTAGAAAATAGGATGG
Source organism: Myxine glutinosa (assembly GCF_964187855.1). Taxonomy (NCBI): domain Eukaryota; kingdom Metazoa; phylum Chordata; class Myxini; order Myxiniformes; family Myxinidae; genus Myxine; species Myxine glutinosa. Next base: position 82,289,085 of record NC_136265.1, on the reverse strand, counting down.
AAGGCAAATTGCGGGAGATAGGGGAGCAATCCGCCCGAGAAATTAAACAAATGGGAGAGCAGATAGAGGAGGTAAAAATCGGGGTAGAAACCAAATTGGATGCTCAGAGGGATGAATTGGGACAGATGAGGGTGGCATCTACAAAGGAGATGGAGGAGATGAAAGAGGAGATACGACGAGGTGTGAGTGAGGAGGTTTCGGGGCTACGCGAGGAGGTAAAGCGAGGTGAGAAGCGTATGGAGAAAGAGGTGAGAAATAATACGGCTAGGTTACAGGGGGGAATAGAGGGTCTGACGAAGGGAGTAGAACAGCTGACAGTCGGACAAAGGGAACTAGTGGAGCAGGTTCAAAAGAACACTGCGGTACTAGGAGGGTTAAAGGCGACACAAAAAGAAATTAAAAACGAATTAATAGCGACACAGAGGCAATGTCAGATGGTACGTGAGGAACTGACAATGAGGGTGGACGAGGTGACAGAGATAATGGAGTCGAAGGACCGAGAGGTGAGGATGCACATAGAGACGGTCACGGTAGCCTTAGAGGACGAACTTGAGGAGACGCACCGGGGAATAAAAGAGGTGAAGCAAAAATTAGAGGAAGTGGAAGAAGAGGTGAGTGAAATTAAGAAGAGACGGACAGAAACTAAAAGAGAAATCCAGGAGGAGGTGATGGAATATGTGCAAGGTCGGTGCCCAACTCATAATGTGATGCTCACTAACCAAATAAAGAGTTTGCAGGTGGCAAAAGAGGTGCGGAGACGAGGTGCCAAGGTGAGTGGCGAAATATTCGGCAATGTATATGATGTGAGGAAAGCTTCAGTCGGCTTGGGGATTGCTATGGATCCGGGTGTTCGTGAGAGGCCGTTGGTGAAGTGTGCGACAGGTCTGGTGTGTGAAAAACGAGGTGTGCGAGAATGTCCGACCATGGTGTGTGTGAGGAAAAAGTGCGCGCCGACCAGTGAGTGTGCTGTCAAGAGTGAGTCGGTCGTAGCGCGTGTGCGAGGGAGCACATGGAAGCGCGGTGTGGTAAGTGTTACAGAGGATGTAACGAAAGAGTGTGCGCGAGAGGATGCGCGAGAAAGGTGTGTAACGGACAGGTGCATGAGGAAAGAGTGTGCTGTCGAGAGTAAGGGTGAGTGCGCTGTCAAGAATGGAGGTGAGAGTAGTGAGAGTGACACGGAGCGTGAGTTGGTTGTGACAGGTGAGCGAGGATGTACACCTGGAATGGAAGGATGCACACCTGGAATGGTAGAGCGTGTGTGGGAATGCACACTTGAGTTGGTCGTGAGGCACGTGGTTGGGTGTGCGAGTAAGAACACACCTGTGATGGTCACAGAGGAGGTGACCGAGGAAGGGGCGCGAAGAGGTGTGTTGGTGAGGTGTGCGAGCGACGAATGTGTGCCAAGGTGTTCGGTGGTCAGGTGTGTGACCAAGTCGGTGAGCGGAATGAGTGTACCGAGGTGTGTAAGGAAAGGTACGAGGAGCATGGGAACAGCTGGAGGTATGAGCAAGAAAGGGGTAGCGTATGCATGTAAGCATGCAGGTGAAGCATCGACGGTAACCGGGTTAGAGGTTAGAACGACTTATAGCCGAATCGGGCCCTCGGTGCGTGCCGGGCTTTGCGTGCCGCGAGAACCAGCGGGGATCCGAGCCGCGGCGGGTTCGAAAGGACCGCCGTACGCGATCCACGCTGGGCCTCGCTTGGAACGGCCGCGTCCGGGCTCCACTAGGCGGAGCGGGCAGCCCGATAGGAAGGGTCGTCATGGCGACCACTTTCTATTGAGACGTGCCGGCAGGTCGAGATCGGGACATTGGACGGCTCCACGCCGAGGTGGTGCGTGGGATCTCGGCCCGGGTAAGCCCCCGTCCCTGCCCCGAATGCGGGACGTATCCAGCCGCTGGCACAAAACCACCCGTATTCATTGCTCGGCTGTACGAAGCCGAGCTTTAGAAGGGAATTGGCGCACCGAGAGGATCTAATAAGTAGACGGGTGATGAGGATAGTGTTTTGGCCCCGAAATTAGAAAAAGGCAAAATTTGATGATTGGCAGTAATGATTGGCAGATGAGGGGTAGAGTTGGCAGTAAATGGAAAATTTTAGAATTGGCTGAAATTTGGTGTGCCAAATTGATAGTAGGACCTCCCCGATGTGGTGAGATGGCAAATCCACCATCCCTCACAGGGTGGGGCAAATGCGCTATAGCTTATGGGGTTGATGGCAGTGAAAACTAGCCCGGGTGGGTTAGGATATATCGTGTGTAGGGATCTAGCGAAGATGACATTAGGTAACGTTAAGTTTAGTTAGTGACTGATACCTGTAGTGGGGACGCAGGTAGTTTAGGGTGGATGATAATGACGTGGGAGCGCAATAGTTTAAAGGGACGACTGGGAAGCGCAAGTTTCAGAGGGGAGTAGTTAGATGAGATGATGCCGTGTGTTTGAGGATTGAACAGGTGTGATTGCACAGGTGTGCAACTGAACAGGTGAATGGAGCAGTGTATGAGTGAGTGATGATGATGTGTATTGTGATGACCAAATGGTCCAGGAAGAAAGGAGGGTGCAGGTGGCACCAGGTGTGAGGGCACAGGTGTGCAACAGCAGGTATGGAGAATGGTAGTGTGGAATAAATGGAGTATTGGAATGGATGGTCGTGGAGTGAGTATGGTGGAAATTGTGGAGTGGAGTGGATGGTGCGAAGGTGTGAATGGGGGAAGAGTGGACCCCCATCACGGATACCCGGGGCGGGTAGTGTAAGTGTTAGGTCGAGGGTACAGGTAAATTGTGGTTGGATATTGGCATCTGTGGTGCGGGTGAAAGAATGGTCTTTGGATGGGTGCATTAGTGTTGTGGAAATGGCTGGGTGTTACGTGGTCCCCTCGGTGACTACCTGGTCTCGGTGACCCCCGGACCGTGAGAGGACCTTCGCCAGAAAGTAGTATTATATATGCGCTTTCGCAACGCAATCCCTATGAATTCCACCCAAGAGAAACTGATGTTCAATGATATATTTCCAGGGTAAGGATATCATACAATGTCAAGGATACAATCACGGATATATTCCCCGAGCAATCAACAACAAACAACCAGCAACAATTCCCAATCCACAATCAATTCCCTATATGATTAAGATGGCCATCTTATATGTGTGTCCCCGTTGGTACTCACGACCCCCTTTTGGTCTCGGTCCCGCACAATGTCTCTGGGCCCCTCCTGACCAAGATGATGGTCGGCGTCGCCGCACTCGGGCGGTTGAACGAACCCCGGGTGGACGTGTTTCCACCGGGCAGGTATCGTACCAGGCACCCGGCTGCAGCCCCTCGTGGCCACGCGAAGCGGGTACGGTAAAGCAAGCCGAAATCCCCACGCCGCTCGCAACGCGTGTTAGGCCCCAACGTGCGACCAGTACGCGTCTTTTTAGACGGTGTCGCGAACGGCGCCAGACGCTGGGCCGGTGCACGGCCACACGACAGTTTGACGTCCACCGGGCAGGTATCCGTCCCGGTAACTCCTCTCGCCAGATGGGCTCGGGAACGCCGCTTTTCCACACGGCTCAATATCAATCCCACCTTTCGTCGGAGCGGGGCGAGGAAGAAGAATACTCGTCGCTTTTCTTCCTTGTGTCTTTTCCTCTTCCGTTTCCGGTCACTTCCGTTTCCGGACACTTTTTCAGAAGGGCTCCTGACCCTCCAACCACAACAACCCTTAATCTACTACACATGGATAAGCAAAGACCTGAATGGTAATTCACATACATTCACATAAATATGTAACACTCCCCCCCTTCAAGAAAGAAAGTTTGAACCCAGCGAAAACTTTCTTTGCCGGCCAACTTGGATAAACCAACCAGATAACTCAACCCCCAAATCATCAGTTCCCCTGGGCAACAATTATCACAACTCAAAAATAAAGCAACAAAATTTCACAAAACCCCCAGAGATTTTCAAAGGTAATCCACTCTGGACAAAGCACCACATACGACATTGTCCCTGCCCTTTACATGTTCAATTTCCCGGTGGACTCCTGCCAAGCCAAACTCCATCTCATGACCCTCTGACTTTGACTGTCAGTTTCTTGTGAATGAAGGTTAAGGGGTTGATCAAAGATCCAAAGTTAAGCAACTCGATAGCACTTTTTCCGGGAGGCCAAGCCGAGTATTCACTACATGGATGCCTTTAGGAACGTGGAGTTCACGGTTAGTCCGTGCAGGAAAGTTCTCTACATGGGCGCCTTGAGGAACGTGGAGTTCACGGTTAGTCCGTGCATGAAAGTTCACTACATGGACGCCTTCAGGAACGGCGTTCACGGTTAATCCGTGTAGGAATCTTGGCTCGGCGGCTCCGCCGCATTCAGTGCTTCAACGTCTCTAATAATTATGGGGGGACCGCTTGTCCCTGTAGTCCCATGAATAGCGGTCTCCTTCTCGGCCACTACTTTGACAATCCTTCCTTCGGGAGCTGCCGTAACTCAGGGAGCCTCCATAATAATATTGATTGCGGCCACCACCAAAACTACCGCCCAGTTGTACTCTCCTGTAGACCTCTCGACGCCTACGAAATGCCTTCCCTACTGTTATGGTCCGACCCTCCAAATCCTTGCCATTCCAATTCTTCTCTGCCTCTCTGGCGTCTTTTGTGCTTGCAAACGTGACAAAGCCGAACCCTCTTGACTGTTGCGTTTCCCTGTCTCTTACCAACCGCACTTCCACCAGCGGCCCATATCTGTTGAAGACAGAGGTCAGAACTTCTTCCTCTGTTTTGAAGTTCAGTCCCCCTACAAATAACTTGGTACTTTTGTCGCCATCCCGAGCTGGTGTGGTGTTATTTTCCCTGCTGGGCTCTTTACCAACCCTCAGGTTACCATAAACTTGACCCCCGGCCAAATCATTCCCGATAACCACAGATACACCCTCTACAGGAAGCGTGGCTTGTAAACCGACGGTGACCGGTCCTGACACCAAATCGGACTCCAAATGGATGACATGAAGTGGAGCACTAACACCGCCCCCGATCCCCTGTAAACGAACACTATCCCCCGTTGCCGTCTCCTCGGACCATGGCAAAATGCCTTCAAGCATTAAAGATTGATGTGCTCCTGTGTCTCTCAATATCCTAACCGGTCTCCGGTTAGTCGAGGCTCCATCCAGTGACACAAACCCCTCTGAAATAAATGGCTGGTAATCCTTTTGATGGCGATTTCTCACAATGGCCATTGCATTTGGAGTCGTAATAGTCGGACTCCGCTCTGGGTCTTCCCTTTTCATGCGGTAACAACTGGACATCAAGTGTCCAGGTTTCTTGCAAAAAGCGCAAGTAGGCCCGGAGGAAAAACTCGTGGTCTGCCTTGGGCCCCCCGAAATGTAAGTTTGTCTTGGGCCCGCATCCCTCTGATTTCGACCAGGTGGGGTATCCGCGTTGTCCCCATAATCCTCTCGAGGTCGCCGCCATGTATTGTCGTTCTCCGCACCTGCTGTTCCCCACCTCCCCTGCGGAGATCTAGGCGAGGAGTTAGGTTCGTGGACCCCTATTCGGTGGGTTAAAGCATAATCATCTGCCATGGTGGCTGCGTCCCACAACTTTGGTACTTTCTTTTCCTGCAGGTACACTTTGATGTCCTCGTGGACACACTGCTGAAATTCCTCCACCAGGATCAAGTCACGCAATGTTTCGAAGTCTTTCCCGACTCCTTTTGACCCACACCACCGATCAAACATGTTTTCTTTCACTCTGGCAAACTCCACATGGGTCTCACTCTCCCTCTTCCTGGCATTCCTGAATTTTTGCCTGTAAGCTTACGGAACCAACTCATAGGCTTTGAGGATGTGCTTCTTCAGTACCTCATAATCTGCACATTGGTCCATTGGTAGCGCCGAATAAATCTCTTGAGCTTTTCCCACCAGCACACTTTGCACTAGTATGGTCCAGGCCTCCTCCGGCCAGTTTAATTGTCGAGCCACTTTCTCAAAGTGTGGAAAAAATTTCGCGACTTCCTTTTCACTGAACGGTGGAACCAGCCTCACATGTCTGCCCACATCCCAGGTTTTCTGGTTAGGTGTCGACCCCGTCAGCAAGGGTGGTGCCTCTCCCCGTTCTCTCATTAACTCCAGCTCCTTGAATTTAATTTCCTGCCGAAGCTCCATGTCACGTTCCTTTAATTCCCTTTCTGCTTTTCTCTCCTCTGCTTTGAGTTCCCTTGCAGCTCTCCTCTCCTCTGCTTGTTTCTCATCTCTCCTCTCTTCTGCTTTCCTTTCTTCTTCTGCTCTTTCCTTTTCTGCTTTCCTTTCCTCTTCTTTTCTTTCCTTTTCTGCTTTCCTTTCTTCTTCTGCTCTTTCCTTTTCTGCTTTCCTTTCTTCTTCTGCTCTTTCCTTTTCTGCTTTCCTTTCTTCTTCTGCTCTTTCCTTTTCTGCTTTCCTTTCTTCTTCTGCTCTTTCCTTTTCTGCTTTCCTTTCTTCTTCTGCTCTTTCCTTTTCTGCTTTCCTTTCTTCTTCTGCTCTTTCCTTTTCTGCTTTCCTTTCTTCTTCTTTAATCCGTTCCTGGCTCCGTAATTGCAACTCCAGTTTCCGGAGCTCAACATCTTCTGGTTCTTCGGGTAGCCACTCCCAGGCTAACTCGTCCCATGTTCCTAATCCCACCATAGATTGTATCACCGTGGCCTGCAACTCTGCCTTCCTCAAATTAGTTCGGACCTCCAAGTTAAAATGTTTGGCCAATTTCAAGAGGTCCGACTTTAGTAACGCTCGGAACTGTGCCTCACTCGGGGTTACCGCAAAGTTCTGTGCCACAAACGCCATGGTGCCTATCGTTAACACCTGTTAACCTTCACCCAAGACTTTACCCCACTTTCCCCAAAAATTTACCAATTAATACTTAATTAATAAATTTTAATTAATAAAAATATTATTTTATTATTTTATACAATTTTAGATCCCGGACGTAGACCCAATTGCGAATCCGCAAATCGTAATCCCGGACGAGCCCCCAATTCTGTTACGTGGTCCCCTCGGTGACTACCTGGTCTCGGTGACCCCCGGACCGTGAGAGGACCTTCGCCAGAAAGTAGTATTATATATGCGCTTTCGCAACGCAATCCCTATGAATTCCACCCAAGAGAAACTGATGTTCAATGATATATTTCCAGGGTAAGGATATCATACAATGTCAAGGATACAATCACGGATATATTCCCCGAGCAATCAACAACAAACAACCAGCAACAATTCCCAATCCACAATCAATTCCCTATATGATTAAGATGGCCATCTTATATGTGTGTCCCCGTTGGTACTCACGACCCCCTTTTGGTCTCGGTCCCGCACAATGTCTCTGGGCCCCTCCTGACCAAGATGATGGTCGGCGTCGCCGCACTCGGGCGGTTGAACGAACCCCGGGTGGACGTGTTTCCACCGGGCAGGTATCGTACCAGGCACCCGGCTGCAGCCCCTCGTGGCCACGCGAAGCGGGTACGGTAAAGCAAGCCGAAAGCCCCACGCCGCTTGCAACGCGTGTTAGGCCCCAACGTGCGACCCGTACGCGTCTTTTTAGATGGTGTCGCGAACGGCGCCAGACGCTGGGCCGGTGCACGGCCACACGACAGTTTGACGTCCACCGGGCAGGTATCCGTCCCGGTAACTCCTCTCGCCAGACGGGCTCGGGAACGCCGCTTTTCCACACGGCTCAATATCAATCCCACCTTTCGTCGGAGCGGGGCGAGGAAGAAGAATACTCGTCGCTTTTCTTCCTCGTGTCTTTTCCTCTTCCGTTTCCAGTCACTTCCGTTTCCGGCCACTTTTTCAGAAGGGCTCCTGACCCTCCAACCACAACAACCCTTAATCTACTACACATGGATAAGCAAAGACCTGAATGGTAATTCACATACATTCACATAAATATGTAACACTGGGCGTGTAGCCTGTTAGTGTGTGTAGTTGGTTGGGCGCTCCACCACTGTGAGGATGTCGGCCAGGTGAGGCCGCAGGTGGGCTCTGGTAGCCGGTAGTAGTTGTGGTGGATGGGGCCCGAGGATCCGGAGGACGGACCCGGGTAGCCCAGTGCCAGAGGGCACCGAGTGGGGTGACAGAGCCAGGAGGGGCTGTCCCCAGTTAGTTAGGTTAGGGTGAGGAGCTAGGTAAGCTCGGGTGGCAACTGCAGTGGTGGAGGTGTGCAGGTGGGTAGACCTGCTGGGAGAGCTACACGTCGCAGCCCAGAAATTGTGCGAGGGCACCGGGAGATGAATCGGGGGAGTGAGACCCCAAATTGAGAAGCACCACAGTTTGGTCAATGGGAATTGGTTTTTAGAACCCATAGTGTAAGTTGGCCAATGGATTGGCAGGGAGAGACCCCGGGTAGTGTAAAGTGTGTTAAAGTCATTTAGAGGATAGTTAGGATTGAAGTCTCCTCACACCATCTGCAGCCACTCACCTGAGGTGACAGGTACTCCACACCATGCCATGTTTTGATTATTTTTTATGATGCAAATGTTTGGATTGTGAGACGCATCATGACGTGGGTGTGACATTGTGCGTAATTCCATCTCACTCCTTATGAGAATTGATGATGAATTGGTGATGGCAAATTTTGAAGTCGAGGGATTGTGGAGACGAATTTGGTGTAGGGGAAATATGGGGAAGACGTGACAGTAGTGACGAATTGGTAATGTGTAGATTTTGTACATATGGGGTAAGGGCAAGGGTAGTGTAGGTGACAGGGGGGTGATGTACGGTAGGGACGAGCTTTCTCACTTCGCCCTCTGTACGCATTTCGCCTTGCATTGCCTTATTGACGTGTACCCTTGTGACCTTACCCCTCGCTCAATTGTCTTCCCCCCTTTTGTCTCCCACTTGAGGACCTGTGCGCCATTGGGTGCCGAGGGGAGCGTGCGTGAGGTGGCCATTGTGCGCACGAGATTCCCAGAACCAGCATGCATTGCGTTGATGTACCACTTTATGGACCGCTGTTCTGCGGCCAAGTACCACTTGATGGACCCCAGGTTCTGGGGCAGGGCACCTCTGTTGAAGACCGGCCATAGTGGCCAGGGAATCTTGCTTGCGGACCTCGGTAAGGTGGCACCTATGCCAAACAGGTGGACCACCCTTAGTTGGCCCCTGAGGCCCTAAATAAAAACGAACACAAGTTGTGCTTTTTATATTTCCAAGTAGGCCGCATGAAGCCAGAAGACGTCGGGAAGAACATCGGCCCAGCAGAGAAAGAGAAGACCACCACCAGTTGTTTTGTTGTGTTTATTAAGAACCATGGTGACTGTGCACCGAGTGGTGCTTTGTGGTGCTTTGTGGTGCTTTTGGTGCTTTTGGGTGCTTTGGTGGTATTGGTACTGGTGCATCGATGCAATGCGTGCTGTCTCCTCCCTCCCAACAGGAATTTCTTTTTCTTGTTCCCTAAAAAAAAAAAAAAAAAATACAGGTCCTGGGTTGCGTTGTAAATAAGAAATAACGTTACTGTAAATAATGCTCCCCACCGTAAATGTATAGTTTGAGAATAATTCCGTAATTCGGTTAGCTGTGGGCTTGAGTCTGTTAGACAGGGTGCAATGCAATAGGGGGACATACTTATTGGTGTTTTAAGATTGTCACACTCGGGGTCAGGTTAATTGTAGAGGGAATTACACCTACGTGTCACACTAAGTTAAAGTTTTGTAGGCCCGAGGACGGGACTGAAGAAAGGAGGGTGCAGTGTAATGGTTTTGAGAAGTGTAACGAATTTGAGAAGTGTAACGGTTTTTGAGAAGTGTAACAATTTTGGAGGAAGTGTAACGAATGTGAAAAGTATGGTTTTGCTATGTGTAACACCCTCGTAATGTAAATAATGGTCGCAGCCATCCTCCTAGTTAATTCCATGAAACTTACACGCAGGCCACGATATATCTTTTTAAATAGTGTATTTCCTTATTCTATGTAGGCTAAATATGTGTTTCCCACTAGATTGACTCTGCATTGTATCAAACGAAATAAGCGTAGGCCCTTTCAATTTCCCCAATCATCTCCGCTCTCCAAAGTTCCTTTCAAAAGCGGTGTGAGTGGTGTTCAATCCCGCAAGCCGCCATTGCCCATGTGCTAATCTCGGAGAAGAAAGGCGTGTCTCCACCTCGTCATAGAGGGGAGGAGTGAGCCAACCCCACTTGGCCAACCAGCACCGCGGTTAGCGACCCGGTAGGCGTGCCCTCGCAGCCGGCGGCTTGATTCCGCCCCGGAGTGATAAAAGTGACTGAAAGGGACTGCTTCAGCAGATGAGCGAAGAGGCGACATACGAGAGGAGCTGTGAGCTGAGCTGTGAGCGGTGAGATGCGAAACGCTCCAAGCCAAAGAGGAGAGGTACTCGGAAAGGAAACCAGCTTTGGAGAGACGCGCTGAAAGGAGGGAGACGGCTCCACCAGAAGGAGAGGAAGCAGGTGTGCCCGAGCCAGCGCGTGACGTCTACAGCATCGGCAGCGGATACGCGACGGAGGGTTTTCCCGCCAAAAACGCGAGGAATTGAGAGCTGCTGCCTCCGACCCTGCCTCCCTCTCCAGCAATCCACCTCAAGCCCTACCTGCCTGCAATATCCCCCGTGTAAGTGTGAACGTCGTCTGTCCTACTCATTGTCTTGGGGTTAAGTAAATTGAATAGAATAAGCTAACGATGCACTGTGTGACTGCTTTTTCCATCCATTGCTTGTAAATAATTTTGGTCGCTCTTTCTTTTTGCTTGTGTGTGTATAATAAATCTGTTCTTCCTCCGTACTCTGTCTTCTTCTCTTTTCATTCTCTTTCGGTCGCTTTAGAGGTTTCCCGATTGAATATCTGTGGTGCGATCTGGTCAACGTCGGGTGGAATCGGGCCAATTGGGGATCCTGTAACGGTCGCGGTTGGACCATCCGCTCGGCCCATCGTAACATCAAAACCGCGTCTGTAACATCGGGTTTTGGAACCAACACACATGGTGAGCTCCATTCACTGCTGCTTGGTTCGATGATGTCATTCTCCAACATATACTGAACCTCCTTCCGAAGATACTCCATCTTCACAGGGTTCATCCGATAGGGGTGTTGCTTCACAGGAGTGGCTTCCCCCACCTCAATATCATGATATACCAGGTCAGTACGACCAGGTGCATCTGCGAACAAATGTGCAAATTGAAAAATTAGGCTGGATAGTTGTCGTTGTTGTTCCCTCGTCAAATGACCTAATTTCTCATCTAAATGACTCAACACTTCTGTGTTCGTCAATCTGGGACAAGCCTGGACATCAAAGTTATCAAACTTAACACCGGCGTAAACCTCTGTATTCTCTTGCACCCCGGCTACAGGTGAGACAGGAACCATTTCTTCCACAGGCTTCCTCTCATAATATTTCTTGAGTCGGTTGACATGACACAGCCGCCGCTTCTTCCGTCGGTCGGGAGTTGTCACCATGTAATCTGTTTCATTAACCCTCCTTTCGATTGCCGAGGGACCAAAATATCTAGCCTGTAGTGGCTGACCTGGAACAGGAAGCAACACTAACACTCGTTCCTCAGGACTGAAATTCCTTATCTGAGATTTATTGTCATGTCTCACTTTCATTTTATCCTGTGTCACTTTCAAGTTTCTTCTCGCAACTTCACAAGCCTTTGCCAATCTGTGCCTAACCGTTGACACATACTCTACCACTGTTGACTGTGACTCCTCCTGTAGCCACTGTTCTTTCACAAATTTCAACGGTCCTCAAACTGCGTGTCCAAACACAAGTTCAAAAGGACTGAATCCCAATGACTCCTGAACAGATTCCCTCGTAGCAAACAACAATAAGGGTATTCCTTCATCCCAATCCTTGTCACATTCAAAACAATACGTTCTGATCATATTCTTCAATGTCTGGTGAAACCTTTCCAAGGCCACTTGGCCCTCGGGATGGTAAGTGCTTGATCTTACTTGCTCCACTCCCAACAGGTGTACCACTTGCTGAAAAAGTGTTGACATGAAATTGGAACCCTGATCAGACTGGATGACCTTAGGTAGGCCAACCAAAGTGAAAAATTTAATCAAGGCCTTCACAATAACTGCCGCGGTAATTTTCCTAAGAGGTACTGCCTCTGGGAACCTTGTAGAAGCGCACATGATGGTCAGAAAATACTGATGTCCAGCCTTAGTTTTCGGTAAAGGGCCGACACAGTCAATAATGGCACGGCTGAATGGCTCTTCAAAAGCTTGAATTGGTTTCAAAGGTGCGGATGGGAATTTCTGATTAGGTTTTCCCACCAGCTGGCAAGAATGTCAAGATTTACAGAACTCCGCCACATCACATCGCAATCCTGGCCAGAAAAAATGTACCAATATTCTGTCACAGGTCTTGTTCACTCCAAGGTACCCGGCCAAAGGTGTCTCATGCGCCAAACTCAATATCTCCTTCCGGTACGGCGGTGGCACCACAATTTGGGAATGAACTTTCCACTCATCATTTGCTGGCACCTCTGGTGGTCTCCATTTTCTCATGAGTATTTCCCCTTTCATGAAGTAACCAACAGGTATCTTCATAGCCTCTTCCTCTGTAACGGCTTTGTCAATCAAACTCCGGATCTCCGAATATCCGTGTTGTTCTTCAACAAGTCTCTTTCGGACCAGCACCGTTTGCTCAACCTCGTTACCAGATGTCTCCGACGGACACTCCCTTTCCTCTTTGGTTCCAGATGCCACCTTGTCCTTAAGTTCCTTGATGTCACTCCCTTTCCTATTACCTCTTTCAGAATTTTCATCCAATACCTCTAAGGAACCCAAATCCACATCGCCTTCCTTCTTCTCTTCAGAGCGCTTCCTACCCATAGCACGAGTCACTGCACAGGATGGAAAGATACCCGGAATCTCCTGCTCTAACTGTGCGGTGTTATTTTCCATACTGGGCTTTTCAACCAACATTGGATTACCAGAAACTCGACCACCGGCCAAATCATTCCCGATAATAAAAGAGATTCCCTCCACAGGAAGAGTGGCTTGTAAACCTACAGTGACCGGTCCTGACACCAAATCAGACTCTAAATGGATGACATGAAGAGGAGCTTTAACATAGCCACCAACCCCCTGTAAAAGAACACGAACACCAGTTGCCGTCTTCTCTGACAATGGCAAAATGCCTTCAAGCATCAAAGATTGATGTGCTCCTGTGTCCCTCAATACCCTAACAGGTCTCTGGTTCGTTAAATCCAGTGACACAAACCCCTCGGAAATGAAAGGTTTGTACCCTTCTTGAACAAGGTCGTTCAGTGATGCCGTAACTTTGGAACCTTCACAAGGCACTGTCCTCCAAGGACGATTTCTCGCATTGGCCAATGCATTCGGAGTTGTACTAGTCTGACTCCGCTCCTGATTTTTCCTTTTCAGGGCGTAACATTGGGACATCAAATGCCCAGGTTTCTTGCAAAAAGTGCAAGTAGGCCCGGAGGAAAAACTCGTGGTCTGCCTCGGGCCCCCCGGAAGATAAGTCTGTCTTGGAACTGTAGTCTTCTGATCCCTAAAAGTCGCAGTATCAGATTTGTCCCCATAGTCATCTCCAGGCCGCCTCCATGAAAATTTAGTCTCCGAACCTGATTTACCATAACTCCCCTGGCTAACTCTAGGCGGGAAGTTAGGTTTGTGGAACCCCATCCTGTGTGTCAAGGCATAATCATCTGCCACGGTTGCTGCCTCATACAACTCTGGTACTTTCTTTTCATCCAGATGTACTTTAATGTCCGCGTGGACACACTGAATTCCTCCACCAAGATCAATTGTCTTAACAGGTTGAAGTCTTTCCCAACCTCCTTCGAGTCACACCACCTATCAAACATGGTTTCCTTCATTCTGGCAAACTCCACATGGGTCTTACTCTCCCTCTTCCTGGCATTCCTGAATTTTTGCCGGTAAGCTTCAGGGACCAATTCATAGGCTTTGAGAATGGCTTTCTTCACTATCTCATAATCGGCACATTGGTCAATCGGCAAAGCCGAATAGATATCTTGAGCTTTACCCACCAAAACACTTTGCACCAACATAGTCCAGGACCCCACAGGCCATTTTAGCATTTGAGCCACTTTTTCAAAGTGTAAAAAAAACTTGGCTACCTCCTTTTCATTGAAGGGTGGAACCAGCCTCACATGCCTACCAACATCCCAAGTGTTCTGATGAGTCGAACCAGCCGGCATGGATTCTACTTCTCTCCGTTCCCCCAGTACTTCCAGCTCCTTGAGTTTAAGTTCCTTCTGACACTCCATGTTCTGGTTCCTTTAACTCCCTTTCGGCTCTCCTTTCCTCTGCTCTTTCCTCTGCCCTTCTTTCCTCAAGTTCTCGTTCCTGTTCTGCTCTTTCCTTTTCTGCTTTCCTTTCCTCTGCTCTTTCCTCTGCTCTTCTTTCCTCTAGTTCCTTTTCAGCTCTCCTTTCCTCTGCTCTTTCCTCTGCTCTTCTCTCCTCGAGTTCTTTTTCAGCTTTCCTTTCCTCTGCTTTTAACCTTTCCTGGCTCTGCAGTTGCATCTCCATTTTCCAGAGCTCCACATTTTCTTTTTCCTCGGGTAACCAATCCAAGGCTACCTCTTTCCATGTTCCTTGTCCCACTAGAGACTCTACCACCAATGTCTGCAACTCTTCTTTCTTCATATTAACTCGGACCTCCAAGTTAAAATATTTGGCCAATATCATGAGGTCCGATCTTTTTAATGCCTGGAACTGTGCCTCATTAGGGGACGCCGCAAACTTTTCTGCGTCAAACACCATGGTGACTATCAGTTAGCACCTGTTAACCTTCACACAAAAATTTTCAAATTTTTGGAAAAATTTGGGAATGTTCGAAAATTCCAAATTTGGGAATTTTGGGAATGTTAGGGAATTCTATCCTGGACGAGTGTTAGGGAATTTAATCAGCAAAGATGAGCCCTCAATTTCTCCACAGTACGAGCCCCCAATTTCATCCCGGACGAGCCCCCAATTTCTATTACATGCTCCTCCCCAAACCCCGGTCACGGTGTACCTCCGTGCCCCGAGAGGAGTGATGGCAGAAAGATGTGTTATTCTGTATGTCTTAGATCAATGGTGAAACCACACCAATTGTTACAAACAACAAATATTGTATTAAGATCACACAGGAATAAGAGGACAAAAAAACAATAGTAATCAATTAAACAACAAATATATCCTTCCTATGATTGTACCATCAGTTTCGTACAATAAAACTCACTGTGCTCCAAGTGAGCGCAAAGAACATCGCCAATGTATCTGTCCCCGTCTTCATGCCAAAGCTAATCAACTCCAGTGATCGACAGAAGGATGTCGAATCGAGACCAGAATCCTGTTCGGTTGACAGTGACAGTTGCTGTCAAAGATGCGTAAAGGTGCCCTCAAGGCGACTGGGAAATCACCCCTTTGGATATGGACGTTCAACGGCTCCCTTTACGGCGAACCGCAAAGTCCATTCAAACTTCACGTTACACACACACACCAGCTTAACTTCTGGATACTGTGAAAATGGTTGGAGCGAGATTAAAGGCCAGGAGCGATCCGAAAATCCTGCGCGAGGTAAAATGGCCAACCGACCAGTTCTCGAGACATAACTGCCCTCAAGCAACGATTCTTTTCGGAATCAACCGCAAAACCTGACACGCAGGTTTATCTGTCTCAGCGATAACAACTCTGTCGCAGGAATCCCTTTCCCGGGAAACCCAAAGTTCACTCGAAGGTGCCCATTCGCCAATGTATGCTCAAGACCTCGAAACAGCTCGGCTTATTGGCCGACCTCACTCGCTCCGCCTTCTTTTCCTCTTCTGCCTCTTCATCGTCCGGTTCCGGTTTATTTCAAACATTAACTTTTTTCACCTTTTGAAAACAGGTATATCTATTTCATTTAAATGATAACAATAATAGTACATGGAAACAAAAATGTTTACAGTGGATGAAAACCACAACAACGGAAGTGACGAATCCGTAACACCTGCAGCGTCGATGCTGCAGTAAATACCCCTCACCTGTTCATCTGCTGTGGTATTGTGATTCGTTTGTTATACGGACATCAAGGTAAGCATGTGCTACTGGTGCTGGACCCACTTTGACCCCCTTAAAATCACCCATACCCCGATTTTTTTTTTGTTCATGTCTTTTGTTAAAGAAAACTTTTTTGTGAATATAACATTGTTTTTCATGGTTTTGTTTAAATATTATTTAAATATGTTTAAACTTTCTCCTGCAATGTTTTATTCAGTGGTATATCACAACACGCTGTTTTTCTGCCTATTTTAAAGGCTTTTTTCAATTTCCTCTTAAATTCATTCCACTTCAAAAAAATATTCAATCTCTTACAATTCTTCCTCCCTACATGCTCCAAACTCACCTTCATTCCACCCCTCCTCTATCGTTCTGAAACGGATCTCTGACTTAAAAATCACAATAAACCCAATTTGTTACAAATGTTCGTTTTTCATTTATCATCCACTTTCTATACTCCCACCTCACACCTCCCCTCCTAAACTCCCCCCTCACACCTCCCCTCCTAAACTCCCCCCACACCTCCCCTCCAAAACACTCCTCCTCACACCTTCCCTCCTAAACTCCCTCCTTGCACCTCCCCTCCTAAACTCCCTCCACCCTTCTCCCTTTCAATTTCCCCTCCCCGGCCCTCCACTCCTAAACTCCCTACTCACGCCTCCGCTCCAAATCTCCCACTTTGACCCTCCTCTTCAAAACTCCCCCCTCCCCCCTCCCCTTCAAAACTCCCCCTTACCCGTCCTCTTCTAACTCCTCCCCTACCCCTCCCATTTAAAACTCCTCCCCCAACCCGCCCCCTTAAAATCTCCCCCCCCCCCCCCCCCCCCAGCCAGCATCTTGGAAATCAGCAAACATTACCGCTTTGCAGAAAAAAGGTGCAACAACAGACCCTTGCAACTACAGACCGATCAGCCTGCTCCCAATTATATATCAGCAAAGTCATGGACTCCATCATTGCTTTGAATATCAAATCCTTCCTCTTCTCCAATGGCTTGATCTCTGATCATCAATTTGGATTCAGACCAGGTCATTCTACTCTGGACATGCTGCTGCTGCTCTCTCAACAATGGATGGAGGTCGTCAATGCCAAACAGGAAATCAGAGCTGTCTCCCTTGACATATCACGTGCCTTCGATACGGTCTGGCACCCTGCTCTGCTCACCAAACTCTACTCCTATGGTATCCATGGAAATCTCCACGCATGGATTGCAGACTTCCTCTCTTGTCGTAGGCAACGTGTGGCCCTCAATGGGTTTCTCTCATCTCCCTTTCCTGTTCAGGATGGAGTTCCCCAAGGCAGTGTTCTGGGCCCTGTGCTTTTTCTGGTCTTCATCAAGCTCCATATCTCAAACCTCAGACCGGCAGTCTGCAGCCTCCTCACTCTCTGCAGACCTGGACAAAATCACAGACTGGTCAAACAAGTGGAACATGTCTTTCAATCCTGACAAATCACACACTGTTACTATGTCTCTCCGAAAAGACCGACTGGACAACCCTCCCATCTACTTTCTCAACACTCCTCTCCAAGAAGTTCTGTCACTCAAGCTTTTGGGTCTCACTATCTGCCATGATCTTTCCTGGGAAAACCACATTTTCAAGCTGGCCTCAAAAGGCAGTCGCCGACTGGGCATCCTCCGTCGTGCGAAGTCCTTTCTTGGCACACCTGAGCTCGTCACCACATACAAGGCTTTCATCCGCAGCTCAATGGAATACTTCTTCACGCTGTTGAAACCAAAGCTTTCAGAATCATTGGAATCTTCCGCCATGAAGCTAACTCCGAGGGCCATTCACTCACTCACCGCAGGCAGGTTGGTGGTCTTTCTGTCTTCTACCGACTGCTCTCCGGCCTTGCTCCCCCAGCTCTTTCTGGGCTCTGTCCCCTAAATATTCCTGCAGGTCCCACAAGATCTGCCAGCAACCCTCTTATGGTTAAACTGCCAAAATCAGGACTCTCTGCTCACCTTCACTCTTTCATTCCTCTTTTCTCACACCTCTGGAACAAACTCCCTCACACTCTTCAATCCCACTCGTCCCTCCAGGTCTTTGAAACAACTGTTCACCACCATCTCTTATCTTCCCCCATCCAAAACCTTGATATTTTCTACCCCCGTCAATTCACCCTGGATCCACTTTTTTGAAATACCAACTTCTCTCCTGGAAGATTCCATTCTAGATTCCATTCCTGATTGCTGTTTTGATTTTCTCTGGAAACCTTTCTTATCATTTCACGTACCTCAGCCTCAGCACAAAAATTTCAGGTACCTCAGAAAATACTTCAGCCCATTGCATGAAAAACGGTGATTACATCTCTCACAGATAACCTGCAGAAGATCAAAAAATACTCCCACACCTGAAGCATTAGTTTTACTCCAGGTAGTCCAAAACACTTACAGTACTTCTCTGAAAGGATAAACCAACCAACTCTCATGTGTACTTTTTGGATTAAGCTTGTGCTATTTTGAAAGAAGTTTATTTTTGACAACTTTGCTGGTATCACCATTCCCGATGGTGTCTCCATGAAAGGGTTAATTTTCCATGTAAGCTTCCAAAGGTAAGTGCAACGAGACAATAAATTCTACATCAGGCTTGTCTTCCCTTACTTCTTCTCGCTGTTAAAAAAAACCTTTTTCAGAGCACTGTGAATTCTTATTCTCCCTCGAGAGTTGTTGTTTTAGTTGTTTCATCCCTCTTTTCTGGAAATTGGAGAAGCTGGACCTCTACCGAGAGAGACGATCATTCCTTGTCCACAGACGGGTAGAACGAATCATTCTGAATTCAACAGAATGTTCATTGAAGGTTGGTAACTGCCGTGAAAAGCAAGGAGCTGACGTTTCGAGTGTTAACCCTTTGTTAGATGGAGCCACACTTTTGATTGAATAAATTTTCCAGAATAATGTTTGATAATGTAGTTTGTGTTTCCTCAAGTGTAATTTGTGTGAAATATTTGTCAATTATCCCATACTTTTCAAAGATGGTTTTAATTTTTATTTTGTGATTTGTTTTTTGCCTCCTTTTTGTGATTTGTGTTTGCAGAGAAACAAATGAAACTGGTTTCTTGTTCCAACTGTTCCAAGTTGTTTAACCCAGAAGTTTTCAATCCACACATGACTCGGACCATTTGTGATGAAACTGACAAATTTGGCATCGCGTCTCACAACCGCAGGAGCAAAGGTTGTCCAGAGACATTCAACAATATCAAAGGAAGTGGGAGATCATACAAGTGTTCTGTGTGCGACGAATCATTTACTCTTTTGTCATCTTTAAATCTTCATCAAAGAATTCACACAGGTGAAAATCCCCTGAATAATGATGTTTCACCGGAAAAGGAGGTGGAGATTTTGAGTTCTGGGAGAACTTCCTCCCTTATCCTGAACCCAGAAAGTGGAGAAAATGACAAACGTGATAAATTCCACGAGTGCTCTGTTTGCAGTAAGGATTTTCCAACATCTTCATCATTGAAAATACATGAAAGAATTCACAGAGGTGAGAAGCCGCACAAGTGTTTTATTTGTGGCAAGGTTTTTGGTCAATGCTCAAATTTATATGAACATGAAAAAATACACAGTGGAAGAAGACCGCACAGGTGCTCTGTTTGCAATAAGGATTTTATAACTTCCTTATCAATGAAAAGACATGAAGGAATTCACAAAGGTGAGAAGCCTTACAAGTGTTCTGTGTGTAGCAAGGATTTTCGAATATACGCATCAATGAAAAACCATGAAAGAATTCACACGGGCGAGAAGCCATACAAGTGTCCTGTGTGTGACAAAGCGTTTACTTCTTCATCAAGTTTACATAAACATAAAAAAATACACATGGGAGAAAGGCCTCACAAGTGTTCTGTGTGCAATAAGGATTTTATAACTTCCTCATCATTGAAATTGCATGAAAGAATTCACACAGGTGAGCAGCCGTACAAGTGTTCTGTGTGTGGCTATGCGTATGCTCGCTCATCATATTGTTACAGATCGCGGATTAAGATGTTAGTTACCGAGCGGTTTGGTATTGCCGCGACCTAACAGGATCCCTGGCTCACCCGATTCACCCAGGACTTTGGCCGTATCGCACCACAGCTGCTCAATGAGGGAAAAGACAAAAACGACGCAATGTAAAGAGGAAAACGAAGGCCAAGAAAGGTTTGGAAATACGACTGAATTTATTGACTATTTACACAAGCAAAAAGGAACAATCAAGTTTATTTAAAACACATAAGACGCAGGTGACACAGTGCAAATTTTAGCTTACCTACAGACTTAATTAAATACCCAGGGACAGAACAAACAAAACAAACTCACGTATACAAGAAGGGTGGAAAGGCAGGAGGTGGATGGTTGGAGGGAGAGGGAGGTCCAAGGGGGTCCCGCAGCACCACCGGCGCGTTTAGCAGCCGCCGTTCCTCTTCGGCCCTGCTCCAAACCGCCGTTCAGGCCCCCTTTGGCTGTTGGGTGCTCCTGCTGCTGCGGCCTCCGTCCGCTGCGTTCCCAGGACTTGTCTGGTCCAAACCCTCAACTCTTTCTTGTTTCTGGTGCTCCTCACCACCGACTCCGCACCGCAACCAACTGTCCACCGACTCCTTACCAACGCAACCGACTCAGACCAACTCAGACCAACTCCTTGCGACCAACTCCTTGTGCATCCCTGACCAACTCCTCGTGACCACTTCCGTTTTGTGCCTTTTATAGCGCCTCCAGCGATTACGCCCCCGGCGTTTTGGACACGCCCATCGGGGTGCTCACCTCGGCCCTGGTTGGTCGCGCGACCCTCGGGCTCCGCCATGGATGACGACGGGCGGGCACGCCCCTCCTCCCCTCTGACGAGGTGGAGACACGCCTTTCTTCTCCGACTCAAAGCACATGGTCAATGGCGGTTATTGGAGGGGAGGTGATTGGGAATCGAGGGCTCAGCAGTGACGAGAGGGGATGTAATATGGAAATGGAGGTTTTGGGGATGGGAAGGAAAGGGATCTATTCTCTTTCACTGGTGCAATGGAGTATTTCAATTAATGGAAGACACAGCCTTACGCTAATACACATAATAAGGATATAACTGTCAAAAAAAAGATATATCGTGTCCTGCATGTATGTTTTATGGACTAACTACGGGAACGCCCTTTGACCTTTTATACAACCACAATGGAGGGAGGAGGGGTGATATTTTACAACAACCTTTTACAACAACCTTTTACAACAACCTTTTACAACAACCTTTTACCACAACAATAAAATTTAAAAAAACATTCTCATATCCACAACACTGCACCCTCCTCCCCTTAGGCACGTCCCGGGCCTATAACTTTTACCTTAGTGTGGCACGTAGGTGTAGTTCCCTCTACCTTTAACCTGACCCTGAGTGCGACAGTTTTAAAACATAATAAATGTGTCCCGCTGCTCCATTGCACCCTGCCTAACAGACTTACGCCCACAGTTAACCGAATTGCGGAATGGTCTTCAAACTACACACTGACGGTGGGAAGCATTATTTACAATTGACGCTATTTTTATTTACAAAACTAACCCAGGACCTGTAATTGTTCTTTCTGGGGGGGGAGACAGTCTGCTCTGCATCGACGCACCATGAACGCACCCAAAAACGCACCAAAGCACCCTCAAGCACCAATCGGTGCAGTCATCACTGTTCAACAATGTTCAACAATAAAATAAATTCAACAACCCCTAACCCTGCAGGTGTCTCTTGCTCTTCGGCTCCCTCTGCTGGTTATTATTATCTCTTCCAGTTGTTGTCATTTTCTTTGCTTTTCTTACTGGCGGCCTATTTGCAATAAAGTGTGCCCCATGTGTCCCTTTTTTATTTGATTTTATTTATGGCCCACAGGGCCGACTAGTGTGGTTCACCTGTGGGGCATCGGTGCCCTGTGGCCAAGGTCCGCCAGCAAGATTTCGGGCCCTCATGGCCGGTTCCAGCAGAGGGGCCATGCCCCAACCCATGGGGTCCATAAGTGGTGCTCGGCCACAGACATGTGGTCCATAATGTGGTGCATCGATGCAGACAGCTGGTTATGGGAATTTCGGGCGCACAATGGCCGACCCACGCACGCTCCCCTCGGCGCCCAACGGCGCACAGGTCATGTGGGAGACAAAAGAAAGACAATTGAGCGAGGGGTAAGGTCAGAAGGGTACACGTCAATAAGGCAATGCAAGGCGAAATGCGTACGGAGGGCGAAGTGAGAAAGCTCGTCCCTACCGTACGTCACCCCCCTGTCACCTACCCTACCCTTGCCCTAACCCCATATGTACAAAAATCTACCCATTTACAAATTCGTCACTACTGTCACGTCTTCCCCATATTTCCCCTATACCAAATTCGTCTCCACAATCCCTCTACTTCAAAATTTGCCATCACCAATTCATCATCAATCCTCATAAGGAGGGAGAGATGGAATTACGCACAATGTCACACCCACGTCATGATGCGTCTCACAATCCAAACATTTGCATCATAAAAAATAATCAAAACATGGCATGGTGTGGAGTACCTGTCACCTCAGGTGAGTGGATGCAGATGGTGCGAGGAGATCCTTCATCCTAACTATTTTCTAAATGACTTTAACACACTTTACACTACCCGGGGTCTTTCCCTGCCAATCCATTGGCCAACTTACACTATGGGTTCTAATAACCAATTCCCATTGCCCAAACTGTGGTGCTTCTCAATTTGGGGTCTCACTCCCCCGATTCATCTCCCGGTGCCCTCGCACAATTTCTGGGCTGCGACGTGTAACTCTCCCAGCAGGTCTACCCACCTGCACACCTCCACCACTGTAGTGGCCACCCGAGCTTACCTAGCTCCTCACCCTAACCTATCTAACTGGGGCAAGCCCCTCCTGGCTCTGTCACCCCACTCGGTGCCCTCTGGCACTGGGCTACCCGGGTCCGTCCTCCGGATCCTCGGGCCCCATCCACAACAACTACTACCGGCTCCCAGAGCCCACCTGCGGCCTCACCTGGCCGACATCCTCACAGTGGTGGAGCGCCCAACCAACTACACACACTAACAGGCTACACGCCCAGCCATTTCCACGACACTAATGCACCCATCCAAATACCATTCTTTCACCTCGCACCACAGATGCCAATATCCAACCACAATTTACCTATACCCTCTACCTAACACTTGCACTACCCGCCCCGGGTATCCGTGATGGGGGTCCACTCTTCCCCCATTCACACCTTCGCACCATCCACTCCACTCCACACCACTTACTCCAACTCTCTCCACACCACTCATTCCAATACTCCATGTATTCCACACACCTGTACTTGCACACCTGTGCTCTCACACCTGGTGCCACCTGCACCCTTCTCTCCCCAAGCGCATTCGCGCTGATCCACACACTCACTACTCATACACTGCTCCACACACCTGTCCAGTTGCACACCTGTGCAATCACACCTGTTCAATTCTCACACACACGACATCATCTCAGCTAACTACTCCCTTCTGAAACTTGCGCTTCCCAGTCGTCCCTTTAAACTATTGCGCTCCCACGTCATTATCATCCATACTAATCTAACTGCGTCCCCACTACAGGTATCAGTCACTAACTAAACTTAACGTTACCTAATGTCATCTTCGCTAGATCCCTATCAATATAACCTAACCCACCCGGGCTAGTTTTCACTGCCATACACCCCATAAGCTATTGCGCATTTGCCCCACCTGTGAGGGATGGTGGATTTGCCATCCCACCACATCGGGGGTCTCTCTATCAATTTCACATTCCAACCAATTCAAAAATTTTCCATTTACTGCCAATTCTACCCACTATTACAAATTTCGTATCGAATCACTACCACTATCACCATCACCCGTCTACTTATTACATCCTCTCGGTGCGCCAATTCACGTCTACAGCCCGGCTTCGTACAGCCGAGCAATGAACGCGGATTCTTTTGTGCCGGCGGCGGGATGCGTCCCGCATTCGTGGCAGGGATGGGGGCTTACCCGGGCCGAGATCCCACGCACCACCTCGGCGTGGAGCCATCCAATGTCCCGATCTCGACCTGCCGGCACGTCTCAATAGAAAGTGGTCGCCATGACGACCCTTCCTATCGGGCGGCCCGCTCCGTCTAGTGGAGCCCGGACGCGGCCGTTCCACGCGAGGCCCAGCGTGGATCGCGCACGGCGGTCCTTTCGAACCCGCCGTGGCTCGGATCCCCGCTGGTTCTCGCGGCACGCGAAGCTGCCCGACGCGCACCGAGGGCCCGAGTCGGCTATAAGTCGTTCTAACCTCTAACCTGGTTACCGTCGACGCTTCACCTGGATGTTTACACCCCGCAGCCCGTTCCTTGCTCACACATCCAGCCGTCTCCATGCTCCTCGTACCTTTCCTTACACACCTCGGTACACTCATTCCGCTCGCCGACTTGGTCACACACCCGACCACCGAACACTTTGGCACACATTCGTTGGTCGCACACCTCACCAACACACCTCTTCGCGCCCCCTCCGCGGTCACTTCCTCTGTGACAATCACAGGTGTGCTCTCATTCGCACACCCAACCACGTGCCTCACTACCAACTCAAATGTGCCTTCCCACACACACTCTACCATTCCAGGTGTGCATCCTTCCATTCCAGGTGTACATCCTCGCTCACCTGTCATAACCAACTCACGCTCCGTTTCACTCTCACTACTCTCACCTCCATTCTTGACCGCGCACTCACCCTTACTCTCGACAGCACACTCTTTCCTCATGCACCCGTCCGTTACACACCTTTCTCGCGCACACTCTCCCGTCACACCCTCTGTAGCACTCACCACAGGCGTACACTCTCTCGTTACTTCCTCTGTAACACTCATCACACCGCGCTTCCCTGTGCTCCCTCGCACACGCGCTACGACCGACTCACTCCTGACGGCACACTCACTCCTCGGCGTGCACTTTTTCCTCACACACCCCATGGTCGGACATTCTCGCACACCTCTTTCTTCGCACACCAGACCTGTCGCACACTTCACCAACGGCCTTTCACGAACACCCGGATCCAAACCAATCCCCAAGCCGACTGAAGCTTTCCTCACATCATATACATTGCCACTCACCTCCGTACTTCGTCTCCGCACCTCCTTTGCCACCTGCAAACTTTTTATTTGGTTAGTGAGCACCTCATCATGATTTGAACACAGACCTTGTACATATTCCATCACCTCCTCCTGGATTTCTCTTTTAGTTTCTGTCCGTCCCTTCTTAATTTCACTCACCTCTTCTTCCACTTCCTCTAATTTTTGTTTAACCTCTTTTATTTCTCGGTGCGTCTCCTCAAGTTCGTCCTCTAAGGCTACCGTGACCGTTTCTATGTGCATCCTCACCTGCCGGTCCTTTGTCTCCATTATCTCTGTCACCTCGTCCACCCTCATTGTCAGTTCCTCCCGTACCATCTGACATTGCCTCTGTGTCGCTATTAATTCGTTTTTAATTTCTTTTTGTGTCGCCTTTAACCCTCCGAGTACTGCAGTGTTCCTTTGCACCTGCTCCACTAACTTCGTTTGTCCCTCTGTCAGCTGTTCCACCTCCTCCGTCAGATCTTCTATTCCCCCTTGTAACTTTGCCGTATTATTTCTCACCTCTTTCTCTATACGCTTTTCGCCTCGCTTTACCTCCTCGCGTAGCCCCGAGACCTCCTCACCTACACCTCGTCGTATCTCCTCTTTCATCTCCCCCATCTCTTTTGTAGATGCCACCCTCATCTGTCCCAATTCATCCCTCTGAGCATCCAGTTTACTTTCTAACCCGATTTGCACCTCCTCTATCTGGTTTCCCATTCGTTTGATTTCCCTGGCAGATTGTTCCCCTATCTCCCGCAATTTGTCCTCCATCCTATTTTCTAACCCCATTAACCCATTTTTCACCTCTTTTATCCCGTTGTCTAACCCCTCAAAATTATTGTCTAACTTCCCAAATTTCTTGTCTAACTCCCCAATTTGGGCATTGGTACCCCTCGCTTCGTCCCTCATTGCCCCCATTTGGCCCCCCATACTATCCATTTTTGCATTCAGTTGGGTCAAGAATAATCTGAGGTCAAACCCGGTTTGCCCAGCGTCCCCAGCCTCCACCGCGGGCTCGCCCTCCGCGGCGCCGCTATTTTGGGACTCTTCAACCACGTGCGCGAGCGCGCCATTTTGTGCGTCTGATACTCCCTCAACCGCCTCCTCATTGCTCCCCTCCATTTGATCCTGGGTTACTCCTAACCCCTCTTCTAGCTCTCCCACCGGCATCCCGTCGCCTTGCCCAGCCATGGCGCGATTTCAAAATTCGGGTTTTGCTTTAAACAAAACAAATTTCGGCAGCTCGTAATTTTGACCAAATTTTTTTTTTTTTCTATTCGTTTTAAAAATTTGGTTCGGGCCTCGAATCCCACTCCCAGACACCAATTGTTACAGATCGCGGATTAAGATGTTAGTTACCGAGCGGTTTGGTATTGCCGCGACCTAACAGGATCCCTGGCTCACCCGATTCACCCAGGACTTTGGCCGTATCGCACCACAGCTGCTCAATGAGGGAAAAGACAAAAACGACGCAATGTAAAGAGGAAAACGAAGGCCAAGAAAGGTTTGGAAATACGACTGAATTTATTGACTATTTACACAAGCAAAAAGGAACAATCAAGTTTATTTACAACACATAAGACGCAGGTGACACAGTGCAAATTTTAGCTTACCTACAGACTTAATTAAATACCCAGGGACAGAACAAACAAAACAAACTCACGTATACAAGAAGGGTGGAAAGGCAGGAGGTGGATGGTTGGAGGGAGAGGGAGGTCCAAGGGGGTCCCGCAGCACCACCGGCGCGTTTAGCAGCCGCCGTTCCTCTTCGGCCCTGCTCCAAACCGCCGTTCAGGCCCCCTTTGGCTGTTGGGTGCTCCTGCTGCTGCGGCCTCCGTCCGCTGCGTTCCCAGGACTTGTCTGGTCCAAACCCTCAACTCTTTCTTGTTTCTGGTGCTCCTCACCACCGACTCCGCACCGCAACCAACTGTCCACCGACTCCTTACCAACGCAACCGACTCAGACCAACTCAGACCAACTCCTTGTGACCAACTCCTTGTGCATCCCTGACCAACTCCTCGTGACC
The DNA here is from genome assembly GCF_964187855.1 of Myxine glutinosa. Lineage (NCBI taxonomy): Eukaryota > Metazoa > Chordata > Myxini > Myxiniformes > Myxinidae > Myxine > Myxine glutinosa. The sequence goes on along the minus strand of NC_136265.1, from coordinate 82,262,028 downwards.
ACTTCCGTTTTGCGCCTTTTATAGCGCCTCCAGCGATTACGCCCCCGGCGTTTTGGACACGCCCATCGGGGTGCTCACCTCGGCCCTGGTTGGTCGCGCGACCCTCGGGCTCCGCCTTGGATGACGACGGGCGGGCACGCCCCTCCTCCCCTCTGACGAGGTGGAGACACGCCTTTCTTCTCCGACTCAAAGCACATGGTCAATGGCGGTTATTGGAGGGGAGGTGATTGGGAATCGAGGGCTCAGCAGTGACGAGAGGGGATGTAATATGGAAATGGAGGTTTTGGGGATGGGAAGGAAAGGGAATCTATTCTCTTTCACTGGTGCAATGGAGTATTTCAATTAATGGAAGACACAGCCTTACGCTAATACACATAATAAGGATATAACTGTCAAAAAAAAGATATATTGTGTCCTGCATGTATGTTTTATGGACTAACTACGGGAACGCCCTTTGACCTTTTATACAACCACAACGGAGGGAGGAGGGGTGATATTTTACAACAACCTTTTACAACAACCTTTTACAACAACCTTTTACAACAACCTTTTACAACAACCTTTTACAACAACGTTTTACCACAACAATAAAATTTAAAAAAACATTCTCATATCCACAACAATATTTATATAAACATCAAAAAGTACACGCTGGAGAGGTGAGAGGGGCCTCAAAAGTAAATGTTCTGTAAGTTATGCACAAAAGATTTAGCAAATTCCTCATCAATGAAAAGAGGTGGAGAAATTCACACAGGTGAGAAGGAAAGGCCATAAAGTTACAAGAAAGGGCATAAAGTTGCAAATGCAAACACTTGGGAGTGGCCATTCCAAAAACATTGCCATTAACTCGACACCAAAGCTAGAAGCTAAAAAGGTGTCATCTGTTCCACAACCAACAACTATTAGGTTCCACACAAATTGAAGAAGATTAAACGAACAGAGCTGGAGCTCAGAGGAGAAAGGAGTCGCCCTCCAGGGTGACTTTCATGAAACATGGGGTATTAACTCTGAAGGAGAAAGATTCCTGAACCAGTTGAAACAAACAAAGCTGGAAGCCAAGGTGGAAAGATTCCAAATCGGGAAATTCAATGCAGGAGCACAAATTAAGAGAAAAAAAAATTCACTCAGGAAAGAATAAAGGAAATAACAAACAGATCAAGACTGCAAGCATTTGAAGACATGAATCGGATGACCGAAGAAGAGAGAATTTAAATGTAGATGAAAAACTGGACAAAAAAAGAAAATAGATCTTAAAATAGATCTGTGCTCTGTCACCCAAATATTCCTACATGTCACACAATATCTGCCAGCAACCCTCTTCTGGTGAAATATAGGCTCTCTGCTCACCTTCACTCTTTCATTCCCCTTTTCTCCCACCTCTGGAACAAACTCCCCCACTCCCTTCAATCCCACCCCCCCCTCCAGGTCTTTACAACAGCTGTTCACCACCATCTCTTATCTTCCCCCATCCAAAACCTTGATCTTTTCTACCCCCACTAATTCACCCCAGATACACTTTTTCGAAATTCCAACTTCTTTCCTGGAAGTCCTTGCAGTGTCCATATGATTTATACCTCTCCCACCTCCCCCCCAAGCCCTCTCCCTCTCACAGTTCTCTCGATGTCCCTGCTCTCAAATGTTGTGTTTGTGTCCTTCCTCCTCTCTCCCCATTGTTAAGGATTCGGCCCTAATGATTGTTGTTATGATTATTGTTGTTGGTTCTAAGTATTCTTGTGATTGTGGTTGAAGGGAAAGGGTTATTATAGTTAAAATATTTAAAAGCGCTCCTGGTAAAAATGTGGCCGGAAATCTGGATCGTGTCCGGAAGAGGTGGAGCGAGGAAGAAGAGGCGGAGCGAGGAAGAAGAGGCGGTAGGAGATCGTGAAGAGACGTGATTGTTGAAGCTCCGGACCGAGCGATCGACGTACAGTGCGAGTGAACTTTTCGTCCTTGAAGGGAAGTTCGGGCGATAAGAGATATCACCGTAGTGCGTGGAGCCTGTGTCGTCGGGTATCCTCATTGAGGTTCCGGAGGATCCTGGCCTCAAAGCTCGGGTTCGAGTGAAAGCCGTCCGCCATCTTCGCCACGTGAGCAACCTGCAGTTAACCGGTTTTGGTCGTGTCGGCTGGGCATTATTCCCCGGTGGTTTGCCGGTGACGGCTGTGCAAGAAAGGGTACTTGAGAATTATACGGAGGCTCGTGGATTGAACCGCAATTGTGTACGTCGTAGCACGTCTTTGTGAGGTTCCTTTCCACCGCTGTATTGCTGGGTGCTGAACAACGTGACCTCGGAGTCGCCTCGATCGCCTACGCCTCAATTGACTTTGATCGGGCCTTGACTCCCCGATCGCGGGAGCGCACAGAGACATTGGGACTTCGCCTTGGAGGGGTGCAGAGACATTGGGGAGGTGCCGTGAGTTTGGGGTTAAGGGGCTTGGTAAGGTTACCATCGTAAGATTTGATAGTAGGGGTGATTGCCCCCATTGTTGTATGGCTCTTTTTGTGTGATTTCTAATATATTATTGTTTGTTCATAACCTGGTGTGGTTGCACTATTGATTTGACTGTTTCCTTTGCTGGTTCCATTGAGGGTTTCATTATTTGCTTGATTTCAACCAAGGATAACACATCTTTCTGCTGGGGACCCTCTCGGGATTCGGAGGTCGACCGAGACCAGAGGTAAGGGGAGGACCCCGTAACACCATCTTGTCTACCGCTCCCCTTATTTAGTGTTTTAGGTGTCGGTTTGTGTCGGTTTGACTTTTTGTGTGATTAATGTTAGCTCCTTCACGAGCCTCGATCTTGTATACAAGAAAAAAAAAAAAAAATGGGCAATTTTTAACTCAACTGGACTATGTCCAGCTGAGTTTTTGTCGACACCCAGTGTCCGTCGTCTGTCGTCTGTCTCTGTCTGTCGTCTGTAAACAATTTGACGTCTACGCTCGAAAAGTCACAAATATTGATTAAATTTGATGAAACGTGTTATGCAGCATCTTTAAGACATAAACTAGTTTGGGATTGCATTTGGGCGTAGCATGCCCAAAAATGGGCGTGGCAGGGCGGCCATGTTGAAAAATCAATTTTTGTCATACGTTTTTAGCACATATAAACTATATAGTTTGTGGTTCTATTATGCATATTCTAACCATATTGATATAGACCAGTTGAGTTCAGGTTCCCTGGAACCTCTAGTTTTTTTTAATGTTGTAGGTTCCAGGTACGGACTAGATAGCCCTCATCGAGGCCAGGCATCAAATAAAAGAGAAAAAAAAAAGTGTGATGTTTGTTTGTGAGAAAGAGAGATTGAAGCTAGGTCGGTTGCTATAGTTTGAGTGAGACAGAAAGTAAGACCAGCAATCCTGACACGGAGAGTGTAAGATGGTTCCGGGCACCATTTTAACGCTCCTAAGTCAGGATGGTAGTACTACCCTGGGCGGTTGCTGCCTTCAACCTACTACCTAAAGTCGTGAGAACGAAAAGTAGTGAGAAAGGAATGTGTGAACACCCAGGAACAGCTATTCCGAAGAATGTGCCCTGATAAAGTTAATTATAATCGGGCAACACTAAATTCAAGATAAACAATTTCATCCATCAGAAAATATTGACAGAGGAGGAACTCAAGATAAGAGATGAACAAACTGACAAGGCAATTCCCCAAAGCTCCCCAAAGAAAGGGAGCAACCGTCAGAACTTTAAAATAAAAAATAAAAAAAAATACTGGTGTTGAGCAGGAAATAGAACAGAGAGAGAGGAGAGCTGAAGCAGATGGAATTTCAAATTTGGTTATAATAACAGAGACAGTGATTGGGCAACAGATTGGCGAATTGAATCAGGAAACACAATTGGAATCTCCACAATCAGATCAAAGATTGACAATAGTAAATGTTGCAGCAACACCTAGAGGAAGAATAACTCTAGGTTACTTCCTCAGCTCAAATAGCGCCTTTGCAAACAAAACAAGAAAGAGCAATCAGAGATTGCAGACCCTTGCCAGGACGTGTTTTTAGTGGTTTTTAAGGCTTTTGTGTTGAAACAAATACAGCGGCCAAGCCACATGACCAAGTAGAACGGCACTTAGTGGAGAGCATACCTCCACCTGGTTGGCCATATCACTCAATGGTGAAGAATCACTTTAAAAATTCTCCTAGCTGGATCTGGATCTTCACCAAAATTGAATCGATTCTTCCTTGTCACACACACAACCTGTCCAACAAGTTTCGTCCAAATCCATCCATAACTTTTTGAGATATACCGCGATGGATCGTTTTTGGCCCTATCTCCCAATGGTGAAGAATCACTTAAAATATTCTTGTAGCCGGATCCGAATCCGGATCTTCACCAAAATCTAATCATTTCGTCGGTGTCACATACGCGACATCTTTGCCAAATTTTGTCCAAATCTGTCCACAACTTTTTGAGATATTTTGTTCACAAACGGACAGACAATCAGACAGACAGTGGTGAAAACATAACCTCCAATGCATCTTTGGTGGTGGAGGTAATGATGATGTTATTATTATTTTTTTCTTCACCATTTGATCCCTCGATGATACTGAAGAAATTTAATCTTGATCGGGTGAAGTTTTGTACTTGTCGAATTATGACGTCATAATGGAGGAAACTATGACATCATCATTAACATATGTTATTTCCCACGGAGAGTTCCTTACAATGAGCCATGTCTCATTTTTTTCTATGCAGTCCTTTCGAAGATAAAGAGGTGCAAAGTTTTTCGGTTTTTCCAAGATGGTGCCGACACCACGTGACCTATGACGTCATAATTAACATTTTGAAAATTCTACAGGAGGAGGTGCACCTATCGTGAAAATTTCTTGTCAATCGGACCAGCGGTTGCAGAGAAAATTATATTTATTCTGTGCGGACAAACAAACAAATAGACAAACGGACTCAAATGCAATTCCCTCTCCTCTGGCGAGGGGAACAAATAAGAGCAACAAAGATAGGTCACAATGAGGAGGACAATAATGGACAACATCAGAATGAAGAAGAGGAAAAGGAGGTTAAACAGCACAGGCTTGAAGAGGAGTTGGCTAATAAAATAGAGGAAATCGGACTAATATCACCCAGGCAAACACGGCAACTCCACCGAATAAAAAAGAACAAGCAATTGAAGATACAAGTGAGGAGAATAAACCAAGTAGTTGAAGGAGTCCGGGCTCCAGCATGATACGGACAAAAGGATGGCAAGGCACAAACTCGTCCGAGAAGATATTTATTCGTAAAACCAACTCGGGAACACTTCAAACGCCCGTTTATCGGGCTGCCTTATAAAGCACAACCAGAAACCGAAACCGAAAGCCACGCCTCTCAGGCGAGGCGTTCTTTGGTGGTCACATGATCAACAGGTGTAGCTGATTATATCCGCACGCGCGGCACGCTTTGGTGGTCACGTGACCAGCCACTCTGGCGCCGTGGTTCCCCGCCGGTGACGTCACCGGCTGGAGCAAGGAGATTCTGATGCTGGTCTTGCTTGGGGGACCCATGGGTCGCTACACACGCCCCCCCAGAATGGACTTGATCCAGGAAGGTCAACCTGAGGGGGGTCCGGATGACCCGACCGAAACGACCCCTGGCCAGTCGCGGGGGGGGGGGAGGGGTCCGGTGTGGTGGCGGGTGGTCGGACGGGGGGTGCAGTGAACGGGGGGCGGCCGAGGGGCCAGGCAAGTCCTCGGGGGAGGCTGCCGAGGTTCCTCGCGGGCCTCCCGAGGTTGCAGTTCACGGGTGCAGTGCCGAGAAGGCTCGAGCGGTGCACGCGAAAAGCGGGTGAGCCAACCGAGGGGCTGGTCAAGGCCTCGGGGGAGGCTGCCGAGGTTCCTCGCGGGCCTCCCGAGGATGCGGGGCTGGTCAAGGCCTCGGGGGATGCAGTGGACGGGGGCGGCCGAGAACCCGGGCAAGTCCTCGGGGGAGGCTGCCGAGGTGCCTCGCGGGCCTCCCGAGGTTGCAGTTCGCGGGTGCAGTGCCGAGAAGGCTCGAGCGGTGCATGCAAAAAGCGGGTGAGCCAACCGAGGGGCTGGTCAAGGCCTCGGGGGAGGCTGCCGAGGTTCCTCACGGGCCTGCCGAGGATGCGGGGCTGGTCAAGGCCTCGGGGGATGCAGTGGACGGGGGGTGGCCGAGGGGCCGAGCACTGCGACCACGTTATGGTAGCGGGTGGCGTCCTCCGTGATGCCACGCAGGGCGAACTGGGAGTCCGCCTGCGCGAACCAGACTTCCCGTAGCTTTCCTTGCATCCACAGTGCAGCAGCTCATTACACAGTTTGCTGGCATCAGGCAATGTTGTCCTCTTGGGTGCCCAACCCAGTTCTCCCCACGACCAACCGCTTCCACATGGAGAGGGCAGCTCTGGTTCCCTGACCAAGGACAATCAGCATGTGCTTCCCAGAAGGTGGGCAGCTTGAGGGACACTGCGGTGTCCATCCCGTGTTGCAAATTCGGGGTCACCAGTGAAGGAGTCCGGGCTCCAGCATGATACGGACAAAAGGGTGGCAAGGCACAAACTCGTCCGAGAAGATATTTATTCGTAAAACCAACTCGGGAACACTTCAAAAGCCCGTTTATCGGGCTGCCTTATAAAGCACAACCAGAAACCGAAACCGAAAGCCACACCTCTCAGGCGAGGCGTGCTTTGGTGGTCACGTGATCAACAGGTGTAGCTGATTATACCCGCACGCGCGGCACGCTTTGGTGGTCACGTGACCAGCCACTCTGGCACCGTGGTTCCCCGCCGGTGACGTCACCGCCTGGAGCAAGGAGATTCTGATGCTGGTCTTGCTTGGGGGACCCATGGGTCGCTACATAGTCACGTAATCTCCCCAAATCAGCCAATTCAGCAGCACTGTATGTGCAAGTGAAAATAACTGGCAAACAATGCAAAAAAGATAGATCTGATAATCTGAACAGAAACAAAACACCACCATGGAAACAAAAACTGGAGAAGCAGAGAGACCGACTGAGGAATGAAACGGGACAAATAGAACAATTCAAGAAGGGAAACAGAAGTCCAAAGCTCAATAAACGAATCAGACAAATAAAAAATAAATACAACATAGAAAACAATGTGTCGGAACCATTAGCTGCCCATCATAAGCTCCAAATACAACAGATAGCAGGGGAAAAAACGATTATGAGGCCAACAACAGAGGAAAGCAAAATGAACAGTTTGAAAACAACCAGAAGAAGTTCTACAGAGAACGAGGGAAACAGAAACAAAATGTAGCAAGTCCCCTAAAAAAGAGGATCTTGAAAAATTGTGGAAAGGGATATATGAAGACGAGAGAGAACACTGCAAGGAAGCACGATGGATACGAAACCTGGAAGAGAAGAAACAACATCTCGAGGAAATGCCCCAAGTAATAATTGATGCGGAAATGATTAGACAACAATTTGCAAAGATGGCAAACTTCAAAATCCCTGGGCCACATGGGATAACAAACTTTTGGTTTTAACAACTGTATGCTCTCCACCCTCGCTACACTCAAGTATTTAACAAACTCATCAAAGGGGAACAGCTAACGGATCAATGGTTCACAGAAGGCAACAGTGTTCTCATCCCAAAATGTAAGGCCTAAGTCACACATAGGCGGATATTTTGGCGACTGCCGGCGATCAAGATTTTTTGGCGACTACTGGCGATTTCGGGCGGTCAAATATGGTCAGGCGGCAGTATGGCGACTGCAGGCGGCCACATTGCGACTGCATTGCGATGACGCCCCGAGTGGGATGGCGACTGTTGAAGATCGACGACGACTGCATTGCGGATGCACAGCGGCAGCGTGGCGACAGTCTGGCGGCTAGATTACGACCGATGGCGGATCGCGGCGACTGCATTGGGGCCGGATGGCGGTTTACTCCGACGTCCGCAAGACTGCAATAAGACTGCCGGCGATTGGAGACGATTCACACAACTTTTTAAATCTTTATTTCTCTATTTTACATTTCACTTTATTCACTTCAATGATGTATGACATGAAGCATAAAGATGTTTGATGTACAATAAGAAAGTTAATAAAGATGTATCATTGTAATGTAATAATCAAACTTTTCTGCAGGGAGAGAGAATGGAAATAAAGTCCAACAACTTATTCCCACTGGTCCCAAGTCCCATAAATAAAGTTTCCAAAGGACCAAAGTCCCAAATATAAAGTTCCCAAAGGTCCCAAGTCCAAACAATAAAGCCATATCCTTGTTGGCACCACAGGACCTCACTCCACGGAGACCCTCACACCATCCTGTCTTGCCATGGAATCGTGGTATGTCGTAATGCAGTCGCCAGGCAGTCGTATCTCTGTCGCCAATGGCCGTAACTCAGCCGCCACTAGTCCTACTGCTGTCGTCGTCAGTCTCCCATAGCCGCAGGAGAGACGTGGCAGTTCTTCTGTAGTCGATATGCAGCCGCAACAGTGTCGGCCCGTAGTCGGGAAGATGCCGCAGGAAGGCCGTGTAGGGGAAGTAGTGGGGGAGACTCAAGACTCCAATGACCGGACACAGGTTTTACAAAAGGTCTGGTTTATTAACTGGTTATTCACTTCATTCCATTACCAAATAATACCGCTTAATTCAATGGACCAGGTTAACTCTTTTCGCATGGTCCTTCTCGTTCGGCCGATGTTCCTCCGCCATTCCCGTCGGGCAGAGGTTCTGATGATGGGCGCTCGTTCGCTCCGTCGAGCAGGAGTTATCGTGGCAAGTCTCCCTGACTCAACGTTTGCTCTGGTTTATATGGACAAGCTGGAGTTAATCCCCTGTCCGCTGAACGTTAATCCTTTCTCCGCTAATGCCCTGAGGTCATGCATGCACCAAGTCCTGGCATCAGCTCGCTCCCCTCCTGCTGCGAGTTCCGTTTACCAAACGATAGGGGGGTGCTCCAGCCAGGGGCTGTGACCAGGTGGACAAGAGATTACCATGTGCGTGCACATTCTTGGCATCCATTTACGAAATCGTTACCAGTCTTTACTCAATAAGTTACACTGAGTTACACTTCCACAATTCCCTCATCTTTTTGTTTTTGTTTATATTAACCATTAATCTAAACATCAATATAAGTAAACAGTCAATCACTACAAGTAAACATCATTACAAGTATAAGTAAATAATCAATCACTGCAAGTAAACATCATTACGAGTATAAGTAAATAATCAATCACTGCAAGTAAACATCATTACGAGTATAAGTAAATAATCATAACTTTGGTAATCAAATTCCCTTAGGCATACACCGTCATCCTGCAAGAATCACAAAACATCTCGTTGGTCATTGACTCCTTCCATATTGTTCAATCTATTGCATTTGCATCACAAATATCTTTTCAAAACAACACTTCACCATCACCAAGATACAACAATTTCACTTCATTTTCAAGTTTTGTAAAGCATCTGCACCATCTGGCAAAAACGTTTGCCTCCACACAAATGTTGACTTTGTTTGAAAGGTAGGGCTGATCACTTGTGTTTGAATCCAGGTATGAAACATTTTCTCCTAATGTCTTCATAGCTCCTGCACTACTTCGTGTAGGATTTCGCTGTTGTGGTAACATTGCGGAGTCATAGACTGACCCTGCTCTCCTTGTAGCATTCTTGCCACTTTTTTTTTTGCTGTGAACCATAATGATTCCTTGAACAAGGCCTTCGCCCAGTTGTAGTCGACTTGCCTCCTCCCTCATTATGAGTGGGCAGCAAGTATTGGTGTGACGTTGATTGGCCAGCAAGATGTGGAACAGGGATGCCGGATGCATCCACAATGATGTTGGGACCATGGTGTTCAGGTCATTCATGGTCCATACCAGGAGTGGCCCGCAAAATCGTGCACAGCTGTTGTGAAAAGGCACAGCCATTGGTTTGCAGCTCCATGCTGGCTCCCCGGAAGTTGGTGAAGTAATAACATATGTCCCCGCATTTCACAGAGGTTGCAGGTAAAATGTCGTTGTCCTGCAACTTCTGATGTGATGAATGTTCGAAGCCTTCGAACAAGAGTAAGTGATCGCCTTTCTTTCATATGTTGCAGTGTGATCCAGGCAAATGGTCACATAAATTTCCTTGGTGAAGGTAAGCATTCATCTCCAAGTTACACGGGAGAATGTCTTCATCATTCTTTGAGAAAGAGGGTGTATGCCACGATTAACTTCATTTTTTTAGCCACAAATTTTCTTTCTCGAACTTCTTCCCAATTCCGTTAGCACTCCCTTCAAAATGTGATCTCGTCTTATCCTTATGCTCAGTCACATCTGAATCTGCTTTCCACACACACTGAATCAGATAGGGTACATCTTACCATGAAATCAGCATAATCATGTATATCTTCCGACAGTTTCACATTCAACAATTTGTTGTTTTCCCTTACAACATTCAAAAAGTTATATTCATTTATATGCGTCACACAAATAATATTCAATCAGGTATGTATTTCACTACTAAACTAAGAATAGCATCCACAATTGCTTTCAGGTTAATATAGTTCAAAAATTAGCTTGTGCAGGTATTTTAGCACTACTCTAAGAAAATAAATTGTATATGATTACAATCACAAACAGGAATATCTAATTCCAAACAAAAATTTTCCCAAACCAACAAATTAAGCATAATGTATTATTACCATAATTCCTCTCCACTTTTTCTTTTCCCCTTTTTTTTTTCTCTAACAGTGTGTCACTCGTGGTGATATGAGTTCACTGATATTGTGATTGACACAACTCATAACATTGTCGTTATGCCATTATCTTAATTCTACTGTTTATGTCGCCATAAAAGTCTTCCTTTTCTGGTTCCACATTTCTTTCCTCATTTGTCACTTCATGCGTTATCATCGTGTTGTTGGTTACCTTATTCAAACACACCGTCACTAAGGCTTTCAAGCAAGCCACCACTAAAACAATTGCCAATATAACTACTAAACCAACAAACAAGTCTGCTACTCCTTGTATATATTCATACCTATGACATAGTTATATGTTGATGACATTCAACATTATATACCAAACTAACAAGCTTCCTAAAAGGTAAATAAAGAAAATCCCTTAATTTGTAACATAAATCAGATTATTTGTCTTACCCTGATCCCCCTATCTCCCGGGGTTGAACTCAATCCCCTGATCATGAGTGTAGTTGTGATACATTTTTTCACTCATGTTGTATTAATATCAGCAGGTAATTGTATGTCATGTAGGCAAATAAATGTCACTATCCCAAGTAGGAATATCACATGTTGAAAATGTAATGTTTATCAATGCAAGGGGTGTTAAAATGTAATTCAAATGACTGTAAATCACGACTATCATTTATCTGCCACTGAATGTTCTGCTGGGCTGCTAGGTGCAGCCTTATTTTCTGTGGGATCGTCCACCTTAGCCCCATGTGCTTGTTTGCAATGAGGGGCATGAATCCAACTTTCTATTTTGGGTCCATATTTTTTTTTTTTTTTTTTTTTTTTTATCAATCTACTATGGTTTATCATTTCGTTCCAAGATACCGCAACCAAAGGTTTTAACCAAAGCTCTACCAAACTATTTCCAATTTGAACAAAAAATGCCAGTGAAACAATGATTCGAAGAATTAACTTCAAGGGGTCAATAAATTTATTCTATAGCCAGATCTAATTTTCCCATCCAATAGTTTGCCTTGCCACATGTCATATTATAACACTTTAACAAACCTTCGAAAAATGTTTCCCATCTCAACAAATTTCCTTTTTTTTTCAAATAGCCATGTGTAACTTACGTATTTAACTACAATTTCCTCTCAATTTGTTTGGCCTAACTGGCCGCAAAAGTGGCTGCCAGCATGCAGTACCGTTTTTTATCTACCAAGGAAGTGTTCGTCCACACAAGACCTCTACCAAAATGTTGTTTGTAAAAACAAATCTGGGATTTCTGATTACATGGATGCACACTCTCAGGACATTTTCAGGCTGCTGTTAACAATCCACTACGATAACTTAATTCCTTTACCCACAATCAAATAATTAGTACAAATTGAGGATATTATCCCTATCACATTCTTTTATAGATTCATTATGTTGGATCTAATTTTTTCCCAATAATTTTCCACTGCTGTAAGGCAGAACAATAGCTCTCATAAGTCTTTGTAATATCTCACTTCATTTACCCAGCATCGAAGAATTTATTTACTATCCATTCCCATCTGTTAACCAGTGACTTTGTTTGAACTCCAAAACTTAATTTGATGAATCCCATGTGTACAGCTACCACTTATTGAAACCCATACTTTTGTAGAAAATATCCAAGTAAGTGTTTTTATTTTAAACCCCCTTAACTGTTGCTCATCCATTTCTATGCACCCAGTGAGTACTACTGACACCAGTATGCCAATATAGGTGTGCGAGTTTAACAAATATGTTGCAGGTGCACGTGACATCGCGTTCTGAGTATAAATAACGTAACAGCGCGTTCATGTCTGCCCCTTGGTTTAAGATTCACAATGCATTCCGTTTTAAAACTCACAATAGTTCAAATCAGCAAGATTTTCTTTACTATTTTCCCATATCATCTATGCCTAATACACATCCATACATACAGCACAATTTATATGCTGATAAAATTCAAGTTTATATATATATATATATATATATATATATATATATATATATATATATATATATATATATATAAATCCATGAGCAGAGTATTCTGGGAAGTCAGTGTAAGACCTCTCCCAAATTTGGCTAATTTTGTACTCCCTCATTTCTTTTTATGAAGCTCATATCCATAAATAGCTGTTATTCTCATATAAATTCTATCAAAATGGAATCCCCAAATTACTCACAATTTTACTATTAATTAATGGCTGCTCATAACCCAGCACATCAAATCTTTATATTCCATCTCCCTTGACAAAAGAGATAATGTTCATAATCAAATTATATTTCTATTTTATTTTACGGATTCTCTGCATATTCAATCCCATCCACATAAAACTATCCATTTCCAGACAGGCACACTGTCGGTGTCAACAATCTTGTAAGATTGATACACAAAACAATAAAAAACACTAACATTGACACACAAAAATACACACACACATGCATTATGCGTATTTGTTTGCGTTGGAACTATTATTTACAGATCAAGATGGGTGTCAATTTTATTTCAATTTCATAAAATTTGTCCTTCAATTTTAGAAATGCTAATACACAAATGGACCAAAAAGTTTATTCTTAGAAAACCCCTATGATGTCACATTGAAATTACCCTTTCAGTTCCCACAATAATTTATCCAAATTTGACTACACAACCATTTACATGTCAGTCGACCACTGACTTATCAATCATGCGGAACACTAGTCCGAAATTCCCACCTGACCATCATGTGACCCTTGTCACTTGGTTTCAAAAATTTGCAAAGCAATTGTTCCAACTTTGTACATTTAAAATTGTGTGCCCAACATAAAAGATCCAATTTCGGCATGTGATCAATTAATTACTAATTTGCTTACAAGCAAAAGAAAAAAATGAATAATTCTTGCTCCGAAAACTTTTCAGACCCAAGAATCATCGACAGTTATTCATGTTTGTCCAGTAATCTAATTTGTTGAGGCCAATCGTCATTTGGGATTTGTCGCAATGAAGGCCTAATCATTGTCTGAGGTATGTGTCAGCACTGGTACCCTTGATCTTGGTTTCCCCTATTAACTTGTCTTCCTTTTGGTATACGGACATCCTCTTTTCCAATGTCCCATCCGTCCACACTTGAAACACCGGTTTCTGTCGTTGTCTGATCTGTGCACCTGTGCACTTGTATTGCTGGGCTGCATCTCTACATCCCTGAGTTGCCACTGCAATCTCTCGTTATCTCCTGAAACACGAAAAAATTCTCTGTACCGTCCTTTTTGGGGAGACAACTGGAAATCAGATGGGACAACTGTCACTTTCATTCCTAATTTCGAGGGCAGTTGTGCATTTGTCTTCTCCACTGTATCCTGTATCCTTTTTATTTTAAGTTCTAGATCCGTTATCCGTTCTTGCTGTTCCCGTTGTCTGGATTCACCATCCCAAAGATGGAATGCAAGCCAGTCTACCGTTAGATTCTGTCTCTTCCTGGCTTTCAATCTTTGTTCCAATCTTTCCAATCGACTTCGCTCAAATGTACCATCTCTTGGAAACTCCTCATCATGTCCCTTTGTCCACAAATACCAATTCTCGACCTGCCTTATAGCTTCGGCACCATAACGGTCGTACATATGATGTGTACAAGTACCTTTTTGTGGAATCTCTGGTTGTCCTTGTGTATTCTTGCAGGCTCCATTTCCCATTCTGCCTTTTATCAAAGTAGCGTTGGATGTGTTGTAGCTTGTTCCAGGTTCCTCTAAAGCTTCACTCGTACCTCCAGGAAGGATCTCTCCACCTGTTCACACGGTGATTTCCAGAGAATCTCCCTCAGCTGTGGCTTTTGCACAATCCAATCTCACAGATCAGTATTTGCAGATGAGCCGGAGGGTCAGTATGAAATGGGTGAATCCTCAGGTGTCCGCTCTGTTGACGGGGAAATCACACAATGGTAACCGCACATATATATCTGTATATAAACTCACCACCTTGCTCAATTTTCCCAGGTTGTCTCCACATTGATAATATCTCGCAAATATATCAAAGCTTCTTTCTTGAGACCGCATTTTCATCAATCAAACAATCAATATATTCAATTCAATTTATTCAGTTCAATTTATTCAGTTAAATTTATTCAATTAAATTCAATCAATTAGATTCAATCAATCAACAATTCAATCAATTATTCAATTTCAATTAATTCATCAATATTCATCAATAAATCAAATTAATCATTTTGGATGACTCCTTGCATAAGCCCTTTCCCCAATGATGTCAGGACAGGTCCATCCATTGACTGAGATCGATTTTCATCGGTCGTCACCTCTGGTTCGTACCTCATGTCAATTGATGAATCACCGTCCTGTCCTAGGGTCATATCTGACATATTTCCCCATTTTGCCTGGTCTCCACAAATTTTCTTTGCAACCACTAAAGGCAACTCATCCTTCATTCGTGAGACAGCCAAAATGGATGGCAGATATTAAAGTTCATTGGGAAAAATATCTCATCATTTTTTCCTTTAATAGTACCCAAAATCTCTTGGCAAATTAAATTTCGTAAAACTCCTGAAATAAGACTGTAAAATTCCTTCAATCATGCTAAATTTTGAAACTCCATCGCTTGTAACACCCAATTTATCCCATAGGGCTTGAAAGTTCTTTCCCAAGTTCATGCAATCATTCTGCATTTGAACCCTATGATATCATTCATAATAATCATCATGATTTTATAGTCATGGTCATATCATAATCATCTATTTAAAACGAACATTTCCTTTATCACCACAGCTATGTGGTATAATCAACAATAGAATAAAACTGTACATAGCAACAGGCTACCTCATGGCCACTTAGTATACCTATTGACAATAAGTCATAACAATATCGAATAATCATTGAACAATTAAAAAATCGCTTCCACTGCTCCAGCCGCAGCATTCGTCATTTTGTCTGCTCATCCGCATGACCAAAACGAAATAAAGGGAGCTCAACCATTACACAGCGCTTTTAATGGCGCATGCCATAGGAACTCAACGCAATTTCGACTCGGCCAGAAAACGAGCAAATTTTGCAGGATGTTAACTGGAATTAGTCGTGAAAATATATCCAAAATACACAAAAATACACACCCACAAAAATAAACAACAAAACCCAAACAAACCCAAGGTCGACCATATTACACAATTAAATTACACCTTAAATTATTCATTAAATTACTCATTAAATTACTCATTAAATTACTCATTAAATTACATCATTTCAGCATCGTATTGATTGCTGAAATGTTCATGGGTTTGAACACACCTTGAAAGAGGTATGCTTTGCGGTTTTGCCCACCTACCACGTTTAATTAAATTACATCATTTCAGCATCGTATTGATTGCTGAAATGTTCATGGGTTTGAACACACCTTAAAAGAGGTATGCTTTGCGGTTTTGCCCACCTACCACGTTTAATTAAATTACATCATTTCAGCATCGTATTGATTGCTGAAATGTTCATGGGTTTGAACACACCTTAAAAGAGGTATGCTTTGCGGTTTTGCCCACCTACCACGTTGAATTAAATTACATCATTTCACTTAAAAAAACATCGCTTCTACTGCTCCAGCCGCAGCATTCGTCACTTTGTCTGCTCATCCGCATGACCAAAACGAAATAAAGGGAGCTCAACCATTACACAGTGCTTTTAATGGCGCATGCCATAGGAACTCAACGCAATTTCGACTCGGCCAGAAAACGAGCAAATTTTGCAGGATGTTAACTGGAATTAGTCGTGAAAATATATCCAAAATACACAAAAAATACACACCCACACAAATAAACAACATTTATTCCGTTCAACAGAACAAACATTTCCTCTATCATGACATGCATGTCTTCAAAATTATATGACCAAGAGAAAAAGTAAAACTAATTAAAACTGCGGGCAGTGATGATCCGGGGACCATACCGCTCCATCCTGATTGGACGAGTGCGTGCTAGAGTCGTTAACAACGACAGTCCAGATCCGATTGTTCAAAATTTCAACTCAATCGATCGAAAAATGAACGCAGGGATGCATTTTAAAGGTGCAGTGGCACTAACTGAGTTGCCACGAATATGGCCACGAAATTGCCAATATGGCCAACACAAAATATTTTCCTTAATCAATTGGCTCATAGCATAACCAATCTGCAAGTATTTCATCCGAAGATGTATCTCTGAGGACTTTTAATTAAATAAGTCATTTATAAATCAACGAGTTAATTTATTAAATGATTAATCAATAAATCAAAATTTTCCTTGACAGCCACATCACTTGGTCAGTGTCATGTCCAAATATCAGCTTCCTTACTCAAAAGGTGCCTGAGTTAATGTAATGTAATTACTGTAATAAGATTACTGCAATTACTGTAATGATTACTGTAATTACTGTAATTACCGGAACTGTAATTACTGTAATTACCCCAGGTAATTACTGTAATGTAATTACTGTAATTTAATAAGAAATGTAATTAATTAAATAAGTACTTCCTTAATCGCTAATAATTAAATAACTCGTGAATTCTTATCCGATTTACTTAACATTTGAGTGTCCCCAAAACGTTGGAGCAAAACGTTGCAACAACGAAAGTGAAACGTTGTAGCGACGTTGTGGAAACGTCAGCAAAACCCAACATTTAAATGTTCCCAAAACGTTGGAGCAAAACGTTGCAACAACGAAAGTGAAACGTTGTGGCGACGTTGTGGAAATGTCAGCAAAACCCAACATTTAAATGTTTCCCAAAACGTTGGAGCAAAACGTTGCAACAACGAAAGTGAAACGTTGTGGCGACGTTGTGGAAACGTCAGCAAAACCCAACATTTAAATGTTCCCAAAACGTTGGAGCAAAACGTTGCAACAACGAAAGTGAAACGTTGTGGCGACGTTGTGGAAACGTCAGCAAAACCCAACATTTAAATGTTTCCCAAAACGTTGGAGCAAAACGTTGCAACAACGAAAGTGAAACGTTGTGGCGACGTTGTGGAAACGTCAGCAAAACCCAACATTTAAATGTTCCCAAAACGTTGGAGCAAAACGTTGCAACAACGAAAGTGAAACGTTGTGGCGACGTTGTGGAAACGTCAGCAAAACCCAACATTTGAATGTTCCCAAAACGTTGGA
This sequence comes from Myxine glutinosa, assembly GCF_964187855.1. Taxonomy (NCBI): domain Eukaryota; kingdom Metazoa; phylum Chordata; class Myxini; order Myxiniformes; family Myxinidae; genus Myxine; species Myxine glutinosa. Next base: position 82,244,310 of record NC_136265.1, on the reverse strand, counting down.
GCAAAACGTTGCAACAACGAAAGTGAAACGTTGTGGCGACGTTCTGGAAACGTCAGCAAAACCCAACATTTAAATGTTCCCAAAACGTTGGAGCAAAACGTTGCAACAACGAAAGTGAAACGTTGTGGCGACGTTGTGGAAACGTCAGCAAAACCCAACATTTGAATGTTCCCAAAACGTTGGAGCAAAACGTTGCAACAACGAAAGTGAAACGTTGTGGCGACGTTGTGGAAACGTTAGCACAACCCAACATTTGAATGTTCCCAAAACGTTGGAGCAAAACGTTGCAACAACGAAAGTGAAACGTTGTGGCGACGTTGTGGAAACGTCAGCAAAACCCAACATTTGAATGTTCCCAAAACGTTGGAGCAAAACGTTGCAACAACGAAAGTGAAACGTTGTGGCGACGTTGTGGAAACGTCAGCAAAACCCAACATTTAAATGTTCCCAAAACGTTGGAGCAAAACGTTGCAACAACGAAAGTGAAACGTTGTGGCGACGTTGTGGAAACGTCAGCAAAACCCAACATTTGAATGTTCCCAAAACGTTGGAGCAAAACGTTGCAACAACGAAAGTGAAACGTTGTGGCGACGTTGTGGAAACGTCAGCAAAACCCAACATTTAAATGTTCCCAAAACGTTGGAGCAAAACGTTGCAACAACGAAAGTGAAACGTTGTGGCGACGTTGTGGAAACGTCAGCAAAACCCAACATTTGAATGTTCCCAAAACGTTGGAGTAAAACGTTGCAACAACGAAAGTGAAACGTTGTGGCGACGTTGTGGAAACGTTAGCACAACCCAACATTTGAATGTTCCCAAAACGTTGCAACAACGAAAGTGAAACGTTGTGGCGACGTTGTGGAAACGTCAGCAAAACCCAACATTTGAATGTTCCCAAAACGTTGGAGCAAAACGTTGCAACAACGAAAGTGAAACGTTGTGGCGACGTTGTGGAAACGTCAGCAAAACCCAACATTTAAATGTTCCCAAAACGTTGGAGCAAAACGTTGCAACAACGAAAGTGAAACGTTGTGGCGACGTTGTGGAAACGTCAGCAAAACCCAACATTTGAATGTTCCCAAAACGTTGGAGCAAAACGTTGCAACAACGAAAGTGAAACGTTGTGGCGACGTTGTGGAAACGTTAGCACAACCCAACATTTGAATGTTCCCAAAACGTTGCAACAACGAAAGTGAAACGTTGTGGCGACGTTGTGGAAACGTCAGCAAAACCCAACATTTGAATGTTCCCAAAACGTTGGAGCAAAACGTTGCAACAACGAAAGTGAAACGTTGTGGCGACGTTGTGGAAACGTCAGCAAAACCCAACATTTAAATGTTCCCAAAACGTTGGAGCAAAACGTTGCAACAACGAAAGTGAAACGTTGTGGCGACGTTGTGGAAACGTCAGCAAAACCCAACATTTGAATGTTCCCAAAACGTTGGAGCAAAACGTTGCAACAACGAAAGTGAAACGTTGTGGCGACGTTGTGGAAACGTTAGCACAACCCAACATTTGAATGTTCCCAAAACGTTGCAACAACGAAAGTGAAACGTTGTGGCGACGTTGTGGAAACGTCAGCAAAACCCAACATTTGAATGTTCCCAAAACGTTGGAGCAAAACGTTGCAACAACGAAAGTGAAACGTTGTGGCGACGTTGTGGAAACGTTAGCACAACCCAACATTTGAATGTTCCCAAAACGTTGGAGCAAAACGTTGCAACAACGAAAGTGAAACGTTGTGGCGACGTTGTGGAAACGTTAGCACTACCCAACATTTGAATGTTCCCAAAACGTTGGAGCAAAACGTTGCAACAACGAAAGTGAAACGTTGTGGCGACGTTGTGGAAACGTTAGCACAACCCAACATTTGAATGTTCCCAATTTATCCCATTAAAATCCCATTAAAATCTTCAGACAAACCACCAGCAATATTATTCCTAGGACTAAAATTACCAGGACCATTATCAAACATTTATCAAAATATTAGGACCATCATCAAACCAATGAATGACTCAATCCTTTAATGACTACATCCAAACCCAGACATTTTGAGTTCCGTAACTTTAATACTTCAAATTTTCCATTCCTTCCCTTCCTGATCCTTAGATGTAGGGATGGGTTCTTTTTAGGATCATGTTGCATCGAGCATTATTTTCCAAAACAGTGTGAACATTAAACCACACCATTACCTCTGACATCCCACCATTTACACCAGCTTTCCCATGATGTCGCGATATGACCCCATAATCCCACAAAACTCTTCGTTGCTTTAACATCCAATCTGAAAATTCTCATTTAACCCGTTCAAAGAACGTCCATTTCGCAAAATCGAACCAACCACAACCTTCGCCATTAATATCTATTGTAAGCGTGCCGAATCAGTAAGCATCACCCCTCCTATGAGCCTCGACCAGAGGGTGGTTGTTACTCACAAACACTCGTCGCTAGCTGTTCCATTGTCTGCCGATTCCCACTCTGCTGCCGATTTCCACTGAGCCATCAGAGTGGAATTTGGAATTTTTTTATTTCTCTGAGCTCATGAAAGTGGTGGCAATGGGTGGTCTGCCATTGCTTTCCACAAAAGCATCTTTCACCTTTCAATAAAATATTTGTACCAACCATATCTGCGAGTATGGGGCGCAGAGAAAATACACAAAAAGCAACAGCCCTGGCTTTGCTTCCTGGAAGCTTCCTGGAAGCTTCCTGCAAAACGCTTTGCTTCTCGCAAAACGTCCGCCAATGGGAACTAGAGGGAGGGGAGGGAGAAGGAGCGGGAGCAAGAGACAGGGTGCCGGAATGGACATGAGGGACAATGAGGGACAGTGAGGGAGTGTTGGTATGCAATTTTCATCCAATCGCCATCTTTCACAATAATTCTGGACCGGCATGAGGTGGGGTTGTCTGTCATGAATTTATTTGTTGATCGAACGAGTTTTAGACATGGCGGGAAAACTGAAAAAACTTTTTTTTTCCCCCACCCCCTTTTTTTTTTTTTTTTTTTTTTTACTTTGGACCCATGGCTTTCGTCCTACACAATTCCGTTTAATTTGTCTAAATCCGACCAGTCGTTCCAAAGATATAAGCCGTTTTGTCGCAATACCATAAATTGGAATGAGGTAAAAATATATATATATATAAATATAATTCCATTTCCCGGCTCCCTGTCGCACGCTGAGCAAGTCGCGTGCTTTGAGCAAGTGCAAAAAAAAAACAAAAAAAAAAACTACTTTACACGTGTACGGGTGTGTAAACGATTGTACCGGCCTTACACGACTTGGAAGCAAATGGTCGCATGGTGCACGCATGCTCCGTTTGCTCCCAGGTCACAGTAAGGCCCTTAATGACCAGCGCCGACCTGGTGCATTTTATTTAGACAGCGCAAAAAATACGTATTTACAGAAATCATTTAGAAAAAACACGAATAATAGCTACAGTCGTTTATCGAAGTACCATTCGTGATGGGTCACGCCACCTATATCGCGGCATCGGTGCGCAAGGAACCCCCAGGACCACCTCCTCCCCCATGTATGTACAAAACTATTCCCAAGTTCGTAAATCATATTGGACAAAAACAAGACACACTCACCTTTTAAAGACTTGTTTGTGTACAATTGATGTCAGCGGTGCCTCCAAATTGTAGGGGAAGTAGTGGGGGAGACTCAAGACTCCAATGACCGGACACAGGTTTTACAAAAGGTCTGGTTTATTAACTGGTTATTCACTTCATTCCATTACCAAATAATACCGCTTAATTCAATGGACCAGGTTAACTCTTTTCGCATGGTCCTTCTCGTTCGGCCGATGTTCCTCCGCCATTCCCGTCAGGCAGAGGTTCTGATGATGGGCGCTCGTTCGCTCCGTCGAGCAGGAGTTATCGTGGCAAGTCTCCCTGACTCAACGTTTGCTCTGGTTTATATGGACAAGCTGGAGTTAATCCCCTGTCCGCTGAACGTTAATCCTTTCTCCGCTAATGCCCCGAGGTCATGCATGCACCAAGTCCTGGCATCAGCTCGCTCCCCTCCTGCTGCGAGTTCCGTTTACCAAACGATAGGGGGGTGCTCCAGCCAGGGGCTGTGACCAGGTGGACAAGAGATTACCATGTGTGTGCACATTCTTGGCATCCATTTACGAAATCGTTACCAGTCTTTACTCAATAAGTTACACTGAGTTACACTTCCACAGCCGTATGGCATTCGCATCTCTGCCGTGCTAGCTGGTGGGGCGATGCTGGGGCGATTGCGGAAGAATATGAGCGACTGGGTTGCGGCCGCTTTATGGTCTTATTACGGATACCGACGACAGCATGGCGGTTCCATCACGACAGCATGGCGGATTTTTTTCGAGGACGACTGAGCGCGCCGTTTTAAAACATTTAAAAATATATTTTGCTCCTTTGCGGCTCTTGCCGACTGCAGCCGACCTGGGGAGGATAACCACGACTACAGAAGACCGTCCATTACGGTTTCATTACGATTGCCGGCGGGTGGTGGCGATTTTTCCAGTCGCCAGTAGTCGCCAACAAATCCGCCTATGTGTGACCTAGGCTTAATGAAGCCCATCTACCCCACAAATATAGACCGATAACATGCTTAACAACAGCAGACAAACTTTTAACGGGATTAATTACCGATGAAATTTACGAACACCTCACTCAGCAAGGTACGAACACCTCACTCAGCAAGGAGCTTTAAAGACAGAACAGAAAGGATGTAAGAGAGAATGCTATGGAACAGCAGACCATTTGTGGAACGACAGAACGACAGATAGGTTATTTAACAAGACCAGACTCGAAAACTGCAAGCTTTGACAAACCAACTTATCCACAACCTGGATGGATATACAAAAAAGCCTTTGATAGTGTCCCACATTAATGGATTATAAAATGCATGCAAGTATATAAAGTTAACCCCCAAATAGTCACACTGATAGAGAAAGCAATGACGCCGTGGAATACAACACTGATAATACCTCACATGGAAGGAAAAATTGGGATCCCAGGGGTGAAGATACGACGTGGTATCTTACAAGGTGACAGACAGCCTTTTCCCCCTCCTGTTTTCTCTGGCTCTGGACCCACTGAGTAAACTTATCAATGAACAAGGACACGGATACAATCTAACGTCCAAAATAAAAATGACCAAAGAACTTACAAAGGTGAAGCATCTACTGTGCATGGATGACCTAAACTGTTTACACCGAATGATAACAAATCAGCAGAACAACTCACACTAGTTAAGTTGTACTTGTAGGACATTCCAATGGAATTTGGTCTTGACAAAGGCACCAAATGCTCATTTCTATCTGGTAAAACAAAGAGAACACATAATATCTCCATCAATGATATTACAACAATACAGGAACTAGAAAAGGAAGCATCCTACAAATACCTCCGAAAAGAAGACCCCCCCCAGGTGAAACACAAAAAAATGCATAAATGTAATCAGCAAAGAGTGTCTACGTAGAATAAGACTAATTCTGAAATCAGACCGCTCTCCAATAAACAAAATCAAAGCTGTAAACCAACTCACAGTACCTGGTATTCCAGTACAGGTGTGCAATTATCAACTGGCCACAATTGGAAAACAACCACTTCGACACCAAAACAAGGAAACTTTGAACTATTCATCAACTATGCCTCAAAAACCAATGCATTCCGAGGTTTTACTTGCCGAGACGAGGAGGAGGCGGTCTGATGGAGCTGAATCAAGTGCACAGAACATTGTGTGTTGGACTAGCGGAGTATGTGAAAAGCTCTGAAAAGACTATCGAATGATATTTGTGCACGGGACACTATACTAATGGCTTTAAGAAAATGGCGGGGTTGAGCCAATCGGACAAATGAATGTTTTGTGGAGTACAAACACAAAATACGAGTCACCTCCTTTCGGTATGTAAAAAAACTCATGTCGGAACAGTTGTACACATAAAGGCATGATGTTGTCTGCAGTCATCCACTGGGACATCTGTAAACATTTCAACATTCCGGTCCCAGAACAATCATGGAAACGAACCAAATTCCATCTTGAAAATGAACACATTGTGCTCACACATGACAAGATGATCCCATCAAGTGGAGACATTGCAGTCGGACATAGTGCGTCTGTTTAACCTCATCCGATCCATGGGCCGCTGGCTATCACCCGGATTGATCAAGCCTCCGCATTCAGGTCTCTTACTAATGACAAGCTCCTACAAGATTACCGCATCTCCCTTGAGCTTGGGCATGCCAAAAACCCCAACAAAAACCCTGTCTCTGAGAAATCCATTCAGGAATTGGAAACTGAATTACTCCATCACGACCCGTTTGGAGGTCCAGTTTCTCCTTGGCAGGTTTCCATGGCTACTGCCCAATTAAACTCGCATATCATGTCTCGCGATTTGTCTGCATGGGAAATGTGGACTCAATGTGACCAGCTCACCAACCATCAGATTCTGATCTTGGATCAGAACCTTATCCGAGAGCAGCCTGCCCAACGTTCCAAGAACCATACTTATGTGGAGAAGTCTTAGTTCCCATCAGCAAACGGTTCTGCCACTCTGACAGTTCATGCTGGAGACCTGGTGTACTTGCACTCAGATGGATCCAAGTCTCGCGCATGGGATCCTTAACGCGTTGTATCTGTGGATTGGAACTAGTGTGATATCCGCAAGTTTGCTGGCTCTCGAATTCGACGCTCAATGTACCATGTACGAAAATCTGAGTGTTACAAGGTACCCACGTGGACCACACCTGCCATCACACATCCTCACAAAGGTTCCTGTGATGATTCTCTCTGTGATGAAGGCAACTCGGAGGGGCGACCTATCGCTCTCCCCGATCCAACTCATGGACCTTCCATTCTCTCAACTCCAGCTGAACGTGTTCTGCCGCCACGTCCCTCTCCAGCTGTTCTGCCCTCTATGTTTGATCACCCCTGTGATTCCCAGGTTCAACGCCATGGTGATGAAAGCACGGCAACCAGGTCACCTCCTATCAGGAGATCAGGACATCTGCGTTCACTCTCCAAACACTTGGATGACTACGTTCTTGATGGATGAGCAGTTGCACATGTGTCAACCAATGGGCCAGAATAATCCCCAAGCGTCTGAGAAGAATCTATCTAGTGATGTCGTCTTTCCGTTAAGCCTGGCATTGTCAGTTTACTCCCATCAGACACATGAACAAATACTGTTCTGGTTTACCATTTTTTTGTCATGTCCCAGCAATGCAGTGTTTCATACTTTACTTTACAAAACTCCCCCTCACCCCTCCCCTTAAAAACTCCACCTCACCCCTCCTCTTCAAACTCCTCCCCTACCCCTCCCATTTAAAATTCCTCCCCCAACCTCTCCCCTTAAAATCTCCGCCCCCCCCCCCCCCGACCATCTTTCTCCAATTCTTCCCCCTTCCCCTCAAAGCTGTCTTCTCCCCACTTTGTCTCACTTCTATCTCATACCTCCACCTCCTCCATCCTTCTACTTTCCTCTGCCCCTCCTCTAACAACCCCTCACTGTGCCTCATCCCATCACCATCAAACCTTTTGTCCTCTTCATCCTTCCCTTTCTTGTCACTCTTTTGCAATCTCTGACACACTATCAACAGCTCTCCCTACCTCCCCCTCTCATCCTTCATCTGACCCCACCCCTCCCCTCCCTTGTCCTGCATCCGATGCTCCCCCTCCATCTTCATTAATGGTATGGACCTCAAATATCTGGGGCCTTCGCTCAAACCTGATTGATCTCTCCATTCAGGTTGCTTCTGACAGTCCAGACTTGATCTGCTTAACAGAAACTTTCCTCCTTCAAGATGTCTCTGATTCCTTAATATCTCTTCCTGGTCTCCCATCTCTACTGCCTCTGACATCAACTCTTCCTGGGAATTCTTCCAAAGTAAATTGCTCTCTCTCATGCACAGATTTATCCCATCTCGTCTTCAGTTGTCATACCCTTACTCCCGTCCATTGTACACTGAATCATGTGGTGAGGCACTTGCCCTGAAACAACTTGCCTTTGCCTCTTGGAAGGCAAATCCAACTGAAGGCAATCTCAGTTCCTTCCACCAAGCTCGGAACAAGTGCGTGTGTATCCTCAGGTGTGCCAGGAGGCACTATCTCTCCACACTCAAGAATGAACTCTCAAACCTGTCTCCTTCCTCCAAATCCTGGTGGCGTCTGGTCAAATCTGTTTCTGGTGTTTGTTCCCCCTCCATCTCCTCCCTTACCTCAAATGGCTACACAGTTGACACCACACGGGACAAAGCCGAATGCCTCAACTCTGTGTTTGCCTCAAAGTCTTGTGTCCCAAACCCATTTCTCTCTGTATACACCTTACCCAGTCGTACCCAGCTGATCCTGGACTCTGGGTCCTTCTCTCCTGACAAGGTGGAGAAGTTTTTGTCACATCTCAACTCTGATTCTGCAAATGGACCAGACAGCATCAGCCCACGGGTCCAAAAGTCCTGCTCTGCTGCTCTATCTCACCCTCTCTCTGTTCTCTTCACCCTCTCTTTTGCTCATGGTCACTGCCAGCATCTTGGAAATCAGCAAACATTACCGCTTTGCAGAAAAAAGGTGCAACAACAGATCCTTGCAACGACAGACCGATCAGCCTGCTCCCAATTATCAGCAAAGTCATGGAATCCATCATTGCTTTGGATATCAAATCCTTCCTCTTCTCCAATGGCTTGATCTCTGATCATCAATTTGGATTCAGACCAGGTCATTCTACTCTGGACATGCTGCTTCTGCTGTGTCAACAATGGATGGAGGTCATCAATGCCAAACAAGAAATCAGAGCTGTCTCCCTTGACATATCACGTGCCTTCGATACGGTCTGGCACCCAGCTCTGCTCACCAAACTCTACTCCTATGGTATCCATGGAAAGCTCCACGCATGGCTTGCGGACTTCCTCTCTGGTCGTAGTCAACGTGTGGCCCTGAATGGGTTTCTCTCATCTCCCTTTCCTGTTCAGGAGGGAGTTCCCCAAGGCAGTGTTCTGGGCCCTGTGCTTTTTCTGGTCTTCATCAAGCTCCATATCTCAACCGTCGGATCGGCAGTCTGCAGCCTCCTCACTCTCTGCAGACCTGGACAAAATGACAGACTGGTCAAACAAGTGGAACATGTCTTTCAATCCTGACAAATCTCACACTTACTATGTCTCTCCGAAAAGACCGACTGGACAACCCTCCCATCTACTTTCTCAACACTCCTCTCCAAGAAGTTCTGTCACTCAAGCTTTTGGGTCTCACTATCTGCCATGATCTTTCCTGGGAAAACCACATTTTCAAGCTGGCCTCAAAAGGCAGTCGCCGACTGGGCAACCTCCATCGTGCGAAGTCCTTTCTTAGCATACCTGAGCTCCTCACCACATACAAGGCTTTCATCCGCAGCTCAATGGAATACTGTTCTCCCCTCTGGGCCTGTGCTCCTGCCTCACACCTAGCTCGTCTTCACGCTGTTGAAACCAAAGCTTTCAGAATCATTGGAATCTTCTGCGATGAAGCTAACTCCGAGGGCCTTTCACTCACTCACTGCAGGCAGGTTGGTGGTCTTTCTGTCTTCTACCGACTGCTCTCCGGCCTTGCTCCCCCAGCTCTTTCTGGGCTCTGTCCCGCAAATATTCCTACAGGTCGCACAAGATCTGCCAGCAACCCTCTTATGGTTAAACTGCCAAAATCAGGACTCTCTGCTCACCTTCACTCTTTCATTCCTCTTTTCTCACACCTCTTGAACAAACTCCCTCACTCTCTTCAATCCCACTCATCCCTCCAGGTCTTTGAAACAGCTGTTCACCACCATCTCTTATAATCCCTCATCCAAAACCTTGATCTTTTCTACCCCCGTGAATTCACCGTGGATCCACTTTTTTGAAATACCAACTTCTCTCCTGGAAGTCCTCGCATTCTCCACGTGTTTTATACTTCTCCCCCCCCCCCCACCCTTCCCTCGCCTCCTTCCACCCTCCCCCTTCCCACACCTCCTCCCACCTCCCCTTCCCACACCTCCTCCCACCTCCCCTTCCCATGCCTCCTCCTCCCTGCCCACGCCTCCTCCTCCCACCTCCTCCCCCCCTTCCCATGCTTCCTCCCCTCAAGCCCCCACCCTCCCACAGATCTCCCGATGTCCCTGCGCTCAAATGTTGTGCTTGTGTGCTTCCCCCTCTCTCCCCCTTCTTGTCTATGGCTCCCCTTATTATATGTTTTCGGTGTTTGTTCGAATTTTTTTGTTTGTGATTAATATTAGCTCTTTCACGAGCCTCGAAAAAAAAAGGCGTGTCGTGAACAAATGGAAGTTCCAAGATACAAAATATCAGTTTGGCCAAGTTTGGTCACAATCTCGTCAGCAGTTTTGGAGAAGTTGGAAATGTCAACAGACTGACTGAGTGATTGACACAGACGGACTGATGCGTGGTGACTGTCTGACTAGTACATACTGACTGTGACTGACTGACACGCATTGACTGATGGGCGGTGGGATTGACAGGGCAACTGACTGAGTGATTGATGCAGACGGACTGATGCGTAGTGACTGTCTGCCTGACACATACTGACTGTGACTGACTGACACGCATTGACTGATGGACGGTGGGATTGACAGGGCACTGACTGAGTGACTGACTGATGCAGATTGATTGATGGAGTGACTCGCTGACTGACGACTGACTGACGGAGTGACTAAAGCGGAGTGACTGATGCACGTTATGATGGCGTAACTGACTGACGGATGACGCGTCATCCCAGAAGCTCCCCTGCACTCCATGCCAGGTGAGATAAAAATGAATGAATCGCTGCAGAAAACATTTTGATGGAGAACAGTCGGAAATCTATTATTGTCCAATTTTAAAGTTGAAGATTCAAATACGAGCTATGGTTCCTCGGTTGGGGTTCGATCAGGAATTTTTGTTTGTTAATCCCTGGTGTTGGGCTAGCGGCTAGGGTGCCGGCTTAGGATCCTGGGTTCGAATCTCGGTCGATCGCCGAATTAATGCCAGGGGGGTTGACTCAGCCTGTCATCCTTCCGAGGTCGGCTAATTGAGTACCAGTTCACTGGTAATTCCCTGTTTGTCGTTGAAGGTGGCAAAAAGGGTTGGCGTCAGGAAGGGCATCCGGCCGTAAAACATTGCTTCAAAAAGGGGTCCAAAAAAAACAACAACTACCACGGTTCCCGAAAAGGCCAACCCCCGCTTTGCGGGGAAAAATGGCCTCTAAACGGTGGTTTTTTTTCAAACCAAAACCCGAATATTTGTAACGAAATCCTCCATCTGTGGCGAATCTGCGGATTGGAATTAAACAACACGCGAATATTTCTGACGAATCAGCGGATTTGAATCGATGGATTAATTTATTTTCCGGTATCGGTTGAGTGAACTCACTGTCTTTACTCACAATGTTGTGTGTATTGTGAGGGATTGTACCACACTGTACTCTTTACTTCACTGTACTGTTCGCCATGAATGGAGATCTCTCCGGTGAGGATAACAGGTTGAACCCTCCGGGATCCTCGAGTTTCTCCGATGGAAGGAACTGGGTCGGTCCTGAAGATTCTCACTCGGACTGCAGGTTCAGGATCGCTCGACCTGAGAAGAACAGGTCCGGACACGGTGCGTGATGTTTACTGTTTAAATACATTTTCATGGGAAATCACACCGTGTACGGGGAGGGTTCACTCGTACAAGATCGTGTCGATCTCCTGAGCCGGTGATTTCGATTCCTGAGAGCAGATTCGTTAATGGATGATTTTAAGAGACGTGCTTTTGTTTCCTCCTCTTCCCTCGGATTCTACAAAACGACTCCCTCCTTTATCTTTGTTATCATCACCTCCACACCTTTTCTCAGTTTTGGTGCTGAGTGTATTTATTTATTTTTTGTTGCTTGTGAACGTCAGCACCACGTAATGACAGACTGATGGGGGTGGTAAAGGTTTTTCGATGCAGGTGAGGACTGTTTAAATACATTTACTTGAAGGAACTGCGCTCCAACGCGAGTCGAAAGAATTGACGCGACCAAAGACGGAATTCGTCCGAGTTGCTTTATTGAAACAAAACAGCTCAGGTATTCTAACAAGCCCGTTTTTCGGGCAACAATATATATACACATTTATGTCGGGAAGTTTGCCCGGCAAAGCCAAAAGCTATACCGGGCATGCCCGGGTATCAAGGGCGAGCCTTGGAAAGGCGAGTCTGGACCTGCCCGGGCGTGTTTGGCTGCGGCCTGGCAAGTCGAGGCTGGGCGTGCCCGGGCGCTCTGGGCGAGCACTGGAAAGGCGATAGCGGGCATGCCCGGACGCTCTGGGCGAGCCCTGGAAAGGCGATAGCGGGCATGCCCGGACGCTCTGGGCGAGCCCTGGAAAGGCGATAGCGGGCATGCCCGGACGCTCTGGGCGAGCCCTGGAAAGGCGAGAGCGGGAATGCCCGGGAAAGACGAGACCGGGCGTGCCCGGGAGGTTCGGGCGTGCCCGGGAGAGGCGCGTCTGGCCGTGTTCTGGCCGGTGCAAGGCGATTATGTACATCCAGCGGTAACCGCTACACACGCCCCTCCAGAATCGACCTGCACCGGCAGGGTCAATTTAAGGGGGGTCCGGATGACCCGGCCGAAGCGACCCCTGGAGGGTCGTGGGGAGGGGTCTGACGTGGTGGTGGGTGGTCGAGCGGGGGGAACTGTGGACGGGGGGCGGCCTCGCCGCGGAGGAAGGGCCAACCGTGGTGGTCGGTCGACGTCCATGTGCGCCGGTTTGAGGCGGTCCACAGAAATCCGGTCCGGCCGGCCGCCGAAGTCGACGATGAAAGACTTGTCGCCCCGTCGCAGGACCCGGAAGGGCCCATCGTACGGCGGCCGGAGTGGCCCCCGGTGCGCGTCATGACGCACAAAGACGTACTCCGCTGTGCGAAGCGCCGGGGGGACGTAGGACTGGGGGCCACCGTGGCGGGACGTCGGCATGGGGGCAAATCGTCGGGCGGCCTCCTGGAGGTCCGAGCGCTGGCGAGCGGCGGACCAGGGACTGCACTGGTAGCGTCAGGCACGAATTCGCCCGGGACGCGGAGTGGCTGGCCGTAGACGAGCTCGGCGGCGGACGCCTGGAGGTCTTCCTTGGGGGCCGTGTGAAGGCCCAAAAGGACCCACGGCAGCCGGTCGGCCCAACCGTCGTCCTGAAGGCCGGCCATGAGTGCGGCCTTCATGGAGCGGTGAAACCGCTCGCACAACCCATTGGCTTGGGGGTGGTAGGCCGTGGTGCGGTGCAGCGTGACCCCCAACGAACGGGCGACCGCGCCCCAAAGCTCAGACGTGAACTGTGGGCCGCGGTTGGACGAGATGTCCGCTGGTGCGCCGAAGCACGCGACCCAGGTGGCGATGAACGCCTGCGCCACGTCGGCGGTGGTGGTGGAGGTGAGGGGCATGGCCTCCGGCCACCTGGTGGTCCTGTCCACCATGGTGAGCAGGTGGGTGAACCCCCGCGAGGGGGGCAGGGGACCCACCAGGTCCACGTGGACGTGGTCGAAACGCCGTTCAGGCACGGCGAAAGGTGCCAGCGGGGCCTGGGTGTGGCGGTGGACCTTGGCTCGCTGGCAGGCCGTGCAGGCATTGGCCCAGTCGCGGATGTTTCGTCGAAGGCCGTGCCAGACGAAACGCGCCGACACCAGCTTCTGAGAAGCTTTCCGGCCCGGGTGAGAAAGGCCGTGGATGGAGGCGAAGATGCGGCGCTGCCAGGAAACGGGCACGATGGGGCGAGGCTGGCCCTGGGAGACGTCGCAGAGCAGGACGGTGCCCGCGAAGGGGATGTCGGCCAGGCGGAGGCCTGTGTCCGCCACGCGGAGTGCCTGCACCGAGGCGTCGGTGGTCTGGTCGGCCGCCATGAGCGTGAAGTCCACGCCGAGGTGGACCGCGTTCGCGCTGGCCCGCGAAAGGCAGTCGGCCACGGCGTTGTCTTTGCCGGCGACGTGCTGGATGTCCGTGGTGAACTCCGACACGGCAGAGAGGTGGCGCTGCTGGCGGGCCGACCACGGCTCCATGACCTTAGCCATTGCGTAGACCAACGGCTTGTGGTCGATGAAAGTCGTGAACGGGCAGCCCTCCAGGAGGTGTCGGAAATGGCGAACGGCCAGGAATAGCCCGAGCAGCTGGCGGTCGAATGTGCTGTAGTTTAACTCGTTCGGCCGGAGTTGCCGGCTGAAAAAGGCGAGTGGCTGCCAAACCCCGTCCACCCATTGCTCATGGACGGCGCCCACCGCATAGTTGGAGGCGTCCGTAGTGAGGGCGATGGGCTCGTTGAGCACCGGGTGAGCCAGCAGCGTTGCGTCGGCGAGGGCCCGTTTGGCACTGGCGAAAGCCGCGTCCATGGCCGCGGACCAAACAATGTCATGCTTGGCCGGCTTGCCCCAGAGGGCCTCGTAAAGGGGCCGCATGAGCTGAGCAGCGCGGGGCACGAACCGGTGATAAAAATTCACCATGCCGAGGAACTCTTGGAGGGCCTTGATGGAACGGGGACGCGGGAACGTGGTGATGGCCTCGACCTTGGTCGGCAGCAGCACGGCCCCGGTCTTGGTGATGCGGTGGCCCAAAAAGTCAACGGTCGTCGCGCCGAAGTGGCATTTGACCGGGTTGACAATTAAGCCGTGCTCGCTGAGGCGACCGAACAATGTTCGGAGGTGGAGGAGGTGCTCGGCGCGGGACGTGCTGGCGACGAGGATGTCGTCCAGATAGACGAAAAGAAACGGCAGGTCGCGCAGCACGCCGTCCATCAAGCGCTGGAACGCCTGGGCCGCGTTCTTGAGGCCAAACGGCATCCGCAAAAATTCGAACAGGCCGAACGGCGTGATGACGGCCGTCTTCGGGACGTCGGCCGCCCGGACAGGTACCTGGTGGTAGCCCCGTATCAGGTCAATTTTCGAAAAGATGACCCGTCCCGCCAAACGGGCGGAAAAGTCCTGAATATGCGGGATCGGGTACCTGTCGGGGGTGGTAGCGTCATTGAGACGGCGGTAGTCGCCACACGGGCGCCATCCACCCCCCGGCTTTGGCACGATGTGCAGTGGCGAGGCCCACGCGCTATCGGAGCGCCGCACGATGCCGAGGTGCTCCAACGCGTCGAATTCGGCCTTTGCCACGGCGAGCTTGGCTGGGTCGAGGCGGCGGGCCCTGGCGTAGACCGGCGGGCCCGTAGTGGGTATGTGGTGCTCGATCCCGTGCCGCACCGCGACGGCCGAAAACGTCGGCCGCGTGAGGGCCGGGAATTCCACGAGCAGGCGAGCGAACTCGTTCGTTGCCGGGAGGGCGCACGCCAGTTCGGTCGGCGTGGAGCTGCTCATTGTGCATGCCAGGGAGCTGAAGGTCTCGGCGTGGACAAGGTGACGTCGTTTGACGTCGACCAGCAGCCCGTGCGCGCAGAGGAAGTCGGCGCCCAGCAAAGCCACGGGGACGCTGGCGGTAACAAAAGTCCATTGAAAGCGCTGGCTGCCGAAGCAGAGGGTGACGACGCGTGGGCCGAAAGTGCGTATGGCCGAGCCATTAGCAGCGACCAAAGAGGGGCCGCAAACTGCGTCCAGCCTGTCCTGCTCGGAGGCAGGTATGACGCTCAGTTGGGCGCCGGTGTCGCACAGGAAACGCCGTCCAGACGCTTTGTCCCGAATAAACAGCAAGTTGCCCGAGTGGCCGGCGCTCATGGCTGGGAATGAACGCCGGCCCGGCCGTTTCCCGACCTGCCGAAAGTGCACGGGGGCCGGCACGTCCGAGCCTTGTGTCCGAACCTGGCGTGGTAATAACACCACGCCCGGTCAGGTGGAGGCCCCGGCCGTCGTGTCGGCAGCGGGCGGTGCGGTGTGGCAGCCGCCAGTTGCACCGGCAGTTCGGCCTCCAACCGCGCAGGGCGCTCGGGCGTCGTGGGCGTCGCCTCGGATGGCGGCGGGCTCCAGGTAACCGCGCCGATGTGCTGGCCCGCCGAGGAGACCTTATCGGCTTCCCTGGCGAGGGCGCGGGAATCCGTGATCAACGTGCCAGCCAGGGCGAGGCGTACCGGGTTAGGTAGCTGACGGAGGAACAGCTCCCGGAACAGGAATGCCGGAGAGTGCTCGCCGAGCAACGAGAGCATATAGTCCATGCGCTCGGACGGGCGCGTGTCGCCGAGCTCGGGCAGGTCAAGCAGGCGCCGTGCACGTGCTGCCGGTGAGAGGGCGAAGGCGCCGAGGAGGAGCGTCTTCAGCGCGTCGTATTTGTCAGCAGCCGGCGGGTGCTGGAGGAGGCTCAAGGCGCGGGCTGCGGTGGCGGAACCGAGCGCCGCCACAACATGGTGGAAGCGGGTGTCGTCCGCGGTGATGCCTCGCAGAGCGAACTGGGAGTCCGCCTGGGCGAACCAAACAGCCACGTGAGCCTCCCAGAAGGTAGGCAGTTTAAGCGTCACTGCCGTATCCATGTCGGTAGGTCACCAATGAAGGAACTGCGCTCCAACGCGAGTCGAAAGAATTGACGCGACCAAAGACGGAATTCGTCCGAGTTGCTTTATTGAAACAAAACAGCTCAGGTATTCTAACAAGCCCGTTTTTCGGGCAACAATATATATACACATTTATGTCGGGAAGTTTGCCCGGCAAAAGCTATACCGGGCATGCCCGGGTATCAAGGGCGAGCCTTGGAAAGGCGAGTCTGGACCTGCCCGGGCGTGTTTGGCTGCGGCCTGGCAAGTCGAGGCTGGGCGTGCCCGGGCGCTCTGGGCGAGCACTGGAAAGGTGATAGCGGGCATGCCCGGACGCTCTGGGCGAGCCCTGGGAAGGCGATAGCGGGCATGCCCGGACGCTCTGGGCGAGCCCTGGAAAGGCGATAGCGGGCATGCCCAGATGCTCTGGGCGAGCCCTGGAAAGGCGAGAGCGGGCATGCCCGGGAAAGACGAGACCGGGCGTGCCCGGGAGGTTCGGGCGTGCCCGGGAACAGTGAGTCCGGGCATGCCCGGGAGAGGCGCGTCTGGCCGTGTTCTGGCCGGTGCAAGGCGATTATGTACATCCAGCGGTAACCGCTACATACTGTTCTTTATAAAAACTATTTTAAGTTGAGTGTGAATTGGATGTTTTTATTTTCAGATTTTATTGTGAAAGTGGAGTCCAAATTCATCGATGATTACACCTCACTTGTCAAAGATCCGAAGAATAACAATAGTTATAAAAATAATAATGATCGTTTTAATAACACAAATGCCTCTGATTAAGAAACAAATTGTCGAATGCTTTCCAGGTGAAGCTCATCCCAGGACGATGGAAACATTCCAAAGTTATTTTCAGATGTCCCGTGATACTTTCAGCAATGAGCAGGTAAAGCAGGAACCACGTGGTTTTCCTCCCATGGAGTCCAGCAAAGCTGCTTACCTGCTCCACGGTAAGCAGCCTTTATTCTGGCCTTTATTCCGGATTGATCAGACATAAAGACAGCGTTTCAAAAGTCTTTGTTTCACTAAAATCCACATTGGAAATAGCATTGGAAATATCAAATCAAGTGAAATTACTGGGACTTGACAGGTTTGAAAGAAAAGTTTGTGACGATCTAAACATGTGAAACGAGAACGGCACTATGTGGAGCACATACCTCTGCCAGGCTAACATTTGACCTTTTGTCAAATCTTATGTGCCAGATCTGGATTTGGACCTGAACCAAAATGTAATCGGCCTGTTCTTGTTGTCCAATCAACTCATCCACCTGGTTTTGTCATAAGTCATCCACAACTTTTTGAAATATCAGGCTACATATCATTTTGGTCCTTTCACTCAATGATGAAGATTCACTAAAAATTCCCTGATCCGTATTCAAGTATTCAGCAAAATGTAATCACTTCTTCCTTGTCACACAACCAACCTGCCCACCAAATTTTGTCCGAATCCGTCCACAACATTAAGATATCCTGTTCTCAGACCGACAAACAAATAACTGAAAAATCACTCATAGAACGACACTTGGCAAAAGAGAATAAAGTCGAATGACACTCAGTAGAGCATCATTTTCACCTCACAAATAGTTGGTGGTTGGTTTCAGTAAGCTGATATGAAAATCCTATTCAAATTTCAAGTCAATCGGATGAAAATTGAGGATTTTAGAAATTCTAAAAAAGTGGTTGACCTTTTGGTCTATGTTGACCTTTTGACCTAAAAAATAAATGTGATTTTGTCGGACCACCAGCTCTAGCATTTGGTGAAATTTCGTGAAGATCGGTTTAAAATTGTGACATGTCGGCAAGTATAAGTGAGCGAACAAACACACACAAACAAACACATACAAACACACACACAAAAACACACAAAAACAAACACACACAAACACACAGGCAAACACACGCACAAACAGACACAGACACACAAACACCCACACAAAAACAAACACACACAAAACAAACACACAAAAACAAACACACACACAAAAACAAACACACACACAAAAACAAACACACACACAAAAACAAACACACACACAAAAACAAACACACACACAAAAACAAACACACACAAAAACAAACACACACACAAAAACAAACACACACACAAAAACAAACACACCCACAAAAACAAACACACACAAAAACAAACACACAAAAACAAACACACACACAAAAACAAACACACACAAAAAACAAACACACACAAAAACAAACACCCACAAAAACAAACACACACAAAAACAAACACACACAAAAACAAACACAAACAAACACACACAAAAACAAACACACACAAAAACAAACAAACACAAACACAAACAAACACAAACAAACACACAAAAACAAACACACAAAAACAAACACACAAAAACAAACACACGCAAACACAAACACACGCAAACACAAACACATGCAGACACACACACGAACAGACACACACACAAACAGACACACACACAAACAGACACACACACAAACAGACACACACACAAACAGACACACACACAAACAGACACACACACAAACAGACACACACACAAACAGACACACACACAAACAGACACACACACACACACACAAACAGACACACACACACACACACAAACAGACACACACACTAACAGACACACACACACAAAGAGACACACACACAAACAGACACACACACAAACAGACACACACACACACACAAACAGACACACACACAAACAGACACACACACAAACAGACACACACACAAACAGACACACACACAAACAGACAAACACACACAAACAGACACACACACACACACACACACACACAAACAGACACACACACACAAACAGACACACACACACAAACAGACAGACACACATAAACAGACACACACACAAACAGACACACGCACACAAACATACACACACACACACACACACAAACAGACACACACACACACACAAACAGACACACACACAAACAGACACACACACAAACAGACACACACACACAAAAACAGACACACACACAAACAGACACACACACACACACACACACAAACAGACACACACAAACAGACACACACACACACACACACAAATAGACACACACACACAAACAGACACACACACACAAACAGACACACACACACAAACAGACACACACACACACACACACACACAAACAGACACACACACAAACACACACACATAAACACACACAAACAGACACACACAAACAGACACACAAACACACACGCACAAACCGGAGTGATCAACATACTTGTCAAAAAATTATTTTATTTTGCCAAGTAAAAAGATATTTTCCAGAGCACAATACTTGCAAAATCCAAATAAGCATTAGTTGCCATGGAAACAACAATTTGGTAATTTGGGAAATTTGGCATGTTACATGCTAGAATGTTACATGTGAGTTAGTATTTACATGTTAGAATGTCATCACAAATTTGGTTGTTAAATTTTCAAATTGATGCCGAATAGGTGTTTTACATGTTTTGAATGGCAATTACCCTGACCTTTGACTAATTTTGACAAGATCTCATCCATAAATACTACACATGTGTACAAATATGATGTGCAAGTTTCAATCTGATATCTTGAAAAATTCCTGAGGTTTGGAAAAAATAAAATCAGAAAAATATCCCATTTCATTTCATGGATGTGAGGTTTTTTTTTTTTTTTTGTTTGTTTTTTTGTATACTGAATCGAGGCTCGTGAAAGAGCTAACATTTATTTCACAAACAAATCAACGAGACAAACAAAATATACAAAAAGAGGGAGCGGAAGACAAGATGGTGAGAGAAGGGGAAGCACACAACCACAACATTTGAGAGCAGGGAGAAGTGTGAGAGTTGAAGGCTTCGTGTGTGGTGAAGTTTACGTTCCCTGTGTCTTCTTGGGGAGCAGCACGGCATGGATGTTAGGCAGTACACCACCTTGCGAGATCGTCACCCTGCACAGCAGTTTGTTCATCTCCTCATCGTTGCGGACGGCGAGCTGCAAATGACGCGGGATGATCCGTGATTTCTTGTTATCTCGTGCAGCGTTACCTGCAAGCTCCAGGATCTCTGCAGCCAAGTACTCGAGCACAGCCGCCAGGTAGACGGGAGCACCGGCACCGATGCGCTTGGCGTAGTTGCCTTTGCGAAGAGGGAGAGGGCTTGGGGGCAGGAGGCGTGGGAAGGGGGGGGGGGGGGGTGGGAGAAGTATAAAACACAAGGGGACCGAAATTAGCGGGGGTAGAAAAGATCAAGGTTTTGGATGGGGGAGGATAAGAGATGGTGGTGAACAGCTGTTTTAAAGACCTGGAGGGTGGAGTGGGATTGAAGAGAGTGAGGGAGTTTGTTCCGGAGGTGGGAGAAAAGAGGAATGAAGGAGTGAAGGTGAGCAGAAAGTCTTGATTTTGGCAGTTTAACCATAAGAGGGTTGCAGGCAGATCTTGTGTGACCTGTAGGAATATTTGGGGGACAGAGCCCAGAGAGGGCTGGGGGGGGCAAGGCCAGAGAGGAGTCAGTAGAAGACGGAAAGACCACCAACCTGCCTGCGGTGAGTGAGTGAAAGGCCCTTGGAGTTAGCTTCATCGCGGGAGATTCCAATGATTCTGAACGCTTTGGTTTCAACAGCGTGAAGACGGGCTAGGTGTGAGGCAGGAACACCAGACCAGAGGGGAGAGCAGTATTCCATAGAGCTGCGGATGAAAGCCTTGTATGTGGTGAGGAGCTCAGGTGTGCCAAGGAAGGACTTCGCACGAAAGAGGATGCCCAGTCGGCGACTGGCTTTGGAGGCCAGATTTGAAATGTAGTTTTCCCAGGAAAGATCATGGCAAATAGTGAGACCCAAAAGCTTGAGTGACAGAACTTCTTGGAGAGGATTATTCAGAAAGTGGATGGGAGGGTTTTCCAGTCGGTCTTTTCGGAGAGACATCGTAAGAGTGTGAGATTTATCAGGATTGAAAGACATGTTCCATTTGTTTCCCCAGTCTGTGATTTTGTCCAGGTCTGCAGAGAGTGAGGAGGCTGCAGACTGCCGATCTGAGGGATGAGGAATGGAGCGACAGAGAGTAGAGTCGTCAGCAAAGAGATAGAGAGGATTTTCAAGAGAGTCAGAGAGATCATTGATGAAGACCAGAAAAAGCACAGGGCCCAGAACACTACCTTGGGGAACTCCAGCCTGAACAGGTAGAGGAGATGAGAGAAACCCATTCAGGGCCACACGTTGACTACGACCAGAGAGGAAGTCCGCCAGCCATGCGTGGAGATTTCCATGGATATGAAAGGAGGAGAGTTTGGTGAGCAGGGCAGGGTGCCAGACCGTATCGGAGGCACGTGAAATGTCAAGGGAGACGGCTCTAATTTCCTGTTTGGCATTGAGGACCTCCACCCATTGTTGAGAAAGCAGAAGCAGCATGTCCAGAGTAGAGTGACCAGGTCTGAAACCAAATTGATGATCAGAGATCAAGCCATTGGAGAAGAGGAAAGATTTCATATCTGAAGCAATGATGGATTCCATGACTTTGCTGATAATTGGGAGAAGGCTGATTGGTCTGTAGTTGCTGGGATCTGTTTTTGCACCTTTTTTGTGCAAAGCGGTGATGTTGGCTGATTTCCAAGCAGATGGCAGATGACCTTGAGCAAAAGAGAGGGTGAAGAGAACAAAAAGAGGGAGTGAAAGAGCGGAAGCACATGATTTTAGGACCCGTGGGCTGATGCCGTCAGGACCAGTTGCAGAATCAGAGTCGAGGGTTGACAGAAACTTTTCCACCTTGTCAGGAGGAAAGGACACAGAGTCCAGGAGCAGCTGGGTACGACTGGGTACGGTGGGTACAGGGAGGGATGGGTTTGGGACACAAGATTTAGAGGCAAACACAGAGTTGAGGCATTCAGCTTTTTCACGTGCGGAGTCAGCCGTTAAGCCGTTTGAGGTGAGGGAGGGAATGGAGGGGGAACAAACACCAGAAACAGATTTTACCAGATGCCACCAGGATTTGGAAGAGGGAGACAGATAAGAGAGTTCGGTCTTGAGAACGGTGAGATATTGTTTCCTGGCTCTCCTGAGGGTGGACACACACTTGTTTCGGGCTTTGTGAAAGGAAATGAGATTTCCTTCCGTTGGATTTGCTTTCCAGGAGACGAAAGCAAGTTGTTTCAGGGCAACAGCCTCACCACAAGATTCCTTGTACCATGGACGGGAGGAAGGGTATGACAACTGAAGACGAGATTGGATAAATCTGTGCATGAGAGAGAAAGCAATTTACTTTGAAAGAATTCCCAGGATGAGTTGATGTCAGAGGCGGTAGAGATGGGAGACCAGTCCAGATGATTGATGGCTGCTTGAAGACCGTGCCAGTTGGCCTGAGTGAAATGCCAGACTCGTCGACGCTGAGGAGGCTCTCTGAGAATGGTCAGAGAGATGTCCACTTTGACAGGCACATGATCAGATGAGCCGATTGGAGCAGAAGAAGAGCAGCAGACATTTTCAGGGAAGTTTGTCATAACCAAATCCAGAAGAGAAGATGCTCCGTTGACTGAGATCCGGGTCGGGAAATTGACAGATTGTGTCAGTCCCAGTGAGTCGCAGAAGTCCTTTGCTGAAGAGCCATGGCTGGTGAGAGAGGTACCCACACCCAGCCAACTGGCATGGTGACAATTGAAATCACCACATATGAGGAAGAGAGAGTTGGGATGGGTAGATAGAAGTTGGTCCATATTATCAGACAGCGAGATGTAGATGGAGTCATCGCTGTTTGGTGGACGGTACAACACACATATGAACAAAAGGTGGGAGCGAAGGGGAAGCCGTAGCCAAAGGTATTCCTGGGGGTGAGGTGGAGAGAGGGCAGTGGAGGGCGAGTGAGGAAGAGAGTTTTTTATAAAGATAGCAACCCCACCTCCAGGACGAGGCTCAGGTCTATCATACCGGAGGAGGGAGTAACCTGGGAGAGATACCAAGGCATCAGAGACATCATGAAGGAGGAAAGTTTCTGTTAAGCAGATCACATCTGGTTTGTCAGAAGCAACCTGTATGGAGAGATCAGTCAAGTTTGAGCGAAGGCCCCGGATGTTTGAGGTCCATACCGTTAATGAAGAGGAAGGGTGAGCATCGGGTCCAGAACAGGGTGGGGGAGGGGTAGGGTAAGATGTGGAAGAGGAGGAAGAGGAAGGGAGAGCTGTTGAAGGTGTGTCAGAGATTTCAGAGATTTCAGAATAGCTTGGAGAAAGGAAAGAATGGGGTGGACAAAAGGTTTGATGGAGATTGGGTGAGGCACAGTGAGGTGTTATTTGAGGAGGGGGAAGAGCGAGGCAGAAGGTTGGGGGAGATGAAGGTGAAAGTTGGAAGGGGGAAGAAGCAGGGAGGATGCTTTGAGGAGGAGGGGTTAGAGGGGAGTCTAGGAGGGGAGGAGCGAGGGAGAGTCTCGGAGGGGAGGGTTGTGGGGGGAGTTTAGGAGGGAGGGCCCTGAATGGTCGTAGTCAACGTGTGGCCCTGAATGGATTTCTCTCATCTCCCCTTCCCGTTCAGGCTGGAGTTCCCCAAGGCAGTGTGCTGGGCCCTGTGCTTTTTCTGGTCTTTATCAATGATCTCTCCGACTCTCTGGAAAATCCTCTGTATCTCTTTGCTGATGACTCCACTCTCTGCCGCTCCATTCCTCTTC
Organism: Myxine glutinosa; assembly: GCF_964187855.1. Lineage (NCBI taxonomy): Eukaryota > Metazoa > Chordata > Myxini > Myxiniformes > Myxinidae > Myxine > Myxine glutinosa. The sequence goes on along the minus strand of NC_136265.1, from coordinate 82,220,277 downwards.
CCTCAGATCGGCAGTCTGCAGCCTCCTCACTCTCTGAAGACCTGGACAAAATCACAGACTGGTCAAACATGTGGAACATGTCTTTCAATCCTGACAAATCTCACACTCTTACTATGTCTCTCCGAAAAGATCGACTGGACAACCCTCCCATCTACTTTCTCAACAATCCTCTCCAAGAAGTTCTGTCGCTCAAGCTTTTGGGTCTCACCATCTGCCATGATCTTTCTTGGGAAAACCACATTTCCAAGCTGGCCTCCAAAGCCAGTCGCCGACTGGGCATCCTCCGTCGTGCGAAGTCCTTCCTCGGCACACCTGAGCTCCTCACCACATACAAGGCTTTCATCCGCAGCTCAATGGAATACTGTTCTCCCCTATGGGCTGGTGCTCCTGCCTCACACCTGGCTCGGCTTCACGCTGTTGAATCCAAAGATTTCAGAATCATTGGAATCTCCCGCGATGAAGCTATCTCTGAGGGCCTTTCACTCACTCACCGCAGGCAGGTAGGTGGTCTTTCTGTCTTCTACCGACTCCTCTCCGGCCTTGCTCCCCCAGCTCTCTCTGTGCTCTGTCCCCCAAATATTCCTACAGGTCGCACAAGATCTGCCAGCCACCCTCTGATGGTTAAACTGCCGAAATCTCGGCTCTCTGCTCACCTTCACTCTTTCATTCCTCTTTTCTCCCGCCTCTGGAACAAACTCCCACACTCACTTCAATCACACTCCTCCCTCCAGGTCTTCAAAACAGCTGTTCACCACCATCTCTTATCTTCCCCCATCCAAAACCTTGATCTTTTCTACCCCCACTAATTCACCCCAGATCCACCTTGTTTGAAATTCCAACTTCTTTCCTGGAAGTCTTGGCAGTGTCCATGTGTTTTATACCTCTCCCACCCCCCCCCCTTCCCATGCCCTCCCCCCAAAGCCCTCTCCCTCCCACAGTTCTCTCGATGTCTCCATGTCTCTCGGTCCCTGCTCTCAAATGTTGTGTTTGTGTCCTTCCCCCTCTCTCCCCATCTTGTCTACCGCTCCCGATGTTATTTGTTTTGTGTGTCTGTTTGTCTTTCTGTGTGATTAATGTTCGCTCTTTCACGAGCCTCGATCTTGTATACAAAAAAAAGGGGGAGGGAAGGGGCAAGGGGGGAGATTTGAAAGGGATGGGTGATGGGGAGGATTTGGAGGGGAGGGGTGAGATTGGATTTTGAAAAGTGTACGATTCATGGGAAACGAACATTTTTTGCAAAATGAGTTTGAGACCTTCGAGTCAAAAATACGTTTGAGGACACTGAAGGAGGGGTGGAGTTCTGGATAGTTTAGGGAATGTAGAAAGGAGGAACTGTCAGAGATGGTATTATATATATTTTTTGGAATGAATAGATTTGGTGAGCAAGACGAAAGCATCCTTTTGTAGGAAAAGAAGAAAAGGGTGTTATAATATATGAGAGAAAATAGTTGTTCAGGGGAGAGATTATACATTTCTAACCACGTGATCGCAAACGAAGAACGAATGAACAAAAAAGAACAACAAATAAACGAATAAGACCTGGGAAGGAAATATCTTTTTGGGGTTGTTTTTTTTTTGAGTAGAGATATTAAACAAGGAGGTATGGGGTGAACGACTGGGACGAAACAGAGAACGAAAATAAATGCAGCGCATTCGACGAATCGCTGAGAGAAAAACAAAACCACAAGGTCGGAGACGGTACGGTAGCCAAGCCTACGAGTACTAGGCCTCAGAATACTCGATACGCATTAACCGACGATTGTGTATACATGTACGAAAAATTAGCACCGAAAATTTTCCAAAAGATACGCTATAGGTACATACACCGAAAGATAGATACAGTCTCGACAAAAACACAATTGAGAAGGATAACTTAGCTTCGAAAGCGAAAGCGCATGGAACAGCTTCGAAAAGACGTGACCTCGCCGAGATCTTCCAATCTTGCCTTTTTGCCGCCTCGGACTTGTCTCTTTGCCACGTGGGATTCTTTCTATTCCACATGGGACTTTTTCTATTTGATATGGTGTTTACATGGTTCTTGTCATGGACACCGTTTTCTCTTTGCCACGTGGGAATTGTTTATTTGCCATGTAAAAATTGTCCCTTTGCCACGTGGGACTTGCCTCTTTGCCACGTAAGAATTGTCCCTTTGCCACGTAAGAATTGTACCTTTGCCACGTAAGAATTGTCTCTTTGCCACGTGGGACTTTTCTGTTTGCCACTTGGGACTTGTATCTTTTCCACGTGGGACATTTCTCTTTGCCATGTGGGACTTGCCTCTTTGCCATGTGGGACTTGTCTCTTTGCCACGTGGGACTTTTCTCTTTGCAACGTGGGACTTTTCTCTTTGCGACGTGGGACTTTTCTCTTTGCCACGTGGGACTTGTCTCTTTGCCACGTGGGACTTTTCTGTTTGCCACTTGGGACTTGTATCTTTTCCACGTGGGACATTTATCTTTGCCACGTGGGACTTGCCTCTTTGCCACGTGGGACTTGCCTCTTTGCCATGTGGGACTTGCCTCTTTGCCACGTGGGACTTGTCTCTTTGCCACGTGGGACTTTTCTCTTTGCGACGTGGGACTTTTCTCTTTGCGACGTGGGACTTTTCTCTTTGCCACGTGGGACTTGCCTTTTTGCCGCATGGGACTTGTCTCTTTGCCACGTGGGATTCTTTCTATTCCACGAGGGACTTTTTCTATTTGATATGGTGTTTACAATCAATAAATCAGACAATTTAGTGCATACTTTCTTTTTTCCTTTTTTCTGCGAGTTGCCTCGTTCTGATTTTTATTTCTGTGCCAGATTTCCTTTTTCGTTTCCAGTCACCGATTTCCTGAATTCTGTCCATTTCCTCAAAAACTAAACACTTGCTGTCTAGAACTGCATTGGGAATTTTCGCCATGTGGGACTTGCCTTTTTGCCGCATGGGACTTGTCTCTTTGCCACGTGGGATTCTTTCTATTCCACGTGGGACTTTTTCTATTTGATATGGTGTTTACAATCAATAAATCAGACAATTTAGGGCATACTTTCTTTTTTCCTTTTTTCTGTGAGTTGCCTCGTTCTGATTTTTATTTCTGTGCCAGATTTCCTTTTTCGTTTCCAGTCACCGATTTCCTGAATTCTGTCCATTTCCTCAAAAACTAAACACTTGCTGTCCAGAACTGCATTGGGAATTTTCGTGAATGTGGAAGTACTGTTTAAAGTCGAGTTTGAATGGGGTGTTTTTATTTTCAGATTTTATTGTGGAAGTAAAGGTGGAGTCCGAGTTCATTGACGATTACCCCTCGCTTGTCAAAGGTGTGGAGAACAACAATAATAACAAAAATTAATTTTCTTCAGTGATGGTTCTAATACATGCCTTCCTCGGAAAGCAATAAATTGTCAAATGTTTTGCAGATAAAGCGCTTTTGGGGGAGATGGAAACTTTCCAAAGTTATTTTGAGACTTCCCAAGATGCTTTGAGCAACGAACATGTGAAGGAGGAACCACGTGAATCTCTTCCCATGGAGTCCAGCAAAGCTGTTCAGCTGCTTGAGGGTAAGCCAAACTTCATGATGAACACATCACATGGTTTTTACTTGTTGTTTGTTCTTTTTCAATGATTAAACCATTTTGTTCCAAACTCTAGAATAACAGATCCATTAAATTGTGGTCAACCAAGTGAGCTTGTTTATATTCACTGGAAATGGATATCAGTTGCTTATAAAATACCCAGATTTAGACAGGAATATTAGTTGTGTTAAATACAGAGGAATTTTAATGCAATTTGTATTTCTGGCCTTTGCTCAGGATTGATCGGACAAATTACGCCAAGTTTGAAGAGTCTCTGCTTTATTAATGTACACCTTTGAAATAGCATTGGAAATAACAAATTGAGTGACATGACTTGGACTTTCAAGGTTTGAACGACAAGTTTGTGACTATCTAAACATGTGAAACGACAGGTGTCTTGCCACTTGGGACTTGTAGCATCACTCCGTATCAATTGCTCAAAAATAATTCAAAATCCTCTGATCGAGGTCCACAATGTTGCACTCACTTGCACCGTGTTTGGATAACTTGCTGTGGAAGTACGTTCTCCAAATCGGTTCCATAACAATCTTAAAACATCTACTACCTGGTGTTTCCTTCACCACAATGTGATAAACCTGGAACATTTCCCAGAACAATAAACCTGGAACATATTTTGAATCATTGGTAGCCTCTCCCAGCTAAGCTTGAGTTGGACATCACACCATTCATGTTCAATCTCATCTCACCATTTCTGTCTCTCCTATTGGACACTGGTTTGCGCTATGACCACATTCTAGATTCCATTCCTGATTGCTGTTTTGATTTTCTCTGGAAACCTTTCTTAGCATTTCACGTACCTCAGCCTCAGCCCAAAAATTTCAGGTACCTCAGAAAACACTTCAGCTCATTGCATGAAAAACGGTGATTACATCTCGAAAAGTTAACCTACTTAAGATCAAAAAATGCTCCCACACCTGAAGCTTGAGTTTTACCCCAGGTAGTCCAAAACACTTACAGTACTTCTCTGAAAGGATAAACCAACCAACTCTCATATGTACTTCTTGGATTAAGCTTGTGGTATTTTGAAAGAAGTTTATTTTTGACAACTTTGTAGGTATCACCATTCCCGATGGTGTCTCCATGAAAGGGTTAATTTTCCATGTTAGCTTCCAAAGGTAAGTGCAACGATACAATAAATTCTACATCAGGCTTGTCTTCCCTTACTTCTTCTCGCTGTTAAAAAAACCTTTTCCAGAGCACTGTGAATTCTTATTCTCCCTCGAGAGTTGGTTGTTTAAGTTGTTTCATCCCTCTTCTCTGGAAATTGGAGAAGCTGGAGCTCTACTGAGAGAGACAATCAATCCTTGTCCGCAGACGGGTAGAACGAAGCATTCTGAATTCAACAGAATGTTCATTGAAGTTTGGTAACTGCCGTGAAAAGCAAGGAGCTGACGTTTCGAGTGTTAACCCTTTGTTGGATGGAGCCACACTTTTGATTGAATAAATTTTCCAGAATAATGTTTGATAATGTAGTTTGTGTTTCCTCAAGTGTAATTTGCATGAAATATTTGTCAATTATCCCATAATTTTCAAAGATGATTTGAATTTTTATGCTTTTTGTGATTTGTGTTTACAGAGAAACAAATGAAACTGGTTTCTTGTTCCAACTGTTCCAAGTTGTTTCACCCAGAAGTTTTCAATCCACACATGACTCGGACCATTTGTGATGAAACTGACAAAGTTGGCATCGTGTCTTACAACCGCAGTTGCAAAAGTTGTGCAGAGACATTCAACAATATCAAAGGAAGTGGGACATCATACAAGTGTTTTGTGTGCGACGAATCATTTACTCTTTCGTCATCTTTAAATCTTCATCAAAGAATTCACACAGGTGAAAATCCCCTGAATAATGATGTTGCACCGAAAAAGGAGGTGGAGATTTTGAGTTCTGGGAGAACTTCCTCCCTTATCCTGAAACCAGAAAGTGGAGAAAATGACAAACGTGTTAAATTCCACGAGTGCTTTGTTTGCAGTCAGGATTTTCCAACATCTTCATCATTGAATATACATGAAAGAATTCACAGAGGTGAGAAGCCGTACAAGTGTTCTGGATGCAGCAAGGTTTTTCAAGTTTACTCGTCAATGAAAGTACATGAAAGAATTCACACAGGTGAGAAGCCGTACAAGTGTTTTATTTGTGGCAAGGTTTTTGGTCAATCCGCACATTTATATGAACATAAAAAAATACACAGTGGAAGAAGACCGCATAGGTGCTCTGTTTGCAACAAGGATTTTATAACTTCCTCATCAATGAAAAGACATGAAGGAATTCACAAAGGTAAGAAGCCTTACAAGTGTTCTGTGTGTTGCAAGGATTTTCGAATGTACTCATCAATGAAAAGACATGAAAGTATTCACACGGACGAGAAGCCATACAAGTGTCCTGTGTGTGATAAAGCGTTTACTTGTGCATCATATTTACGTAAACATAAAAAAATACACACGGGACAGAGACCTCACAAGTGTTCTGTGTGCAATAAGGATTTTATAACTTCCTCATCATTGAAATTGCATGAAAGAATTCATACAGGTGAGAAACCGTACAAGTGTTCTGTTTGTGGCCATGCGTATGCTTGCTCATCAAATTTATATAAACATGAAAAAGTACACGCTGGAGAGGTGAGAGGGGCCTCAAAAGTAAATGTTCTGCAAGTTATGCACAACACATTCAGCAAATTCCTCATCAATGAAAAGAGGTGGAGAAATTCACACAGCTGAGAAGGAAAGGCCATAAAGTTACAGGAAAGGGCATAAAATTGCAAATGCAAACACTTGGGAGTGGCCATTCCAAAAACATTGCCATTAACTCTGCACCAAAGCGAGAAGCTAAAAAGGTGTCATCAGTTCCACAACCAACAACTATTAGGTTCCAGACAAATTGAAGAAGATTAAATGAACAGAGCTGGAGCTCAGAGGAGAAGGGAGTCGCCCTCCAGGGTGACTTTCATGAAACATGGGGTAATAACGCTGAAGGAGAAGGATTCCTGAACCAGTTGAAACAAACAAAGCTGGAAGCCAAGGTGGAAAGATTCTAATCGTGAAATTCAATGCAGTAGCACAAATTAAGAAAAAATATTTCACTCAGGAAAGAATAAAGGAAATAACAAACAAAGCAAGACTGCAAGCATTTGAAGACATCAATCGGATGACCGAAGAAGAGAGAATTTAAATGTAGATGAAAAACTGGACAAAAGAAGAAAATAGATCTTAAAATAGATCTGTGCTCTGTCCCCCAAATATTCCTACAGGTCGCACAAGATCTGCCAGCAACCCTCTTATGGTTAAACTGCCAATATCTAGGCTCTCTGCTCACTTTCAATCTTTCATTCCCCTTTTCTCCCACCTCTGGAACAAACTCCCCCACTCCCTTCAATCGCACTCCTCCCTCCAGGTCTTTAAATCAGCTGTTCACCACCATCTCTTATCTTCCCCCATCCAAAACCTTGATCTTTTCTACCCCCGCTAATTCACCCCAGATACACTTTTTCGAAATTCCAACTTCTTTCCTGGAAGTCCTTCAGTGTCCATATGTTTTATACCTCTCCCACCTCCCCCTAAGCCCTCTCCCTCCCACAGTTCTCTCGATGTCCCTGCTCTCAAATGTTGTGTTTGTGTCCTTCCCCCTCTCTCTCCCCAACTTGTCTACCGCTCCCCTTATTTTGTGTTTGATGTGTCGGTTTGACTTTTTGTGTGATTAATGTTCGCTCTTTCACGAGCCTCGATCTTGTATACAAAAAAAATAAAAATTTTGGCCAATTTTTTTTTTAATGTTGTAGGTTCCATGTATGGACTAGATAGCCCTCATCAAGGCCAGGCATTAAATAAAAGAGAAAAAAAAGTGTGTGATGTTTGTTTGTGAGAAAGAGAGATTGAAGCTAGGCCGGTTGCTATAGTTTGAGTGAGACAGAAAGTAAGACCAGCAACCTGACACGGAGAGTGTAAGATGGTTCCGGGCACCATTTTAACGCTCCTAAGTCAGGACGGTAGTACTACCCTGGGCGGTTGCTGCCTACAACCTACTACCTAAGGTCGTGAGAACGAAAAGTAGTGAGAAAGGAATGTGTGAACACCCAGGAACAGCTATTTCGAAGAATGTACCCTGATAAAGTTAATTATAATCGGGCAACACTAAATTCAAGATAAACAATTTCATTCATCAGAAAATATTGACAGAGGAGGAACTCAAGATAAGAGATGAACAAACTGACAAGGCAATAAGAAATAAATGGTCACCTATATATGGCAAACTACCACCAACACCAAAATGGAATGAGGGGACATACATATGGGATGAGATTTCCAGAGTGCGAACTCCAAAAGAAAGGGAGCAACCGTCAGAACTTTAAAAATAAAAAATAAAAAATACTGGTGTTGAGCAGGAAATAGAACAGAGAGAGAGGAGAGCTGAAGCAGATGGAATTTCAAATTTGGTTATAATAACAGAGACAGTGATTGGGCAACAGATTGGCGAATTGAATCAGGAAACAAAATTGGAATCTCCACAATAGGATCAAAGATTGACAATAGCAAATGTTGCAGCAACACCTAGAGGAAGAATAACTCTAGGTTACTTCCTCAGCTCAAATAGCACCTTTGCAAACAAAACAAGAAAGAGCAATCAGAGATTGCAGACCCTTGCCAGGACGTGTTTTTAGTGGTTTTTAAGGCTCTTGTGTTGAAACAAATACAGCGGCCAAACCACATGACCAAGTAGAACGGCACTCAGTGGAGACCATACCTTCACCTGGTTGACCATATCACTCAATGGTGAAGAATCACTTCAAACATTCTACTAGCTGGATCTGGATCTTCACCAAAATTGAATCGATTCTTCCTTGTCACACACACAACCTGTCCACCAAGTTTCGTCAAAATCCATCCATAACTTTTTGAGATATACCGCGATGGATCGTTTTTGGCCCTATCTCCCAATGGTGAAGAATCACTTCAAATATTCTAGTAGCCGGATCCGAATCCAGATCTTACGCAAAATCTAATCATTTCGTCGGTGTCACATACGCTACATCTCTGCCAAATTTTGTCCAAATCTGTCCACAACTTTTTGAGATATACCGCGATGGATCGTTTTTGGCCCTATCTCCCAATGGTGAAGAATCACTTCAAATATTCTAGTAGCCGGATCCGAATCCGGATCTTCACCAAAATCTAATCATTTCGTCGGTATCACATATGCTACGTCTCTGCCAAATTTTGTCCAAATCTGTCCACCACTTTTTGAGATATTTTGTTCACAAACGGAGAGACAATCAGACAGACAGGGGTGAAAACATAACCTCCATCCATCTTTGGTGGTGGAGGTTATGACGATGTCATTATTTTTTTTCTCCACAAATTTATTCCTTGATGACACTCAAGAAATTTAATCTTGATCGGATGAAGTTTTGTACTTGTTGAATTATGACATCATAATGGAGGAAACTATGACATCATCATTAACATGTTATTTCCCACGGAGAGCTCCTTACAATGAGCCATGTATCAATAATGCAGCACTTTCAAAGATATCGAGGTGCAAAGTTTTTCGTTTTTTTCCAAGATGGCGCCCGCACCACGTGACTTATGACGTCATAATTAACATTTTGAAAGTTCTACAGGAGGAGGTGCACCTATCGTGAAAATTTTCTGTCAATCGGACCAGCGGTTGCAGAGGAAATAATATTTATTCTGTGCGGACAAACAAACAAATAGACAAACCGACTCGAATGCAAAACCCTCTCCTCTGGCGAAGGGAACAAATAAGAGCAACAAGGATAGGTCACAATGAGGAGGACAATAATGGACAACATCAGAGTGAAGAAGAGGAAAAGGAGGTTGACAACAAACAGCACAGGCTTGAAGAGGAGTTGGTAATAAAATAGAGGAAATCAGACTAATATCACCCAGGCAAACACGGCAACTCCACCGAATAAAAAACAACAAGCAATTGAAGATACAAGTGAGGAGAATACACAAAGTAGTCACGTAATCTCCCCAAATCAGCCAATTCAGCAGCACTGTTTGTGCAAGAGAAAATAACTGGCAAACAACGCAAAAAGGATAGATCTGATAATCTGAACAGAAACAAAACACCACGATGGAAACAAAAACTGGAGAAGCAGAGAGACCGACTGAGGAATGAAACGGGACAAATAGAACAATTCAAGAAGGGAAACAGAAGTCCAAAGCTCAATAAACGAATCAGACAAATAAAAAATAAATACAACATCAAAAACAATGTGTCAGAACCATTAGCTGCCCATAATAAGCTCCAAATACAACAGATAGCAGGGGGGGGTGGGGGGGGGGGGAAACTATGATGAGGCCAACAACAGACGAAAGCAAAATGAACAGTTTGAAAACAACCGGAAAAAGTTCTACAGAGAACTAGGGAAACAGAAACAAAACGTAGCAAGTCCCCTAAAAAAGAGGATCTTGAAAACTTCTGGAATGGGATATATGAAGACGAGAGAGAACACTGCAAGGAAGCACGATGGATCCGAAACCTGGAAGAGAAGAAACAACATCTCGAGGAAATGCCCCAACTAATAATTAATGCAGAAATGTTTGACAACAATTTGCAAAGATGGCAAACTTCAAAATCCCTGGGCCACATGGGATAACAAACTTTTGGTTAAAACAACTGTAGGCTCTCCACCCTCGCTACACTCAAGTATTTAACAAACTCATCAAAGGGGAACAGCTAACGGATCAATGGTTCACAGAAGGCAACAGTGTTCTCATCCCAAAATGTAATGAAGCCCATCTACCCCACAAGTATAGACCAATAACATGCTTAACAACAGCAGACAAACTTTTAACGGGATTAATTACCGATGAAATTTATGAACACCTCACTCAGCAAGGTACGAACACCTCACTCAGCAAGGATCTTTAGAGCCAGAACAGAAAGGATGTAAGAGAGAATGCTATGGAACGGCAGACCATTTGTGGAACGACAGATAGATTATTTAACAAGACCAGACTCGAAAACTGCAAGCTTCGACAAACCAACTTATCCACAACCTGGATAGATTACAAAAAACGTTTGATAGTCTCCCACATTCATGGATTAAAAAATACATGCAAGTATACAAAGTTAACCCCCAAATAGTCACCCTGATAGAGAAAGCAATGACGCCATGGAATAAAACACTGATAATACCTCACTTGGAAGGAAAAATTGGGATCCCAGGGGTGAAGATACGACGTGATATCTTACAAGGTGACAGACAGCCTTTCCCCCCTCCTGTTTTGTCTGGCTCTGGACCCACTGAGTAAACTTATCAATGAACAAGGACACGGATACAATCTAACGTCCAAAATAAAAATGACCAAAGAACTTACAAAGGTGAAGCATCTACTGTGCATGGATGACCTAAACTGTTTACACCGAATGATAACAAATCAGCAGAACAACTCACACTAGTTAAGTTGTACTTGTAGGACATTCCAATGGAATTTGGTCTTGACAAAGGCACCAAATGCTCATTTCTATCTGGTAAAACAAAGAGAACACATAATATCTCCATCAATGATATTACAACAATACAGGAACTAGAAAAGGAAGCATCCTACAAATACCTCAGAAAAGAAGACCCCCCCCAGGTGAAACACAAAAAAATGCATAAACGTAATCAGCAAAGAGTGCCTACGTAGCATAAGACTAATTCTGAAATCAGACCGCTCTCCAATAAACAAAATCAAAGCTGTAAACCAACTCACAGTACCTGGTATTCCAGTACAGGTGTGCAATTATCAACTGGCCACAATTGGAAAACAACAACTTCGACACCAAAACAAGGAAACTTTGAACTATTCATCAACTATTCCTCAAAAACCAATGCATTCCGAGGTTTTACTTGCCGAGACGAGGAGGAGGCGGTCTGATGGAACTGAATCAAGTGCACAGAACATTGTGTGTTGGACTAGCGGAGTATGTGAAAAGCTCTGAAAAGACTATCGAATGATATTTGTGCACGGGACACTATACTAATGGCGTTAAGAAAATTGCGGGGTTGAGCCAATCGGACAAATGAATGTTTTGTGGAGTACAAACACAAAATACGAGTCACCTCCTTTCGGTATGTAAAAAAACTCATGTCGGAACAGTTGTACACATAAAGACATGATGTTGTCTGCAGTCATCCACTGGGACATCTGTAAACATTTCAACATTCCGGTCCCAGAACAATCATGGAAACGAACCAAATTCCATCTTGAAAATGAACACATTGTGCTCACACATGACAAGATGATCCCATCAAGTGGAGACATTGCAGTCGGACATAGTGCGTCTGTTTAACCTCATCCGATCCATGGGCCGCTGGCTATCACCCGGATTGATCAAGCCTCCGCATTCAGGTCTCTCACTAATGACAAGCTCCTACAAGATTACCGCATCTCCCTTGAGCTTGGGCATGCCAAAAACCCCAACAAAAACCCTGTCTCTGAGAAATCCATTCAGGAATTGGAAACTGAATTACTCCATCACGACCCGTTTGGAGGTCCAGTTTCTCCTTGGCAGATTTCCATGGCTACTGCCCAATTAAACTCGCATATCATGTCTCGCGATTTGTCTGCATGGGAAATGTGGACTCAATGTGACCAGCTCACCAACCATCAGATTCTGATCTTGGATCAGAACCTTATCCGAGAGCAGCCTGCCCAACGTTCCAAGAACCATACTTATGTGGAGAAGTCTTAGTTCCCATCAGCAAACGGTTCTGCCACTCTGACAGTTCATGCTGGAGACCTGGTGTACTTGCACTCAGATGGATCCAAGTCTCGCGCATGGGATCCTTACCTCGTTGTATCTGTGGATTGGAACTAGTGTGATATCCGCAAGTTTGCTGGCTCTCGAATTCGACGCTCAATGTACCATGTACGAAAATCTGAGTGTTACAAGGTACCCACGTGGACCACACCTGCCATCACACATCCTCACAAAGGTTCCTGTGATGATTCTCTCTGTGATGAAGGCAACTCGGAGGGGCGACCTATCGCTCTCCCCGATCCAACTCATGGACCTTCCATTCTCTCAACTCCAGCTGAACGTGTTCTGCCGCCACGTCCCTCTCCAGCTGTTCTGCCCTCTATGTTTGATCACCCCTGTGATTCCCAGGTTCAACGCCATGGTGATGAAAGCACGGCAACCAGGTCACCTCCTATCAGGAGATCAGGACATCTGCGTTCACTCTCCAAACACTTGGATGACTATGTTCTTGATGGATGAGCAGTTGCACATGTGTCAACCAATGGGCCAGAATAATCCCCAAGCGTCTGAGAAGAATCTATCTAGTGATGTCGTCTTTCCGTTAAGCCTGGCATTGTCAGTTTACTCCCATCAGACACATGAACAAATACTGTTCTGGTTTACCATTTTTTTGTCATGTCCCAGCAATGCAGTGTTTCATACTTTACTTTACAAAACTCCCCCTCGCCCCTCCCCTTAAAAACTCCTCCCCCAACCTCTCCCCTTAAAATCTCCGCCCCCCCCCCCCCACCCGACCATCTTTCTCCAATTCTTCCCCCTTCCCCTCAAAGCTGTCTTCTCCCCACTTTGTCTCACTTCTATCTCATACCTCCACCTCCTCCATCCTTCTACTTTCCTCTGCCCCTCCTCTAACAACCCCTCACTGTGCCTCATCCCGTCACCATCAAACCTTTTGTCCTCTTCATCCTTCCCTTTCTTGTCACTCTTTTGCAATCTCTGACACACTATCAACAGCTCTCCCTACCTCCCCCTCTCATCCTTCATCTGACCCCACCCCTCCCCTCCCTTGTCCTGCATCCGATGCTCCCCCTCCATCTTCATTAATGGTATGGACCTCAAATATCTGGGGCCTTCGCTCAAACCTGATTGATCTCTCCATTCAGGTTGCTTCTGACAGTCCAGACTTGATCTGCTTAACAGAAACTTTCCTCCTTCAAGATGTCTCTGATTCCTTAATATCTCTTCCTGGTCTCCCATCTCTACTGCCTCTGACATCAACTCTTCCTGGGAATTCTTCCAAAGTAAATTGCTCTCTCTCATGCACAGATTTATCCCATCTCGTCTTCAGTTGTCATACCCTTACTCCCGTCCATTGTACACTGAATCATGTGGTGAGGCACTTGCCCTGAAACAACTTGCCTTTGCCTCTTGGAAGGCAAATCCAACTGAAGGCAATCTCAGTTCCTTCCACCAAGCTCGGAACAAGTGTGTGTGTGTCCTCAGGTGTGCCAGGAAGCACTATCTCTCCACACTCAAGAATGAACTCTCAAACCTGTCTCCTTCCTCCAAATCCTGGTGGCGTCTGGTCAAATCTGTTTCTGGTGTTTGTTCCCCCTCCATCTCCTCCCTTACCTCAAATGGCTACACAGTTGACACCACACGGGACAAAGCCGAATGCCTCAACTCTGTGTTTGCCTCAAAGTCTTGTGTCCCAAACCAATTTCTCTCTGTATACACCTTACCCAGTCATACCCAGCTGATCCTGGACTCTGGGTCCTTCTCTCCTGACAAGGTGGAGAAGTTTTTTCACACCTCAACTCTGATTCTGCAAATGGACCAGACAGCATCAGCCCACGGGTCCAAAAGTCCTGCTCTGCTGCTCTATCTCACCCTCTCTCTGTTCTCTTCACCCTCTCTTTTGCTCATGGTCACTGCCAGCATCTTGGAAATCAGCAAACATTACCGCTTTGCAGAAAAAAGGTGCAACAACAGATCCTTGCAACGACAGACCGATCAGCCTGCTCCCAATTATCAGCAAAGTCGTGGAATCCATCATTGCTTTGGATATCAAATCCTTCCTCTTCTCCAATGGCTTGATCTCTGATCATCAATTTGGATTCAGACCAGGTCATTCTACTCTGGACATGCTGCTTCTGCTGTCTCAACAATGGATGGAGGTCATCAATGCCAAACAAGAAATCAGAGCTGTCTCCCTTGACATATCACGTGCCTTCGATACGGTCTGGCACCCAGCTCTGCTCACCAAACTCTACTCCTATGGTATCCATGGAAATCTCCACGCATGGCTTGCGGACTTCCTCTCTGGTCGTAGTCAACGTGTGGCCCTGAATGGGTTTCTCTCATCTCCCTTTCCTGTTCAGGATGGAGTTCCCAAAGGCAGTGTTCTGGGCCCTGTGCTTTTTCTGGTCTTCATCAAGCTCCATATCTCAACCGTCGGATTGGCAGTCTGCAGCCTCCTCACTCTCTGCAGACCTGGACAAAATGACAGACTGGTCAAACAAGTGGAACATGTCTTTCAATCCTGACAAATCTCACACTTACTATGTCTCTCCGAAAAGACCGACTGGACAACCCTCCCATCTACTTTCTCAACAATCCTCTCCAAGAAGTTCTGTCACTCAAGCTTTTGGGTCTCACTATCTGCCATGATCTTTCCTGGGAAAACCACATTTTCAAGCTGGCCTCAAAAGGCAGTCGCCGACTGGGCAACCTCCATCGTGCGAAGTCCTTTCTTAGCACACCTGAGCTCCTCACCACATACAAGGCTTTCATCCGCAGCTCAATGGAATACTGTTCTCCCCTCTGGGCCTGTGCTCCTGCCTCACACCTAGCTCGTCTTCACACTGTTGAAACCAAAGCTTTCAGAATCATTGGAATCTTCTGCGATGAAGCTAACTCCGAGGGCCTTTCACTCACTCACTGCAGGCAGGTTGGTGGTCTTTCTGTCTTCTACCGACTGCTCTCCGGCCTTGCTCCCCCAGCTCTTTCTAGGCTCTGTCCCCCAAATATTCCTACAGGTCGCACAAGATCTGCCAGCAACCCTTTTATGGTTAAACTGCCAAAATCAGGACTCTCTGCTCACTTTCACTCTTTCATTCCTCTTTTCTCACACCTCTGGAACAAACTCCCTCACTCTCTTCAATCCCACTCATCCCTCCAGGTCTTTGAAACAGCTGTTCACCACCATCTCTTATAATCCCTCATCCAAAACCTTGATCTTTTCTACCCCCGTCAATTCACTGTGGAGCCACTTTTTTGAAATACCAACTTCTCTCCTGGAAGTCCTCGCAGTCTCCACGTGTTTTATACTTCTCCCACCCCCCCCCCCCACCCTTCCCTCGCCTCCTTCCACCCTCCCCCTTCCCACACCTCCTCCCACCTCCCCTTCCCATGCCTCCTCCTCCCACCTCCTCCCCCCCTTCCCATGCTTCCTCCCCCCAAGCCCCCACCCTCCCACAGATCTCCCGATGTCCCTGCGCTCAAATGTTGTGCTTGTGTGCTTCCCCCTCTCTCCCCCTTCTTGTCTATGGCTCCCCTTATTATATGTTTTCGGTGTTTGTTCGAATTTTTTTGTTTGTGATTAATATTAGCTCTTTCACGAGCCTCGAAAAAAAAATGTCGTGAACAAATGGAAGTTCCAAGATACAAAATATCAGTTTGGCCAAGTTTGATCACAATCTCGTCAGCAGTTTTGGAGAAGTTGGAAATGTCAACGGACTGACTGAGTGATTGACGCAGACGGACTGATGCGTGGTGACTGTCTGCCTGACACATACTGACTGTGACTGATTGACACGCATTGACTGATGGACGGTGGGATTGACAGGGCAACTGACTGAGTGACTGACTGATGCAGATTGATTGATGGAGTGACTCGCTGACTGACGACTGACTGACGGAGTGATGAACGCGGAGTGACTGATGTACGTTATTATGGCGTAACTGACTGACTGATGCACGTTATGATGGCGTAACTGACTGACGGAAGACGCGTCATCCCAGAAGCACCCCTGCACTCCATGCCAGGTGAGATTAAAATGAATGAATCGCTGCAGAAAACATTTTGATGGAGAACAGTCGGAAATCTATTATTGTCCAATTTTAAAGTTCAAGATTCAAATACGAGCTGTTTCCTCGGTTGGGGTTCGATCAGGAATTTTTGTTAGTTTTTCAAACCAAAACCCGAATATTTGTAACGAAATCCTCCATCTGTGGTGAATCTACGGATTGGAATTAAACAACACCCGAATATTTCTGACGAATCAGCGGATTTGAATCGATGGATTAATTTATTTTCCGGTATCGGTTGAGTGAACTCACTGTCTTTACTCACATTGTTGTGTGTATTGTGAGGGATTGTACCACACTACTCTTTACTTCACTGTACTGTTCGCCATGAATGGAGATCTCTCCGGTGAGGATAACACGAACAGGTTGAACCATCCGGGATCCTCGAGTTTCTCCGATGGAAGGAACTTGGTCGGTCCTGAAGATTCTTACTCGGACTGCAGGTTCAGGATCGCTCGACCTGAGGAGTACAAGTCCGGACACGGTACGTGATGTTTACTGTTTAAATACATTCACATGGGGAATCACACCATGTACGGGGAGGGTTCACTCGTACAAGATGGTGTCGATCTCCTGAGCCGGTGATTTCGATTCCTGAGAGCAGATTCGTTAATGGGTGATTTTGAGAGACGTTCGATTGTTTCCTCCTCTTCCCTCAGATTCTACAAAACGACTCCCTCCTTTATCTTTGTTATCAGCACCTCGACACCTTTTCTCAGTTTTGGTGCTGAGAGTGTATTTATTTATTTTTTGTTGCTTGTGAACGTCAGCACCACGTAATGACAGACTGATGGGGGTGGTAGAGGTTTTTCGATGCAGGTGAGGACTGTTTAAATACATTTACTGTTCTTTATAAAACTATTTAAAGTTGAGTGTGAATTGGATGTTTTTATTTTCAGATTTTATTGTGAAAGTGGAGGTGGAGGTGGAGTCCGAGTTCATTGACGATTGCACCTCACTTGTAAAAGATGCGAAGAACAACAATAGTTATAAAAATAATAATGATAGTTTTAATCACACAAATGCCTCTGATTAAGAAACAAATTGTCAAATGCTTTCCAGGTGAAGCTCATCCCAGGACGATGGAAACATTCCAAAGTTATTTTCAGATGTCCCGTGATACTTTCAGCAATGAGCAGGTAAAGCAGGAACCACGTGGTTTTCCTCCCATGGAGTCCAGCAAAGCTGCTTACCTGCTCCACGGTAAGCCAATCTTCATAGAAAACACATCACAATGTTTTTTATAACCTGTTTTTTGTTTTGTTCTTGTTGATGATTAAATAATTTCATTCCAAACTCTGTGGAATAACAGATCCATGAAATTGTGGCCAACCAAGTGGGCTTGTTTATCTTCACTCGACATGGATAGTAGTTTCTTATAATTTACCCAGATATATTTCTGGCCTTTATTCCAGATTGATCAGACACATAAAGACAGCGTTTCAAAAGTCTTTGTTTCACTAAAATCCACTTTGGAAATAGCATTGGAAATATCAAATCAAGTGAAATTACTGGGACTTGACAGGTTTGAAAGAAAAGTTTGTGACGATCTAAACATGTGAAACGAGAACGGCCCTTGGTGGAGCATATACCTCTGCCAGGCTAACGTTTTACCTTTTGTCAAATCTTATGCGCCAGATCTGGATTTGGACCTGAACCAAAATGAATCGGCCTGTTCTTGTTGTCCAATCAACTCATCCACCTGGTTTTGTCATAAGTCGTCCACAACGTTTTGAAACATCAGGCTATATATCATTTTGGCCCTATCACTCAATGATGAAGATTCACTAAAAATTCCCTGATCCGGATTCAAATATTCAGCAAAATGTAATCACTTCTTCTTTGTCACACAACCAACCTGTCCACCAAATTTTGTCCGAATCCGTCCACAACATGAAGATATCCTGTTCACAGACCGACAAACAAATAACTGAAAAATCACTCAAAGAGCGACACTTGGCAAAAGAGAATAAAGTAGAATGACACTCGGGAGAGCATCATTTTCACCTCACAAATAGTTGGTGGTTGGTTTCAGTAAGCTGATATGAAAATCCTATTCAAATCTCAAGTCAAACGGATGAAAATTGAGGATTTTAGAAGTTCGAAAAAAGTGGTTGACCTTTTGGCCCATGTTGACCTTTTGACCTCAAAAATAAATATGATTTTGTCGAACCACCAGCTCTAGCATTTGGTGAAGTTTCGTGAAGATCGGTTTAAAATTGTGACATGTCGGCAAGTATCAGTGAGCGAACAAACAAACACACAAACAAACACACAAACAAACAAACACACAAATAAACAAACACACAAATAAAGAAACAAACAAACACACAAACAAACACACAAACAAACACGCGCACACACACACACACACACACACACACACACACAAAGCAGAGTGATCAACATACTTGTCAAAAAATTAATTTATTTTGCCAAGTAAAAAGATATTTTCCAGAGCACAATACTTGCAAAATCCAAATAAGCATGTTGCCATGGAAACGGCAATTTTTGTAATTTGGGAAATTTGGCATGTTACATGATAGAATGTTACATGTTCGTTAGTATTTACATGTCAGAATGTCATCACAAATTTGGCTGTTAAATTTTCAAATTGATGCCTAATAGGTGTTTTACATGTTTTGAATGGCAATTACCCTGACCTTTGACTAATTTTGACAAGATCTCATCCACAAATACTACACATGTGTACAAATATGATGTGCAAGTTTCAATCTGATATCTTGAAAAATTCCTGAGGTTTGGAAAAAATAAAATCACAAAAACATCCCATTTCATTTCATGGATGTGAAGTTCTTGTCATGGACACCGTCTTCTCTTTGCCACTTGAGATTTGACTCTTTGCCATGTGGCACTTGTCTCTTTGCCACGTGAGAATTGCTTATTTGCCATGTAAGAATTGTCCCTTTGCTGTGTGGGACATGCCTCTTTGCCACGAAAGAATTGTCCCTTTGCCACGTAAGAATTGTCCCTTTGCCACGTAAGAATTGTCCCTTTGCCACGTAAGAATTGTCCCTTTGCCACGTGGGACTTGTATCTTTGCCACGTGGGACTTTTCTCTTTGCCAAGTGGGACTTTTCTCTTTGCCAAGTGGGACTTTTCTCTTTGCCACGTGGGACTTGTATCTTTGCCATTTGGGACTTTTCTCTTTGCCAAGTGGGACTTTTCTCTTTGCCACGTGGGACTTTTCTCTTTGCCACGTGGGTCTTGTCTCTTTGCCACGTGGGACTTGTATCTTTGCCATGTGGGACTTTTCTCTTTGCCAAGTGGGTCTTTTCTCATTGCCACGTGGGACGTTTCTCTTTGCTATGTGGGACTTTTCTCTTTGCCACATGGGTCTTGTCTCTTTGCCACGTGGGTCTTGTCTCTTTGCCACGTGGGACTTTTCTCTTTGCCACGTGGGACTTTTCTCTTTGCCAAGTGGGACTTTTCTCTTTGCCACGTGGGACTTGCCTCTTTGCCGCGTGGGACTTGTCTCTTTGCCACGTGGGATTCTTTCTATTCCACATGGGACTTTTTCTATTTGACATGGTGTTTACAATCAATAAATCAGACAATTTAGTGCATACTTTATTTTTTCCTTTTTTCTGTGAGTTGCCTCGTTCTGATTTTTATTTCTGTGTCAGATTTGGTTTTTCGTTTCCAGTCACCGATTTCCTGAATTCTGTCCATTTCTCCAAAAGTAAACACTTGCTGTCCAGAACTACATTGGGAATTTTCATGAATTTGGAAGTACTATTTAAAGTCGAGTTTGAATGAGGTGTTTTTATTTTCAGATTTTATTGTGGAAGTAAAGGTGGAGTCCGAGTTCATTGACGATTACCCCTCGCTTGTCAAAGGTGTGGAGAACAACAATATTAACAAAAATAATTATCTTCAGTGATGGTTCTAACACATGCCTTCCTGGGAAAGCAATACATTGTCAAATGTTTTGCAGATAAAGCGCTTGTGGGGGAGATGGAAACTTTCCAAAGTTATTTCGAGACTTCCCAAGATGCTTTGAGCAATGAACATGTGAAGGAGGAACCACGTGAATCTCTTCCCATGGAGTCCAGCAAAGCTGTTCAGCTGCTTGAGGGTAAGCCAAACGTCATAATGAACACATCACATGGTTTTTACTTGTTTGTTTGTTCTTTTTCAATGATGAAACCTTTTTGTTCCAAACTCTAGAATAACAGATCCATTAAATTGTGGTCAACCAAGTGAGCTTGTTTATATTCACTGGAAATGGATATCAGTTGCTTATAAAATACCCAGATTTATACAGGAATATTAGTTGTGTTAAATACCGAGGAATTTTAATGCAATTTGTATTTCTGGCCTTTGCTCAGGATTGATCGGACAAATTAAGCCAAGTTTGAAGAGTCTCTGCTTTATTAATGTACACCTTTGAAATAGCATTGGAAATAAATCGAGTGACATGACTGGGACTTGAAAGGTTTGAACGACAAGTTTGTGACTATCTAAACATGTGAAACGAGAGGCGTATTTCCATGTGGGACTTGGAGCATCACTCCGTATCAATTGCCCAAAAATAATTCAAAATCCTCTGATCGAGGTCCACAATGTTGCACTCACCTGCACCGTGTTTGGATAACTTGCTGTGGAAGTGCGTTCTCCAAATCAGTTCCATAACTATCTTAAAACATCTACTATCTGATGTTTCCTTCACCACAATGTGATAAACCTGGAACTTTTCCCGGAACGATAAACCTGGAACATATTTTGAATCATTGGTAGCCTCTCCCAGCTAAGCTTGAGTTGTGCATCACACCATTCATGCTCAATCTCATCTCACCATTTCTGTCTCTCCTATTGGACACTAGTTTGTGCTTTGACTGCATTCTAGATTCCATTCCTGATTGCTGTTTTGATTTTCTCTGGAAACCTTTCTTAGCATTTCACGTACCTCAGCCTCAGCCCAAAAATTTCAGGTACCTCAGAAAACACTTTAGCCCATTGCATGAAAAACGGTGGTTACATCTCTCACAGATAACCTGCAGAAGATCAAAAATGCTCCCACACCTGAAGCATGAGTTTTACCCCAGGAAGACCAAAACACTTACAGTACTTCTCTGAAAGGATAAACCATCCAACTCTCATATGTACTTCTTGGATTAAGCTTGTGCTATTTTGAAAGAAGTTTATTTTTGACAACTTTGTTGGTGTCACCATTGTTGATGTTATACTAACCCATAACTATAATATCCCATCATACCCCTTATCACCCCCATATCATGCACTTCAACACTTTCCTGATCGCTAAATGGCTAAACGGGGCCTCCCGTTTAGACTCCCCTTATACTACCCCTCCCACCTTTCTGAGGGTGGGAGGGGCATTACCCATAACTATATTATCCCATCATAACTCCTTATCACTCCCATATTTATGAGCTTCCACCTGTCTCTGCCTACTAAATGGCTGAACGGGGCCCCCCGTTTAGACTCCCCTTATACTAACCCCCCTCCCCCTCCTTTTCTGAGGGAGAGAGGGGCATTACCCATAACTATATTATCCCATCATAACCTCTTATCACTCCCATATTCATGAGCTTCCACCTGTCTTTGTCGACTAAATGGCTAAACGGGGCCCGTTTAGACTCCCCCCATACTACCCCCACTTCCCCCAAGACCAAACACAATGCTCCCCATAACCCTAATCCTCAACATTCCCACAACAACTACCTAAATTCTTATTAGCCCCTGTAAATTAACCTACGATTTGAGCCTCACACATCATCGGCACTTGAACATATTAAGGATTTTAAAAACTCTAAAATCTTTTAAACCCCCCCCCAAAACCCCCCCCCCCCCCGGGGTCAAGGATTTACTTAAATTAACGAAAACATAGAAGAACTCGGTGAACACACTGTTGCTCTTTTTTTCTTGTTTGGGGGGGTCTGGTGGGGGACCCCCCCCAAATGTAATAACATTCATTTATACTTTCCCTTTCACTAACTCAGCCCTAGTGCCCATCCCCTTGTTCTTGGTAACATTCATGCCCCGCTTTCCCATATTATGCGTGCTTCATCTCTTCTTCTTTCAAGTCTTATTCCACGGTAACATTGTGTCAATTAACCTTACATATCAGTGGTATTCACCCTCGTACGCTCCGCGTTTAGATCCTATTACTCCTTCCTTCCCCTTAGGTACATTACTTTTAGGGTTATACTCCAGCTCCGCGCTCCTTTCGACTCACCTCATCCATATAGTTATTCCTCACCCCCTATTATTCATTTGACTTCTTTCTTTTTCTAGGACATATATATTAACACTACTACTATCCACATACTAATATGTTGTTTTAAAACAAACTTTATGTTTTAAAACATTTGGTAAAAAATTACCCTGCCATGCTTCCTAACCGCACCCCAAAATACTTTATTTCTATATATTCTTTTTTATTTTTATATATTCTTTTTTATTTTTATATATTATTTTTTATTTTTATATATTATTTTTTATTTTTATACTTTATACATTTTACAACCCCTGTAAATTAACCCCCACTTTTTTCTCAACTGATTATTAATTAATACTTTTTTTTAAAGAATAAAGGTCCAAAAAGACCATTCGGCCCCCCCCCCTATAACCCCTTTCGGGGTTCAGGTATACTATTTTTCAAAATTCTATCCACTTATAATTTTAGGTTATTGGTTTCTTTTTTTAGGGTTTAGTTCATAGCTCCGGACGCTGCTCCATGCGTCGCAGCCCCAATTGCTAGAAATTATAATCATACTCTAACTCGTTGCACATTACCACCGCAGTCCGCGGTGCGGGCCCCGAGAATATACTAGTTTTCACACTTAGAACATTTCAAGAGACTACACCTTAATTCGCTTTGCGTCTTTACTGATATACTCCTATTCACCTATGATTCCACCTTTATCTTTCTTTATTCGATTCTTCTTTTTCTTTCAAGGACTAATGTTATAATACTGCTATAAACATATAACAATGTCTATTTTTAAATAGACAGTCAAACTTCAGCTATCATCTATCTTAACATACAGAGGATCTTAAGTAGAAATAATATTTCTACCCGATCTTTCATGCAAAACAGGCTTTTAATAGTATTCCCGGTTTAAAAATCAACCTTACAAACATGTAGCAATCTCTTCTTAAAATTTAACCCCCTTACTCTTCCGAGCCCCCCAAAATTCCCGATTTAACCTTTTACTTTCTCAAAATCAAAAACATCCTTTTTTCAAAAAATTTGTCCCCTTTTAACTTACATTTCAGTCACCAAAAACCAATCTTAAGTGCTAACCTCAAAATATTTAACCGCACTCTTACCAACTAGCACGAGCACTTTTACAATTTATTCTCAACTTATTTCTATATATTCTTATAATTTATTTTTATATATACTTTTATATATCCTTTTCTATGTATTCTACTTTTCTATATATTCACTTGCATACTCCATGAATTCACAAGTATTCCCCAAAACATCAAATAATAATATGCACCATACATATACTTGCCCCTCACTCCTTTATATATATATATTTATTATTTTTAATAATATTTTAAATATAAAATATATATTAAATAAAAATATACTGATAGTGTATGTAGCTTAGCTTTAAAGCATGATATTGAAGATATTAAGACAGATATTCATCTCAGACACATAAAGGGTTAGTCTTACCCTTAAAATTAGATTCTTCGAAATTTATACATGCAAATTTCCTCATTACAGTGAGTTCCTTGATATTTTAAAATTATAGAGACTAAATAAGATTAATTATCCTAAATTAAAATTCTTTCACACCCCCCAAGGGTATTCAGCAGTAATTAATATTGAGCAATAGACAAAAGTCTGACTCAATTAAAGAATTCTTAAGTGTCCAAAATCGTGCCAGCAGACGCGGCTATACGGTTGCTTAAATCTAATATTTGACGGTGTAAAGAGTAAATTTCATTACTATTCTTATCTAAAACTAAACCAATTTATAATAGTTAAATACATAAATTTTAAAAAACAAACTAAAGTAGTTTTAATAACTAAGTTTATAACTTTACGAAAGTTGGGGCTCAAACTAGGATCAGATACCCTACTATGCCTAACCGTAAACAAAGAATTTCTTCCGCCTGAATACTACGAGCCCAAGCTTAAAATTCAAAAGACTTGACGGTGTTCTACCCACCTAGAGGAGTTCGTTTTTCAAACGATAATCCGCGATTCACCTCACCATTTTTATCAGTTTATATACCGCCGTCGCAAGCCAGCCCTTCTGAGGGATCAGGCAAAATGGTCTAAACCAAAACGTCAGGTTAGGTGTAACCAATAAAATGGCTAAAACGAACTACATTAATAATTTCTATTATTTCTATTAAACAAATGAAAAATTAGTCAAAATTGAATTTAGGAGTAAACAAAAACCAGACAGTTTTTTTGAACAGTGCCATAGAACACGCACACACCGCCCGTCACTCCCTATTACTTAGGGATAAGTCGTAACATGGTAAGTGTACCAGAAGGTGCACTTGGACCCCAAAATGTAGCTTAACTAAAGCATCTCTTTTACACCGAGAATATACTTGCGCAAAACAAGCCATTTTGAGCCTTAATCTTAGCTTTATTCCCCATTTACCTAATTATTTGAACCTTTTTAAGCTTAGTATTTTTAGAAGAGCAAGCCTAAAGCTATAGACAAAGTACCTTGAGGGAAAGTTGAAAAAATATGAAAATTAAAGCATAAAATAGTAGAGATCAATCCTCTTACCTCTTGCATCATAGTTTAACTACCCAAAACAGACTATTGGAACTTTCTGATCCCCGAAATTAAATGAGCTACTCAAGAATAATACAAGAATCAACTTATTTCTTTAGCAATAGAATAAGAAAATTCTCGAGTAGGGGTGAAATGCCTATCGAATTTAATAATATCTGGTTACTTGAAAGAAGAATCTAAATCCGCTTTTATATCATTATCACTTATTGAATAATAATTAATTTTGTATAAAGAGTCAGTCATAAAAGGAACAGCCTTTATGACTCAAGGAAACAACCTTAGGAGAAGGAAAAATTTACCACCTTGTAGAGTAAAAATTGGCCTAAAAGCAGCCACTATAGAAAGCGTTACAGCCCATACTCACTCACTGTAAAAATTATAACTTTTTAATAACCCCTCTCAATTATATCAAGTAATATTATACCTCTATAATAGATAAAATGTTAAAATTAGTAATAAGGAGATTGTTCTCCTCTTTTTAATATTAGTGTAAACCGAAACGAACCCTCGTCGGTACCCAACGACTCTTAATTTAACAGAATAAAAGGCTTAAAGTACTCACTCAAGAAATACACCTTTCAAAACATCGTTAACCCAACACAGGAATATTTTTAAGAAAGATAAAAAGAATTAGAAGGAACTCGGCAAACTATGGCTTCGCCTGTTTACCAAAAACATCGCTTATTGTTATAAAAATATAATAAGTCCTACCTGCCCAGTGATTTTTTCAACGGCCATCTTTGATGATAACGTAGCATAATCAATTGTCTATTAATTTTAGACTAGAATGAATGGATTAACGAAAGCCGAACTGTCTCCTATTTCCTATCAATGAAATTAACCTCTCTGTCCAAAGGCAGAGATAAACCTATAAGACGAAAAGACCCTAAAAGCTTCAAATATTAGATTACCTAGCTTAAACAACAACTAAAGAAAAGTTTTAATTCCTAAAATTTGGTTGGGGCAACCATTGATGTTAAAGAATCATCAATAATTTAACTAATAACTTGCATAATATCAGAGTTACATCTCAATTAAGTAAGAAACTTATAAAAATGACCCAGAAAACTGATCAATGAACAAGTTACTTTAGGGATAACAGCGCTATTTCTTTTTAAAGTCCCCATCGACAAAGAAGCTTACGACCTCGATGTTGGATTAAGATATCCAAGTGGTGCAAAAGCTACTAACGGTTCGTTTGTTCAACGAGTAATATCTTACATGATCTGAGTTCAGACCGGAGTAATCCAGGTCAGCTTCTATCTATAACTAATTTTATTTAGTACGAAAGGAAAAATAAAATATAGCCTATTAAAAATTAACGCTATTTAAATTAATTTAAAACATTTACATTTTCAAGAGAAAATAACTTATTAAAATAGCATAGCTGGTCTAATGCCATAGATTTAAATTCTATTATCATGAGTTCAAATCTCATTTTTAATATCATGATTTCTCAGATCATTAGCTCTTTACTCACTTTTGTAATAATTTTAATCGCTGTGGCTTTTTTAACTTTAATTGAGCGAAAAGTCCTGGGATATATGCAACTCCGTAAAGGCCCTAATATCGTGGGCCCTTTCGGACTTCTTCAGCCATTCGCTGACGGAATCAAACTCTTTATTAAAGAGCCTTTACAACCATCTTACGCTTCAATTTTCTTATTCATTTTGGCTCCCGCTTTAGCAATTTCACTCGCTTTAATTTTATGAATTTCCTTACCTCTACCTTTGGCCCTCTCAGATATAAACCTTGGATTGATATTTATCTTAGCCATTTCAAGTCTCTCAGTTTACTCTCTCTTAACTTCAGGCTGGGCATCAAACTCCAAATATGCCTTAATAGGCGCCCTACGAGCAGTCGCTCAGACAATCTCCTATGAAGTAACCCTGGGCTTAATAATTGTCGCACTCACCATTTTATCGGGGGGTTTTGACCTTAAGCTTTTTATCGATTTACAAAATAAAATCTGATTACTTTTCCCAATATGACCGATTTTCCTAATATGGTTTATCTCAACATTAGCGGAGACCAACCGCTTGCCCTTTGACTTAACAGAGGGGGAATCAGAATTAGTTTCCGGATTTAATGTAGAATTTTCGGGGGGCCTATTTGCCTTATTCTTTTTAGCAGAATACGCTAACATTTTATTTATAAACTCATTAACTGTAGCCCTATTTATAGGGTCCTCCAATTTATCTTCATTATATTTTTCCGCCTCTATAACAATAAAAACTATATTCCTGATCTTTTTATTTCTATGAGTTCGTGCATCATACCCCCGATTCCGCTATGACCAACTCATACACTTAATATGAAAAAACTTTTTGCCTATTACACTCTCTTTATTAATTTTTCAATTCTCTATATCTCTCTTTTTTGGGGTCTCCCCCTCTGCAATTTAGGAAATATGCCTGATTTAAGGATTACTTTGATAGAGTAAAACAAAGTGCACACTCTCACTTATTTCCTTTTAAAAGAGAAAGAATTGAACTTTCACGGAGGAGATCAAAGCCCCTAATGCAACCTTTACAATATCTTTTACCCGAGTAATGTAAGCTAAACTAAGCTCTTGGGTTCATACCCCAAAAATGTAAGTAATACCTTTCCTTTACTACTTGAATCCTATGATAACACCAATCCTAATCTTAGGAATTTTTCTGGGCACCATAACCACAATATTCAGCTCTAGTTGATTTTTTGCATGATTAGGGTTAGAAATCAATATAATAGCTATTATCCCTATAATGCTCTACCCCTTATCCCAACGAGCCTTAGAATCTTCCATAAAATATTTTATTTCCCAAGCCGTAGCCTCATCAACAATTATTCTAGCTTCTTCATGGAACTACTTTTCCTCTGGCCAATGGGCTATTTCATTCATGTCAGATAATTTAGCGATTACATTAATTATTCTAGCCCTTCTCCTAAAACTTGGCCTAGCCCCCTTACACTTTTGGCTCCCAGAAGTATTGCAAGGAGTTAATCTTCATATAGGACTGATTATCTCGACATGACAAAAACTAGCGCCTTTAACTCTCCTTATTCAAGTTTCCTCTAATCTTAATAATATATATATTTTAATTTCTATTTCTGTAATATCAGTTTTAGTGGGAGGGTTTGGGGGGCTAAATCAAACACAACTGCGAAAACTTTTAGCTTATTCCTCTATCTCCCACATAGGTTGAATTGTAGGTGTAATAGCTGTCTCAACTTCCTTAAGTTGAGTAACATGAAAATGTTACATGAAAAGGAACATGAAAATCCCCCCACTACTCTAACCTTCTTTTTAACCTTATATTTCTATTCTCGATTCTCCTTTTGCCTCTCTCGCCATTTATAATTTCATTATTTCAAATCTCATGATAAGGATGTAATAGCTGTCTCAACTTCCTTAAGTTGAGTAACAACTGTAGTCTATTTAATTATCAACTTTTCTATTTTTACCATCTTGATTGAATTAAACTCCACTAAAATCTCGGATCTTATACTCTCCTGATCAAAAACTAGCTGGTCTCATACAAAATGTATCCTTATCCTCCTCTCATTAGGGGGCCTGCCCCCTTTCACTGGGTTTTTTCTAAAACTCTCTATCTCCAATGCTTTAATTTCTAATTCCTTGATCCTAATGACTATCCTGCTAATAGTAGGGTCATTAATCAGCCTATTTTTCTACTTACAACTCTCATTCGTGACAGCCCTTCTACTAGCACCGACAAATCTCCAAATTAAAGGAACATGAAAATCCCCCCACTACTCTAACCTTCTTTTTAACGTTATATTTCTATTCTCGATTCTCCTTTTGCCTCTCTCGCCATTTATAATTTCATTATTTCAAATCTCATGATAAGGATTTAAGTTAACCAAACTAAAGATCTTCAAAATCTTCAATGGAGTATCACTCTAATCTTTGAAAACTTTTAACTACTTACATCTCTTGATTGCAAATCAAACACTTTAGATAAGCTAAAGTCTTATCTGAATAAATAAGGTATCTTATATCTTTTAATTAACAGTTAAACGCTTCCATAAAGCTTTTATCCAAAGTCTTAACAAATATTCTGTATCTTTAGGGCTGCAGCCTAATATGAACAATTTCACCATAAGACTAATATAACAAGAAGAGACATTCTCTACAAATAAATTTACAGTTTACCGCTATAACTTTAGCTTTCCTGTTTATTACTATGTATCTTTCCCGATTATTTTTCTCCACCAATCATTAAGACATTGGTACCCTTTACCTTATTTTCGGGGCCTGAGCCGGAATAATTGGCACAGCCCTTAGTGTAATCATCCGAACAGAGTTGAGCCAGCCAGGATCCTTAATCAATAATGACCAACTCTATAATACAATTATCACAGCCCACGCATTTGTAATAATCTTTTTTATAGTAATACCTATTGTTGCGGGTATGGGATTTGGCCTCCATCCATATCCGCTTGTAAATATTCCCCTATTTCCCCAATACTTCCCAACTATCCCCAATCCCCCATTACCTAGTCCCATTGTCTGTAAACAACACTCTGTAGCCCCGACCTTCCCCTATTTCCCCCATTAAATGTCGCACCCAGGTTCACCACATCTCACGTAGACAACTATAGGACATCTTGCTAGTTATTCTTAGTCTATGTCAGTTAAGGACTCGTTTCCATTAATTCTGACTCTTCGTTGCACCAGAATGTGATTGTATGGCACCGTTAGAAAGTTTAGGACCTCCCAATACCTCCCCGCAGCTCTTCCTCATGGAACTACAACCACAACAACAACAACAGCGGCGGCGGCGCGGGGAGTGTGCGTCCTCACTCCGGCTTGGTTAGCCGCCATTGAACATGTGCTCCGACGGGGTTACCACGCAGGGGCTCACTGTCAGCTCCTCGTCAAGGGCGGAGCCCGGTAACCCCCCGCACCCAATAAGAAGCGGCGGACCGATTCCATCTGGGGCGGAGCTAACGAGCCGAGGGCGTGTCACTCCCCGCTGGACATGCGCAGGAAGAGGGAGGTGACGTCAGATGCGCCTCAGCTTGGAGAGAAAAGGACGCCACCTCCAGCGCGACGATACCTCCCCGCATCTCTGGACCGGACCGGGTCGATTCTGCCCCTGAGCCCAAGGTGCACCTTGAGCTATCGACTGCCTGCCCTTCCTTGCCATCAATCCCTGTGTAAGTCAGTCTTGTCCCGTTTGTCTGTGGTCTGTCGGGGATAAGATAAGACTGTGTCTAAGTGCCCATCTTGCTGTGCTTTACCTCTTGCCGTGTAATCTACCCTTTTCTGCATTACCAATTATATCCTCCTCCGGAGGTCTTGAGAACTGTACCCCTTGTGTCGTTGCATATATCCCAGCCGTTGTGTCCTTTCCTTCATTGATTTAGCATAGCGCGATTCGGCCAACGTTCGAGTGTAATCGGGTAAACTGTGCGAACACGGCGGCCATTCCGCTCGGTCAAGCAACATCTAAGTCGTGTCCGTAACACTATCATAACCGGGGGCTTTGGAAACTGACTAGTCCCAATAATAATTGGTGCTCCTGATATAGCATTTCCCCGAATAAACAATATAAGCTTCTGGCTTTTGCCCCCATCACTTATACTATTACTCTCTTCCTCGCTAGTAAGCTCTGGGGCAGGAACTGGATGAACAGTTTATCCCCCTCTCTCTAATCACATTTCTCACATAGGCCCTTCAGTAGACCTGGCTATTTTCTCCCTTCATCTGGCAGGAGTCTCCTCAATCTTAGGGGCAATCAACTTTATCACAACAATTATTAACATAAAAACACAGTCTATAGAAATATACCATATCCCATTATTTGTATGATCAATTCTAATTACCGCAATCCTACTTCTTTTATCCTTGCCTGTTCTAGCCGCAGCTATCACTATACTCCTCACAGACCGTAATCTCAACACCACCTTCTTTGATCCCTCTGGCGGAGGGGACCCCATCCTCTATCAACATTTATTTTGATTCTTTGGCCATCCTGAAGTCTATATCCTAATTTTACCAGGATTTGGTATCATCTCTCACGTAGTAACCTTTTACTCCGGGAAAAAAGAACCTTTCGGGTATATGGGCATAGCATGAGCTATAATAGCCATCGGGTTTCTAGGGTTCATCGTATGAGCACACCACATATTTACGGTGGGGATAGACGTAGATACTCGAGCTTATTTCACCTCAGCCACAATAATTATTGCTATTCCCACAGGTGTAAAAGTCTTTAGCTGACTAGCTACCATTCACGGATGAGATATTAAATGAGAGCCCCCAATATTATGAGCCTTAGGCTTTATCTTTCTCTTTACTGTGGGGGGATTGACAGGAATTGTTCTCTCTAACTCATCTCTTGACGTAGTCCTTCATGACACATACTATGTGGTTGCTCACTTCCATTATGTCCTTTCTATAGGAGCAGTTTTCGCTATTATAGCGGGGCTAATACACTGATTTCCTCTCTTCTCCGGGTATTCAATCAACAAAACCTGAGCTAAAATTCACTTCTGAATTATGTTTACAGGAGTAAATTTAACTTTCTTTCCACAACACTTCTTAGGATTAGCAGGAATACCCCGTCGATACTCTGACTACCCGGATGCCTACTCAACATGAAATGTTTTATCTTCT
The DNA here is from genome assembly GCF_964187855.1 of Myxine glutinosa. NCBI lineage: Eukaryota > Metazoa > Chordata > Myxini > Myxiniformes > Myxinidae > Myxine > Myxine glutinosa. The sequence continues at coordinate 82,188,512 of NC_136265.1, read as the reverse complement.
ATTGGCTCCATAATCTCATTTGTGGGAACAATCATTCTAATATTTATTATCTGGGAAGTTTTTTCTTCAAAACGGGAACCAAACCCCTTAAGCCTACCTCTGTATAACCCTGAATGAATTTACGGAGCCCCTCCAACTTTCCATACATTTGAAAACCCGTCATACCTCAAAATTATTAAAAAAGAAAGGAATTGAACCTTCATCTACTAGTTTCAAGCTAGCCACATAACCACTCTGTCACTTTTTTACTTAATAGTTGATGAAAAAATCATATTGCTTTGTCAAAACAATTTTACAAAAATTATTGTGCTATTAATAATGGCTAATCATCTCCAATTTAATTTCCAAGATGCAACATCTCCACTTATGCAAGAACTAGTAAAATTCCATGACCACTCATTAACTATTCTATTTTTTATTAGTGCCCTAATCTTATATATCCTGATGATAACTTCATTATCTAAGCTCACTAACAAAAACATTTTAGACTCTCAAGAAATTGAAATAGTATGAACTGTTATTCCTGCATTTATTCTTATTATATTAGCTCTCCCCTCTATCCAAATCCTCTACCTTATGGATGAAATTGCTTCTCCAGATATTACAATCAAAACTGTTGGACATCAATGATATTGAACTTATGAATTTTCTGACCTCTCCAAAGAATCAGAAATCGAATCCTACATATTACCAACGACTGATCTACAAAACGGGGACTTTCGACTCTTAGAGGTAGATAATCGAATTTCTGTCCCCATAGACTCCAAAATTCGAATACTTATCACATCAGAAGATGTTCTCCATGCATGAACTTTACCCTCAATGGGCATTAAAGTAGACACTGTCCCAGGTCGACTAAATCAAGTAACTTTCTCTTCTTCATTACCAGGACTATTTTTTGGACAATGTTCAGAAATTTGCGGGGCGAATCATAGTTTTATACCCATCGCTATCGAAGTGATTCCCCTAAAAACCTTTGAATCATGAATCATCAAGTTATCATTAAGAAGCTAAGACAAAGCGTGAGTCTTTTAAACTAATATCGGTGATATTAACCCTTAATGATATGCCTCAACTTAATCCCTCACCTTGACTATTAATGGCCCTCTCTCTATGGGTATGCTTCCCCCTTATAATACTATCCCTGTCCCCCTTTTTGCCCCTAACGCTTAAAACCAGCTTACCCTCCACACTTAAATCTTCTCCTAACCCATTAATCTTACCATGATAATATCTCTATTTAATACCTTCGAAAGTCCATATTTTCTCGGCTTCCCTTTAATAATTTTTATCGCAATCCTAATTGGTTTAACTATATTTATCTCCGATAACAATTTACTGATTAAAAACCAATCCTCAATACTAGCTTCAACATTCTTAAAAACCATAACTAAAGAAATTTTTGGTCCTATCAAAAAGTCTGGTCATTCTTGGGCACTTCTTCTTATAACCACATTAATATTTATCTTCTTAAATAACATTACCGGACTTCTCCCCTACACATTCACTGTAACCTCCCAATTATTCTTAAACATAGCCATGGCTATTCCTCTATGACTAGGGACAATTATTATAGGAGCTACCTCTCAACCTTCCCACTCCCTAGCCCACTTACTCCCAGAAGGAACTCCAATAACCCTAGCCCCCTTCCTAATTGTTATTGAATCAATTAGTATTATTATTCGCCCCTTAGCCCTAGGAGTCCGACTAACAGCCAACATCACGGCGGGCCATTTACTTATTCACTTAGTTTCTCTGGCCCTTATTAATCTTACCAAAGCCTTACCTTTACTTTTTCTGACCTTTTCAGTATTCATTTTACTCTTAATTCTAGAACTAGCAGTATCCTTTATTCAAGCCTATGTATTCGTGATACTCGTCAGTCTTTACCTAGAAGAAAACTTAATTTAACTATGACCAAACAAATACACGCCTTCCATATAGTTAACCCTAGCCCATGACCTCTCACTGGGGCAGCTTCTGCTTTCATGTTAACTTCAGGGTTAGCGATATGATTTCACAAACACTCCAACACCTTAATCTTCCTTAGTATAATTCTTATACTCCTAACCATATATCAATGATGACGGGACATTACCCGAGAAGGGACTTTCCAAGGTCATCATACCTCATTAGTCCAAAAAAGCTTACGGTACGGAATAATCCTTTTCATCGTATCAGAAGTATGCTTCTTTTTTGGCTTTTTCTGAACTTTTTATCACTCTAGCCTCTCGCCCTCCCCCGACCTAGGAATGATATGACCTCCTAAAGGGGTCATCCCTCTAGACCCATTCGAAATCCCTCTGTTAAACACCGCCATCCTTCTTGGCTCAGGAGTCTCAGTTACATGGGCTCATCACAGCCTTATAGAAAAGGCTCATAAAGACATAATCATTAGCCTTTCTATTACTATCATTTTGGGAATTTACTTTACTTTACTCCAAGGAATAGAATACTTTAACTCAACATTTAATATCTCAGACAATGCATATGGTTCCACCTTCTTTGTAGCAACGGGATTTCACGGGGGACATGTAATTATTGGAACTCTATTCCTTACTGTCTGCCTCTTACGTCAACTTATATTTCACTTCACTTCTTCCCATCATTTCGGGTTTGAGGCTGCTGCCTGATATTGACACTTTGTAGATGTTGTATGACTATTCCTCTTCATCTCCATTTACTGATGAGGGTCTTACTTTCCTAGTATAATTAATACTTATGACTTCCAATCACTCAATCCTGTTTCCCACGGGGGAAAGTAGTCTTACTAAACCTCAGACCTATAATTACACTCCATATAGTTGTACTACCTTTCCTAATCACACTCTTTTTACTTCTCATCATTAAATTTCTACTAATAAACATCCCAGATAAAGAAAAGCTCTCCCCCTACGAGTGCGGATTTGATCCCTCAGGATCTGCCCGACTCCCTTTTTCAATAAAATTCTTTCTTGTAGCTATTCTATTTATTCTATTTGACTTAGAAATCATCCTTCTTTTCCCATTAGCATGAGCATTAAATTCTCAATCTCATTCCAACTCTATTATTCTAGCCTCTGTCTTTGTTATTATTTTAACCTTAGGCTTAATTTACGAATGACTTAAAGGGGGGTTAGAATGAACTGAATAATCTGGTAATTAGTTTATTAAAACATTTAATTTCGACTTAAAAGATTGCAATAAATTGCAACTACCCTAATCAACCCCGCAACATTCATTATTTCTTTTATAATTGCACTTTCTGGATTAGCCTTCTATCAAACCCACCTTCTCTCTTTATTTCTCTGCCTTGAAGGTATGGCCTTATCAGTCTTTTGTCTCATAGCAATCTCTTCATCCTACACTCTCTCCCTCTCCACCATCCCATTGCCATTAATTATATTAACTTTTTCAGTCTGTGAGGCAGGCCTATCTCTAGTACTTTTAGTGACTATAACTCGAACACACCAAAATGATTTAATATCATCATTAACACTCCTAAAATGCTAAAAACAATTTTTTCACTAATTGCCATCATTCCAATAACCTTGAGTTTTAAGAAACAATTCTTCTGAACAGCATTTATCTCTTCATCATTTTTAATGCCATTCCTATTTATTTTTTTTACTCCATTATCTTTTAATTCATCCTTCCTCATGCACTTACAAAACAAACTATTCGGCTATGATATAATTTCAGCTCCTTTAGTATTTCTATCCCTTTGAATACTCCCCCTCATAGCCCTAGCCAGCCAACATCACATAAAAAAAAGCCCTCTTTCATACCAACTTCTATATATCGCTATTCTAATTATCATACAAACATTATTAATTCTGACATTTCTGTCCACAAACCTAATAAACTTCTATATCCTCTTTGAATCATCACATTCCTATCCTACTAATTATTTTCCGGTGAGGAAACCAAAAAGAACGTATTAGCGCGGGCATTTACCTCTTATTCTACACTCTTATTGGCTCATTACCTCTTCTAGCATCACTATTATTCCTCTCAAATACTTTATCCACCCTGTATATCCCTATCCTTATAATAGAATCTTCAGAAATATACCATAGTCCCCTTTTATGACTAGGTTGCTTTTCTGCCCTACTTATTAAAACCCCTCTTTACGGCTTCCATCTATGACTGCCTAAAGCTCATGTAGAGGCTACAATTGCAGGCTCAATAACACTAGCAGCCTTGATACTTAAATTGGGGGGTTACGGAATAATCCGACTATCTCTCATACCTTTCCTCCACTCACCTAAACTATCACTAATTTTAATTTCTATCGCTCTTTGGGGAGCGGTCATAACCAGTTTCATTTGCCTTCGCCAAACAGACCTAAAAGCTTTAATTGCTTACTCATCCGTCAGCCACATGGGACTGATAACAGCCAGCATTATAACCCTATCCCTATGAGGGATATCTGGTGCTTTTATTATAATGATTGCTCACGGATTATCATCTTCAGCCTTATTTTTTTTAGCAAACTCAAATTACGAAAAAACTAACACACGAACTATTATTCTTTTATGCCATACACAAATACTCCTCCCTCTTACTAGTCTATGATGACTATTTATTATTTTAACCAACTTAGCTATTCCCCCCTCTATTAACTTTATCTCTGAAATCACTATTATGTCCTCCCTTTTTTTATGATCCCCTCTAACTTTCGCCTTCTTAGCACTAACAATAGTAATTACAACAACATACTCCATATCAATATTTATACTAGCACAAGGAAAACTTTCAAAAATAACAAAAATCCTCTCCCCCTTTTCAACCCGTGAACACTTAACCCTCTTCCTTCACCTTTTTCCTATAATTGCAATTATAACTTATCCCAATATAATTATTAATATCTTCTGTTAATGTAATTCAACAAGAATATCAGAATGTGATCCTGAAAATAAGTACTAACTTCATTAACCAGAGATGATACCTCAGGAATTGCTAATTCTTGTCTCTGTGACTAAACCCTCAGCATCTTTATGTTTCTAAAGGAAATAGCTATCCAATGATTTTAGGTGTCAACATTTTCTGGCGCAAATCCAGATAGAAACTATAGCTTATAATATCACCTCCTTAATAACCAATTTTTGTTTAATCACTACTATTCTGTCATTGACACTCTCATTTAAACAAAATTCTGATAATAACCAAATCACCAAATACATGCGTAATGCATTCATTATCAGTCTTCTCCCACTAATCATCTATATTGATCAACAAATAGACTCAAGCTCTTCCTTCACATCAACCTTTAATATAATCTCCTTCAACCTCCTCTTAGGATTTGAGGCAGATATGTATTGCTTAACATTCTTCTCAATCGCACTTTATATCACCTGATCAATCATACAATTCTCCCTTTGATACATACACGAACACAATAACATCTTATTCTTTAAATACCTCACTATATTTTTAATCTCCATACTTTTCTTCCTTTCAGCCAATAATCTCCTTCAACTCATCCTAGGCTGAGAGGGTATAGGAATCATATCATTTTTACTTATTAACTGATGACACAACCGCCTTGAAGCTAACTCAGCCGCTATACAAGCCATTATTTATAACCGCATCGGTGATACCGGACTGATCATTTTTATAATCTGATCAGCTCTATTTACCAACTCATGAAACATAAAACAAATTTTCATTCTACAAAATAATTCAATAGACCTGTGATTACCCCTATTGGGGATTGTACTAGCCGCAACAGGAAAATCAGCCCAATTCATACTTCACCCGTGACTTCTATCTGCAATAGAAGGCCCACCTCCTGTCTCAGCACTACTCCACTCTAGTACTATAGTAGTGAGCGGAGTATTTCTACTGATCCGATTCTACCCAATAATCAAAAATTCACAAATAATTATCTCAATTATTTTATGCTTAGGAGCCATAACAACCCTTTTTGCCGCATTATGTGCTTCCTCACAAACAGATATTTAAAAAATCATCGCATTTTCAACCACCAGCCAACTAGGACTAATAACAGTTACTATTGGCATTAATCAGCCCCAACTAGCATTCCTCCACATATCCACACACGCCTTTTTTAAAGCTCTCTTGTTCTTATGCTCAGCATCCATCATCCACACAATCAATAACGAGCAAGATATTCGAAAAATAGGTTCACTGCACCTAATTCTGCCATTCACATCATCTTGCACCCTAATTTCTTCCTTAGCCCTAATAGGCATACCTTACCTGTCCGGCTTCTATTCAAAAGATATTATTTTAGAAACCCTGAACATATCCTATGTCAATGCCTGAGCCCTCTTATCAACAATATTAGCAACTGCTCTAACCTCAATTTACAGCACTCGTTTAATTCTCCTTTCTATAACTATAACCCCCAACATTAACACCCTTATCTTTCTCAAGAAAGATAAAAACTTATTCAGCCCTCTAATTCGCCTTACTTTAGGAAGTATTATTTTTGGCTTTATCATCTCCACATTCTTCTTGCCAGAAAAACAACCTAACTTTTCGATCCCCTTTAATAGCAAAATTTTACCAACAATTATACTAATCCTTGTTTCTTCATTAACACTTTATTTCATGAACAATCATAAATTTTCACACATACCTCCCTTATTTTTCCCCTCTATGTCAGGCTATTTCCCTACCATCTTTCACCGCCTATTCTCATACTATTTCCTTCTTTTCCCTAAAAAGGTTTCTTCATCCCTCTTGGATATTCTATGGTACGAAACCCTAGGCCCAAAATCTATTTCACATAACCTCTCTTCCTCATCATCCCTTTTCAATAAACTATCCCAAGGAACAATTAATAATTATATCACAATCTTTGTTATTACTATTTTCTCTTCCCTCTTAACCTCCACCCTATACTTCTAATGACCCGATAAGCTCCGCGCTCCGCACTCTTAGTAATCTCTAAAATCACTAATAAAGCTAAAAACAACCCAAGGCCCCCAAAAACAATCAGCAACCAACTTTCCCCGTACAAAACGCCTGCCCCAAGAAAACCATTATCCACGCCTCCCTCCCCCAACATGTTCAGAACTCCATTATCTGCTTTCAAATAACCACCATACCCCAAAAATACAACAACCAAAACGCCTAAAACTATCTTTATAAGTACCTCCTTCACAATAACAGTAGGGTACAAATCTAAAACTAATGCAGTACAATAACTAAAAACAACTATCATACCCCCCAGATAAATTAATAAAAGTGAAAGCGACAAAAATGAATTTCCTTTCGCCAAAATAATTAAACAACCAACCAAAGAAACAATAATTAACCCAAGCGCCCCAAAATAGGGGGAAATATCCACAACTAAAATAACTATTCCAATAAGAAATAATATTTCTAAAATTATTATAATTTTCATTATTCTCACTCAACAACTTGAGACCAACGATATGAAAAACCGCTATTGTACTTTGAACTACAAGAACATGACCAAAATTTTCCGAAAATCAGATCCTTTTATTAAAATCGTCAACTCTGCCTTAGTTGACCTGCCTTCCCCCTCTAACATCTCCTATTTATGAAACTTTGGCTCCATTTTAGGACTTTGCCTATTTTTTCAAATCGTTACTGGACTTATTCTTACTATACACTTTTCGCCCTCCATCCACATAGCCTTTTCCTCAGTCGTCCACATTGTCCGTGACGTAAATCACGGGTGATTTATCCGAAACTTTCACATCACTGGAGCATCATTATTCTTTTCTTGTATATTTATTCCCATTGGACGAGGAATCTACTACGGCTCTTACAAAAATATCAAAACCTGATACTCAGGAGTTATCTTATTCATCTGTGCCATAGTAACCGCATTCTTCGGTTACGTTCTTCCCTGAGGTCAAATATCGTTCTGAGCTGCCACAGTAATCACCAATCTTCTTTCTGCAGTCCCTATAATGGGAACCCGCATAGTAGAGACAGTTTGAGGGGGCTTCTCTGTAGGAGACCCAACACTTAAACGATTTCTAGTCCTCCATTTTCTTGTCCCCTTTCTAATAATTGCAGTATCACTAACCCATTTACTTTTCTTGCACGAAACAGGTTCAAGCAACCCTATAGGAATAAACCCTAATCTTGATAAAGTACCCTTCCATCCGTACTTCTCTTTTAAAGATATCCTAGGATTTCTAATTACCCTCTCCTTAATCTTCTTAGGCTCCACCCTATTCCCCTATCTTACCACAGATCTGGATAACTTCACCCAAGCCAACTCATTAGTTACTCCCCCCCATATCAAACCAGAATGATACTTCCTATTTGCTTATGCTATCCTTCGAGCAATTCCTAACAAACTAATAGGAGTTTTTGCTCTTATCATATCACTATCTGTTCTTCTTTTTATGCCATTTTTGATCAAATCCAACTTACGATCATTAACATTCCAGCCTTTCATACAATTCACTTTCTGACTAATAATTTCTAATTTTATCCTACTTTCCTGACTAGGAGCCATACCCCTAGAACCCCCCTACACCACCATATCTCAAGTAACTTCATTCCTTTACTTTTTCATTTTCCTTTTCCTGTTCCCCTTAGTCAGCTACAAAGAAAACAAGTACCTAAACTCACGTTATCCCCTTTCTAACCTTTCATTTAGAACATTCACCTTTTATAGTTTCAAACAAAACATTGATTTTGTAAATCAACAATGAGATCCCATCTCTAAAAGGAAACTCAGAGAAACGGAATACTTCCTTACCTTTAATTCCCAAAATTAAAATTCTTATAAACTATTCTCTGCTTCACTACCTATATTGCCCCACCCACCTTTTTGAGGGTGGGTGGGGTTTTTACCCATAACCGTAATATCCCATCATAACCCTTTATCGCCCCCATATTATACACCTTGACCTATCCTGATCGCTAAATGGCTAAACGGACTCCCGTTTAGACCCTTCCTATACTACCCCGCCCCTTCCACAGGGTCGGGTCCTACCCTAATCTGTAAAAATCTCACCATTACCTCTTACCATTTTACATTTTATGCTCCCAATTTTATCTAGCCTGCTTAAATGACCTAAACGGGCTCACCCGTTTAGATTCTGCCTATACTACCCCCCCCCCCCCACCTTTTGAAGGTGGGCGGGGCATTACCCATAACCGTAATATCCCATCATAACCCTTTATCGCCCCCATATTATACACCTTGACCTATCCTGATCCCTAAATGGCTAAACGGACTCCCGTTTAGACCCTTCCTATACTACCCCGCCCCTTCCACAGGGTCGGGTCCTACCCTAATCTGTAAAAATCTCACCATTACCTCTTACCATTTTACATTTTATGCTCCCAATTTTATCTAGCCTGCTTAAATGACCTAAATGGGCTCACCCGTTTAGATTCTGCCTATACTACCCCCCCCCCCCCACCTTTTGAAGGTGGGCGGGGCATTACCCATAACTATAATATCCCATCATACCCCTTATCACCCCCATATCATGCACTTCAACACTTTCCTGATCGCTAAATGGCTAAACGGGGCCCCCCGTTTAGACTCCCCTTATACTACCCCTCCCACCTTTCTGAGGGTGGGAGGGGCATTACCCATAACTATATTATCCCATCATAACTCCTTATCGCTCCCATATTTATGAGCTTCCACCTGTCTCTGCCTACTAAATGGCTAAACGGGGCCCCCCGTTTAGACTCCCCTTATACTAACCCCCTCCCCCCTCCTTTTCTGAGGGAGAGAGGGGCATTACCCATAACTATATTATCCCATCATAACCCCTTATCACTCCCATATTCATGAGCTTCCACCTGTCTTTGTCGACTAAATGGCTAAACGGGGCCCGTTTAGACTCCCCCCATACTACCCCCACTTCCCCCAAGACCAAACACAATGCTCCCCATAACCCTAAACCTCAACATTCCCACAACAACTACCTAAATTCTTATTAGCCCCTGTAAATTAACCTACGATTTGAGCCTCACACATCATCGGCACTTGAACATATTAAGGATTTTAAAAACTCTAAAATCTTTTAAACCCCCCCCCTATAACCCCGCCCGGGGTCAAGGATTCACTTAAATTAACGAAAACATAGAAGAACTCGGTGAACACACTGTTGCTCTTTTTTTCTTGTTTGGGGGGGTCTGGTGGGTGGTTTAAAAGATTTTAGATATCCGATGGTGTCTCCATGAAAGGGTTAATTTTCCATGTGAGCTTCCAAAGGTAAGTGCAATGAGACAATAAATTCTACATCAGGCTTGTCTTCCCCTTACTTCTTCTCGCTGTTAAAAAAAACCTTTTTCAGAGCACTGTGAATTCTTATTACCCCTCGACAGTTGGTTGTTTCAGTTGTTTCACCCCTCTTTTCTGGAAATTGGAGAAGCTAGAGCTCTACCGAGAGAGACGATCATTCCTTGTCGGCAGACGGGTAGAACGAAGCATTCTGAATTCAACACAATGTTCATTGAAGTTTGGTAACTGCCGTGAAAAGCAAGGAGCTGACGTTTCGAGTGTTAACCCTTTGTTGGATGGAGCCACACTTTTGATTGAATAAATTTTCCAGAATAATGTTTGATAATGTAGTTTGTGTTTTCTCAAGTGTAATTTGTGTGAAATATTTGTCAATTATCCCATACTTTTCAAAGATGATTTGAATTTTTATGCTTTTTGTGATTTGTCTTCACAGAGAAACAAATGAAACTGATTTCTTGTTCCAACTGTTCCAAGTTGTTTCACCCAGAAGTTTTCAATCCACACATGACTCGGACCATTTGTGATGAAAATGACAAGTTTGGCATTGCGTCTTACAACCGCAGTTGCAAAAGTTGTGCAGAGACATTCAACAGCATCCAAGGAAGTGGGAGATCATACAAGTTTTCTGTGTGCGACAAATCATTTACTCTTTCGTCATCTTTAAATCTCCATCAAAGAATTCACACAGGTGAAAATCCCCTGAACAATGATCCTCAACCAAAAAAGGAGGTGGAGATTTTGAGTTCTGGGAGAACTTCCTCCCTTATACTAAAAACAGAAAGTGGAGAAAATGACAAACGTGATAAATTCCACGAGTGCTCTGTTTGCAGTAAGGATTTTCCAACATCTTCATCATTGAATATACATGAAAGAATTCACAGAGGTGAGAAGCCGTACAAGTGTTCTGTGTGCAGCAAGGTTTTTCAAGTTTACTCGTCAATGAAAGTACATGAAAGAATTCACACAGGTGAGAAGCCGTACAAGTGTTTTATTTGTGGCAAGGTTTTTGGTCAATGCTCAAATTTATATGTACATGAAAAAATACACAGTGGAAGAAGACCGCACAGGTGCTCTGTTTGCAACAAGGATTTTAGAACTTCCTCATCTATCTATAATTCCAGTAATCTCTGTCTGTACGTTTGTACGTTTGTACGTTTGTACGTTTGTACGTTTGTCTGTGACCGCTGTTTCTCGACAACCACGGGTCCGATATACTTTTAACTTGCCAGGTATATTGCTGGGGACCCGAGGATGTGCCTTTTCAAGGTTTCATATTAATCGGACAATTACTTACCGAGCTATGTCCAAAAAACGATTCAACCAATCAGAGAGCAGCGAACGATCGCGTGTGCCGAACGTGGCGGGCACACTCTGCCTCGGATGGCACATTTGAGAGCGTATTCATTTATTTCACGTTTGCAAACTATGTTGGCGTTAAACTATGTTTTACAACTAATAAAAACGAATTTGCGATTCATTCGCTTTCCTGCGCGTTTGTTCACGCGATGGCGATTTCTTTACCAAACTCCGGAAGCCGTTCGCTTTGGACCAAACCATTGCATGTAAATAGAGGGGGGGGGATTGTCACCACTCGCAAGCCGTTCGCTTTGGACCAAACCATTTCATGTAAATAGAGGGGGGGGGATATAATTTTAGATATAGATATAGTACGGGCATGCCCTAGTCAATGAAAAGACACGAAGGAACTCATTCAGATGAGAAGCCTTACAAGTGTTCTGTGTGTAGCAAGGATTTTCGAATGTACGCATCAATGAAAAACCATGAAAGTATTCACACGGGCGAGAAGCCATACAAGTGTCCTGTGTGTGACAAAGCGTTTACTTGTGCATCAAGTTTACATAAACATAAAAAAAATACACACGAGAGAGAGGCCTCACAAGTGTTTTGTGTGCAATGAGGATTTTATAACTTCCTCATCATTGAAAACCCATCATAGAATTCACACAGGTGAGAAGCCGTACAAGTGTTCTGTTTGTGGCCATGCGTATGTTTGCTCATCAAATGTATATCACCATCGCAAAGTACACGCTGGAGAGGTGAGAGGGGCCTCACAAGTAAATGTTCTGTAAGTTATGCACAAAAGATTTAGCAAATTCCTCATCAATGAAAAGAGGTGGAGAAATTCACACAGGTGAGAAGGAAAGCCCATAAAGTTACAGGAAAGTGCATAAAGCTGCAAATGCAAACACTTGGGAGTGGCCATTCCAAAAACATTGCCATTAACTCCACACCAAAGCGAGAAGCTAAAAAGGTGTCATCAGTTCCACAACCAATAACTATTAGGTTCCAAACAAATTGAAGAAGATTAAATGAACAGAGCTGGAGCTCAGAGGAGAAGGGAGTCGCCCTCCAGGGTGACTTTCATGAAACATGGGGTAATAACGCTGAAGGAGAAAGATTCCTGAACCAGTTGAAACAAACAAAGCTGGAAGCCAAGGTGGAAAGAGTCCAATCGGGAAATTCAATGCAGTAGCACAAATTAAGAAAAAAATATTTCACTCAGGAAAGAATAAAGGAAATAACAAACAAAGAAAGACTGCAAGCATTTGAAGACATGAATCGGATGACCGAAGAAGAGAGAATTTAAATGTAGATGAAAAACTGGACAAAAGAAGAAAATAGATCTTATTGATCTTAAAATAGATCTTAAAATAGATCTGTGCTCTGTCCCCCAAATATTCCTGCGTGTCGCACAACATCTGCCAGCAACCCTCTTATGGTTAAACTGCCAATATCTAGGCTCTCTGCTCACCTTCACTCTTTCATTCCTCTTTTCTCACACCTCTGGAACAAACTCCCTCACTCTCTTCAATCCCACTCGTCCCTCCAGGTCTTTAAAACAGCTGTTCACCACCATCTCTTATCTTCCCCCATCCAAAACCTTCATCTCTTATACCCCCGCTAATTCACCCCAGATACACTTTTTCGAAATTCCAACTTATTTCCTGGAAGTCCTTGCAGTGTCCATATGCTTTATACCTCTCCCACCTCCCCCCCAAGCCCTCTCCCTCTCACAGTTCTCTCGATGTCCCTGCTCTCAAATGTTGTGTTTGTGTCCTTCCTCCTCTCTCCCCATCTTGTCTACCGCTCCCCTTATTTTGTGTTTTATGTGTTGGTTTGTGTCGGTTTGACTTTTTGTGTGATTAATGTTCGCTCTTTCACGAGCCTCGATCTTGTATACAAGAAAGAAAAAAAATTGTGGGCAATTTTTTACTCAACTGGACCATGTCCAGCTGAGTTTTTGTTGACACCCAGTGTCTGTCGTCTGTCTGTCGTCTGTCAACAATTTGACTTCTACGCTCTAAAAGTCACAAATATTGATTAAATTTGATGAAACTTGTTATGCAACATCTTCAAGACATAAACTCGTTTGGGATTGCATTTTGGCGTTGCACGCCCAAAAATGGGCGTGGCAGGGTGGCCGTGTTGAAAAATCAATTTTTGTCATACGTTTTTAGCACATATAAACTATATAGTTTGTGGTTCAATTATGCATATTCTAACCATATTGATATAGACCAGTTGAGTTCAGGTTCCCTGGAACCTCTTTTTTTTAAATGTTGTAGGTTCCAGGTACGGACTAGATAGCCCTCATCGAGGCTAGGCATTAAATAAAAGAGAAAAAAAAAGTGTGTGATGTTTGTTTGTGAGAAAGAGAGATTGAAGCTAGGCCGGTTGCTATAGTTTGAGTGAGACAGAAAGTAAGACCAGCAATCCTGACACGGAGAGTGTAAGATGGTTCCGGGCACCATTTTAACGCTCCTAAGTCAGGGCGGTTGCTGCCGACAACCTACTACCTAAAGTCGTGAGAACGAAAAGTAGTGAGAAAGGAATGTGTGAACCCCCAGGAACAGCTATTCCGAAGAATGTGCCCTGATAAAGTTAATTATAATCGGGCGACACTAAATTCAAGGAAAACAATTTCATCCATCAGAAAATATTGACAGAGGAGGAACTCAAGATAAGAGATGAACAAACTGACAAGGCAATAAGAAATAAATGGTCATCTATATATGGCAAACTACCAACAACGCCAAAATGGAATGAGGGGACATATGGGATGAGATTTCCAGAGTGCGAACTCCCAAAGAAAAGGAGCAACCGTCAGAACTAAAAAAAAAAAAAAAAAAATACTGGTGTTGAGCAGGAAATAGAACAGAGAGAGAGGAGAGCTGAAGCAGATGGAATTTCAAATTTGGTTATAATAACAGAGACAGTGATTGGGCAACAGATTGGAGAATTGAATCAGGAAACAAAATTGGAATCTCCACAATAGGATCAAAGATTGACAATAGCAAATGTTGCAGCAACACCTAGAGGAAGAATAACTCTAGGTTACTTCCACAGCTCAAATAGCGCCTTTGCAAACAAAACAAGAAAGAGCAATCAGAGATTGCAGACTCTTGCCAGGACGTGTTTTAGTGGTTTTTAAGGCTTTTGTGTTGAAACAAATACAGCGACCAAACTACATGACCAAGTAGAATGGCACTTAGTGGAGAGCATACCTCCACCTGGTTGGCCATATCACTCAATGGTTAAGAATCACTTAAACAATTCTACTAGCTGGATCTGGATCTTCACCAAAACTGAATCGATTCTTCCTTGTCACACGCACAACCTGTCCAACAGGTTTCGTCCAAATCCATCCATAACTTTTTTGAGATATACCACGATGTATCGTTTTTGGCCCGATCTCCCAATGGTGAAGAATCACTTCAAATATTCTAGTAGCCGGATCCGAATCCAGATCTTCCGCAAAATCTCATCATTTCGTCAGTATCACATACGCTACATCTCTGCCAAATTTTGTCCAAATCTGTCCACAACTTTTGGAGATATTTTGTTCACAAACGGACAGACAATCAGACAGACAGGGGTGAAAACATAACCTCCATCCACCTTTGGTGGTGGAGGTAATGGCAATGTCATTTTTTTTTTTTCTCCACAAATTTATTCCTTGATGACACTCAAGAAATTTAATCTTGATCGGATGAAGTTTTGTACTTGTCGAATTATGACATCATAATGGAGGAAACTATGACATCATCATTAACATATGTTATTTCCCACGGAGAGCTCCTTACAATGAGCCATGTGTCAATTTTTTCTAATGCAGGACTGTCGAAGATATCGAGGTGCAAAGTTTTTCGGTTTTTCCAAGATGGCGCCCACACCTCCTGACCTATGACGTCATAATTAACATTTTGAAACTTCTACAGGAGGAGCTGCACCTATCGTGAAAATTTCCTGTCAATCGGACCAGTGGTTGCAGAGGAAATAATATTTATTCTGTGCGGATAAACAAACAAATAAACAGACAAACGGACTCAAATGCAAAACACTCTCCTCCGGCGAGGGGAACAAATAAGAGCATCAAAGATAGGTCACAATGAGGAGGACAATAATGGACAACATCAGAATGAAGAAGAGGAAAAGGAAGTTGACAACAAACAGCACAGGCTTGAAGAGGAGTTAGCTAATAAAATAGAGGAAATCAGACTAATATCACCCAGGCAAACACGGCAACTCCACCGAATAAAAAACAACAAGCGATTGAAGATACAAGTGAGGAGAATAAACCAAGTAGTCACGTAATCTCCCCAAATCAGCCAATTCAGCAGCAATGTATGTGCAAGAGAAAATAACTGGCAAACAACGCAAAAAAGATAGATCTGATAATCTGAATAGAAACAAAACACCACCATGGAAACAATGACTGGAGAAGCAGAGAGACCGACTGAGGAAGGAAACGGGACAAACAGAACAATTCAAGAAGGTAAACAAGTCCAAAGCTCAATAAACGAATCAGACAAATAAAAAATAAATACAACATCGAAAACAATGTGTCAGAACCATTAGCTGCCCATAATAAGCTCCAAATACAACAGATAGCAGGGGAAAAAACTATGATGAGGCCAACGACAGAGGAAAGCAAAATGAACAGTTTGAAAACAACCAGAAGAAGTTCCACAGAGAACTAAGGAAACAGAAACAAAATGTAGCAAGTCCCCTAAAAAAGAGGACCTTGAAAAATTCTGGAAAGGGATATATGAAGACGAGAGAGAACACTGCAAGGAAGCACAATGGATCCGAAACCTGGAAGAGAAGAAACAACATCTCGAGGAAATGCCCCAAGTAATAATTGATGCAGAAATGATAAGACAACAATTTGCAAAGATGGCAAACTTCAAAATCCCTGGGCCACATGGGATAACAAACTTTTGGTATAAACAACTGTATGCTCTCCACCCTCGCTACAATCAAGTATTTAACAAACTCATCAAAGGGGAACAGCTAACGGATCAATGGTTCACAGAAGGCAACAGTGTTCTCATCCCAAAATGTAATGAAGCCCATCTACCCCACAAGTATAGACCAATAATATGCTTAACAACAGCAGACAAAGTTTTAACGGGATTAATTACCGATGAAATTTACGAACACCTCACTCAGCAAGGTACGAACACCTCACTCAGCAAGGAGCTTTAAAGACAGAACAGAAAGGATGTAAGAGAGAATGCTATGGAACGGCAGAAAATTTGTGGAACGACAGAACGACAGATAGATTATTTAACAAGACCAGACGCGAAAACTGCAAGCTTCGACAAACCAACTTATCCACAACCTGGATAGATTACAAAAACCCTTTGATAGTGTCCCACATTCATGGATTATAAAATGCATTCAAGTATATAAAGTTAACCCCCAAATAGTCACACTGATAGAGAAAGCAATGAGGCCCTGGAATACAACACTGATAATACCTCACTTGGAAGGAAAAATTGGGATCCCAGGAGTGAAGATATGACGTGGTATCTTACAAGGTGACAGACAGCCTTTTCCCCCTCCTGTTTTCTCTGGCTCTGGACCCACTGAGTAAACTTATCAATGAACAAGGACACGGATACAATCTAACGTCCAAAATAAAAATGACCAAAGAACTTACAAAGGTGAAGCATCTACTGTGCATGGATGACCTAAACTGTTTACACCGAATGATAACAAATCAGCAGAACAACTCACACTAGTTAAGTTGTACTTGGAGGACATTCTAATGGAATTTGGTCTTGACAAAGGCACCAAATGCTCATTTCTATCTGGTAAAACAAAGAGAACACATAATACTCAATGAAATTACAACAATACAGGAACGAGAAAAGGAAGCATCCTACAAATACCTCAGAAAAGAAGACCCCCCCCCAGGTGAAACACAAAAAAATGCATAAACGTAATCAGCAAAGAGTGCCTACGTAGCGTAAGACTAATTCTGAAATCAGACCGCTCTCCAATAAACAAAATCAAAGCTGTAAACCAACTCGCAGTACCTGGTATTCCAGTACAGGTGTGCAATTATCAACTGGCCACAATGGGAAAACAACAACTTCGACACCAAAACAAGGAAACTTTGAACTATTCATCAACTATTCCTCAAAAACCAATGCATTCCGAGGTTTTACTTGCCGAGAAGAGGAGGAGGCGGCGGTCTGATGTAGCTGAATCAAGTGCACAGAACATTGTGTGTTGGACTAGCGGAGTATGTGAAAAGCTCTGAAAAGACTATCGAATGATATTTGTGCATGGGACACTATACTAATGGCTTTAAGAAAATGGCTGGGTTGAGCCAATCGGACAAATGAATGTTTTGTGGAGTACAAACACAAAATACGAGTCACCTCCTTTCGGTATGTAAAAAAACTCATGTCGGAACAGATGTACACATAAAGACATGATGTTGTCTGCAGTCATCCACTGGGACATCTGTAAACATTTCAACATTCCGGTCCCAGAACAATCATGGAAACGAACCAAATTCCATTTTGAAAATGAACACATTGTGCTCACACATGACAAGATGATCCCATCAAGTGGAGACATTGCAGTCGGACATAGTGCGTCTGTTTAACCTCATCCGATCCATGGGCTGCTGGCTTTCACTCGGATTGATCAAGCCTCCGCATTCAGGTCTCTCACTAATGACAAGCTCCTACAAGATTACCGCATCTCCCTTGAGCTTGGGCATGCCAAAAACCCCAACAAAAACCCTGTCTCTGAGAAATCCATTCAGGAATTGGAAACTGAATTACTCCATCAAGATCCGTTTGGAGGTCCAGTTTCTCCTTGGCAGATTTCCATGGCTACTGCCCAATTAAACTCGCATATCATGTCTCGCGATTTGTCTGCATGGGAAATGTGGACTCAATGTGACCAGCTCACCAACCATCAGATTCTGATCTTGGATCAGAACCTTATCCGAGAGCAGCCTGCCCAACGTTCCAAGAACCATACTTATATGGAGATGTCTTAGTTCCCATCAGCAAACGGTTCTGCCACTCTGACAGTTCATGCTGGAGACCTGGTGTACTTGCACTCAGATGGATCCAAGTCTCGCGCATGGGATCCTTACCTCGTTGTATCTGTGGATTGGAACTGGTGTGATATCCGCAAGCTTGCTGGCTCTCAAATCCGACGCTCAATGTACCATGTACGAAAATCTGAGTGTTACAAGGTACCCATGTGGACCACACCTGCCATCACGCATCCTCACAAAAGTTCCTGTGATGATTCTCTCTGTGATGAAGGCAACTCGGAGGGGCGACCTATCGCTCTCCCCGATCCAACTCATGGACCTCCCATTCTCTCAACTCCAGCTGAACGTGTTCTGCCACCACGTCCCTCTCCAGCTGTTCTGCCCTCTATGTTTGATCACCCCTGTGAATCCCAGGTTCAACGCCATGGTGATGAAAGCACGGCAACCTGGTCACCTCCTATCAGGAGATCAGGACATCTGCGTTCACTCTCCAAACACTTGGATGACTACGTTCTTGATGGATGAGCAGTTGCACATGTGTCAACCAATGGGCCAGAATAATCCCCATGCGTCTGAGAAGAATCTATCTCGTGATGTCCTCTTTCCGTAAAGTCTGGCATTGTCAGTTTACTCCCATCAGACACATGTACAAATACTGTTCTGGTTTTCCATTTTTTTGTCATGGCCCTAGTGGGGCGGCTTAGCCCAAATATTCAAAAGAATTGTGCATTTTGTGATACAAGCACCAAATTTGGCACACTAGTAGACTATCATATTATGAAAAGATCTGGATATTGGGCCATCTCAGATTCAGAGATTTGATTTTTGCAAGATTTGCAGATTTTGCAAGCTGAGATTGCAACGCCAGGGACGGCCGACTCCTTCCTACGAGCTGCCCACGTCACCCGCACAAGAAGAGCTCATCAAATCACTGCAGCAGCACTGTACATCCTGCAACACCGTGCCTACAACCACTACTGTCTGGGAGAAACCAGGGATGCAGAGGACCTTCCGGAGTTTGAAGACTGGTGTTGCCAGAGAGGAGAAGACATCCCCCAGTTTCACTACTGGGCAACCGTGCTGGAACTAGAACTGTTGGTTCTAGTGTATGTGCGTTCTCTCAGGCAGGGATCGTTAATGATGTACCTCGATGCTCTGACAGAGCTGGTCCCCTGGTTCCATGCACTGGATCACACCCACTATGCTAGGTGGATACCAGTGCACCTGAAGGACATGGCCGAACTCACCATCAAACACCCAGATGTAGCCAGGAAATTCAGGGAAAGCCACTTCACCGTTCAGAAAACACAGAGGGTGTTCTCTTCAATCCCGATTGACCAGGCACATGAGCAGAATAATGCCTGCATCAAAGGAGACGGTGGAGCAGTTGGGCTCACTGACAACCCTAGTGCCCTACGTCGCTGGATGGTTGCGGGACCAGAAGTTGCCAGGGTGATCGAAGAATTCCAGGATGGGAACCAACACTGGAGACGGCAAACAGCAGACACACGTCATCATGATCAGACGCCAAGTGTACAGGCCTCATTTGTGAAAGATGTTCGCTCTCTCGTCGGTGTCATAGAGGAGATGGGCAACCCATTCGAGGAGGAGAGTCAGGATGTAGTCAAACTGGACACAAAGGAGATCGCAGATCCTGCTGCTGTGGAGAACGTGATGAATGCCAAGAGGATTGGCCAAGAGCAGTTCGAGGCTTTCACCAGAGAGTGTCTGTTGGACAGAACAAAGGCAGTGGACGCACCCATTCCTCGTAACAAGCTGAAGGTGTTCAGCACTTCCACTCCAAGAAGCCAGAGCAAAGGTCAGCAACAGCTCCCCTCCATCAAGAATGACCGTGAACTCTTCGCACGCCTGTACATTGGCTGCCAGACGAGGGATGGAAAGCTTGAGGAGTTCTTTTGTCACGAGAATCAGGCATGTCCTCCTGCATTGTCTGATGGTGGAAGCCTCTGCACTGGTACCAAGAGTGATCTCCTCACATGCTTGGAAGAAGTCTCCGACGCAAAGACAGAGACTCCTGTCACGACCTGTATTGTGCTTGATGGAGCAGCCATCGTCCAGATGCTGAAGCCGGCTGCATCAAAGACCTTTGAAGAGTATGCACAACAGATCTTCATCCCATATATGTCCACGAAGCTGCAAACAGTGTCACGCCTGGATCTGGTCTGGGATACTTACCTTGCTGATTCACTGAAAGGTAGTACACGTGCAAAGCGGGGACAAGGTGTGCGGAGACGTGTGGTGGCTGCCGCAGCCATACCAGGAAACTGGCAGAACTTCCTACGAGTGGACAGCAACAAGACCGAGCTGTTCAGGTTCCTCTCAGCAGCTCTCATGGAATGGTTTGACCAGGAGGACAAGCAACTCGTCATTACTGATGGAGAGGCAGTGCTCAGCAAGCCACTACTGCCAGATCTGACCTCACTCGCCCCATGTAACCATGAAGAGGCTGACAGTCGGATGTTGCTGCATGCATCTCACGCAGTCCAGCATGGACACCATGCAATACTCATCCGGACTGTAGACACCGATGTTGTGGTGCTGGCAGTGTCCCTGGCACAGGAGTTGCAACCAGAAGACAAACTGTGGCTGGCATTCGGAACAGGCCAGAGTTTCCGATACCTAGCAGCACACGAAATAGCAGCTGGATTGGGACGAGAGAAGGCTCGTGCACTGCCAATGTTCCACGCTCTAACTGGATGCGACACTGTGTCTAGTTTTCATAGACATGGCAAGAACACTGTGTGGGCAGTCTGGACGGTACTGCCAGAACTCACTGAGGCGCTGCTGCTGCTGTCCTCTGCACCTTGTGACATACCAGACGATGCAATGCGCATCATCGAGAGGTTCGTGATCCTGTTGTATGATCGAACCAGCAAATGCACAGACATTGACAAGGCCAGGAGGAAACTCTTCGCAAGGAAGAACAATGTGCAGCTCATCCCTCCAACGAAGGCAGCTCTGGAGGAACATGTCAAGAGGGCAGTGTATCAAGGTGGACATGTGTGGGGTCAGATACTGCTGCCAGCACCAGAGCTCCCTCCACCAACCAACTGGGGTTGGTCAAGGACTGGAGAAGGACAGTACACACCTTACTGGACCAGGCTAACTGAGGCAGCTCACAGCTGCATTGAGCTGGTTTCTTGCAAGTGCAAGAAAGGGTGTGTGAGGCGCTGCAAGTGCAAAAAGGCTGCCCTTCAGTGCACAGCCCTCTGTGTGTGTGAAGGGGACTGCACATGACGATGAGTCAACAACATACATGTACTTGTGGCAATGCTGAACTTGTTAACATGACACTGTTTATGTACACGTATCTTCAGTACCGGTATATACCTAGCCTCAGATACCAGTACACCTAGCCTCAAATACTAGACCATGTAGCATGTCAGTATTATACCTAAGACATTTACAGAACTAAGACATTATTTTCAAAGTATTGTGTTGAATCCAATATTTGCCTAGATAATTTCCAAATAAAATTATATAACAGACTGTGATAGATAATATTAAGTTGAAATTGGTACCATTGGATTCCTTGCCCCCAAAAACATACATTTAGATACCAGAATCAAGTCAATAGCTGCATTACGTCCAGAGATAATAGCAAATGTAGATTTCAAGTGGCGGCCATTTTGAAATCCAATATGGCGGACATAAAGAGAGAATTTCAAGTGGCCCAATATCTGAAAATGTTCGCAACATATTAATGTACATTTGTGCCAAATTTGGTGCTTGTATCACAAAATGCACAACAGGTTTGCTATGCTGCTACACTACCCAGCAATACAGTGTTTAATACTTTCACTTAATTTTGTTGTTGTTTATTCCCAATATTTTGCATTTCTTCTACATCTTGATATATCGTATGTGGATTTTCACTTTTACTCGTCAGCGAAAAATGTAAGTTGGCAAAGAGAAGCTGTTTTTTTTCAAGGAAGGAAAATGGCCACACCAGTATTGGTTGTTGTTGTTTTTCTGTTCAGGACGTGACGTCATCTGACGCTGTTCCACGTATGCTCAGTTGTGCCTTGGTCTCTCACATGTTCTTCCTCTTCACACTCTGATTACAATGGATCCTTTGTGTTTTGTGTGAGCTCCGAATAAACTCGAGCTGTTCCCAGAAGCGGTGTGTGATCCGATGGATTGAGAACACTATGAGGTCTACCTCAGGGAACTGATGCACGTGTCACGATCCACGTCATCACTTTACGTTAAATTCCCGTTTCGACCAACGCACTCAAAATTGCTCATTTCAGGTGAGACATCCACGAAACCGTTGGAGACAGGTTACCTGCTCGTGCTAATAAAAATAGTGGCAATACACCTGGGTGCTCACCTGGTCGAATAAATAGTACACTGCACTGAGTAAAGGTATTTTAAGCCAATTTCAATAGTTGCTAGAAGTCAGGGCAGCATGTAGAATCATATTAACATGATCATAAGACTTTTAACAAACAAACAAACAAACAAAAAAACGATTTTGGAGGGGGTGGGGGGTTGGGGGGGGCCCTCCCTACCCGGAGACCCATCAAGAACCCCCATTTTTATAAATGCTGTGACCAAACATTGGTATATCATGGGTGATGAAGGTTGTGATCATGTTTCATCAAATTTATGTGTGTAGTTCTATTTTGAGAGATCAAACCTCATCCCCATTATATATTCATCACCCTCAGTGGGGGAGTTCTGGTTGTGCGAGTCCCGTTTGGGGAGTTCCGGTGGTTGTGGCGCTTCTCGAGTTGTGTCCTGCAGCGTCAATGCTGCAGTAATTACTCCTAACCTGTTCATCTGCTGTGGTATTGTGATTCGTTTGTTATACTGACATCAAGTTAAGCATGTACTACTGGTGCTGGACCTACTTTGACCCCCTTAAATCACCCATACCCCGATTTTTTTTTTTGTTCATGTCTTTTGTTGAAGAAAACCTTTTTGTGAATATAACATTGTTTTTCACGGTTTTGTTTAAATATTATTTAAATATGTTTAAACTTTCCCCTGCAATGTTTTATTCAGTGGTATATCACAACACGCTGTTTTTCTTCCTATTTTAAAGTCTTTTTGTTCAATTTTCTCTTAAATTCATTCCACTTCAAAAAAATATTCAATCTCTTACAATTCTTCCTCCCTACATGCTCCAAACTCACCTTCATTCCACCCCTCCTCTATCGTTTTTAAACGGATCTCTGACTTGTAAATCACAATAAACCCAATTTGTTATAAATGTTCGTTTTTCATTAATCATCCACTTTCTAAACTCCCCCCACACACCTCCCCTCCAAAACTCCCCCCTCACACCTCCCCTCCTAAACTTCCTCCTCACATCTCCCCTCCTAAACTTCCTCCTCACACCTCCCGTCCTAAACTCCCTCCTCGCACCTCCTCTCCTAAACTCCCTCCTCCCTTTCAATTTCCCCTCCCCGGACCTCCCCTCCTAAACACCCCACTCATGCCTCCCCTCCAAATCTCCCACTTTTCCCCTCCTCTTCAAAACTCCCGCCTCCCCCCTCCACTTCAAAACTCCCCCTCGCCCCTCCCCTTAAAAACTCCACCTCACTCCTCCTCTTCAAACTCCTCCCCTACCCCTCCCATTTAAAACTCGTCCCCCAACCCTTCCCCTTAAAATCTCCCTCCCCACTAAACCCCCCCCCCCCCCCCCGATCATCTTTCTCCAATTCTTCCCCCTTCCCCTCAAAGCTGCATTCTCCCCACTTTGTCTCACTTCTGTCTCATACCTCCACCTCCTCCATCCTTCTACTTTCCTCTGCCCCTCCTCAAACAACCCCTCACTGTGCCTCATCCCATCACCATCAAACCTTTTGTCCTCCTCATCCTTCCCTTTCTTGTAACTCTTTTGCAATCTCTGACACACTATCAACAGCTCTCCCTACCTCCCCCTCTCATTCTTCATCTGACCCCACCCCTCCCCTCCCTTGTCCTGCACCCGATGCTCCCCTCCATCTTCATTAATGGTATGGACCTCAAATATCTGGGGCCTTCGCTCAAACCTGATTGATCTCTCCATTCAGGTTGCTTCTGACAGTCCAGACTTGATCTGCTTAACAGAAAGTTTCCTCCTTCAAGATGTCTCTGATTCCTTAATATCTCTTCCTGGTCTCCCATCTCTCCTGCCTCTGACATCAACTCTTCCTGGGAATTCTTCCAAAGTAAATTGCTCTCTCTCATGCACAGATTTATCCCATCTCGTCTTCAGTTGTCATACCCTTACTCCTGTCCATGGTACACTGAATCATGTGGTGAGGCACTTGCTCTGAAACAACTTGCCTTTGCCTCTTGGAATGCAAATCCAACTGAAGGCAATCTCAGTTCCTTCCACCAAGCTCGGAACAAGTGCGTGTGTATCCTCAGGAGTGCCAGGAAGCACTATCTCTCCACACTCAAGAATGATCTCTCAAACCTGTCTCCTTCCTCCAAATCCTGGTGGCGTCTGGTCAAATCTGTTTCTGGTGTTTGTTCCCCCTCCATCCCCTCCCTTACCTCAAATGGCTACACAGTTGACACCACACGGGACAAAGCCGAATGCCTCAACTCTGTGTTTGCCTCAAAGTCTTGTGTCCCAAACCCATCTCTCTCTGTACCCACCTTACCCAGTCATACCCAGCTGATCCTGGACTCTGGGTCGTTCTCTCCTGACAAGGTGGAGAAGTTTTTGTCACACCTCGACTCTGATTCTGCAACTGGACCTGACGGCATCAGCCCACGGGTCCAAAAATCCTGCTCTGCCGCTCTATCTCACCCTCTCTCTGTTCTCTTCACCTTCTCTTTGCTCAAGGTCACTGCCAGCATCTTGGAAATCAGCAAACATTGCCGCTTTGCAGAAAAAAGGTGCAACAACAGATCCTTGCAACGACAGACCGATCAGCCAGCTCCCAATTATCAGCAAAGTCATGGAATCCATCATTGCTTTGGATATCAAATCCTTCCTCTTCTCCAATGGCTTGATCTCTGATCATCAATTTGGATTCAGACCAGGTCATTCTACTCTGGACATGCTGCTTCTGCTGTCTCAACAATGGATGGAGGTCCTCAATGCCAAACAGGAAATCAGAGCTGTCTCCCTTGACATATCACGTGCCTTCGATACGGTATGGCACCCTGCTCTGCTCACCAAACTCTACTCCTATGGTATCCATGGAAATCTCCACGCATGGCTTGCGGACTTCCTCTCTGGTCGTAGTCAACGTGTGGCCCTGAATGGGTTTCTCTCATCTCCCTTTCCTGTTCAGGATGGAGTTCCCCAAGGCAGTGTTCTGGCCCCTGTGCTTTTTCTGGTCTTCATCAAGCTCCATATCTCAACCGTCAGATCGGCAGTCTGCAGCCTCCTCACACTCTGCAGACCTGGACAAAATCACAGACTGGTCAAACAAGTGGAACATGTCTTTCAATCCTGACAAATCTCACACTATTACTATGTCTCTCCGAAAAGACCGACTGGACAACGCTCCCATCTACTTTCTCAACTCTCCTGTCCAAGAAGTTCTGTCACTCAAGCTTTTGGGTCTCACTATCTGCCATGATATTTCCTGGGAAAACCACATTTTCAAGCTGGCCTCAAAAGGCAGGCGCCGACTGGGCATCCTCCATCGTGCGAAGTCCTTTCTTCGTACACCTGAGCTCCTCACCACATACAAGGCTTTCATCCGCAGCTCAATGGAATACTGTTCTCCCCTTTGGGCCGGTGCTCCTGCCTCACACCTAGCTCGTCTTCACGTTGTTGAAACCAAAGCTTTCAGAATCATTGGAATCTTCCGCGATGAAGCTAACTCCGAGGGCCTTTCACTCACTCACCGCAGGCAGGTTGGTGGTCTTTCTGTCTTCTACCGACTGCTCTACGGCCTTGCTCCCCCAGCTCTTTCTGTGCTCTGTCCCCCAAATATTCCTGCAGGTCGCACAAGATCTGCCAGCAACCCTCTTATGGTTAAACTGCCAAAATCAGGACTCTCTGCTCACCTTCACTCTTTCATTCCTCTTTTCTCACACCTCTGGAACAAACTCCCTCACTCTCTTCAATCCCACTCGTCCCTCCAGGTCTTTGAAACAGCTGTTCACCACCATCTCTTATAATCCCTCATCCAAAACCTTGATCTTTTCTGCCCCCGTCAATTCACCGTGGATCCACTTTTTTTAAATTCCAACTTCTCTCCTGGAAGTCCTCGCAGTGTCCACGTGCTGTACACTTCTCCCCGCCCTTCCCACGCCTCCTCCCACCCTCCCCCTTCCCACACCTCCTCCCACCTCCCCTTCCCACCCCTCCTCCTCCCCCCTTCCCACGCCTCCTCGTCCCACCTCCTCCCCCCTTTCCCATGCCTCCTCACCCCCAAGCCCCCACCCTCCCACAGATCTCCCGATGTCCCTGCGTTCAAATGTTGTGTTTGTGTGCTTCCCCCTCTCTCCCCTTCTTGTCTATGGCTCCCCTTATTATATGTTTTCGGTGTGTGTTTGATTTTTTTTGTTTGTGATTAATATTAGCTCTTTCACGAGCCTCGAAAAAAAAATGTCGTGAACAAATGGAAGTTCCAAGATACAAAATATCAGTTTGGCCAAGTTTGGTCACAATCTTGTCAGCAGTTTTGGAGAAGTTGTAAATGTAAACGGACTGACTGAGTGATTGACGCAGACGGACTGATGCGTGGTGACTGTCTGCCTGACACATACTGACTGTGACTGACTGACACGCATTGACTGATGGACGGTGGGATTGACAGGGCAACTGACTGAGTGATTGATGCAGACAGACTGCTGTGTGGTGACTGTCTGCCTGACACATACTGACTGTGACTGACTGACACGTATTGACTGATGGACGGTGGGATTGACGGGGCAACTGACTGAGTGACTGACTGATGCAGATTGATTGATGGAGTGACTCGGTGACTGACGACTGACTGAAGGAGTGAGTAAAGCGGAGTGACTGATGCACGTTATGATGGCGTAACTGACTGACGGATGACGCGTCATCCCAGAATCTCCCCTGCACTCCATGCCAGGTGAGATAAAAATGAATGAATCACTGCAGAAAACATTTTGATGGAGAACAGTCGGAAATCTCTTATTGTCCAATTTTAAAGTTCAAGATTCAAATACGAGCTGTGTTTCCTCGGTTGGGGTTCGATCAGGAATTTCTGTTCGTTTTTCAAACCAAAACCCGAATATTTGTGACGAAATGTGGCGAATCTGCGGATTGGAATTAAACAACACCCGAATATTTCTGACGAATCAGCGGATTTGAATCGATGGATTAATTATTTTCCGGAACGGTGAAGTGAACTCACTGTCTTCACTCACATTGTTGTGTGTATTGTGAGGGATTGTACCACACTGTACTCTTTACTTCACTGTACTGTTCGCCATGAATGGAGATCTCTCCGGTGAGGATAACAGGTTGAACCCTCCGGGATCCTCGAGTTTCTCCGATGGAAGGAACTTGGTCGGTCCTGAAGATTCTCACTCGGACTGCAGGTTCAGGATCGCTCGACCTGAGGAGAACAAGTCCGGACACGGTGCGTGATGTTTACTGTTTAAATACATTTACATGGGGAATCACACCATGTACGGGGAGGGTTCACTCGTACAAGATGGTGTCGATGTCCTGATCGGGTTCACTCGTACAAGATCGTGTCGATGTCCTGATCGGGTTCCCTCGTACAAGATCGTGTCGATGTCCTGATCGGGTTCCCTCGTACAAGATCGTGTCGATGTACGAATAGGGTTCACTCGTACAAGATCGTGTCGATGTCCTGATCGGGTTCCCTCGTACAAGATATTGTCGATCTCCTGAGCCGGTGATTTCGATTCCTGAGCGCAGATTCGTTAATGGATGATTTTAAGAGACGTGCTTTTGTTTCCTCCTCTTCCCTCAGATTCTACAAAACTACTCCCTCCTTTATCTTTGTTATCATCACCTCGACACCTTTTCTCAGTTTTGGTGCTGAGAGTGTATTTATTTATTTTTTGTTGCTTGTGAACGTCAGCACCACGTAATGACAGACTGATGGGGGTGGTAAAGGTTTTTCGATGCAGGTGAGGACTGTTTAAATACATTTACTGTTCTTTATAAAAACTATTTAAAGTTGATTGTGAATTGGATGTTTTTATTTTCAGATTTTATTGTGAAAGTGGAGTCTAAATTCATCGATGATTACACCTCACTTGTCAAAGATCCGAAGAACAATAGTTATAAAAATAATAATGATAGTTTTAATCACACAAATGCCTCTGATTAAGAAACAAATTGTCGAATGCTTTCCAGGTGAAGCTCATCTCAGGACGATGGAAACATTCCAAAGTTATTTTCAGATGTCCCGTGATACTTTTAGCAATGAGCAGGTAAAGCAGGAACCACGTGGTGTTCCTCCCATGGAGTCCAGCAAAGCTGCTTACCTGCTCCACGGTAAGCAGCCTTTATTTCTGGCCTTTATTCCAGATTGATCAGACACATAAAGACAGCGTTTCAAAAGTCTTTGTTTCACTAAAATCCACTTTGGAAATAGCATTGGAAATATCAAATCAAGTGAAATTACTGGGACTTGACAGGTTTGAAAGAAAAGTTTGTGACGATCTAAACATGTGAAACGAGAACGGCCCTTGGTGGAGCATATACCTCTGCCAGGCTAACGTTTTACCTTTTGTCAAATCTTATGCGCCAGATCTGGATTTGGACCTGAACCAAAATGTAATCGGCCTGTTCTTGTTGTCCAATCAACTCATCCACCTGGTTTTGTCATAAGTCATCCACAACTTTTTGAAACATCAGGCTATATATCATTTTGGCCCTATCACTCAATGATGAAGATTCACTAAAAATTCCCTGATCCGGATTCAAATATTCAGCAAAATGTAATCACTTCTTCTTTGTCACACAACCAACCTGTCCACCAAATTTTGTCCGAATCCGTCCACAACATGAAGATATCCTGTTCACAGACCGACAAACAAATAATTGAAAAATCACTCAAAGAGCGACACTTGGCAAAAGAGAACAAAGTAGAATGACACTCGGGAGAGCATCATTTTCACCTCACAAATAGTTGGTGGTTGGTTTCAGTAAGCTGATATGAAAATCCAATTCAAATTTCAAGTCAATCGGATGAAAATTGAGGATTTTAGAAGTTCGAAAAAAGTGATTGACCTTTTGGCCTATGTTGACCTTTTGACCTCAAAAATAAATATGATTTTGTCGAACCACCAGCTCTAGCATTTGGTGAAGTTTCGTGAAGATCGGTTTAAAATTGTGACATGTCGGCAAGTATCAGTGAGCGAACAAACAAACACACAAACAAACAAACACACAAACAAACAAACACACAAATAAACAAACACACAAACAAACACACAAACAAACACACAAACACTCGCACAAACACGCACACGCAAACATACACAAACAGACAGACACACACACACACACACACACACACACACACACACACACACACACACACACACACACAAAGCAGAGTGATCAACATACTTGTCAAAAAATTATTTTATTTTGCCAAGTAAAAAATATATTTTCCAGAGCACAATACTTGCAAAATCCAAATAAGCATGTTGCCATGGAAACGGCAATTTTTGTAATTTGGGAAATTTGGCATGTTACATGATAGAATGTTACATGTTCGTTAGTATTTACATGTCAGAATGTCATCACAAATTTGGCTGTTAAATTTTCAAATTGATGCCTAATAGGTGTTTTACATGTTTTGAATGGCAATTAACCTGAACTTTGACTAATTTTGACAAGATCTCATCCATAAATACTACACATGTGTACAAATATGATGTGCAAGTTTCAATCTGATATCTTGAAAAATTCCTGAGGTTTGGAAAAAATAAAATCAGAAAAATATCCCATTTCATTTCATGGATGTGAAGTTCTTGTCATGGACACCGTCTTCTCTTTGCCACTTGAGATTTGACTCTTTGCCATGTGGCACTTGTCTCTTTGCCACGTGAGAATTGCTTATTTGCCATGTAAGAATTGTCCCTTTCCTGTGTGGGACATGCCTCTTTGCCACGAAAGAATTGTCCCTTTGCCTCGTAAGAATTGTCCCTTTGCCACGTAAGAATTGTCCCTTTGCCACGTAAGAATTGTCCCTTTGCCACTTAAGAATTGTCCCTTTGCCACGTAAGAATTGTCCCTTTGCCACGTAAGAATTGTCCCTTTGCCACGTAAGAATTGTCCCTTTGCCACGTGGGACTTGTATCTTTGCCATGTGGGACTTTTCTCTTTGCCAAGTGGGACTTTTCTCTTTGCCACGTGGGACTTTTCTCTTTGCCACGTGGGACTTTTCTCTTTGCTACGTGGGACTTTTCTCTTTGCCACGTGGGACTTTTCTCTTTGCTACGTGGGACTTTTCTCTTTGCCACGTGGGACTTCTCTCTTTGCCACGTGGGACTTGTATCTTTGCCATGTGGGACTTTTCTCTTTGCCAAGTGGGACTTTTCTCTTTGCCACGTGGGACCTTTCTCTTTGCCAAGTGGGACTTTTCTCTTTGCCACGTGGGACTTTTCTCTTTGCCACGTGGGACTTTTCTCTTTGCCACGTGGGACTTTTCTCTTTGCCACGTGGGCCTTGTCTCTTTGCCACGTGGGACTTGTCTCTTTGCCACGTGGGACTTGTCTCTTTGCCACGTGGGACTTGTCTCGTTGCCACGTGGGACTTGTCTCTTTGCCACGCCGGACTTGTCTCTTTGCAACGTGGGACTTGTATCTTTGCCATGTGGGACTTTTCTCTTTGCCAAGTGGGACTTTTCTCTTTGCTATGTGGGACTTTTCTCTTTGCCACGTGGGTCTTGTCTCTTTGCCACGTGGGACTTGTCTCTTTGCCACGTGGGACTTTTCTCTTTGCCACGTGGGACTTTTCTCTTTGCCACGTGGGAATTTTCTCTTTGCCATGTGGGACTTTTCTCTTTGCCACGTGGGACTTTTCTCTTTGCCACGTGGGACTTTTCTCTTTGCCACGTGGGACTTTTCTCTTTGCCACGTGGGACTTTTCTCTTTGCCACGTGGGACTTGTCTCTTTGCCGCGTGGGACTTGCCTCTTTGCCACGTGGGACTTGCCTCTTTGCCATGTGGGACTTGTCTCTTTGCCACGTGGGATTCTTTCTATTCCACGTGGGACTTTTTCTATTTGACATGGTGTTTACAATCAATAAATCAGACAATTTAGTGCATACTTTATTTTTGCCTTTTTTCTGTGAGTTGCCTCGTTCTGATTTTTATTTCTGTGTCAGATTTGGTTTTTCGTTTCCTGTCACCGATTTCCTGAATTCTGTCCATTTCTCCAAAACTAAACACTTGCTGTCCAGAACTGAATTGGGAATTTTCGTGAATTTGGAAGTACTATTTGAAGTTGAGTTTGAATGGGGTGTTGTTATTTTCAGATTTTATTGTGGAAGTAAAGGTGGAGTCCGAGTTCATTGACGATTACCCCTCGCTTTTCAAAGGTGTGGAGAACAACAATATTAACAAAAATAATTATCTTCAGTGATGGTTCTAACACATGCCTTCCTGGGAAAGCAATACATTGTCAAATGTTTTGCAGATGAAGTGCTTGTGGGGGAGATGGAAACTTTCCAAAGTTATTTCGAGACTTCTCAAGATGCTTTGAGCAATGAACATGTGAAGGAGGAACCACGTGATTCTCTTCCCATGGAGTCCAGCAAAGCTGTTCAGCTGCTTGAGGGTAAGCCAAACTTCATGATGAACATTGAACATATCACATGGTTTTTACTTGTTTGTTTGTTCTTTTTCAATGATGAAACCTTTTTGTTCCAAACTCTAGAATAACAGATCCATTAAATTGTGGTCAACCAAGTGAGCTTGTTTATATTCACTGGACATGGATATCAGTTGCTTATAAAATACCCAGATTTATACAGGAATATTAGTTGTGTTAAATACAGAGGAATTTTAATGCAATTTGTATTTCTGGCCTTTGCTCAGGATTGATTGGACAAATTAAGCCAAGTTTGAAGAGTCTCTGCTTTATTAATGTACACCTTTGAAATAGCATTGGAAATAAATCGAGTGACATGACTGGGACTTGAAAGGTTTGAACGACAAGTTTGTGACTATCTAAACATGTGAAACGAGAGGCGTGTTGCCACGTGGGACTTGGAGCATCACTCCGTATCAATTGCCCAAAAATAATTCAAAATCCTCTGATCGAGGTCCACAATGTTGCACTCACCTGCACCGTGTTTGGATAACTTGCTGTGGAAGTGCGTTCTCCAAATCAGTTCCATAACTATCTTAAAACATCTACTATCTGATGTTTCCTTCACCACAATGTGATAAACCTGGAACTTTTCCCGGAACGATAAACCTGGAACATATTTTGAATCATTGGTAGCCTCTCCCAGCTAAGCTTGAGTTGTGCATCACACCATTCATGCTCAATCTCATCTCACCATTTCTGTCTCTCCTATTGGACACTAGTTTGTGCTTTGACTGCATTCTAGATTCCATTCCTGATTGCTGTTTTGATTTTCTCTGGAAACCTTTCTTAGCATTTCACGTACCTCAGCCTCAGCCCAAAAATTTCAGGTACCTCAGAAAACACTTTAGCCCATTGCATGAAAAACGGTGGTTACATCTCTCACAGATAACCTGCAGAAGATCAAAAAATGCTCCCACACCTGAAGCATGAGTTTTACCCCAGGAAGACCAAAACACTTACAGTACTTCTCTGAAAGGATAAACCATCCAACTCTCATATGTACTTCTTGGATTAAGCTTGTGCTATTTTGAAAGAAGTTTATTTTTGACAACTTTGTTGGTGTCACCATTCCCGATGGTGTCTCCATGAAAGGGTTAATTTTCCATGTAAGCTTCCAAAGGTAAGTGCAACGAGACAATAAATTCTACATCAGGCTTGTCTTCCCCTTACTTCTTCTCGCTGTTAAAAAAAACCTTTTTCAGAGCACTGAATTCTTATTCCCCCTCGACAGTTGGTTGTTTCAGTTGTTTCACCCCTCTTTTCTGGAAATTGGAGAAGCTAGAGCTCTACCGAGAGAGACGATCATTCCTTGTCGGCAGACGGGTAGACCGAAGCATTCTGAATTCAACACAATGTTCATTGAAGTTTGGTAACTGCCGTGAAAAGCAAGGAGCTGACGTTTCGAGTGTTAACCCTTTGTTGGATGGAGCCACACTTTTGATTGAATAAATTTTCCAGAATAATGTTTGATAATGTAGTTTGTGTTTTCTCAAGTGTAATTTGTGTGAAATATTTGCCAATTATCCCATACTTTTCAAAGATGATTTGAATTTTTATGCTTTTTGTGATTTGTCTTCACAGAGAAACAAATGAAACTGATTTCTTGTTCCAACTGTTCCAAGTTGTTTCACCCAGAAGTTTTCAATCCACACATGACTCTGACCATTTGTGATGAAAATGACAAGTTTGGCATTGCGTCTTACAACCGCAGTTGCAAAAGTTGTGCAGAGACATTCAACAACATCCAAGGAAGTGGGAGATTATACAAGTTTTCTGTGTGCGACAAATCATTTACTCTTTCGTCATCTTTAAATCTCCATCAAAGAAATCACACAGGTGAAAATCCCCTGAACAATGATCCTCAACCAAAAAAGGAGGTGGAGATTTTAAGTTCTGGGAGAACTTCCTCCCTTATCCTAAAAACAGAAAGTGGAGAAAATGACAAACGTGATGAATTCCACGAGTGCTCTGTTTGCAGTAAGGATTTTCCAACATCTTCATCATTGAAAATACATGAAAGAATTCACAGAGGTGAGAAACCGTACAAGTGTTCTGTGTGCAGCAAGGTTTTTCAAGTTTACTCGTCAATGAAAGTACATGAAAGAATTCACACAGGTGAGAAGCCGTACAAGTGTTTTATTTGTGGCAAGGTTTTTGGTCAATGCTCAAATTTATATGTACATGAAAAAATACACAGTGGAAGAAGACCGCACAGGTGCTCTGTTTGCAACAAGGATTTTAGAACTTCCTCATCAATGAAAAGACATGAAGGAACTCACTCAGATGAGAAGCCTTACAAGTGTTCTGTGTGTAGCAAGGATTTTCGAATGTACGCATCAATGAAAAACCATGAAAGTATTCACACGGGCGAGAAGCCATACAAGTGTCCTGTGTGTGACAAAGCATTTACTTGTGCATCAAGTTTACATAAACATAAAAAAAATACACACGAGAGAGAGGCCTCACAAGTGTTTTGTGTGCAATGAGGATTTTATAACTTCCTCATCATTGAAAACCCATCATAGAATTCACACAGGTGAGAAGTCGTACAAGTATTCTGTTTGTGGCCATGCGTATGTTTGCTCATCAAATTTATATCACCATCGCAAAGTACACGCTGGAGAGGTGAGAGGGGCCTCACAAGTAAATGTTCTGTAAGTTATGCACAAAAGATTTAGCAAATTCCTCATCAATGAAAAGAGGTGGAGAAATTCACACAGGTGAGAAGGAAAGCCCATAAAGTTACAGGAAAGTGCAGGAAGCTGCAAATGCAAACACTTGGGAGTGGCCATTCCAAAAACATTGCCATTAACTCCACACCAAAGCGAGAAGCTAAAAAGGTGTCATCAGTTCCACAACCAATAACTATTAGGTTCCAAACAAATTGAAGAAGATTAAATGAACAGAGCTGGAGCTCAGAGGAGAAGGGAGTCGCCCTCCAGGGTGACTTTCATGAAACATGGGGAAATAACGCTGAAGGAGAAAGATTCCTGAACCAGTTGAAACGAACAAAGCTGGAAGCCAAGGTGGAAAGAGTCCAATCGGGAAATTCAATGCAGTAGCACAAATTAAGAAAAAAATATTTCACTCAGGAAAGAATAAAGGAAATAACAAACAAAGCAAGCCTGGGCATTTGAAGACATGAATCGGATGACCGAAGAAGAGAGAATTTAAATGTAGATGAAAAACTGGACAAAAGAAGAAAATAGATCTTATTGATCTTAAAATAGATCTTAAAATAGATCTGTGCTCTGTCCCCCAAATATTCCTGCATGTCGCACAAGATCTGCCAGCAACCCTCTTATGGTTAAACTGCCAATATCTAGGCTCTCTGCTCACCTTCACTCTTTCATTCCCCTTTTCTCCCACCTCTGGAACAAACTCCCCCACTCCCTTCAATCCCACAACCCCCTCCAGGTCTTTAAAACAGCTGTTCACCACCATCTCTTATCTTCCCCCATCCAAAACCTTCATCTCTTCTACCCCCGCTAATTCACCCCAGATACACTTTTTCGAAATTCCAACTTCTTTCCTGGAAGTCCTTGCAGTGTCCATATGCTTTATACCTCTCCCACCTCTCCCCAAGCCCTCTCCCTCTCACAGTTCTCTTGATGTCGCTGCTCTCAAATGTTGTGTTTGTGTCCTTCCTCCTCTCTCTCCATCTTGTCTACCGCTCCCCTTATTTTGTGTTTTATGTGTTGGTTTGTGTCGGTTTGACTTTTTGTGTGATTAATGTTCGCTCTTTCATGAGCCTCGATCTTGTATACAAGAAGAAAAAAAATTTGTGAGCAATTTTTTACTCAACTAGACCATGTCCAGCTGAGTTTTTGTTGACACCCAGTGTCTGTCGTCTGTCTGTCTGTCTGTCTGTCGTCTGTCAACAATTTGACATCTACGCTCTAAAAGTCACAAATATTAATTAAAATTGATGAAACTTGTTATGCAGCATCTTCAAGACATAAACTCGTTTGGGATTGCATTTTGGCGTTGCACGCCCAAAAATGGGCATGGCAGGGCGGCCATGTTGAAAAATCAATTTTTGTCATACGTTTTTAGCACATATAAACTCTATAGTTTGTGGTTCAATTATGCATATTCTAACCATATTGATATAGACCAGTTGAGTTCAGGTTCCCTGGAACCTCTTTTTTTTTTAATGTTGTAGGTTCCAGGTGCGGACTAGATAGCCCTCATCGAGGCCAGGCATTAAATAAAAGAGAAAAAAAAGTGTGTGATGTTTGATTTTGAGAAAGAGAGATTGAAGCTAGGCCGGTTGCTATAGTTTGAGTGAGACAGAAAGTAAGACCAGCAATCCTGACACGGCCCGGAGAGTGTAAGATGGTTCCGGGCACCATTTTAACGCTCCTAAGTCAGGGCGGTTGCTGCCTACAACCTACTACCTTAAGTCGTGAGAACGAAAAGTAGTGAGAAAGGAATGTGCGAACCCCCAGGAACAGCTATTCCGAAAAATGTGCCCTGATAAAGTTAATTATAATCCGGCGACACTAAATTCAAGAAAAACAATTTCATCCATCAGAAAATATTGACAGAGGAGGAACTCAAGATAAGAGATTAACAAACTGACAAGGCAATAAGAAATAAATGGTCACCTATATATGGCAAACTACCAACAACGCCAAAATGGAATGAGGGGACATATGGGATGAGATTTCCAGAGTGCGAACTCCCAAAGAAAAGGAGCAACCGTCAGAACTTTAAAAAAAATAAAAAAAATACTGGTGTTGAGCAGGAAATAGAACAGAGAGAGAGGAGAGCTGAAGCAGATGGAATTTCAAATTTGGTTATAATAACAGAGACAGTGATTGGGCAACAGATTGGCGAATTGAATCAGGAAACAAAATTGGAATCTCCACAATAGGATCAAAGATTGACAATAGCAAATGTTGCAGCAACACCTAGAGGAAGAATAACTCTAGGTTACTTCCTCAGCTCAAATAGCGCCTTTGCAAACAAAACAAGAAAGAGCAATCAGAGATTGCAGACTCTTGCCAGGACGTGTTTTAGTGGTTTTTAAGGCGTTTGTGTTGAAACAAATACAGCGGCCAAACTACATGACCAAGTAGAACGGCACTTAGTGGAGAGCATACATACCTCCACCTGGTTGGCCATATCACTCAATGGTTAAGAATCACTTAAACAATTCTACTATCTGGATCTGGATCTTCACCAAAATTGAATGGATTCTTCCTTGTCACACACACAACCTGTCCAACAAGTTTCGTCCAAATCCATCCATAACTTTTTGAGATATACCACGATGGATCGTTTTTGGCCCTATCTCCCAATGGTGAAGAATCACTTCAAATATTCTAGGAGCCGAATCCGGATCTTCAGCAAAATCTAATCATTTCGTCGGTATCACATACGCTACATCTCTGCCAAATTTTGTCCAAATCTGTCCACAACTTTTTGAGATATTTTGTTCACAAACGGACAGACAATCAGACAGACAGGGGTGAAAACATAACCTCCATCCACCTTTGGTGGTGGAGGTAATGACAATGTCATTATTATTTTTTCTCCACAAATTTATTCCTTGATGACACTCAAGAAATTTAATCTTGATCGGATGAAGTCTTGTACTTGTCGAATTATGACATCATAATTGAGGAAACTATGACATCACCATTAACATATGTTATTTCCCATGGAGAGCTCCTTACAATGAGCCATGTGTCAATTTTTTATAATGCAGCACTGTCGAAGATATCGAGGTGCAAAGTTTTTCGGTTTTT
Organism: Myxine glutinosa; assembly: GCF_964187855.1. Taxonomy (NCBI): domain Eukaryota; kingdom Metazoa; phylum Chordata; class Myxini; order Myxiniformes; family Myxinidae; genus Myxine; species Myxine glutinosa. The sequence goes on along the minus strand of NC_136265.1, from coordinate 82,150,467 downwards.
CCAAGATGGCGCCCACACCTCGTGACCTATGACGTCATAATTAACATTTTCAAACTTCTCCAAGAGGAGGTACACCTATCGTGAAAATTTCCTGTCAATCGGACCAGCTGTTGCAGAGGAAATAATATTTATTCTGTGCGGATAAACAAACAAATAGACAGACAAACGGACTCAAATGCAATACCCTCTCCTCCGGCGAGGGGAACAAATAAGAGCATCAAAGATAGGTCACAATGAGGAGGACAATAATGGACAACATCAGAATGAAGAAGAGGAAAAGGAGGTTGACAACAAACAGCACAGGCTTGAAGAAGAGTTGGCTAATAAAATAGAGGAAATCGGACTATCACCCAGGCAAACACGGCAACTCCACCGAATAAAAAACAACAAGCAATTGAAGATACACATGGGGAGAATAAACCAAGTAGTCACGTAATCTCCCCAAATCAGCCAATTCAGCAGCACTGTATGTGCAAGAGAAAATAACTGGCAAACAACGCAAAAAAGATAGATGTGATAATCTGAACAGAAACAAAACACCACCATGGAAACAAAAACTGGAGAAGCAGAGAGACCGACTGAGGAATGAAACGGGACAAATAGAAGAATTCAATAGAAACAGAAGTCCAAAGCTCAATAAACAAATCAGACAAATAAACAAATAAACACAACATCGAAAACAATGTGTCAGAACCATTAGCTGCCCATAATAAGCTCCAAGTACAACAGATAGCAGGGGGGGGGGGGGGGGGGTAGGGGAAACTATGATGAGGCCAACAACAGAGGAAAGCAAAATGAACAGTTTGAAAACAACCGGAAAAAGTTCCACAGAGAACTAGGGAAACAGAAACAAAATGTAGCAAGTCCCCTAAAAAAGAGGATCTTGAAAACTTCTGGAAAGGGATATATGAAGACGAGAGAGAACACTGCAAGGAAGCACAATGGATCCGAAACCTGGAAGAGAAGAAACCACATCTCGAGGAAATGCCCCAAGTAATAATTGATGCAGAAATGATTAGACAACAATTTGCAAAGATGGCAAACTTCAAAATCCCTGGGCCACATGGGATAACAAACTTTTGGTATAAACAACTGTATGCTCTCCACCCTCGCTACACTCAAGTATTTAACAAACTCATCAAAGGGGAACAGCTAACGGATCAATGGTTCACAGAAGGCAACAGTGTTCTCATCCCAAAATGTAATGAAGCCCATCTACCCCACAAGTAAAGACCAATAACATGCTTAACAACAGCAGACAAACTTTTAACGGGATTAATTACCGATGAAATTTACGAACACCTCACTCAGCAAGGTACGAACACCTCACTCAGCAAGGATCTTTAGAGCCAGAACAGAAAGGATGTAAGAGAGAATGCTATGGAACGGCAGACCATTTGTGGAACGACAGATAGATTATTTAACAAGACCAGACTCGAAAACTGCAAGCTTCGACAAACCAACTTATCCACAACCTGAATAGATTACAAAAACCCTTTGATAGTGTCCCACATTCATGGATTAAAAAATACATGCAAGTATACAAAGTTAACCCCCAAATAGTCACCCTGATAGAGAAAGCAATGACGCCGTGGAATAAAACACTGATAATACCTCACTTGGAAGGAAAAATTGGGATCCCAGGGGTGAAGATATGACGTGGTATCTTACAAGGTGACAGACAGCCTTTCCCCCCTCCTGTTTTGTCTGGCTCTGGACCCACTGATGAACAAGGTAAACTTATCAATGAACAAGGACACGGATACAATCTAACGTCCAAAAGAAAAATGACCAAATAACATTCAAAGGTGAAGCATCTACTGCACATGGATGACCTAAACTGTTTCCATGGCTACTGCCTCATTAAACTCGCATATCATATCTCGCGATTTGTCTGCACGGGAAATGTTGACTCGATGTGACCAGTTCACCAAGCATCAGATTCTGATCTTGGATCAGAACCTTATCCGAGAGCAGCCTTCCCAACGTTCCAAGAACCATACTTATGTGGAGAAGTCTTAGTTCCCATCAGCAAACGGTTCTGCCACTCTGACAGTTCATGCTGGAGACCTGGTGTACTTGCACTCAGATGGATCCAAGTCTCGCGCATGGGATCGTTACCTAGTTGTATCTGTGGATTGGAACTGGTGTGATATCCGCAAGCTTGCTGGCTCTCAAATCCGACGCTCAATGTACCATGTACGAAAATCTGAGTGTTACAAGGTACCCACATGGACCACATCTGCCATCACACATCCTCACAAATGTTCCTGTGATGATTCTTTCTGTGATGAAGGCAACTCGGAGGGGCTACCTATCGCTCTCCCCGATCCAACTCATGGACCTCCCATTCTCTCAACTCCAGCTGAACGTGTTCTTCCGCCACGTCCCCCTCCAGCTGTTCTGCCCTCTATGTTTGATCACCCCTGTGATTCCCAGGTCCAACGCCATGGTGATGAAAGCACGGCAACCAGGTCACCTCCTATCAGGAGATCAGGACATCTGCGTTCATTCTCCAAACACTTGGATGACTACGTTCTTCATGGATGAGCAGTTGCACATGTGTCAACCAATGGGCCAGAATAATCCCCATGCGTCTGAGAAGAATCTATCTCGTGATGTCGTCTTTCCGTTTAGCCTGGCATTGTCAGTTTACTCCCATCAGACACATGTACAAATACTGTTCTGGTTTTCATTTTTTTTGTCATGTCCCAGCAATGCAGTGTTTAATACTTTCACTTAATTTTGTTGGTGTTTATTCCCAATATTTTGCATTTCTTCTACGTCTTGATATATCGTATGTGCATGTTGACGTGTACTCGTCAGCGAAAAATGTTAGTTAGCAAAGAGAAGCTTTTATTTTTTTCAAGGAAGGAAAATGGCCACACCAGTATTGGTTTTTGTTGTTTTACTGTCCAGGACGTGACGTCATCTGATGCTGTTCTACGTGTGCTCAGTTGTGCCTTGGTCTCTCACATGTTCTTCCTCTTCACACTCTGATTACAATGGATCCTTTGTGTTTTGTGTGAGCTCCGAATAAACTCGAGCTGTTCCCAGAAGCGGTGTGTGATCTGATGGATTGAGAACACTAAGAGGTCTACCTCAGGGAACTGATGCACGTGTCACGATCCACGTCATCACTTTACGTTAAATTCCCGTGTCGACCAACACACTCTAAATGGCTCATTTCAGGTGAGACATCCACGAAACCGTTGGAGACAGGTAACCTGCTCGTGCTAATAAAAATAGTGGCAATACACCTGGGTGCTCACCTGGTAGAATAAACTGCACCCTGCACTGAGTAAAGGTATTTTAAGTCAATTTCAATAGTTGCTAGAAGTCAGGGCAGCATGTAGAATCATATTGACATGATCATAAGACTTTAAACAAACAAACAAAAAACGGTTTGGGGAGTGAGGGGGGAACCCCTCCCTACCCGGAGACCCATCAAGACCCCCATTTTTATTAATGCTGTGACCAAACATTGGTAGATCACGGATGATGAAGGTTGTGATCAGGTTTCATCAAATTAATGTGTGTAGTTCTATTTTGAGGGATCAAACCTCATCGCCATTATATATTCATCACCCTCAGTGGGTGGAGTTTCGGTTGTGCGAGTCCCGTTTGGGGGAGTTCCGGTGATTTTGGCGCTTCTCGAGTTGTGTCCTGTGTTACGTGCTCCTCCCCAAACCCCGGTCACGGTGTACCTCCGAGCCCCGAGAGGAGTCACGGCAGAAAGATGTGTTATTCTGTATGTCTTAGATCAATGGTGAAACCACACCAATTGTTACAAACAACAAATATTGTATTAAGATCACACAGGAATAACAGTCCAAAAAATAATAGTTATCAATTATACAACAAATATATCCTTCCTATGATGGTACCATCAGTTTCGTACAATAAAACTCACTGTGCTCCAAGTGAGCGCAAAGAACATCCCCAATGTCTCTGTCCCCGTCTTCAAGCCAAAGTTAATCAACTCCAGTGATCGACAGAACAATGTCGAATCGAGACCAGAATCCCGTTCGGTTGACAGTGACAGTTGCTGACAAAGATGCGTAAAGGTGCCATCAAGGCGTTTGGGAAATCACGCCTTTGGATATGGACGTTCAACGGCTCCGTTTACGGCGAACCGCAAAGTTCCATTCAAACTTCACGTTACACACATACCAGCTTAACTTCTGGAGGCGGTGAAAATGGTTGGAGCGAGATTAAAGGCCAGGAGCGATCCGAAAATCCTGCACGAGGTAAAATGGCCAACCGACCAGTTCTCGAGACGTAACTGCCCTCAAGCAACGATTCTTTTCGGAATCAACCGCAAAACCTGACACGCAGGTTAATCTGTCTCGGCGATAACAACTCTGTCGCAGGAATCCCTTTCCCGGGAAACCCAAAGTTCACTCGAAGGTGCCCGTTTGCCAACGTTCGCTCAAGACCTCGAAACAGCTAGGATTCTTGTCCCACTTCACTCGCTCCGCCTTCTTTTCCTCTTCTTTCTCTTCGTCGTCGTCCGGTTCCGGTTTATTTCAAACATTAACTTTTTCACCTTTTGAAAACAGGTATATCTATTTCATTTAAACGATAACAATAATAGTACATGGAAACAAAAATGTTTACAGTGGATGAAAACCACAACAACGGAACTGACAAATTCATAACACTTCCCCCCCATCAAGAAAGAAAGTTTGAACATAGTGAAAACTTTCTTTGCATGCAAAAACTCTTTTAACAAACGAAAGGAAAACTCACACCCAAATGATCAATTCACGTGAGCAACAATAATTAATATTCCCCAAAATAAAGCAACACAACTTCCAAACAACCTACAGAAATTTCCAAAGTTAGTTCACTCTGGATAAAGCATCAGCAACGACATTGTCCCTGCCCTTTACATGCTCAATTTCCAAGTTGAACTCCTGCAAAGCCAAACTCCATCTCATCAACCTCTGATTTGTATTTTTCATTTTTTGAATGAAGGTTAAGGTGTTGTGATCAGTGAAGACTTTTATAGGAAAGGTAGTAGTTCCCAGATACACCTCATAATGCTGAAGCGCTAGCAGGAGAGCAAGGGTATCTTTTTCCACAGTGGCATAATTTGCCTGATGTTTGTTGAACTTTTTGGAGTAGTAGCACACCGGGTGATCCACTCCATCCTCATCTTCCTGTAATAGAACTGCCCCAGCCCCCACATCACTTGCATCAATGGCCAACTTGAAAGGTGCTTGAAAATCTGGGGCTGCTAGGACAGGAGAGCTCATTAATATTGCTTTGACGTGGGCAAAGGCCACCTGACATTTGTCATCCCAAACAAACTTGGTCTCTTTCCTCAGCAAATTCGTTAAAGGGGCTTCCACATCAGAAAAATTCCTGCAGAACCGCCGGTACCAACCAGCCATACCCAAGAATCTCATAAGCTCCTTCTTCCCTTTTGGAACTTGGAAGCGATCAATGACTTCTATCTTGGCTGTCACCGGTTGCACCTGACCCTGACCTACTACATGGCCTCGGAACACCACCTGTGCTTTTACAAACTCGCTCTTAGATAAGTTGATGGTCAACCCTGCCTCGGTCAGTTTCTTGAAAAATGCCTGAATTTGTTTAATATGATCTTCCATGGTCATAGTGTGGATGATGATATCATCCAGATAAGCCTCCCCCCTCAAGGTCTGCAATAAGCTTATTAATCAGCCGTTGAAATGTAGCAGGCCCGTTTTTCAATCCAAAGGGAAGAACCTTGTACTGATACAACCCATTTGGTGTGACTAAAGCCGAGATTTACTTGGCTCTATCAGTAAGAGGAATCTGCCAATACCCTTTCAGCAAGTCAAATTTAGTTACAAATTTAGCCGGGCTCTATTCTATCAATACATCAATCAATCCTCGGGATGGGATATGAGTTGGTCTTGGTCACTGCATTAACCCATTTTAAATCCATACAACAGTGAAACCTGCCATCGGGTTTTGGAACCAACACACATGGTGAGCTCCATTCACTGCTGCTTGGTTCGATGATGTCATTCTCCAACATATACTGAACCTCCTTCCGAAGATACTCCATCTTCACAGGGTTCATCCGATAGGGGTGTTGCTTCACAGGAGTGGCTTCCCCCACCTCAATATCATGATATACCAGGTCAGTACGACCAGGTACATCTGTGAACAAATGTGCAAATTCAAAAATTAGGCTGGATAGTTGTCGTTGTTGTTCCCTCGTCAAATGACCTAATTTCTCATCTAAATGACTCAACACTTCTGTGTTCGTCAATCTGGGACAAGCCTGGACATCAAAGTTATCAAATTTAACACCGGCGTAAACCTCTGTATTCTCTTGCACCCCGGCTACAGGTGAGACAGGAACCATTTCTTCCACAGGCTTCCTCTCATAATATTTCTTGAGTCGGTTGACATGACACAGCTGCCGCTTCTTCCGTCGGTCGGGAGTTGTCACCACGTAATCTGTTTCATTAACCCTCCTTTCGATTGCCGAGGGACCAAAATATCTAGCCTGTAGTGGCTGACCTGGAACAGGAAGCAACACTAACACTCGTTCCTCAGGACTGAAATTCCTTATCTGAGATTTATTGTCATGTCTCACTTTCATTTTATCCTGTGTCACTTTCAAGTTTCTTCTCGCAACTTCACAAGCCTTTGCCAATCTGTGCCTAACCGTTGACACAGACTCTACCACTGTTGACTGTGACTCCTCCTGTAGCCACTGTTCTTTCACAAATTTCAACGGTCCTCAAACTGCGTGTCCAAACACAAGTTCAAAAGGACTGAATCCCAATGACTCCTGAACAGATTCCCTCGTAGCAAACAACAATAAGGGTATTCCTTCATCCCAATCCTTGTCACATTCAAAACAATACTGTAACGGTTTTGAGAAGTGTAACGAATTTGAGAAGTGTAACGGTTTTTGAGAAGTGTAACAATTTTGGAGGAAGTGTAACGAATGTGAAAAGTATGGTTTTGTTATGTGTAACACCCTCGTAATGTAAATAATGGTCACAGCCGTCCTCCTAGTTAATTCCATGAAACTTACACGCAGGCCACGATATATCTTTTTAAATAGTGTATTTCCTTATTCTATGTAGGCTAAATATGTGTTTCCCACTAGATTGACTCTGCATTGTATCAAACGAAATAAGCGTAGGCCCTTTCAATTTCCCCAATCATCTCCGCTCTCCAAAGTTCCTTTCAAAAGCGGTGCGAGTGGTGTTCAATCCCGCAAGCCGCCATTGCCCATGTGCTAATCTCGGAGAAGAAAGGCGTGTCTCCACCTCGTCATAGAGGGGAGGAGTGAGCCAACCCCACTTGGCCAACCAGCACCGCGGTTAGCGACCCGGTAGGCGTGCCCTCGCAGCCGACAGCTTGATTCCGCCCCGGAGTGATAAAAGCGACTGAAAGGGACTGCTTCAGCAGATGAGCGAAGAGGCGACATACGAGAGGAGCTGTGAGCTGAGCTGTGAGCGTTGAGATGCGAAACGCTCCAAGCCAAAGAGGAGAGGTACTCGGAAAGGAAACCAGCTTTGGAGAGACGCGCTGAAAGGAGGGAGACGGCTCCACCAGAAGGAGAGGAGCAGGTGTGCCCGAGCCAGCGCGTGACGTCTACAGCATCGGCAGCGGATACGCGACGGAGGGTTTTCCCGCCAAAAACGCGAGGAATTGAGAGCTGCTGCCTCCGACCCTGCCTCCCTCTCCAGCAATCCACCTCAAGCCCTACCTGCCTGCAATATCCCCCGTGTAAGTGTGAACGTCGTCTGTCCTACTCATTGTCTTGGGTTTAAGTAAATTGAATAGAATAAGCTAACGATGCACTGTGTGACTGCTTTTTCCATCCATTGCTTGTAAATAATTTTGGTCGCTCTTTCTTTTTGCTTGTGTGTGTATAATAAATCTGTTCTTCCTCCGTACTCTGTCTTCTTCTCTTTTCATTCTCTTTCGGTCGCTTTAGAGGTTTCCCGATTGAATATCTGTGGTGCGATCTGGTCAACGTCGGGTGGAATCGGGTCAATTGGGGATCCTGTAACGGTCGCGGTTGGACCATCCGCTCGGCCCATGATAACATCAAAACCGCGATCAGTAACAATTGGTGTCTGGGAGTGGGATTCGAGGCCCGAACCAAATTTTTAAAACGTCTAGAAAAAAATTTGGTAAAAATTACGAGCTGCCGAAATTTTGTTGTTTTATAAAACCCGAATTTTGAGATCGCGCCATGGACAATCAAGGCGATCGGATGTCGGTGGGGGAGATAGACGGGTTAGGGGTAACCCAGGACTTCGGGGAAGAAAGGGAGGAGGAGAAAAATGGCAATGTGGTTGCGGAGGTTTCAGACGCACAAAATGGCGCTCTCGCGCATGTGGTTGAGGGGGCCACGGCCGCAGAACCAATGAGCGCGGCCCAAATGCAAGCCTTCATGACCCAATTCATGGTGGAAATGCAGAAAAAAAACGATAGTGGGGAAATGGAAAGCAGAATAATGGGGGCCATTATGGGGCAAATGGGGGCAATGGAAGACAGAAGGAGGGCTGATAGTGAGAAAATGGAAAGCAGAATGATGGGGGTAATGAGGGACGAAGCGAGGGGTACCGGTGAGGAGTTAGACAAGAAATTTGGGAAGTTAGACAATAATTTTGAGGGGTTAGACAACGGGATAAAAGAGGTAAAGAATGGGTTAACGGGGGTGGAAAATATAATGGCTGCCCAGGAGAATCAGTTAGAGGGGGTAAAAAATGGGTTAATGGGGTTAGAAAATAGGATGGAAGGCAAATTGCGGGAGATAGGGGAGCAATCCGCCCGAGAAATTAAACAAATGGGAGAGCAGATAGAGGAGGTAAAAATCGGGGTAGAAACCAAATTGGATGCTCAGAGGGATGAATTGGGACAGATGAGGGTGGCATCTACAAAGGAGATGGAGGAGATGAAAGAGGAGATACGACGAGGTGTGAGTGAGGAGGTTTCGGGGCTACGCGAGGAGGTAAAGCGAGGTGAGAAGCGTATGGAGAAAGAGGTGAGAAATAATACGGCTAGGTTACAGGGGGGAATAGAGGGTCTGACGAAGGGAGTAGAACAGCTGACAGTCGGACAAAGGGAACTAGTGGAGCAGGTTCAAAAGAACACTGCGGTACTAGGAGGGTTAAAGGCGACACAAAAAGAAATTAAAAACGAATTAATAGCGACACAGAGGCAATGTCAGATGGTACGTGAGGAACTGACAATGAGGGTGGACGAGGTGACAGAGATAATGGAGTCGAAGGACCGAGAGGTGAGGATGCACATAGAGACGGTCACGGTAGCCTTAGAGGACGAACTTGAGGAGACGCACCGGGGAATAAAAGAGGTGAAGCAAAAATTAGAGGAAGTGGAAGAAGAGGTGAGTGAAATTAAGAAGAGACGGACAGAAACTAAAAGAGAAATCCAGGAGGAGGTGATGGAATATGTGCAAGGTCGGTGCCCAACTCATAATGTGATGCTCACTAACCAAATAAAGAGTTTGCAGGTGGCAAAAGAGGTGCGGAGACGAGGTGCCAAGGTGAGTGGCGAAATATTCGGCAATGTATATGATGTGAGGAAAGCTTCAGTCGGCTTGGGGATTGCTATGGATCCGGGTGTTCGTGAGAGGCCGTTGGTGAAGTGTGCGACAGGTCTGGTGTGTGAAAAACGAGGTGTGCGAGAATGTCCGACCATGGGGTGTGTGAGGAAAAAGTGCGCGCCGACCAGTGAGTGTGCTGTCAAGAGTGAGTCGGTCGTAGCGCGTGTGCGAGGGAGCACATGGAAGCGCGGTGTGGTAAGTGTTACAGAGGATGTAACGAAAGAGTGTGCACGAGAGGATGCGCGAGAAAGGTGTGTAACGGACAGGTGCATGAGGAAAGAGTGTGCTGTCGAGAGTAAGGGTGAGTGCGCTGTCAAGAATGGAGGTGAGAGTAGTGAGAGTGACACGGAGCGTGAGTTGGTTGTGACAGGTGAGCGAGGATGTACACCTGGAATGGAAGGATGCACACCTGGAATGGTAGAGCGTGTGTGGGAATGCACACTTGAGTTGGTCGTGAGGCACGTGGTTGGGTGTGCGAGTAAGAACACACCTGTGATGGTCACAGAGGAGGTGACCGAGGAAGGGGCGCGAAGAGGTGTGTTGGTGAGGTGTGCGAGCGACGAATGTGTGCCAAGGTGTTCGGTGGTCAGGTGTGTGACCAAGTCGGTGAGCGGAATGAGTGTACCGAGGTGTGTAAGGAAAGGTACGAGGAGCATGGGAACAGCTGGAGGTATGAGCAAGAAAGGGGTAGCGTATGCATGTAAGCATGCAGGTGAAGCATCGACGGTAACCGGGTTAGAGGTTAGAACGACTTATAGCCGAATCGGGCCCTCGGTGCGTGCCGGGCTTCGCGTGCCGCGAGAACCAGCGGGGATCCGAGCCGCGGCGGGTTCGAAAGGACCGCCGTACGCGATCCACGCTGGGCCTCGCTTGGAACGGCCGCGTCCGGGCTCCACTAGGCGGAGCGGGCAGCCCGATAGGAAGGGTCGTCATGGCGACCACTTTCTATTGAGACGTGCCGGCAGGTCGAGATCGGGACATTGGACGGCTCCACGCCGAGGTGGTGCGTGGGATCTCGGCCCGGGTAAGCCCCCGTCCCTGCCCCGAATGCGGGACGTATCCAGCCGCTGGCACAAAACTACCCGTATTCATTGCTCGGCTGTACGAAGCCGAGCTTTAGAAGGGAATTGGCGCACCGAGAGGATCTAATAAGTAGACGGGTGATGAGGATAGTGTTTTGGCCCCGAAATTAGAAAAAGGCAAAATTTGATGATTGGCAGTAATGATTGGCAGATGAGGGGTAGAGTTGGCAGTAAATGGAAAATTTTAGAATTGGCTGAAATTTGGTGTGCCAAATTGATAGTAGGACCTCCCCGATGTGGTGAGATGGCAAATCCACCATCCCTCACAGGGTGGGGCAAATGCGCTATAGCTTATGGGGTTGATGGCAGTGAAAACTAGCCCGGGTGGGTTAGGATATATCGTGTGTAGGGATCTAGCGAAGATGACATTAGGTAACGTTAAGTTTAGTTAGTGACTGATACCTGTAGTGGGGACGCAGGTAGTTTAGGGTGGATGATAATGACGTGGGAGCGCAATAGTTTAAAGGGACGACTGGGAAGCGCAAGTTTCAGAGGGGAGTAGTTAGATGAGATGATGCCGTGTGTTTGAGGATTGAACAGGTGTGATTGCACAGGTGTGCAACTGAACAGGTGAATGGAGCAGTGTATGAGTGAGTGATGATGATGTGTATTGTGATGACCAAATGGTCCAGGAAGAAAGGAGGGTGCAGGTGGCACCAGGTGTGAGGGCACAGGTGTGCAACAGCAGGTATGGAGAATGGTAGTGTGGAATAAATGGAGTATTGGAATGGATGGTCGTGGAGTGAGTATGGTGGAAATTGTGGAGTGGAGTGGATGGTGCGAAGGTGTGAATGGGGGAAGAGTGGACCCCCATCACGGATACCCGGGGCGGGTAGTATAAGTGTTAGGTCGAGGGTACAGGTAAATTGTGGTTGGATATTGGCATCTGTGGTGCGGGTGAAAGAATGGTCTTTGGATGGGTGCATTAGTGTTGTGGAAATGGCTGGGTGTTACGTGGTCCCCTCGGTGACTACCTGGTCTCGGTGACCCCCGGACCGTGAGAGGACCTTCGCCAGAAAGTAGTATTATATATGCGCTTTCGCAACGCAATCCCTATGAATTCCACCCAAGAGAAACTGATGTTCAATGATATATTTCCAGGGTAAGGATATCATACAATGTCAAGGATACAATCACGGATATATTCCCCGAGCAATCAACAACAAACAACCAGCAACAATTCCCAATCCACAATCAATTCCCTATATGATTAAGATGGCCATCTTATATGTGTGTCCCCGTTGGTACTCACGACCCCCTTTTGGTCTCGGTCCCGCACAATGTCTCTGGGCCCCTCCTGACCAAGATGATGGTCGGCGTCGCCGCACTCGGGCGGTTGAACGAACCCCGGGTGGACGTGTTTCCACCGGGCAGGTATCGTACCAGGCACCCGGCTGCAGCCCCTCGTGGCCACGCGAAGCGGGTACGGTAAAGCAAGCCGAAATCCCCACGCCGCTCGCAACGCGTGTTAGGCCCCAACGTGCGACCAGTACGCGTCTTTTTAGACGGTGTCGCGAACGGCGCCAGACGCTGGGCCGGTGCACGGCCACACGACAGTTTGACGTCCACCGGGCAGGTATCCGTCCCGGTAACTCCTCTCGCCAGATGGGCTCGGGAACGCCGCTTTTCCACACGGCTCAATATCAATCCCACCTTTCGTCGGAGCGGGGCGAGGAAGAAGAATACTCGTCGCTTTTCTTCCTCGTGTCTTTTCCTCTTCCGTTTCCGGTCACTTCCGTTTCCGGACACTTTTTCAGAAGGGCTCCTGACCCTCCAACCACAACAACCCTTAATCTACTACACATGGATAAGCAAAGACCTGAATGGTAATTCACATACATTCACATAAATATGTAACACTCCCCCCCTTCAAGAAAGAAAGTTTGAACCCAGCGAAAACTTTCTTTGCCGGCCAACTTGGATAAACCAACCAGATAACTCAACCCCCAAATCATCAGTTCCCCTGGGCAACAATTATCACAACTCAAAAATAAAGCAACAAAATTTCACAAAACCCCCAGAGATTTTCAAAGGTAATCCACTCTGGACAAAGCACCACATACGACATTGTCCCTGCCCTTTACATGTTCAATTTCCCGGTGGACTCCTGCCAAGCCAAACTCCATCTCATGACCCTCTGACTTTGACTGTCAGTTTCTTGTGAATGAAGGTTAAGGGGTTGATCAAAGATCCAAAGTTAAGCAACTCGATAGCACTTTTTCCGGGAGGCCAAGCCGAGTATTCACTACATGGATGCCTTTAGGAACGTGGAGTTCACGGTTAGTCCGTGCAGGAAAGTTCTCTACATGGGCGCCTTGAGGAACGTGGAGTTCACGGTTAGTCCGTGCATGAAAGTTCACTACATGGACGCCTTCAGGAACGGCGTTCACGGTTAATCCGTGTAGGAATCTTGGCTCGGCGGCTCCGCCGCATTCAGTGCTTCAACGTCTCTAATAATTATGGGGGGACCGCTTGTCCCTGTAGTCCCATGAATAGCGGTCTCCTTCTCGGCCACTACTTTGACAATCCTTCCTTCGGGAGCTGCCGTAACTCAGGGAGCCTCCATAATAATATTGATTGCGGCCACCACCAAAACTACCGCCCAGTTGTACTCTCCTGTAGACCTCTCGACGCCTACGAAATGCCTTCCCTACTGTTATGGTCCGACCCTCCAAATCCTTGCCATTCCAATTCTTCTCTGCCTCTCTGGCGTCTTTTGTGCTTGCAAACGTGACAAAGCCGAACCCTCTTGACTGTTGCGTTTCCCTGTCTCTTACCAACCGCACTTCCACCAGCGGCCCATATCTGTTGAAGACAGAGGTCAGAACTTCTTCCTCTGTTTTGAAGTTCAGTCCCCCTACAAATAACTTGGTACTTTTGTCGCCATCCCGAGCTGGTGTGGTGTTATTTTCCCTGCTGGGCTCTTTACCAACCCTCAGGTTACCATAAACTTGACCCCCGGCCAAATCATTCCCGATAACCACAGATACACCCTCTACAGGAAGCGTGGCTTGTAAACCGACGGTGACCGGTCCTGACACCAAATCGGACTCCAAATGGATGACATGAAGTGGAGCACTAACACCGCCCCCGATCCCCTGTAAACGAACACTATCCCCTGTTGCCGTCTCCTCGGACCATGGCAAAATGCCTTCAAGCATTAAAGATTGATGTGCTCCTGTGTCTCTCAATATCCTAACCGGTCTCCGGTTAGTCGAGGCTCCATCCAGTGACACAAACCCCTCTGAAATAAATGGCTGGTAATCCTTTTGATGGCGATTTCTCACAATGGCCATTGCATTTGGAGTCGTAATAGTCGGACTCCGCTCTGGGTCTTCCCTTTTCATGCGGTAACAACTGGACATCAAGTGTCCAGGTTTCTTGCAAAAAGCGCAAGTAGGCCCGGAGGAAAAACTCGTGGTCTGCCTTGGGCCCCCCGAAATGTAAGTTTGTCTTGGGCCCGCATCCCTCTGATTTCGACCAGGTGGGGTATCCGCGTTGTCCCCATAATCCTCTCGAGGTCGCCGCCATGTATTGTCGTTCTCCGCACCTGCTGTTCCCCACCTCCCCTGCGGAGATCTAGGCGAGGAGTTAGGTTCGTGGACCCCTATTCGGTGGGTTAAAGCATAATCATCTGCCATGGTGGCTGCGTCCCACAACTTTGGTACTTTCTTTTCCTGCAGGTACACTTTGATGTCCTCGTGGACACACTGCTGAAATTCCTCCACCAGGATCAAGTCACGCAATGTTTCGAAGTCTTTCCCGACTCCTTTTGACTCACACCACCGATCAAACATGTTTTCTTTCACTCTGGCAAACTCCACATGGGTCTCACTCTCCCTCTTCCTGGCATTCCTGAATTTTTGCCTGTAAGCTTACGGAACCAACTCATAGGCTTTGAGGATGTGCTTCTTCAGTACCTCATAATCTGCACATTGGTCCATTGGTAGCGCCGAATAAATCTCTTGAGCTTTTCCCACCAGCACACTTTGCACTAGTATGGTCCAGGCCTCCTCCGGCCAGTTTAATTGTCGAGCCACTTTCTCAAAGTGTGGAAAAAATTTCGCGACTTCCTTTTCACTGAACGGTGGAACCAGCCTCACATGTCTGCCCACATCCCAGGTTTTCTGGTTAGGTGTCGACCCCGTCAGCAAGGGTGGTGCCTCTCCCCGTTCTCTCATTAACTCCAGCTCCTTGAATTTAATTTCCTGCCGAAGCTCCATGTCACGTTCCTTTAATTCCCTTTCTGCTTTTCTCTCCTCTGCTTCGAGTTCCCTTGCAGCTCTCCTCTCCTCTGCTTGTTTCTCTTCTCTCCTCTCTTCTGCTTTCCTTTCTTCTTCTGCTCTTTCCTTTTCTGCTTTCCTTTCCTCTTCTTTTCTTTCCTTTTCTGCTTTCCTTTCTTCTTCTGCTCTTTCCTTTTCTGCTTTCCTTTCTTCTTCTGCTCTTTCCTTTTCTGCTTTCCTTTCTTCTTCTGCTCTTTCCTTTTCTGCTTTCCTTTCTTCTTCTGCTCTTTCCTTTTCTGCTTTCCTTTCTTCTTCTGCTCTTTCCTTTTCTGCTTTCCTTTCTTCTTCTGCTCTTTCCTTTTCTGCTTTCCTTTCTTCTTCTTTAATCCGTTCCTGGCTCCGTAATTGCAACTCCAGTTTCCGGAGCTCAACATCTTCTGGTTCTTCGGGTAGCCACTCCCAGGCTAACTCGTCCCATGTTCCTAATCCCACCATAGATTGTATCACCGTGGCCTGCAACTCTGCCTTCCTCAAATTAGTTCGGACCTCCAAGTTAAAATGTTTGGCCAATTTCAAGAGGTCCGACTTTAGTAACGCTCGGAACTGTGCCTCACTCGGGGTTACCGCAAAGTTCTGTGCCACAAACGCCATGGTGCCTATCGTTAACACCTGTTAACCTTCACCCAAGACTTTACCCCACTTTCCCCAAAAATTTACCAATTAATACTTAATTAATAAATTTTAATTAATAAAAATATTATTTTATTATTTTATACAATTTTAGATCCCGGACGTAGACCCAATTGCGAATCCGCAAATCGTAATCCCGGACGAGCCCCCAATTCTGTTACGTGGTCCCCTCGGTGACTACCTGGTCTCGGTGACCCCCGGACCTTGAGAGGACCTTCGCCAGAAAGTAGTATTATATATGTGCTTTCGCAACGCAATCCCTATGAATTCCACCCAAGAGAAACTGATGTTCAATGATATATTTCCAGGGTAAGGATATCATACAATGTCAAGGATACAATCACGGATATATTCCCCGAGCAATCAACAACAAACAACCAGCAACAATTCCCAATCCACAATCAATTCCCTATATGATTAAGATGGCCATCTTATATGTGTGTCCCCGTTGGTACTCACGACCCCCTTTTGGTCTCGGTCCCGCACAATGTCTCTGGGCCCCTCCTGACCAAGATGATGGTCGGCGTCGCCGCACTCGGGCGGTTGAACGAACCCCGGGTGGACGTGTTTCCACCGGGCAGGTATCGTACCAGGCACCCGGCTGCAGCCCCTCGTGGCCACGCGAAGCGGGTACGGTAAAGCAAGCCGAAAGCCCCACGCCGCTTGCAACGCGTGTTAGGCCCCAACGTGCGACCCGTACGCGTCTTTTTAGATGGTGTCGCGAACGGCGCCAGACGCTGGGCCGGTGCACGGCCACACGACAGTTTGACGTCCACCGGGCAGGTATCCGTCCCGGTAACTCCTCTCGCCAGACGGGCTCGGGAACGCCGCTTTTCCACACGGCTCAATATCAATCCCACCTTTCGTCGGAGCGGGGCGAGGAAGAAGAATACTCGTCGCTTTTCTTCCTCGTGTCTTTTCCTCTTCCGTTTCCGGTCACTTCCGTTTCCGGCCACTTTTTCAGAAGGGCTCCTGACCCTCCAACCACAACAACCCTTAATCTACTACACATGGATAAGCAAAGACCTGAATGGTAATTCACATACATTCACATAAATATGTAACACTGGGCGTGTAGCCTGCTAGTGTGTGTAGTTGGTTGGGCGCTCCACCACTGTGAGGATGTCGGCCAGGTGAGGCCGCAGGTGGGCTCTGGGAGCCGGTAGTAGTTGTGGTGGATGGGGCCCGAGGATCCGGAGGACGGACCCGGGTAGCCCAGTGCCAGAGGGCACCGAGTGGGGTGACAGAGCCAGGAGGGGCTGTCCCCAGTTAGTTAGGTTAGGGTGAGGAGCTAGGTAAGCTCGGGTGGCAACTGCAGTGGTGGAGGTGTGCAGGTGGGTAGACCTGCTGGGAGAGCTACACGTCGCAGCCCAGAAATTGTGCGAGGGCACCGGGAGATGAATCGGGGGAGTGAGACCCCAAATTGAGAAGCACCACAGTTTGGTCAATGGGAATTGGTTTTTAGAACCCATAGTGTAAGTTGGCCAATGGATTGGCAGGGAGAGACCCCGGGTAGTGTAAAGTGTGTTAAAGTCATTTAGAGGATAGTTAGGATTGAAGTCTCCTCACACCATCTGCAGCCACTCACCTGAGGTGACAGGTACTCCACACCATGCCATGTTTTGATTATTTTTTATGATGCAAATGTTTGGATTGTGAGACGCATCATGACGTGGGTGTGACATTGTGCGTAATTCCATCTCTCACTCCTTATGAGAATTGATGATGAATTGGTGATGGCAAATTTTGAAGTCGAGGGATTGTGGAGACGAATTTGGTGTAGGGGAAATATGGGGAAGACGTGACAGTAGTGACGAATTGGTAATGTGTAGATTTTGTACATATGGGGTAAGGGCAAGGGTAGTGTAGGTGACAGGGGGGTGATGTACGGTAGGGACGAGCTTTCTCACTTCGCCCTCTGTACGCATTTCGCCTTGCATTGCCTTATTGCCGTGTACCCTTGTGACCTTACCCCTCGCTCAATTGTCTTCCCCCCTTTTGTCTCCCACTTGAGGACCTGTGCGCCATTGGGTGCCGAGGGGAGCGTGCGTGAGGTGGCCATTGTGCGCACGAGATTCCCAGAACCAGCATGCATTGCGTTGATGTACCACTTTATGGACCGCTGTTCTGCGGCCAAGTACCACTTGATGGACCCCAGGTTCTGGGGCAGGGCACCTCTGTTGAAGACCGGCCATAGTGGCCAGGGAATCTTGCTTGCGGACCTCGGTAAGGTGGCACCTATGCCAAACAGGTGGACCACCCTTAGTTGGCCCCTGAGGCCCTAAATAAAAACGAACACAAGTTGTGCTTTTTATATTTCCAAGTAGGCCGCATGAAGCCAGAAGACGTCGGGAAGAACATCGGCCCAGCAGAGAAAGAGAAGACCACCACCAGTTGTTTTGTTGTGTTTATTAAGAACCATGGTGACTGTGCACCGAGTGGTGCTTTGTGGTGCTTTGTGGTGCTTTGTGGTGCTTTTGGTGCTTTTGGGTGCTTTGGTGGTATTGGTACTGGTGCATCGATGCAATGCGTGCTGTCTCCTCCCTCCCAACAGGAATTTCTTTTTCTTGTTCCCTAAAAAGAAAAAAAAAAATACAGGTCCTGGGTTGCGTTGTAAATAAGAAATAACGTTACTGTAAATAATGCTCCCCACCGTAAATGTATAGTTTGAGAATAATTCCGTAATTCGGTTAGCTGTGGGCTTGAGTCTGTTAGACAGGGTGCAATGCAATAGGGGGACATACTTATTGGTGTTTTAAGATTGTCACACTCGGGGTCAGGTTAATTGTAGAGGGAATTACACCTACTTGTCACACTAAGTTAAAGTTTTGTAGGCCCGAGGACGGGACTGAAGAAAGGAGGGTGCAGTGTAATGGTTTTGAGAAGTGTAACGAATTTGAGAAGTGTAACGGTTTTTGAGAAGTGTAACAATTTTGGAGGAAGTGTAACGAATGTGAAAAGTATGGTTTTGCTATGTGTAACACCCTCGTAATGTAAATAATGGTCGCAGCCATCCTCCTAGTTAATTCCATGAAACTTACACGCAGGCCACGATATATCTTTTTAAATAGTGTATTTCCTTATTCTATGTAGGCTAAATATGTGTTTCCCACTAGATTGACTCTGCATTGTATCAAACGAAATAAGCGTAGGCCCTTTCAATTTCCCCAATCATCTCCGCTCTCCAAAGTTCCTTTCAAAAGCGGTGCGAGTGGTGTTCAATCCCGCAAGCCGCCATTGCCCATGTGCTAATCTCGGAGAAGAAAGGCGTGTCTCCACCTCGTCATAGAGGGGAGGAGTGAGCCAACCCCACTTGGCCAACCAGCACCGCGGTTAGCGACCCGGTAGGCGTGCCCTCGCAGCCGGCGGCTTGATTCCGCCCCGGAGTGATAAAAGTGACTGAAAGGGACTGCTTCAGCAGATGAGCGAAGAGGCGACATACGAGAGGAGCTGTGAGCTGAGCTGTGAGCGGTGAGATGCGAAACGCTCCAAGCCAAAGAGGAGAGGTACTCGGAAAGGAAACCAGCTTTGGAGAGACGCGCTGAAAGGAGGGAGACGGCTCCACCAGAAGGAGAGGAAGCAGGTGTGCCCGAGCCAGCGCGTGACGTCTACAGCATCGGCAGCGGATACGCGACGGAGGGTTTTCCCGCCAAAAACGCGAGGAATTGAGAGCTGCTGCCTCCGACCCTGCCTCCCTCTCCAGCAATCCACCTCAAGCCCTACCTGCCTGCAATATCCCCCGTGTAAGTGTGAACGTCGTCTGTCCTACTCATTGTCTTGGGGTTAAGTAAATTGAATAGAATAAGCTAACGATGCACTGTGTGACTGCTTTTTCCATCCATTGCTTGTAAATAATTTTGGTCGCTCTTTCTTTTTGCTTGTGTGTGTATAATAAATCTGTTCTTCCTCCGTACTCTGTCTTCTTCTCTTTTCATTCTCTTTCGGTCGCTTTAGAGGTTTCCCGATTGAATATCTGTGGTGCGATCTGGTCAACGTCGGGTGGAATCGGGCCAATTGGGGATCCTGTAACGGTCGCGGTTGGACCATCCGCTCGGCCCATCGTAACATCAAAACCGCGTCTGTAACATCGGGTTTTGGAACCAACACACATGGTGAGCTCCATTCACTGCTGCTTGGTTCGATGATGTCATTCTCCAACATATACTGAACCTCCTTCCGAAGATACTCCATCTTCACAGGGTTCATCCGATAGGGGTGTTGCTTCACAGGAGTGGCTTCCCCCACCTCAATATCATGATATACCAGGTCAGTACGACCAGGTGCATCTGCGAACAAATGTGCAAATTGAAAAATTAGGCTGGATAGTTGTCGTTGTTGTTCCCTCGTCAAATGACCTAATTTCTCATCTAAATGACTCAACACTTCTGTGTTCGTCAATCTGGGACAAGCCTGGACATCAAAGTTATCAAACTTAACACCGGCGTAAACCTCTGTATTCTCTTGCACCCCGGCTACAGGTGAGACAGGAACCATTTCTTCCACAGGCTTCCTCTCATAATATTTCTTGAGTCGGTTGACATGACACAGCCGCCGCTTCTTCCGTCGGTCGGGAGTTGTCACCATGTAATCTGTTTCATTAACCCTCCTTTCGATTGCCGAGGGACCAAAATATCTAGCCTGTAGTGGCTGACCTGGAACAGGAAGCAACACTAACACTCGTTCCTCAGGACTGAAATTCCTTATCTGAGATTTATTGTCATGTCTCACTTTCATTTTATCCTGTGTCACTTTCAAGTTTCTTCTCGCAACTTCACAAGCCTTTGCCAATCTGTGCCTAACCGTTGACACATACTCTACCACTGTTGACTGTGACTCCTCCTGTAGCCACTGTTCTTTCACAAATTTCAACGGTCCTCAAACTGCGTGTCCAAACACAAGTTCAAAAGGACTGAATCCCAATGACTCCTGAACAGATTCCCTCGTAGCAAACAACAATAAGGGTATTCCTTCATCCCAATCCTTGTCACATTCAAAACAATACGTTCTGATCATATTCTTCAATGTCTGGTGAAACCTTTCCAAGGCCACTTGGCCCTCGGGATGGTAAGTGCTTGATCTTACTTGCTCCACTCCCAACAGGTGTACCACTTGCTGAAAAAGTGTTGACATGAAATTGGAACCCTGATCAGACTGGATGACCTTAGGTAGGCCAACCAAAGTGAAAAATTTAATCAAGGCCTTCGCAATAACTGCCGCGGTAATTTTCCTAAGAGGTACTGCCTCTGGGAACCTTGTAGAAGCGCACATGATGGTCAGCAAATACTGATGTCCAGCCTTAGTTTTCGGTAAAGGGCCGACACAGTCAATAATGACACGGCTGAATGGCTCTTCAAAAGCTTGAATTGGTTTCAAAGGTGCGGATGGGAATTTCTGATTAGGTTTTCCCACCAGCTGGCAAGAATGTCAAGATTTACAGAACTCCGCCACATCACATCGCAATCCTGGCCAGAAAAAATGTACCAATATTCTGTCACAGGTCTTGTTCACTCCAAGGTACCCGGCCAAAGGTGTCTCATGCGCCAAACTCAATATCTCCTTCCGGTACGGCGGTGGCACCACAATTTGGGAATGAACTTTCCACTCATCATTTGCTGGCACCTCTGGTGGTCTCCATTTTCTCATGAGTATTTCCCCTTTCATGAAGTAACCAACAGGTATCTTCATAGCCTCTTCCTCTGTAACTGCTTTGTCAATCAAACTCCGGATCTCCGAATATCCGTGTTGTTCTTCAACAAGTCTCTTTCGGACCAGCACCGTTTGCTCAACCTCGTTACCAGATGTCTCCGACGGACACTCCCTTTCCTCTTTGGTTCCAGATGCCACCTTGTCCTTAAGTTCCTTGATGTCACTCCCTTTCCTATTACCTCTTTCAGAATTTTCATCCAATACCTCTAAGGAACCCAAATCCACATCGCCTTCCTTCTTCTCTTCAGAGCGCTTCCTACCCATAGCACGAGTCACTGCACAGGATGGAAAGATACCCGGAATCTCCTGCTCTAACTGTGCGGTGTTATTTTCCATACTGGGCTTTTCAACCAACATTGGATTACCAGAAACTCGACCACCGGCCAAATCATTCCCGATAATAAAAGAGATTCCCTCCACAGGAAGAGTGGCTTGTAAACCTACAGTGACCGGTCCTGACACCAAATCAGACTCTAAATGGATGACATGAAGAGGAGCTTTAACATAGCCACCAACCCCCTGTAAAAGAACACGAACACCAGTTGCCGTCTTCTCTGACAATGGCAAAATGCCTTCAAGCATCAAAGATTGATGTGCTCCTGTGTCCCTCAATACCCTAACAGGTCTCTGGTTCGTTAAATCCAGTGACACAAACCCCTCGGAAATGAAAGGTTTGTACCCTTCTTGAACAAGGTCGTTCAGTGATGCCGTAACTTTGGAACCTTCACAAGGCACTGTCCTCCAAGGACGATTTCTCGCATTGGCCAATGCATTCGGAGTTGTACTAGTCTGACTCCGCTCCTGATTTTTCCTTTTCAGGGCGTAACATTGGGACATCAAATGCCCAGGTTTCTTGCAAAAAGTGCAAGTAGGCCCGGAGGAAAAACTCGTGGTCTGCCTCGGGCCCCCCGGAAGATAAGTCTGTCTTGGAACTGTAGTCTTCTGATCCCTAAAAGTCGCAGTATCAGATTTGTCCCCATAGTCATCTCCAGGCCGCCTCCATGAAAATTTAGTCTCCGAACCTGATTTACCATAACTCCCCTGGCTAACTCTAGGCGGGAAGTTAGGTTTGTGGAACCCCATCCTGTGTGTCAAGGCATAATCATCTGCCACGGTTGCTGCCTCATACAACTCTGGTACTTTCTTTTCATCCAGATGTACTTTAATGTCCGCGTGGACACACTGAATTCCTCCACCAAGATCAATTGTCTTAACAGGTTGAAGTCTTTCCCAACCTCCTTCGAGTCACACCACCTATCAAACATGGTTTCCTTCATTCTGGCAAACTCCACATGGGTCTTACTCTCCCTCTTCCTGGCATTCCTGAATTTTTGCCGGTAAGCTTCAGGGACCAATTCATAGGCTTTGAGAATGGCTTTCTTCACTATCTCATAATCGGCACATTGGTCAATCGGCAAAGCCGAATAGATATCTTGAGCTTTACCCACCAAAACACTTTGCACCAACATAGTCCAGGACCCCACAGGCCATTTTAGCATTTGAGCCACTTTTTCAAAGTGTAAAAAAAACTTGGCTACCTCCTTTTCATTGAAGGGTGGAACCAGCCTCACATGCCTACCAACATCCCAAGTGTTCTGATGAGTCGAACCAGCCGGCATGGATTCTACTTCTCTCCGTTCCCCCAGTACTTCCAGCTCCTTGAGTTTAAGTTCCTTCTGACACTCCATGTTCTGGTTCCTTTAACTCCCTTTCGGCTCTCCTTTCCTCTGCTCTTTCCTCTGCCCTTCTTTCCTCAAGTTCTCGTTCCTGTTCTGCTCTTTCCTTTTCTGCTTTCCTTTCCTCTGCTCTTTCCTCTGCTCTTCTTTCCTCTAGTTCCTTTTCAGCTCTCCTTTCCTCTGCTCTTTCCTCTGCTCTTCTCTCCTCGAGTTCTTTTTCAGCTTTCCTTTCCTCTGCTTTTAACCTTTCCTGGCTCTGCAGTTGCATCTCCATTTTCCAGAGCTCCACATTTTCTTTTTCCTCGGGTAACCAATCCAAGGCTACCTCTTTCCATGTTCCTTGTCCCACTAGAGACTCTACCACCAATGTCTGCAACTCTTCTTTCTTCATATTAACTCGGACCTCCAAGTTAAAATATTTGGCCAATATCGTGAGGTCCGATCTTTTTAACGCCTGGAACTGTGCCTCATTAGGGGACGCCGCAAACTTTTCTGCGTCAAACACCATGGTGACTATCAGTTAGCACCTGTTAACCTTCACACAAAAATTTTCAAATTTTTGGAAAAATTTGGGAATGTTCGAAAATTCCAAATTTGGGAATTTTGGGAATGTTAGGGAATTCTATCCTGGACGAGTGTTAGGGAATTTAATCAGCAAAGATGAGCCCTCAATTTCTCCACAGTACGAGCCCCCAATTTCATCCCGGACGAGCCCCCAATTTCTATTACATGCTCCTCCCCAAACCCCGGTCACGGTGTACCTCCGTGCCCCGAGAGGAGTGATGGCAGAAAGATGTGTTATTCTGTATGTCTTAGATCAATGGTGAAACCACACCAATTGTTACAAACAACAAATATTGTATTAAGATCACACAGGAATAAGAGGACAAAAAAACAATAGTAATCAATTAAACAACAAATATATCCTTCCTATGATTGTACCATCAGTTTCGTACAATAAAACTCACTGTGCTCCAAGTGAGCGCAAAGAACATCGCCAATGTATCTGTCCCCGTCTTCATGCCAAAGCTAATCAACTCCAGTGATCGACAGAAGGATGTCGAATCGAGACCAGAATCCTGTTCGGTTGACAGTGACAGTTGCTGTCAAAGATGCGTAAAGGTGCCCTCAAGGCGACTGGGAAATCACCCCTTTGGATATGGACGTTCAACGGCTCCCTTTACGGCGAACCGCAAAGTCCATTCAAACTTCACGTTACACACACACACCAGCTTAACTTCTGGATACTGTGAAAATGGTTGGAGCGAGATTAAAGGCCAGGAGCGATCCGAAAATCCTGCGCGAGGTAAAATGGCCAACCGACCAGTTCTCGAGACATAACTGCCCTCAAGCAACGATTCTTTTCGGAATCAACCGCAAAACCTGACACGCAGGTTTATCTGTCTCAGCGATAACAACTCTGTCGCAGGAATCCCTTTCCCGGGAAACCCAAAGTTCACTCGAAGGTGCCCATTCGCCAATGTATGCTCAAGACCTCAAAACAGCTCGGCTTATTGGCCGACCTCACTCGCTCCGCCTTCTTTTCCTCTTCTGCCTCTTCATCGTCCGGTTCCGGTTTATTTCAAACATTAACTTTTTTCACCTTTTGAAAACAGGTATATCTATTTCATTTAAATGATAACAATAATAGTACATGGAAACAAAAATGTTTACAGTGGATGAAAACCACAACAACGGAAGTGACGAATCCGTAACACCTGCAGCGTCGATGCTGCAGTAAATACCCCTCACCTGTTCATCTGCTGTGGTATTGTGATTCGTTTGTTATACGGACATCAAGGTAAGCATGTGCTACTGGTGCTGGACCCACTTTGACCCCCTTAAAATCACCCATACCCCGATTTTTTTTTTGTTCATGTCTTTTGTTAAAGAAAACTTTTTTGTGAATATAACATTGTTTTTCATGGTTTTGTTTAAATATTATTTAAATATGTTTAAACTTTCTCCTGCAATGTTTTATTCAGTGTTATATCACAACACGCTGTTTTTCTGCCTATTTTAAAGGCTTTTTTCAATTTCCTCTTAAATTCATTCCACTTCAAAAAAATATTCAATCTCTTACAATTCTTCCTCCCTACATGCTCCAAACTCACCTTCATTCCACCCCTCCTCTATCGTTCTGAAACGGATCTCTGACTTAAAAATCACAATAAACCCAATTTGTTACAAATGTTCGTTTTTCATTTATCATCCACTTTCTATACTCCCACCTCACACCTCCCCTCCTAAACTCCCCCCTCACACCTCTCCTCCTAAACTCCCCCCACACCTCCCCTCCAAAACACTCCTCCTCACACCTTCCCTCCTAAACTCCCTCCTTGCACCTCCCCTCCTAAACTCCCTCCACCCTTCTCCCTTTCAATTTCCCCTCCCCGGCCCTCCACTCCTAAACTCCCTACTCACGCCTCCGCTCCAAATCTCCCACTTTGACCCTCCTCTTCAAAACTCCCCCCTCCCCCCTCCCCTTCAAAACTCCCCCTTACCCGTCCTCTTCTAACTCCTCCCCTACCCCTCCCATTTAAAACTCCTCCCCCAACCCGCCCCCTTAAAATCTCCCCCCCCCCCCCCCCCAGCCAGCATCTTGGAAATCAGCAAACATTACCGCTTTGCAGAAAAAAGGTGCAACAACAGACCCTTGCAACTACAGACCGATCAGCCTGCTCCCAATTATCAGCAAAGTCATGGACTCCATCATTGCTTTGAATATCAAATCCTTCCTCTTCTCCAATGGCTTGATCTCTGATCATCAATTTGGATTCAGACCAGGTCATTCTACTCTGGACATGCTGCTGCTGCTCTCTCAACAATGGATGGAGGTCGTCAATGCCAAACAGGAAATCAGAGCTGTCTCCCTTGACATATCACGTGCCTTCGATACGGTCTGGCACCCTGCTCTGCTCACCAAACTCTACTCCTATGGTATCCATGGAAATCTCCACGCATGGATTGCAGACTTCCTCTCTTGTCGTAGGCAACGTGTGGCCCTCAATGGGTTTCTCTCATCTCCCTTTCCTGTTCAGGATGGAGTTCCCCAAGGCAGTGTTCTGGGCCCTGTGCTTTTTCTGGTCTTCATCAAGCTCCATATCTCAAACCTCAGACCGGCAGTCTGCAGCCTCCTCACTCTCTGCAGACCTGGACAAAATCACAGACTGGTCAAACAAGTGGAACATGTCTTTCAATCCTGACAAATCACACACTGTTACTATGTCTCTCCGAAAAGACCGACTGGACAACCCTCCCATCTACTTTCTCAACACTCCTCTCCAAGAAGTTCTGTCACTCAAGCTTTTGGGTCTCACTATCTGCCATGATCTTTCCTGGGAAAACCACATTTTCAAGCTGGCCTCAAAAGGCAGTCGCCGACTGGGCATCCTCCGTCGTGCGAAGTCCTTTCTTGGCACACCTGAGCTCGTCACCACATACAAGGCTTTCATCCGCAGCTCAATGGAATACTTCTTCACGCTGTTGAAACCAAAGCTTTCAGAATCATTGGAATCTTCCGCCATGAAGCTAACTCCGAGGGCCATTCACTCACTCACCGCAGGCAGGTTGGTGGTCTTTCTGTCTTCTACCGACTGCTCTCCGGCCTTGCTCCCCCAGCTCTTTCTGGGCTCTGTCCCCTAAATATTCCTGCAGGTCCCACAAGATCTGCCAGCAACCCTCTTATGGTTAAACTGCCAAAATCAGGACTCTCTGCTCACCTTCACTCTTTCATTCCTCTTTTCTCACACCTCTGGAACAAACTCCCTCACACTCTTCAATCCCACTCGTCCCTCCAGGTCTTTGAAACAACTGTTCACCACCATCTCTTATCTTCCCCCATCCAAAACCTTGATATTTTCTACCCCCGTCAATTCACCCTGGATCCACTTTTTTGAAATACCAACTTCTCTCCTGGAAGTCCTCGCAGTGTCCACGTGTTTTATACATCTCCCAACCCCCCCCCCCCTTCCCACGCCTCCTCCCACCCTCCCCCTTCCCACACCTCCTCCCACCTCCTCTTCCCACGCCTCCTCCTCCCCCCTTCCCACGCCTCCTCCTCCCCCCTTCCCACGCCTCCTCCTCCCACCTCCTCCCCCCATTCCCATGCCTCCTCCCCCCAAAACCCCACCCTACCACAGATCTCCCGATGTCCCTGTGCTGAAATGTTGTGTTTGTGTCCTTCCCCCTCTCTCCCCTTCTTGTCTATGGCTCCCCTTATTATAAATTTTCGCTGTTTGTTTGATTTTTTTTTGTGTGATTAATGTTAGCTCTTTCATGAGCCTCGATCTTGTATCCAAAAAAAAAAAAAAATGTCGTGAACAAATGGAAGTTCCAAGATAGAAAATATCAGTTTGGCCAAGTTTGGTCACAATCTCGTCAGCAGTTTTGGAGAAGTTGTACATGTAAACGAACTGACTGAGTGATTGACGCAGACAGACTGATGCGTGGTGACTTTTTGACTGACACATACTGACTGTGACTGACTGATGGACGGTGGGATTGACAGGGCAACTGACTGAGTGATTGATGCAGATGGACTGATGTGTGGTGACTGTCTGACTGACACATACTGACTGTGACTGACTGACACGCATTGACTGATGGACGGTGGGATTAACGGGGTGTTACGTGCTCCTCCCCAAACCCCGGTCACGATGTACCTCCGAGCCCCGAGAGGAGTCACGGCAGAAATATGTGTTATTCTGTGTGTCAAAGATCAATGGTGAAACCACACCAATTGTTACCAACCAGTAAGCATTGTATTCAGGTCACACAAGAACAACAGCCCAAAAACAATAGTAATCAATTGTACAACAAATATATCATTCCTATGATGGTACCATCAGTGTCGTACAATGTAACTCATTGTGCTCCAAGTGAGCGAAAAGCACATCCCCAATGTCTCTGTCCCGGCTTCAAGCCAAAGTTGACCACACTCTAGTGCTCGTCAGAACGATGTCGTATCAAGACCAGAATCCCGTTCGGTTGACAGTCACACTGCCAAAAATGGGCAAAAGTACCCTCAAAGAGGCAACTGGGAAATCACACCTTCGGGTATGGACGTCCAACGCGTAACAGATAACAGATAACAACTCTGTCGCAGGAATCCCTTTCCCAGGAAACCCAAAGTTCACTCATGACCCCCTTCGCCTGCTTTTGCTCAAGACCTCAAAGCAGCTCAGCTTCTTCTCGAACTCACTTGCTCCGCCTCCTTCCTCTTCTTCTTTATCCGGTTCCCGATCCGGTTTCTGGTTTCTTTTAAAACACGAACTTTTTCACCTTTTGAAAACAGTTCATAAACAACAATAGTTCATAAACAATAAAGAATAATCGAAAACAGTTCATAAACAATAAACCTATTGAAAACAATAATAGTACATGTTACCAAAAATGTTTACAGTGGATGAGAACCACAACAACGGAAGTGACGAATCCGTAACACGGGGCAACTGACTGAGTGACTGACTGGCGCGGATTGATTGATGGAGTGACTCGCTGACTGATGAATGACTGACGGAGTGACTAAGGCTGTGTGACTGATGCACGTTATGATGGCGCAACTGACTGACGGATGACGCGTCATCCCAGAAGCACCCCTGTACTCCGTGCCAGGTGAGATAAAAATGAACGAATCACTGCAGAAAACATTTTGATGGAGAACATTCGGAAATCTCTTATTGTCCAATTTTATAGTTGAAGATTCAAATACGAGCTGTGGTTCCTCGGTTGGGGTTCGATCAGGAATTTTTGTTCGTTTTTCAAACCAAAACCCGAATGTTTGTAACGAAATCCTCCATCTGTGGCGAATCTGCGGATTGGAATTAAACAACACCCGAATATTTCTGACGAATCAGCGGATTGGAATCGATGGATAAATTATTTTCTGGTATCGGTTGAGTGGGGATTGTAGCACACTGTACTCTTTACTTCACTGTACTGTTCGCCATGAATGGAGATCTCTCCGGTGAGGATAACAGGTTGAACCCTCCGGGATCATCGAGTTTCTCCGATGGAAGGAACTTGGTCGGTCCTGAAGATTCTCACTCGGACTGCAGGTTCAGGATCGCTCGACCTGAGGAGAACAAGTCCGGACACGGTACGTGATGTTTGCTGTTTATATCCATTTACATGGGGAATCACACCATGTACGGGGAGGGTTCACTCGTACAAGATCGTGTCGATGTCCTGATCGGGTTCCCTCGTACAAGATCGTGTCGATGTCCTGATCGGGTTCCCTCGTACAAGATCGTGTCGATCTCCTGAGCGGGTTCCTTCGTACAAGATCGTGTCGATGTCCTGATCGGGTTCCCTCGTACAAGATCGTGTCGATCTCCTGAGGGGTTCACCCGTACAAGATCGTGTCGATGTCCTGATCAGGTTCCTTCGTACAAGATCGTTCCTTTGTACACGCACACACAAACACACACACAAACCGGAGTGATCAACATACTTGTCAAAAAATTATTTTATTTTGCCAAGTAAAAAGATATTTTCCAGAGCACAATACTTGCAAAATCCAAATAAGCATTAGTTGCCATGGAAACAGCAATTTGGTAGTTTGGGAAATTTGGCATGTTACATGATAGAATGTTATATGTTTGTTAGTATTTACATGTTAGAATATCATCACAAAATTGGTTGTTAAATTTTCAAATTTATGCCTAATAGGTGTTTTACATGTTTTGAATGGCAATTACCCTGACCTTTGACTAATTTTGACAAGATCTCATCCACAAATACTACACATGTGTACAAATATGATGTGCAAGTTTCAATCTGATATCTTGAAAAATTCCTGAGGTTTGGAAAAAATAAAATCAGAAAAATATCCCATTTCATTTCATGGATGTGAAGTTCTTGTCATGGACACCGTCTTCTCTTTGCCACTTGAGGCTTGACTCTTTGCCATGTGGGACTTGTCTCTTTGCCACCTGGAAATTGCTTATATGCCACGAAAGAATTGTCCCTTTGCCACGTAAGAATTGCTGCTTTGCCACGAAAGAATTGTCCCTTTGCCACGTAAGAATTGTCCCTTTGCCACGTAAGAATTGTCCCTTTGCCACGTAAGAATTGTCCCTTTGCCACGTAAGAATTGTCCCTTTGCCACGTGGGACTTGTCTTTTTGCCACGTGGGACTTGTCTCTTTGCCACGTGGGACTTTTCTCTTTGCCACGTGGGACTTGTCTCTTTGCCACGTGGGACTTGTCTCTTTGCCACGTGGGACTTGTCTATTTGCCACGTGGGACTTGTCTCTTTGCCACGTAGGACTTTTCTCTTTGCCACGTGGGAATTTTCTCTTTGCCACGTGGGACTTTTCTCTTTGCCACGTAAGAATTGTCCATTTGCCACGTAAGAATTGTCCCTTTGCCACGTGGGACTTGTCTCTTTGCCACGTGGGACTTGTCTCTTTGCCACGTGGGAATTTTCGCTTTGCCACGTGGGAATTTTCTCTTTGCCACGTGGGAATTTTCTCTTTGCCACGTGGGACTTTTCTCTTTGCCACGTGGGAATTTTCTCTTTGCCACGTGGGACTTTTCTCTTTGCCGCGTGGGACTTGCCTTTTTGCCACATGGGACTTGCCTCTTTGCCACGTGGGACTTGTCTCTTTGCCACATGGGATTCTTTCTATTCCACATGGGACTTTTTCTATTTGATATGGTGTTTACAATCAATAAATCAGACAATTTAGTGCCTACTTTATTTTTGCCTTTTTCTGTGAGTTACCTCATTCTGATTTTTATTTCTGTGCCAGATTTACTTTTCCGTTTCCAGTCACCGATTTCCTGAATTCTGTCCATTTCTCCAAAAGTAAACACTTGCTGTCCAGAACTGCATTGGCAATTTTCGTGAATTTGGAAGTACTGTTTAAAGTCGAGTTTGAATGGGGTGTTTTTATTTTCAGATTTTATTGTGGAAGTTCGAGTTCATTGACGATTACCCCTCGCTTGTCAAAGGTGTGGAGAACAACACCAATAACAAAAATAATTTTCTTCAGTGATGGTTCCAACACATGCCTTCCTGGGTAAGCCATAAATTGTCAAATGTTTTGCAGATGAAGTGCTTGTGGGGACGATGGAAACTTTCCAAAGTTATTTTGAGACTTCCCAAGATGCTTTGTGCAATGAACATGGAAAGGAGGAACCACGTGAATCTCTTCCCATGGAGTCCAGCAAAGCTGTTCAGCTGCTTGATGGTAAGCCAAACGTCATAATGAACACATCACATGGTTTTTACTGGTTTGTGCTATGACCGCATTCTAGATTCCATTCCTGATTGCTGTTTTGATTTTCTCTGGAAACCTTTCTTATCATTTCACGTACCTCAGCCTCAGCACAAAAATTTCAGGTACCTCAGAAAATACTTCAGCCCATTGCATGAAAAACGGTGATTACATCTCTCACAGATAACCTGCAGAAGATCAAAAAATACTCCCACACCTGAAGCATTAGTTTTACTCCAGGTTGTCCAAAACACTTACAGTACTTCTCTGAAAGGATAAACCAACCAACTCTCATGTGTACTTTTTGGATTAAGCTTGTGCTATTTTGAAAGAAGTTTATTTTTGACAACTTTGCTGGTATCACCATTCCCGATGGTGTCTCCATGAAAGGGTTAATTTTCCATGTAAGCTTCCAAAGGTAAGTGCAACGAGACAATAAATTCTACATCAGGCTTGTCTTCCCTTACTTCTTCTCGCTGTTAAAAAAAACCTTTTTCAGAGCACTGTGAATTCTTATTCTCCCTCGAGAGTTGTTGTTTTAGTTGTTTCATCCCTCTTTTCTGGAAATTGGAGAAGCTGGACCTCTACCGAGAGAGACGATCATTCCTTGTCCACAGACGGGTAGAACGAATCATTCTGAATTCAACAGAATGTTCATTGAAGGTTGGTAACTGCCGTGAAAAGCAAGGAGCTGACGTTTCGAGTGTTAACCCTTTGTTAGATGGAGCCACACTTTTGATTGAATAAATTTTCCAGAATAATGTTTGATAATGTAGTTTGTGTTTCCTCAAGTGTAATTTGTGTGAAATATTTGTCAATTATCCCATACTTTTCAAAGATGGTTTTAATTTTTATTTTGTGATTTGTTTTTTGCCTCCTTTTTGTGATTTGTGTTTGCAGAGAAACAAATGAAACTGGTTTCTTGTTCCAACTGTTCCAAGTTGTTTAACCCAGAAGTTTTCAATCCACACATGACTCGGACCATTTGTGATGAAACTGACAAATTTGGCATCGCGTCTCACAACCGCAGGAGCAAAGGTTGTCCAGAGACATTCAACAATATCAAAGGAAGTGGGAGATCATACAAGTGTTCTGTGTGCGACGAATCATTTACTCTTTTGTCATCTTTAAATCTTCATCAAAGAATTCACACAGGTGAAAATCCCCTGAATAATGATGTTTCACCGGAAAAGGAGGTGGAGATTTTGAGTTCTGGGAGAACTTCCTCCCTTATCCTGAACCCAGAAAGTGGAGAAAATGACAAACGTGATAAATTCCACGAGTGCTCTGTTTGCAGTAAGGATTTTCCAACATCTTCATCATTGAAAATACATGAAAGAATTCACAGAGGTGAGAAGCCGCACAAGTGTTTTATTTGTGGCAAGGTTTTTGGTCAATGCTCAAATTTATATGAACATGAAAAAATACACAGTGGAAGAAGACCGCACAGGTGCTCTGTTTGCAATAAGGATTTTATAACTTCCTTATCAATGAAAAGACATGAAGGAATTCACAAAGGTGAGAAGCCTTACAAGTGTTCTGTGTGTAGCAAGGATTTTCGAATATACGCATCAATGAAAAACCATGAAAGAATTCACACGGGCGAGAAGCCATACAAGTGTCCTGTGTGTGACAAAGCGTTTACTTCTTCATCAAGTTTACATAAACATAAAAAAATACACACGGGAGAAAGGCCTCACAAGTGTTCTGTGTGCAATAAGGATTTTATAACTTCCTCATCATTGAAATTGCATGAAAGAATTCACACAGGTGAGCAGCCGTACAAGTGTTCTGTGTGTGGCTATGCGTATGCTCGCTCATCATATTGTTACAGATCGCGGATTAAGATGTTAGTTACCGAGCGGTTTGGTATTGCCGCGACCTAACAGGATCCCTGGCTCACCCGATTCACCCAGGACTTTGGCCGTATCGCACCACAGCTGCTCAATGAGGGAAAAGACAAAAACGACGCAATGTAAAGAGGAAAACGAAGGCCAAGAAAGGTTTGGAAATACGACTGAATTTATTGACTATTTACACAAGCAAAAAGGAACAATCAAGTTTATTTACAACACATAAGACGCAGGTGACACAGTGCAAATTTTAGCTTACCTACAGACTTAATTAAATACCCAGGGACAGAACAAACAAAACAAACTCACGTATACAAGAAGGGTGGAAAGGCAGGAGGTGGATGGTTGGAGGGAGAGGGAGGTCCAAGGGGGTCCCGCAGCACCACCGGCGCGTTTAGCAGCCGCCGTTCCTCTTCGGCCCTGCTCCAAACCGCCGTTCAGGCCCCCTTTGGCTGTTGGGTGCTCCTGCTGCTGCGGCCTCCGTCCGCTGCGTTCCCAGGACTTGTCTGGTCCAAACCCTCAACTCTTTCTTGTTTCTGGTGCTCCTCACCACCGACTCCGCACCGCAACCAACTGTCCACCGACTCCTTACCAACGCAACCGACTCAGACCAACTCAGACCAACTCCTTGCGACCAACTCCTTGTGCATCCCTGACCAACTCCTCGTGACCACTTCCGTTTTGTGCCTTTTATAGCGCCTCCAGCGATTACGCCCCCGGCGTTTTGGACACGCCCATCGGGGTGCTCACCTCGGCCCTGGTTGGTCGCGCGACCCTCGGGCTCCGCCATGGATGACGACGGGCGGGCACGCCCCTCCTCCCCTCTGACGAGGTGGAGACACGCCTTTCTTCTCCGACTCAAAGCACATGGTCAATGGCGGTTATTGGAGGGGAGGTGATTGGGAATCGAGGGCTCAGCAGTGACGAGAGGGGATGTAATATGGAAATGGAGGTTTTGGGGATGGGAAGGAAAGGGAATCTATTCTCTTTCACTGGTGCAATGGAGTATTTCAATTAATGGAAGACACAGCCTTACGCTAATACACATAATAAGGATATAACTGTCAAAAAAAAGATATATCGTGTCCTGCATGTATGTTTTATGGACTAACTACGGGAACGCCCTTTGACCTTTTATACAACCACAATGGAGGGAGGAGGGGTGATATTTTACAACAACCTTTTACAACAACCTTTTACAACAACCTTTTACAACAACCTTTTACAACAACCTTTTACCACAACAATAAAATTAAAAAAAACATTCTCATATCCACAACACTGCACCCTCCTCCCCTTAGGCACGTCCCGGGCCTATAACTTTTACCTTAGTGTGGCACGTAGGTGTAGTTCCCTCTACCTTTAACCTGACCCTGAGTGCGACAGTTTTAAAACATAATAAATGTGTCCCGCTGCTCCATTGCACCCTGCCTAACAGACTTACGCCCACAGTTAACCGAATTGCGGAATGGTCTTCAAACTACACACTGACGGTGGGAAGCATTATTTACAATTGACGCTATTTTTATTTACAAAACTAACCCAGGACCTGTAATTGTTCTTTCTGGGGGGGAGACAGTCTGCTCTGCATCGACGCACCATGAACGCACCCAAAAACGCACCAAAGCACCCTCAAGCACCAATCGGTGCAGTCATCACTGTTCAACAATGTTTAACAATAAAATAAATTCAACAACCCCTAACCCTGCAGGTGTCTCTTGCTCTTCGGCTCCCTCTGCTGGTTATTATTATCTCTTCCAGTTGTTGTCATTTTCTTTGCTTTTCTTACTGGCGGCCTATTTGCAATAAAGTGTGCCCCATGTGTCCCTTTTTTATTTGATTTTATTTATGGCCCACAGGGCCGACTAGTGTGGTTCACCTGTGGGGCATCGGTGCCCTGTGGCCAAGGTCCGCCAGCAAGATTTCGGGCCCTCATGGCCGGTTCCAGCAGAGGGGCCATGCCCCAACCCATGGGGTCCATAAGTGGTGCTCGGCCACAGACATGTGGTCCATAATGTGGTGCATCGATGCAGACAGCTGGTTATGGGAATTTCGGGCGCACAATGGCCGACCCACGCACGCTCCCCTCGGCGCCCAACGGCGCACAGGTCATGTGGGAGACAAAAGAAAGACAATTGAGCGAGGGGTAAGGTCAGAAGGGTACACGTCAATAAGGCAATGCAAGGCGAAATGCGTACGGAGGGCGAAGTGAGAAAGCTCGTCCCTACCGTACGTCACCCCCCTGTCACCTACCCTACCCTTGCCCTAACCCCATATGTACAAAAATCTACCCATTTACAAATTCGTCACTACTGTCACGTCTTCCCCATATTTCCCCTATACCAAATTCGTCTCCACAATCCCTCTACTTCAAAATTTGCCATCACCAATTCATCATCAATCCTCATAAGGAGGGAGAGATGGAATTACGCACAATGTCACACCCACGTCATGATGTGTCTCACAATCCAAACATTTGCATCATAAAAAATAATCAAAACATGGCATGGTGTGGAGTACCTGTCACCTCAGGTGAGTGGATGCAGATGGTGCGAGGAGATCCTTCATCCTAACTATTTTCTAAATGACTTTAACACACTTTACACTACCCGGGGTCTTTCCCTGCCAATCCATTGGCCAACTTACACTATGGGTTCTAATAACCAATTCCCATTGCCCAAACTGTGGTGCTTCTCAATTTGGGGTCTCACTCCCCCGATTCATCTCCCGGTGCCCTCGCACAATTTCTGGGCTGCGACGTGTAACTCTCCCAGCAGGTCTACCCACCTGCACACCTCCACCACTGTAGTGGCCACCCGAGCTTACCTAGCTCCTCACCCTAACCTATCTAACTGGGGCAAGCCCCTCCTGGCTCTGTCACCCCACTCGGTGCCCTCTGGCACTGGGCTACCCGGGTCCGTCCTCCGGATCCTCGGGCCCCATCCACAACAACTACTACCGGCTCCCAGAGCCCACCTGCGGCCTCACCTGGCCGACATCCTCACAGTGGTGGAGCGCCCAACCAACTACACACACTAACAGGCTACACGCCCAGCCATTTCCACGACACTAATGCACCCATCCAAATACCATTCTTTCACCTCGCACCACAGATGCCAATATCCAACCACAATTTACCTATACCCTCTACCTAACACTTGCACTACCCGCCCCGGGTATCCGTGATGGGGGTCCACTCTTCCCCCATTCACACCTTCGCACCATCCACTCCACTCCACACCACTTACTCCAACTCTCTCCACACCACTCATTCCAATACTCCATGTATTCCACACACCTGTACTTGCACACCTGTGCTCTCACACCTGGTGCCACCTGCACCCTTCTCTCCCCAAGCGCATTCGCGCTGATCCACACACTCACTACTCATACACTGCTCCACACACCTGTCCAGTTGCACACCTGTGCAATCACACCTGTTCAATTCTCACACACACGGCATCATCTCAGCTAACTACTCCCTTCTGAAACTTGCGCTTCCCAGTCGTCCCTTTAAACTATTGCGCTCCCACGTCATTATCATCCATACTAATCTAACTGCGTCCCCACTACAGGTATCAGTCACTAACTAAACTTAACGTTACCTAATGTCATCTTCGCTAGATCCCTATCAATATAACCTAACCCACCCGGGCTAGTTTTCACTGCCATACACCCCATAAGCTATTGCGCATTTGCCCCACCTGTGAGGGATGGTGGATTTGCCATCCCACCACATCGGGGGTCTCTCTATCAATTTCACATTCCAACCAATTCAAAAATTTTCCATT
This sequence comes from Myxine glutinosa, assembly GCF_964187855.1. Classification (NCBI taxonomy): domain Eukaryota; kingdom Metazoa; phylum Chordata; class Myxini; order Myxiniformes; family Myxinidae; genus Myxine; species Myxine glutinosa. Next base: position 82,113,627 of record NC_136265.1, on the reverse strand, counting down.
TACTGCCAATTCTACCCACTATTACAAATTTCGTATCGAATCACTACCACTATCACCATCACCCGTCTACTTATTACATCCTCTCGGTGCGCCAATTCACGTCTACAGCCCGGCTTCGTACAGCCGAGCAATGAACGCGGATTCTTTTGTGCCGGCGGCGGGATGCGTCCCGCATTCGTGGCAGGGATGGGGGCTTACCCGGGCCGAGATCCCACGCACCACCTCGGCGTGGAGCCATCCAATGTCCCGATCTCGACCTGCCGGCACGTCTCAATAGAAAGTGGTCGCCATGACGACCCTTCCTATCGGGCGGCCCGCTCCGTCTAGTGGAGCCCGGACGCGGCCGTTCCACGCGAGGCCCAGCGTGGATCGCGCACGGCGGTCCTTTCGAACCCGCCGTGGCTCGGATCCCCGCTGGTTCTCGCGGCACGCGAAGCTGCCCGACGCGCACCGAGGGCCCGAGTCGGCTATAAGTCGTTCTAACCTCTAACCTGGTTACCGTCGACGCTTCACCTGGATGCTTACACCCCGCAGCCCGTTCCTTGCTCACACATCCAGCCGTCTCCATGCTCCTCGTACCTTTCCTTACACACCTCGGTACACTCATTCCGCTCGCCGACTTGGTCACACACCCGACCACCGAACACTTTGGCACACATTCGTTGGTCGCACACCTCACCAACACACCTCTTCGCGCCCCCTCCGCGGTCACTTCCTCTGTGACAATCACAGGTGTGCTCTCATTCGCACACCCAACCACGTGCCTCACTACCAACTCAAATGTGCCTTCCCACACACACTCTACCATTCCAGGTGTGCATCCTTCCATTCCAGGTGTACATCCTCGCTCACCTGTCATAACCAACTCACGCTCCGTTTCACTCTCACTACTCTCACCTCCATTCTTGACCGCACACTCACCCTTACTCTCGACAGCACACTCTTTCCTCATGCACCCGTCCGTTACACACCTTTCTCGCGCACACTCTCCCGTCACACCCTCTGTAGCACTCACCACAGGCGTACACTCTCTCGTTACTTCCTCTGTAACACTCATCACACCGCGCTTCCCTGTGCTCCCTCGCACACGCGCTACGACCGACTCACTCCTGACGGCACACTCACTCCTCGGCGTGCACTTTTTCCTCACACACCCCATGGTCGGACATTCTCGCACACCTCTTTCTTCGCACACCAGACCTGTCGCACACTTCACCAACGGCCTTTCACGAACACCCGGATCCAAACCAATCCCCAAGCCGACTGAAGCTTTCCTCACATCATATACATTGCCACTCACCTCCGTACTTCGTCTCCGCACCTCCTTTGCCACCTGCAAACTTTTTATTTGGTTAGTGAGCACCTCATCATGATTTGAACACAGACCTTGTACATATTCCATCACCTCCTCCTGGATTTCTCTTTTAGTTTCTGTCCGTCCCTTCTTAATTTCACTCACCTCTTCTTCCACTTCCTCTAATTTTTGTTTAACCTCTTTTATTTCTCGGTGCGTCTCCTCAAGTTCGTCCTCTAAGGCTACCGTGACCGTTTCTATGTGCATCCTCACCTGCCGGTCCTTTGTCTCCATTATCTCTGTCACCTCGTCCACCCTCATTGTCAGTTCCTCCCGTACCATCTGACATTGCCTCTGTGTCGCTATTAATTCGTTTTTAATTTCTTTTTGTGTCGCCTTTAACCCTCCGAGTACTGCAGTGTTCCTTTGCACCTGCTCCACTAACTTCGTTTGTCCCTCTGTCAGCTGTTCCACCTCCTCCGTCAGATCTTCTATTCCCCCTTGTAACTTTGCCGTATTATTTCTCACCTCTTTCTCTATACGCTTTTCGCCTCGCTTTACCTCCTCGCGTAGCCCCGAGACCTCCTCACCTACACCTCGTCGTATCTCCTCTTTCATCTCCCCCATCTCTTTTGTAGATGCCACCCTCATCTGTCCCAATTCATCCCTCTGAGCATCCAGTTTACTTTCTAACCCGATTTGCACCTCCTCTATCTGGTTTCCCATTCGTTTGATTTCCCTGGCAGATTGTTCCCCTATCTCCCGCAATTTGTCCTCCATCCTATTTTCTAACCCCATTAACCCATTTTTCACCTCTTTTATCCCGTTGTCTAACCCCTCAAAATTATTGTCTAACTTCCCAAATTTCTTGTCTAACTCCCCAATTTGGGCATTGGTACCCCTCGCTTCGTCCCTCATTGCTCCCATTTGGCCCCCCATACTATCCATTTTTGCATTCAGTTGGGTCAAGAATAATCTGAGGTCAAACCCGGTTTGCCCAGCGTCCCCAGCCTCCACCGCGGGCTCGCCCTCCGCGGCGCCGCTATTTTGGGACTCTTCAACCACGTGCGCGAGCGCGCCATTTTGTGCGTCTGATACTCCCTCAACCGCCTCCTCATTGCTCCCCTCCATTTGATCCTGGGTTACTCCTAACCCCTCTTCTAGCTCTCCCACCGGCATCCCGTCGCCTTGCCCAGCCATGGCGCGATTTCAAAATTCGGGTTTTGCTTTAAACAAAACAAATTTCGGCAGCCCGTAATTTTGACCAAATTTTTTTTTTTTTCTATTCGTTTTAAAAATTTGGTTCGGGCCTCGAATCCCACTCCCAGACACCAATTGTTACAGATCGCGGATTAAGATGTTAGTTACCGAGCGGTTTGGTATTGCCGCGACCTAACAGGATCCCTGGCTCACCCGATTCACCCAGGACTTTGGCCGTATCGCACCACAGCTGCTCAATGAGGGAAAAGACAAAAACGACGCAATGTAAAGAGGAAAACGAAGGCCAAGAAAGGTTTGGAAATACGACTGAATTTATTGACTATTTACACAAGCAAAAAGGAACAATCAAGTTTATTTACAACACATAAGACGCAGGTGACACAGTGCAAATTTTAGCTTACCTACAGACTTAATTAAATACCCAGGGACAGAACAAACAAAACAAACTCACGTATACAAGAAGGGTGGAAAGGCAGGAGGTGGATGGTTGGAGGGAGAGGGAGGTCCAAGGGGGTCCCGCAGCACCACCGGCGCGTTTAGCAGCCGCCGTTCCTCTTCGGCCCTGCTCCAAACCGCCGTTCAGGCCCCCTTTGGCTGTTGGGTGCTCCTGCTGCTGCGGCCTCCGTCCGCTGCGTTCCCAGGACTTGTCTGGTCCAAACCCTCAACTCTTTCTTGTTTCTGGTGCTCCTCACCACCGACTCCGCACCGCAACCAACTGTCCACCGACTCCTTACCAACGCAACCGACTCAGACCAACTCAGACCAACTCCTTGTGACCAACTCCTTGTGCATCCCTGACCAACTCCTCGTGACCACTTCCGTTTTGCGCCTTTTATAGCGCCTCCAGCGATTACGCCCCCGGCGTTTTGGACACGCCCATCGGGGTGCTCACCTCGGCCCTGGTTGGTCGCGCGACCCTCGGGCTCCGCCTTGGATGACGACGGGCGGGCACGCCCCTCCTCCCCTCTGACGAGGTGGAGACACGCCTTTCTTCTCCGACTCAAAGCACATGGTCAATGGCGGTTATTGGAGGGGAGGTGATTGGGAATCGAGGGCTCAGCAGTGACGAGAGGGGATGTAATATGGAAATGGAGGTTTTGGGGATGGGAAGGAAAGGGAATCTATTCTCTTTCACTGGTGCAATGGAGTATTTCAATTAATGGAAGACACAGCCTTACGCTAATACACATAATAAGGATATAACTGTCAAAAAAAAGATATATTGTGTCCTGCATGTATGTTTTATGGACTAACTACGGGAACGCCCTTTGACCTTTTATACAACCACAACGGAGGGAGGAGGGGTGATATTTTACAACAACCTTTTACAACAACCTTTTACAACAACCTTTTACAACAACCTTTTACAACAACGTTTTACCACAACAATAAAATTTAAAAAAACATTCTCATATCCACAACAATATTTATATAAACATCAAAAAGTACACGCTGGAGAGGTGAGAGGGGCCTCAAAAGTAAATGTTCTGTAAGTTATGCACAAAAGATTTAGCAAATTCCTCATCAATGAAAAGAGGTGGAGAAATTCACACAGGTGAGAAGGAAAGGCCATAAAGTTACAAGAAAGGGCATAAAGTTGCAAATGCAAACACTTGGGAGTGGCCATTCCAAAAACATTGCCATTAACTCGACACCAAAGCTAGAAGCTAAAAAGGTGTCATCTGTTCCACAACCAACAACTATTAGGTTCCACACAAATTGAAGAAGATTAAACGAACAGAGCTGGAGCTCAGAGGAGAAAGGAGTCGCCCTCCAGGGTGACTTTCATGAAACATGGGGTATTAACTCTGAAGGAGAAAGATTCCTGAACCAGTTGAAACAAACAAAGCTGGAAGCCAAGGTGGAAAGATTCCAAATCGGGAAATTCAATGCAGGAGCACAAATTAAGAGAAAAAAAAATTCACTCAGGAAAGAATAAAGGAAATAACAAACAAATCAAGACTGCAAGCATTTGAAGACATGAATCGGATGACCGAAGAAGAGAGAATTTAAATGTAGATGAAAAACTGGACAAAAAAAGAAAATAGATCTTATAGATCTTAAAATAGATCTGTGCTCTGTCACCCAAATATTCCTACATGTCACACAATATCTGCCAGCAACCCTCTTCTGGTGAAATATAGGCTCTCTGCTCACCTTCACTCTTTCATTCCCCTTTTCTCCCACCTCTGGAACAAACTCCCCCACTCCCTTCAATCCCACCCCCCCCTCCAGGTCTTTACAACAGCTGTTCACCACCATCTCTTATCTTCCCCCATCCAAAACCTTGATCTTTTCTACCCCCACTAATTCACCCCAGATACACTTTTTCGAAATTCCAACTTCTTTCCTGGAAGTCCTTGCAGTGTCCATATGATTTATACCTCTCCCACCTCCCCCCCAAGCCCTCTCCCTCTCACAGTTCTCTCGATGTCCCTGCTCTCAAATGTTGTGTTTGTGTCCTTCCTCCTCTCTCCCCATTGTTAAGGATTCGGCCCTAATGATTGTTGTTATGATTATTGTTGTTGGTTCTAAGTATTCTTGTGATTGTGGTTGAAGGGAAAGGGTTATTATAGTTAAAATATTTAAAAGCGCTCCTGGTAAAAATGTGGCCGGAAATCTGGATCGTGTCCGGAAGAGGTGGAGCGAGGAAGAAGAGGCGGAGCGAGGAAGAAGAGGCGGTAGGAGATCGTGAAGAGACGTGATTGTTGAAGCTCCGGACCGAGCGATCGACGTACAGTGCGAGTGAACTTTTCGTCCTTGAAGGGAAGTTCGGGCGATAAGAGATATCACCGTAGTGCGTGGAGCCTGTGTCGTCGGGTATCCTCATTGAGGTTCCGGAGGATCCTGGCCTCAAAGCTCGGGTTCGAGTGAAAGCCGTCCGCCATCTTCGCCACGTGAGCAACCTGCAGTTAACCGGTTTTGGTCGTGTCGGCTGGGCATTATTCCCCGGTGGTTTGCCGGTGACGGCTGTGCAAGAAAGGGTACTTGAGAATTATACGGAGGCTCGTGGATTGAACCGCAATTGTGTACGTCGTAGCACGTCTTTGTGAGGTTCCTTTCCACCACTGTATTGCTGGGTGCTGAACAACGTGACCTCGGAGTCGCCTCGATCGCCTACGCCTCAATTGACTTTGATCGGGCCTTGACTCCCCGATCGCGGGAGCGCACAGAGACATTGGGACTTCGCCTTGGAGGGGTGCAGAGACATTGGGGAGGTGCCGTGAGTTTGGGGTTAAGGGGCTTGGTAAGGTTACCATCGTAAGATTTGATAGTAGGGGTGATTGCCCCCATTGTTGTATGGCTCTTTTGTGTGATTTCTAATATATTATTGTTTGTTCATAACCTGGTGTGGTTGCACTATTGATTTGACTGTTTCCTTTGCTGGTTCCATTGAGGGTTTCATTATTTGCTTGATTTCAACCAAGGATAACACATCTTTCTGCTGGGGACCCTCTCGGGATTCGGAGGTCGACCGAGACCAGAGGTAAGGGGAGGACCCCGTAACACCATCTTGTCTACCGCTCCCCTTATTTAGTGTTTTAGGTGTCGGTTTGTGTCGGTTTGACTTTTTGTGTGATTAATGTTAGCTCCTTCACGAGCCTCGATCTTGTATACAAGAAAAAAAAAAAAAAAATGGGCAATTTTTAACTCAACTGGACTATGTCCAGCTGAGTTTTTGTCGACACCCAGTGTCCGTCGTCTGTCGTCTGTCTCTGTCTGTCGTCTGTAAACAATTTGACGTCTACGCTCGAAAAGTCACAAATATTGATTAAATTTGATGAAACGTGTTATGCAGCATCTTTAATACATAAACTAGTTTGGGATTGCATTTGGGCGTAGCATGCCCAAAAATGGGCGTGGCAGGGCGGCCATGTTGAAAAATCAATTTTTGTCATACGTTTTTAGCACATATAAACTATATAGTTTGTGGTTCTATTATGCATATTCTAACCATATTGATATAGACCAGTTGAGTTCAGGTTCCCTGGAACCTCTAGTTTTTTTTAATGTTGTAGGTTCCAGGTACGGACTAGATAGCCCTCATCGAGGCCAGGCATCAAATAAAAGAGAAAAAAAAATGTGTGATGTTTGTTTGTGAGAAAGAGAGATTGAAGCTAGGTCGGTTGCTATAGTTTGAGTGAGACAGAAAGTAAGACCAGCAATCCTGACACGGAGAGTGTAAGATGGTTCCGGGCACCATTTTAACGCTCCTAAGTCAGGATGGTAGTACTACCCTGGGCGGTTGCTGCCTTCAACCTACTACCTAAAGTCGTGAGAACGAAAAGTAGTGAGAAAGGAATGTGTGAACACCCAGGAACAGCTATTCCGAAGAATGTGCCCTGATAAAGTTAATTATAATCGGGCAACACTAAATTCAAGATAAACAATTTCATCCATCAGAAAATATTGACAGAGGAGGAACTCAAGATAAGAGATGAAAAAACTGACAAGGCAATTCCCCAAAGCTCCCCAAAGAAAGGGAGCAACCGTCAGAACTTTAAAATAAAAAATAAAAAAAAATACTGGTGTTGAGCAGGAAATAGAACAGAGAGAGAGGAGAGCTGAAGCAGATGGAATTTCAAATTTGGTTATAATAACAGAGACAGTGATTGGGCAACAGATTGGCGAATTGAATCAGGAAACACAATTGGAATCTCCACAATCAGATCAAAGATTGACAATAGTAAATGTTGCAGCAACACCTAGAGGAAGAATAACTCTAGGTTACTTCCTCAGCTCAAATAGCGCCTTTGCAAACAAAACAAGAAAGAGCAATCAGAGATTGCAGACCCTTGCCAGGACGTGTTTTTAGTGGTTTTTAAGGCTTTTGTGTTGAAACAAATACAGCGGCCAAGCCACATGACCAAGTAGAACGGCACTTAGTGGAGAGCATACCTCCACCTGGTTGGCCATATCACTCAATGGTGAAGAATCACTTTAAAAATTCTCCTAGCTGGATCTGGATCTTCACCAAAATTGAATCGATTCTTCCTTGTCACACACACAACCTGTCCAACAAGTTTCGTCCAAATCCATCCATAACTTTTTGAGATATACCGCGATGGATCGTTTTTGGCCCTATCTCCCAATGGTGAAGAATCACTTAAAATATTCTTGTAGCCGGATCCGAATCCGGATCTTCACCAAAATCTAATCATTTCGTCGGTGTCACATACGCGACATCTTTGCCAAATTTTGTCCAAATCTGTCCACAACTTTTTGAGATATTTTGTTCACAAACGGACAGACAATCAGACAGACAGTGGTGAAAACATAACCTCCAATGCATCTTTGGTGGTGGAGGTAATGATGATGTTATTATTATTTTTTTCTTCACCATTTGATCCCTCGATGATACTGAAGAAATTTAATCTTGATCGGGTGAAGTTTTGTACTTGTCGAATTATGACGTCATAATGGAGGAAACTATGACATCATCATTAACATATGTTATTTCCCACGGAGAGTTCCTTACAATGAGCCATGTCTCATTTTTTTCTATGCAGTCCTTTCGAAGATAAAGAGATACAAAGTTTTTCGGTTTTTCCAAGATGGTGCCGACACCACGTGACCTATGACGTCATAATTAACATTTTGAAAATTCTACAGGAGGAGGTGCACCTATCATGAAAATTTCTTGTCAATCGGACCAGCGGTTGCAGAGAAAATTATATTTATTCTGTGCGGACAAACAAACAAATAGACAAACGGACTCAAATGCAATTCCCTCTCCTCTGGCGAGGGGAACAAATAAGAGCAACAAAGATAGGTCACAATGAGGAGGACAATAATGGACAACATCAGAATGAAGAAGAGGAAAAGGAGGTTAAACAGCACAGGCTTGAAGAGGAGTTGGCTAATAAAATAGAGGAAATCGGACTAATATCACCCAGGCAAACACGGCAACTCCACCGAATAAAAAAGAACAAGCAATTGAAGATACAAGTGAGGAGAATAAACCAAGTAGTTGAAGGAGTCCGGGCTCCAGCATGATACGGACAAAAGGATGGCAAGGCACAAACTCGTCCGAGAAGATATTTATTCGTAAAACCAACTCGGGAACACTTCAAACGCCCGTTTATCGGGCTGCCTTATAAAGCACAACCAGAAACCGAAACCGAAAGCCACGCCTCTCAGGCGAGGCGTTCTTTGGTGGTCACATGATCAACAGGTGTAGCTGATTATATCCGCACGCGCGGCACGCTTTGGTGGTCACGTGACCAGCCACTCTGGCGCCGTGGTTCCCCGCCGGTGACGTCACCGGCTGGAGCAAGGAGATTCTGATGCTGGTCTTGCTTGGGGGACCCATGGGTCGCTACACACGCCCCCCCAGAATGGACTTGATCCAGGAAGGTCAACCTGAGGGGGGTCCGGATGACCCGACCGAAACGACCCCTGGCCAGTCGCGGGGGGGGGGGGGGTCCGGTGTGGTGGCGGGTGGTCGGACGGGGGGTGCAGTGAACGGGGGGCGGCCGAGGGGCCAGGCAAGTCCTCGGGGGAGGCTGCCGAGGTTCCTCGCGGGCCTCCCGAGGTTGCAGTTCACGGGTGCAGTGCCGAGAAGGCTCGAGCGGTGCACGCGAAAAGCGGGTGAGCCAACCGAGGGGCTGGTCAAGGCCTCGGGGGAGGCTGCCGAGGTTCCTCGCGGGCCTCCCGAGGATGCGGGGCTGGTCAAGGCCTCGGGGGATGCAGTGGACGGGGGCGGCCGAGAACCCGGGCAAGTCCTCGGGGGAGGCTGCCGAGGTGCCTCGCGGGCCTCCCGAGGTTGCAGTTCGCGGGTGCAGTGCCGAGAAGGCTCGAGCGGTGCATGCAAAAAGCGGGTGAACCAACCGAGGGGCTGGTCAAGGCCTCGGGGGAGGCTGCCGAGGTTCCTCACGGGCCTGCCGAGGATGCGGGGCTGGTCAAGGCCTCGGGGGATGCAGTGGACGGGGGGTGGCCGAGGGGCCGAGCACTGCGACCACGTTATGGTAGCGGGTGGCGTCCTCCGTGATGCCACGCAGGGCGAACTGGGAGTCCGCCTGCGCGAACCAGACTTCCCGTAGCTTTCCTTGCATCCACAGTGCAGCAGCTCATTACACAGTTTGCTGGCATCAGGCAATGTTGTCCTCTTGGGTGCCCAACCCAGTTCTCCCCACGACCAACCGCTTCCACATGGAGAGGGCAGCTCTGGTTCCCTGACCAAGGACAATCAGCATGTGCTTCCCAGAAGGTGGGCAGCTTGAGGGACACTGCGGTGTCCATCCCGTGTTGCAAATTCGGGGTCACCAGTGAAGGAGTCCGGGCTCCAGCATGATACGGACAAAAGGATGGCAAGGCACAAACTCGTCCGAGAAGATATTTATTCGTAAAACCAACTCGGGAACACTTCAAAAGCCCGTTTATCGGGCTGCCTTATAAAGCACAACCAGAAACCGAAACCGAAAGCCACACCTCTCAGGCGAGGCGTGCTTTGGTGGTCACGTGATCAACAGGTGTAGCTGATTATACCCGCACGCGCGGCACGCTTTGGTGGTCACGTGACCAGCCACTCTGGCACCGTGGTTCCCCGCCGGTGACGTCACCGCCTGGAGCAAGGAGATTCTGATGCTGGTCTTGCTTGGGGGACCCATGGGTCGCTACATAGTCACGTAATCTCCCCAAATCAGCCAATTCAGCAGCACTGTATGTGCAAGTGAAAATAACTGGCAAACAATGCAAAAAAGATAGATCTGATAATCTGAACAGAAACAAAACACCACCATGGAAACAAAAACTGGAGAAGCAGAGAGACCGACTGAGGAATGAAACGGGACAAATAGAACAATTCAAGAAGGGAAACAGAAGTCCAAAGCTCAATAAACGAATCAGACAAATAAAAAATAAATACAACATAGAAAACAATGTGTCGGAACCATTAGCTGCCCATCATAAGCTCCAAATACAACAGATAGCAGGGGAAAAAACGATTATGAGGCCAACAACAGAGGAAAGCAAAATGAACAGTTTGAAAACAACCAGAAGAAGTTCTACAGAGAACGAGGGAAACAGAAACAAAATGTAGCAAGTCCCCTAAAAAAGAGGATCTTGAAAAATTGTGGAAAGGGATATATGAAGACGAGAGAGAACACTGCAAGGAAGCACGATGGATACGAAACCTGGAAGAGAAGAAACAACATCTCGAGGAAATGCCCCAAGTAATAATTGATGCGGAAATGATTAGACAACAATTTGCAAAGATGGCAAACTTCAAAATCCCTGGGCCACATGGGATAACAAACTTTTGGTTTTAACAACTGTATGCTCTCCACCCTCGCTACACTCAAGTATTTAACAAACTCATCAAAGGGGAACAGCTAACGGATCAATGGTTCACAGAAGGCAACAGTGTTCTCATCCCAAAATGTAAGGCCTAAGTCACACATAGGCGGATATTTTGGCGACTGCCGGCGATCAAGATTTTTTGGCGACTACTGGCGATTTCGGGCGGTCAAATATGGTCAGGCGGCAGTATGGCGACTGCAGGCGGCCACATTGCGACTGCATTGCGATGACGCCCCGAGTGGGATGGCGACTGTTGAAGATCGACGACGACTGCATTGCGGATGCACAGCGGCAGCGTGGCGACAGTCTGGCGGCTAGATTACGACCGATGGCGGATCGCGGCGACTGCATTGGGGCCGGATGGCGGTTTACTCCGACGTCCGCAAGACTGCAATAAGACTGCCGGCGATTGGAGACGATTCACACAACTTTTTAAATCTTTATTTCTCTATTTTACATTTCACTTTATTCACTTCAATGATGTATGACATGAAGCATAAAGATGTTTGATGTACAATAAGAAAGTTAATAAAGATGTATCATTGTAATGTAATAATCAAACTTTTCTGCAGGGAGAGAGAATGGAAATAAAGTCCAACAACTTATTCCCACTGGTCCCAAGTCCCATAAATAAAGTTTCCAAAGGACCAAAGTCCCAAATATAAAGTTCCCAAAGGTCCCAAGTCCAAACAATAAAGCCATATCCTTGTTGGCACCACAGGACCTCACTCCACGGAGACCCTCACACCATCCTGTCTTGCCATGGAATCGTGGTATGTCGTAATGCAGTCGCCAGGCAGTCGTATCTCTGTCGCCAATGGCCGTAACTCAGCCGCCACTAGTCCTACTGCTGTCGTCGTCAGTCTCCCATAGCCGCAGGAGAGACGTGGCAGTTCTTCTGTAGTCGATATGCAGCCGCAACAGTGTCGGCCCGTAGTCGGGAAGATGCCGCAGGAAGGCCGTGTAGGGGAAGTAGTGGGGGAGACTCAAGACTCCAATGACCGGACACAGGTTTTACAAAAGGTCTGGTTTATTAACTGGTTATTCACTTCATTCCATTACCAAATAATACCGCTTAATTCAATGGACCAGGTTAACTCTTTTCGCATGGTCCTTCTCGTTCGGCCGATGTTCCTCCGCCATTCCCGTCGGGCAGAGGTTCTGATGATGGGCGCTCGTTCGCTCCGTCGAGCAGGAGTTATCGTGGCAAGTCTCCCTGACTCAACGTTTGCTCTGGTTTATATGGACAAGCTGGAGTTAATCCCCTGTCCGCTGAACGTTAATCCTTTCTCCGCTAATGCCCTGAGGTCATGCATGCACCAAGTCCTGGCATCAGCTCGCTCCCCTCCTGCTGCGAGTTCCGTTTACCAAACGATAGGGGGGTGCTCCAGCCAGGGGCTGTGACCAGGTGGACAAGAGATTACCATGTGCGTGCACATTCTTGGCATCCATTTACGAAATCGTTACCAGTCTTTACTCAATAAGTTACACTGAGTTACACTTCCACAATTCCCTCATCTTTTTGTTTTTGTTTATATTAACCATTAATCTAAACATCAATATAAGTAAACAGTCAATCACTACAAGTAAACATCATTACAAGTATAAGTAAATAATCAATCACTGCAAGTAAACATCATTACGAGTATAAGTAAATAATCAATCACTGCAAGTAAACATCATTACGAGTATAAGTAAATAATCATAACTTTGGTAATCAAATTCCCTTAGGCATACACCGTCATCCTGCAAGAATCACAAAACATCTCGTTGGTCATTGACTCCTTCCATATTGTTCAATCTATTGCATTTGCATCACAAATATCTTTTCAAAACAACACTTCACCATCACCAAGATACAACAATTTCACTTCATTTTCAAGTTTTGTAAAGCATCTGCACCATCTGGCAAAAACGTTTGCCTCCACACAAATGTTGACTTTGTTTGAAAGGAAGGGCTGATCACTTGTGTTTGAATCCAGGTATGAAACATTTTCTCCTAATGTCTTCATAGCTCCTGCACTACTTCGTGTAGGATTTCGCTGTTGTGGTAACATTGCGGAGTCATAGACTGACCCTGCTCTCCTTGTAGCATTCTTGCCACTTTTTTTTTGCTGTGAACCATAATGATTCCTTGAACAAGGCCTTCGCCCAGTTGTAGTCGACTTGCCTCCTCCCTCATTATGAGTGGGCAGCAAGTATTGGTGTGACGTTGATTGGCCAGCAAGATGTGGAACAGGGATGCCGGATGCATCCACAATGATGTTGGGACCATGGTGTTCAGGTCATTCATGGTCCATACCAGGAGTGGCCCGCAAAATCGTGCACAGCTGTTGTGAAAAGGCACAGCCATTGGTTTGCAGCTCCATGCTGGCTCCCCGGAAGTTGGTGAAGTAATAACATATGTCCCCGCATTTCACAGAGGTTGCAGGTAAAATGTCGTTGTCCTGCAACTTCTGATGTGATGAATGTTCGAAGCCTTCGAACAAGAGTAAGTGATCGCCTTTCTTTCATATGTTGCAGTGTGATCCAGGCAAATGGTCACATAAATTTCCTTGGTGAAGGTAAGCATTCATCTCCAAGTTACACGGGAGAATGTCTTCATCATTCTTTGAGAAAGAGGGTGTATGCCACGATTAACTTCATTTTTTTAGCCACAAATTTTCTTTCTCGAACTTCTTCCCAATTCCGTTAGCACTCCCTTCAAAATGTGATCTCGTCTTATCCTTATGCTCAGTCACATCTGAATCTGCTTTCCACACACACTGAATCAGATAGGGTACATCTTACCATGAAATCAGCATAATCATGTATATCTTCCGACAGTTTCACATTCAACAATTTGTTGTTTTCCCTTACAACATTCAAAAAGTTATATTCATTTATATGCGTCACACAAATAATATTCAATCAGGTATGTATTTCACTACTAAACTAAGAATAGCATCCACAATTGCTTTCAGGTTAATATAGTTCAAAAATTAGCTTGTGCAGGTATTTTAGCACTACTCTAAGAAAATAAATTGTATATGATTACAATCACAAACAGGAATATCTAATTCCAAACAAAAATTTTCCCAAACCAACAAATTAAGCATAATGTATTATTACCATAATTCCTCTCCACTTTTTCTTTTCCCCTTTTTTTTTTCTCTAACAGTGTGTCACTCGTGGTGATATGAGTTCACTGATATTGTGATTGACACAACTCATAACATTGTCGTTATGCCATTATCTTAATTCTACTGTTTATGTCGCCATAAAAGTCTTCCTTTTCTGGTTCCACATTTCTTTCCTCATTTGTCACTTCATGCGTTATCATCGTGTTGTTGGTTACCTTATTCAAACACACCGTCACTAAGGCTTTCAAGCAAGCCACCACTAAAACAATTGCCAATATAACTACTAAACCAACAAACAAGTCTGCTACTCCTTGTATATATTCATACCTATGACATAGTTATATGTTGATGACATTCAACATTATATACCAAACTAACAAGCTTCCTAAAAGGTAAATAAAGAAAATCCCTTAATTTGTAACATAAATCAGATTATTTGTCTTACCCTGATCCCCCTATCTCCCGGGGTTGAACTCAATCCCCTGATCATGAGTGTAGTTGTGATACATTTTTTCACTCATGTTGTATTAATATCAGCAGGTAATTGTATGTCATGTAGGCAAATAAATGTCACTATCCCAAGTAGGAATATCACATGTTGAAAATGTAATGTTTATCAATGCAAGGGGTGTTAAAATGTAATTCAAATGACTGTAAATCACGACTATCATTTATCTGCCACTGAATGTTCTGCTGGGCTGCTAGGTGCAGCCTTATTTTCTGTGGGATCGTCCACCTTAGCCCCATGTGCTTGTTTGCAATGAGGGGCATGAATCCAACTTTCTATTTTGGGTCCATATTTTTTTATTTTTTTTTTTTTTTTTTAATCAATCTACTATGGTTTATCATTTCGTTCCAAGATACCGCAACCAAAGGTTTTAACCAAAGCTCTACCAAACTATTTCCAATTTGAACAAAAAATGCCAGTGAAACAATGATTCGAAGAATTAACTTCAAGGGGTCAATAAATTTATTCTATAGCCAGATCTAATTTTCCCATCCAATAGTTTGCCTTGCCACATGTCATATTATAACACTTTAACAAACCTTCGAAAAATGTTTCCCATCTCAACAAATTTCCTTTTTTTTTCAAATAGCCATGTGTAACTTACGTATTTAACTACAATTTCCTCTCAATTTGTTTGGCCTAACTGGCCGCAAAAGTGGCTGCCAGCATGCAGTACCGTTTTTTATCTACCAAGGAAGTGTTCGTCCACACAAGACCTCTACCAAAATGTTGTTTGTAAAAACAAATCTGGGATTTCTGATTACATGGATGCACACTCTCAGGACATTTTCAGGCTGCTGTTAACAATCCACTACGATAACTTAATTCCTTTACCCACAATCAAATAATTAGTACAAATTGAGGATATTATCCCTATCACATTCTTTTATAGATTCATTATGTTGGATCTAATTTTTTCCCAATAATTTTCCACTGCTGTAAGGCAGAACAATAGCTCTCATAAGTCTTTGTAATATCTCACTTCATTTACCCAGCATCGAAGAATTTATTTACTATCCATTCCCATCTGTTAACCAGTGACTTTGTTTGAACTCCAAAACTTAATTTGATGAATCCCATGTGTACAGCTACCACTTATTGAAACCCATACTTTTGTAGAAAATATCCAAGTAAGTGTTTTTATTTTAAACCCCCTTAACTGTTGCTCATCCATTTCTATGCACCCAGTGAGTACTACTGACACCAGTATGCCAATATAGGTGTGCGAGTTTAACAAATATGTTGCAGGTGCACGTGACATCGCGTTCTGAGTATAAATAACGTAACAGCGCGTTCATGTCTGCCCCTTGGTTTAAGATTCACAATGCATTCCGTTTTAAAACTCACAATAGTTCAAATCAGCAAGATTTTCTTTACTATTTTCCCATATCATCTATGCCTAATACACATCCATACATACAGCACAATTTATATGCTGATAAAATTCAAGTTTATATATATATATATATATATATATATATATATATATATATATATATATATATATATATATATATATATAAATCCGTGAGCAGAGTATTCTGGGAAGTCAGTGTAAGACCTCTCCCAAATTTGGCTAATTTTGTACTCCCTCATTTCTTTTTATGAAGCTCATATCCATAAATAGCTGTTATTCTCATATAAATTCTATCAAAATGGAATCCCCAAATTACTCACAATTTTACTATTAATTAATGGCTGCTCATAACCCAGCACATCAAATCTTTATATTCCATCTCCCTTGACAAAAGAGATAATGTTCATAATCAAATTATATTTCTATTTTATTTTACGGATTCTCTGCATATTCAATCCCATCCACATAAAACTATCCATTTCCAGACAGGCACACTGTCGGTGTCAACAATCTTGTAAGATTGATACACAAAACAATAAAAAACACTAACATTGACACACAAAAATACACACACACATGCATTATGCGTATTTGTTTGCGTTGGAACTATTATTTACAGATCAAGATGGGTGTCAATTTTATTTCAATTTCATAAAATTTGTCCTTCAATTTTAGAAATGCTAATACACAAATGGCCCAAAAAGTTTATTCTTAGAAAACCCCTATGATGTCACATTGAAATTACCCTTTCAGTTCCCACAATAATTTATCCAAATTTGACTACACAACCATTTACATGTCAGTCGACCACTGACTTATCAATCATGCGGAACACTAGTCCGAAATTCCCACCTGACCATCATGTGACCCTTGTCACTTGGTTTCAAAAATTTGCAAAGCAATTGTTCCAACTTTGTACATTTAAAATTGTGTGCCCAACATAAAAGATCCAAATTCGGCATGTGATCAATTAATTACTAATTTGCTTACAAGCAAAAGAAAAAAATGAATAATTCTTGCTCCGAAAACTTTTCAGACCCAAGAATCATCGACAGTTATTCATGTTTGTCCAGTAATCTAATTTGTTGAGGCCAATCGTCATTTGGGATTTGTCGCAATGAAGGCCTAATCATTGTCTGAGGTATGTGTCAGCACTGGTACCCTTGATCTTGGTTTCCCCTATTAACTTGTCTTCCTTTTGGTATACGGACATCCTCTTTTCCAATGTCCCATCCGTCCACACTTGAAACACCGGTTTCTGTCGTTGTCTGATCTGTGCACCTGTGCACTTGTATTGCTGGGCTGCATCTCTACATCCCTGAGTTGCCACTGCAATCTCTCGTTATCTCCTGAAACACGAAAAAATTCTCTGTACCGTCCTTTTTGGGGAGACAACTGGAAA
Organism: Myxine glutinosa; assembly: GCF_964187855.1. Taxonomy (NCBI): domain Eukaryota; kingdom Metazoa; phylum Chordata; class Myxini; order Myxiniformes; family Myxinidae; genus Myxine; species Myxine glutinosa. The sequence continues at coordinate 82,096,422 of NC_136265.1, read as the reverse complement.
TCAGATGGGACAACTGTCACTTTCATTCCTAATTTCGAGGGCAGTTGTGCATTTGTCTTCTCCACTGTATCCTGTATCCTTTTTATTTTAAGTTCTAGATCCGTTATCCGTTCTTGCTGTTCCCGTTGTCTGGATTCACCATCCCAAAGATGGAATGCAAGCCAGTCTACCGTTAGATTCTGTCTCTTCCTGGCTTTCAATCTTTGTTCCAATCTTTCCAATCGACTTCGCTCAAATGTACCATCTCTTGGAAACTCCTCATCATGTCCCTTTGTCCACAAATACCAATTCTCGACCTGCCTTATAGCTTCGGCACCATAACGGTCGTACATATGATGTGTACAAGTACCTTTTTGTGGAATCTCTGGTTGTCCTTGTGTATTCTTGCAGGCTCCATTTCCCATTCTGCCTTTTATCAAAGTAGCGTTGGATGTGTTGTAGCTTGTTCCAGGTTCCTCTAAAGCTTCACTCGTACCTCCAGGAAGGATCTCTCCACCTGTTCACACGGTGATTTCCAGAGAATCTCCCTCAGCTGTGGCTTTTGCACAATCCAATCTCACAGATCAGTATTTGCAGATGAGCCGGAGGGTCAGTATGAAATGGGTGAATCCTCAGGTGTCCGCTCTGTTGACGGGGAAATCACACAATGGTAACCGCACATATATATCTGTATATAAACTCACCACCTTGCTCAATTTTCCCAGGTTGTCTCCACATTGATAATATCTCGCAAATATATCAAAGCTTCTTTCTTGAGACCGCATTTTCATCAATCAAACAATCAATATATTCAATTCAATTTATTCAGTTCAATTTATTCAGTTAAATTTATTCAATTAAATTCAATCAATTAGATTCAATCAATCAACAATTCAATCAATTATTCAATTTCAATTAATTCATCAATATTCATCAATAAATCAAATTAATCATTTTGGATGACTCCTTGCATAAGCCCTTTCCCCAATGATGTCAGGACAGGTCCATCCATTGACTGAGATCGAATTTCATCGGTCGTCACCTCTGGTTCGTACCTCATGTCAATTGATGAATCACCGTCCTGTCCTAGGGTCATATCTGACATATTTCCCCATTTTGCCTGGTCTCCACAAATTTTCTTTGCAACCACTAAAGGCAACTCATCCTTCATTCGTGAGACAGCCAAAATGGATGGCAGATATTAAAGTTCATTGGGAAAAATATCTCATCATTTTTTCCTTTAATAGTACCCAAAATCTCTTGGCAAATTAAATTTCGTAAAACTCCTGAAATAAGACTGTAAAATTCCTTCAATCATGCTAAATTTTGAAACTCCATCGCTTGTAACACCCAATTTATCCCATAGGGCTTGAAAGTTCTTTCCCAAGTTCATGCAATCATTCTGCATTTGAACCCTATGATATCATTCATAATAATCATCATGATTTTATAGTCATGGTCATATCATAATCATCTATTTAAAACGAACATTTCCTTTATCACCACAGCTATGTGGTATAATCAACAATAGAATAAAACTGTACATAGCAACAGGCTACCTCATGGCCACTTAGTATACCTATTGACAATAAGTCATAACAATATCGAATAATCATTGAACAATTAAAAAATCGCTTCCACTGCTCCAGCCGCAGCATTCGTCATTTTGTCTGCTCATCCGCATGACCAAAACGAAATAAAGGGAGCTCAACCATTACACAGCGCTTTTAATGGCGCATGCCATAGGAACTCAACGCAATTTCGACTCGGCCAGAAAACGAGCAAATTTTGCAGGATGTTAACTGGAATTAGTCGTGAAAATATATCCAAAATACACAAAAATACACACCCACAAAAATAAACAACAAAACCCAAACAAACCCAAGGTCGACCATATTACACAATTAAATTACACCTTAAATTATTCATTAAATTACTCATTAAATTACTCATTAAATTACTCATTAAATTACATCATTTCAGCATCGTATTGATTGCTGAAATGTTCATGGGTTTGAACACACCTTGAAAGAGGTATGCTTTGCGGTTTTGCCCACCTACCACGTTTAATTAAATTACATCATTTCAGCATCGTATTGAATGCTGAAATGTTCATGGGTTTGAACACACCTTGAAAGAGGTATGCTTTGCGGTTTTGCCCACCTACCACGTTTAATTAAATTACATCATTTCAGCATCGTATTGATTGCTGAAATGTTCATGGGTTTGAACACACCTTAAAAGAGGTATGCTTTGCGGTTTTGCCCACCTACCACGTTTAATTAAATTACATCATTTCAGCATCGTATTGATTGCTGAAATGTTCATGGGTTTGAACACACCTTAAAAGAGGTATGCTTTGCGGTTTTGCCCACCTACCACGTTGAATTAAATTACATCATTTCACTTAAAAAAACATCGCTTCTACTGCTCCAGCCGCAGCATTCGTCACTTTGTCTGCTCATCCGCATGACCAAAACGAAATAAAGGGAGCTCAACCATTACACAGTGCTTTTAATGGCGCATGCCATAGGAACTCAACGCAATTTCGACTCGGCCAGAAAACGAGCAAATTTTGCAGGATGTTAACTGGAATTAGTCGTGAAAATATATCCAAAATACACAAAAAATACACACCCACACAAATAAACAACATTTATTCCGTTCAACAGAACAAACATTTCCTCTATCATGACATGCATGTCTTCAAAATTATATGACCAAGAGAAAAAGTAAAACTAATTAAAACTGCGGGCAGTGATGATCCGGGGACCATACCGCTCCATCCTGATTGGACGAGTGCATGCTAGAGTCGTTAACAACGACAGTCCAGATCCGATTGTTCAAAATTTCAACTCAATCGATCGAAAAATGAACGCAGGGATGCATTTTAAAGGTGCAGTGGCACTAACTGAGTTGCCACGAATATGGCCACGAAATTGCCAATATGGCCATCACAAAATATTTTCCTTAATCAATTGGCTCATAGCATAACCAATCTGCAAGTATTTCATCCGAAGATGTATCTCTGAGGACTTTTAATTAAATAAGTCATTTATAAATCAACGAGTTAATTTTTTAAATGATTAATCAATAAATCAAAATTTTCCTTGACAGCCACATCACTTGGTCAGTGTCATGTCCAAATATCAGCTTCCTTACTCAAAAGGTGCCTGAGTTAATGTAATGTAATTACTGTAATAAGATTACTGCAATTACTGTAATGATTACTGTAATTACTGTAATTACCGGAACTGTAATTACTGTAATTACCCCAGGTAATTACTGTAATGTAATTACTGTAATTTAATAAGAAATGTAATTAATTAAATAAGTACTTCCTTAATCGCTAATAATTAAATAACTCGTGAATTCTTATCCGATTTACTTAACATTTGAGTGTCCCCAAAACGTTGGAGCAAAACGTTGCAACAACGAAAGTGAAACGTTGTAGCGACGTTGTGGAAACGTCAGCAAAACCCAACATTTAAATGTTCCCAAAACGTTGGAGCAAAACGTTGCAACAACGAAAGTGAAACGTTGTGGCGACGTTGTGGAAATGTCAGCAAAACCCAACATTTAAATGTTTCCCAAAACGTTGGAGCAAAACGTTGCAACAACGAAAGTGAAACGTTGTGGCGACGTTGTGGAAACGTCAGCAAAACCCAACATTTAAATGTTCCCAAAACGTTGGAGCAAAACGTTGCAACAACGAAAGTGAAACGTTGTGGCGACGTTGTGGAAACGTCAGCAAAACCCAACATTTAAATGTTTCCCAAAACGTTGGAGCAAAACGTTGCAACAACGAAAGTGAAACGTTGTGGCGACGTTGTGGAAACGTCAGCAAAACCCAACATTTAAATGTTCCCAAAACGTTGGAGCAAAACGTTGCAACAACGAAAGTGAAACGTTGTGGCGACGTTGTGGAAACGTCAGCAAAACCCAACATTTGAATGTTCCCAAAACGTTGGAGCAAAACGTTGCAACAACGAAAGTGAAACGTTGTGGCGACGTTCTGGAAACGTCAGCAAAACCCAACATTTAAATGTTCCCAAAACGTTGGAGCAAAACGTTGCAACAACGAAAGTGAAACGTTGTGGCGACGTTGTGGAAACGTCAGCAAAACCCAACATTTGAATGTTCCCAAAACGTTGGAGCAAAACGTTGCAACAACGAAAGTGAAACGTTGTGGCGACGTTGTGGAAACGTTAGCACAACCCAACATTTGAATGTTCCCAAAACGTTGGAGCAAAACGTTGCAACAACGAAAGTGAAACGTTGTGGCGACGTTGTGGAAACGTCAGCAAAACCCAACATTTGAATGTTCCCAAAACGTTGGAGCAAAACGTTGCAACAACGAAAGTGAAACGTTGTGGCGATGTTGTGGAAACGTCAGCAAAACCCAACATTTAAATGTTCCCAAAACGTTGGAGCAAAACGTTGCAACAACGAAAGTGAAACGTTGTGGCGACGTTGTGGAAACGTCAGCAAAACCCAACATTTGAATGTTCCCAAAACGTTGGAGCAAAACGTTGCAACAACGAAAGTGAAACGTTGTGGCGACGTTGTGGAAACGTCAGCAAAACCCAACATTTAAATGTTCCCAAAACGTTGGAGCAAAACGTTGCAACAACGAAAGTGAAACGTTGTGGCGACGTTGTGGAAACGTCAGCAAAACCCAACATTTGAATGTTCCCAAAACGTTGGAGTAAAACGTTGCAACAACGAAAGTGAAACGTTGTGGCGACGTTGTGGAAACGTTAGCACAACCCAACATTTAAATGTTCCCAAAACGTTGGAGCAAAACGTTGCAACAACGAAAGTGAAACGTTGTGGCGACGTTGTGGAAACGTCAGCAAAACCCAACATTTGAATGTTCCCAAAACGTTGGAGCAAAACGTTGCAACAACGAAAGTGAAACGTTGTGGCGACGTTGTGGAAACGTTAGCACAACCCAACATTTGAATGTTCCCAAAACGTTGCAACAACGAAAGTGAAACGTTGTGGCGACGTTGTGGAAACGTCAGCAAAACCCAACATTTGAATGTTCCCAAAACGTTGGAGCAAAACGTTGCAACAACGAAAGTGAAACGTTGTGGCGACGTTGTGGAAACGTCAGCAAAACCCAACATTTAAATGTTCCCAAAACGTTGGAGCAAAACGTTGCAACAACGAAAGTGAAACGTTGTGGCGACGTTGTGGAAACGTCAGCAAAACCCAACATTTGAATGTTCCCAAAACGTTGGAGCAAAACGTTGCAACAACGAAAGTGAAACGTTGTGGCGACGTTGTGGAAACGTTAGCACAACCCAACATTTGAATGTTCCCAAAACGTTGCAACAACGAAAGTGAAACGTTGTGGCGACGTTGTGGAAACGTCAGCAAAACCCAACATTTGAATGTTCCCAAAACGTTGGAGCAAAACGTTGCAACAACGAAAGTGAAACGTTGTGGCGACGTTGTGGAAACGTTAGCACAACCCAACATTTGAATGTTCCCAAAACGTTGGAGCAAAACGTTGCAACAACGAAAGTGAAACGTTGTGGCGACGTTGTGGAAACGTTAGCACTACCCAACATTTGAATGTTCCCAAAACGTTGGAGCAAAACGTTGCAACAACGAAAGTGAAACGTTGTGGCGACGTTGTGGAAACGTTAGCACAACCCAACATTTGAATGTTCCCAATTTATCCCATTAAAATCCCATTAAAATCTTCAGACAAACCACTAGCAATATTATTCCTAGGACTAAAATTACCAGGACCATTATCAAACATTTATCAAAATATTAGGACCATCATCAAACCAATGAATGACTCAATCCTTTAATGACTACATCCAAACCCAGACATTTTGAGTTCCGTAACTTTAATACTTCAAATTTTCCATTCCTTCCCTTCCTGATCCTTAGATGTAGGGATGGGTTCTTTTTAGGATCATGTTGCATCGAGCATTATTTTCCAAAACAGTGTGAACATTAAACCACACCATTACCTCTGACATCCCACCATTTACACCAGCTTTCCCATGATGTCGCGATATGACCCCATAATCCCACAAAACTCTTCGTTGCTTTAACATCCAATCTGAAAATTCTCATTTAACCCGTTCAAAGAACGTCCATTTCGCAAAATCGAACCAACCACAACCTTCGCCATTAATATCTATTGTAAGCGTGCCGAATCAGTAAGCATCACCCCTCCTATGAGCCTCGACCAGAGGGTGGTTGTTACTCACAAACACTCGTCGCTAGCTGTTCCATTGTCTGCCGATTCCCACTCTGCTGCCGATTTCCACTGAGCCATCAGAGTGGAATTTTGAATTTTTTTATTTCTCTGAGCTCATGAAAGTGGTGGCAATGGGTGGTCTGCCATTGCTTTCCACAAAAGCATCTTTCACCTTTCAATAAAATATTTGTACCAACCATATCTGCGAGTATGGGGCGCAGAGAAAATACACAAAAAGCAACAGCCCTGGCTTTGCTTCCTGGAAGCTTCCTGGAAGCTTCCTGCAAAACGCTTTGCTTCTCGCAAAACGTCCGCCAATGGGAACTAGAGGGAGGGGAGGGAGAAGGAGCGGGAGCAAGAGACAGGGTGCCGGAATGGACATGAGGGACAATGAGGGACAGTGAGGGAGTGTTGGTATGCAATTTTCATCCAATCGCCATCTTTCACAATAATTCTGGACCGGCATGAGGTGGGGTTGTCTGTCATGAATTTATTTGTTGATCGAACGAGTTTTAGACATGGCGGGAAAACTGAAAAAACTTTTTTTTTCCCCCACCCCCTTTTTTTTTTTTTTTTTTTTTTACTTTGGACCCACGGCTTTCGTCCTACACAATTCCATTTAATTTGTCTAAATCCGACCAGTCGTTCCAAAGATATAAGCCGTTTTGTCGCAATACCATAAATTGGAATGAGGTAAAAAAATATATATATATAAATATAATTCCATTTCCCGGCTCCCTGTCGCACGCTGAGCAAGTCGCGTGCTTTGAGCAAGTGCAAAAAAAAAACAAAAAAAAAACTACTTTACACGTGTACGGGTGTGTAAACGATTGTACCGGCCTTACACGACTTGGAAGCAAATGGTCGCATGGTGCACGCATGCTCCGTTTGCTCCCAGGTCACAGTAAGGCCCTTAATGACCAGCGCCGACCTGGTGCATTTTATTTAGACAGCGCAAAAAATACGTATTTACAGAAATCATTTAGAAAAAACACGAATAATAGCTACAGTCGTTTATCGAAGTACCATTCGTGATGGGTCACGCCACCTATATCGCGGCATCGGTGCGCAAGGAACCCCCAGGACCACCTCCTCCCCCATGTATGTACAAAACTATTCCCAAGTTCGTAAATCATATTGGACAAAAACAAGACACACTCACCTTTTAAAGACTTGTTTGTGTACAATTGATGTCAGCGGTGCCTCCAAATTGTAGGGGAAGTAGTGGGGGAGACTCAAGACTCCAATGACCGGACACAGGTTTTACAAAAGGTCTGGTTTATTAACTGGTTATTCACTTCATTCCATTACCAAATAATACCGCTTAATTCAATGGACCAGGTTAACTCTTTTCGCATGGTCCTTCTCGTTCGGCCGATGTTCCTCCGCCATTCCCGTCAGGCAGAGGTTCTGATGATGGGCGCTCGTTCGCTCCGTCGAGCAGGAGTTATCGTGGCAAGTCTCCCTGACTCAACGTTTGCTCTGGTTTATATGGACAAGCTGGAGTTAATCCCCTGTCCGCTGAACGTTAATCCTTTCTCCGCTAATGCCCCGAGGTCATGCATGCACCAAGTCCTGGCATCAGCTCGCTCCCCTCCTGCTGCGAGTTCCGTTTACCAAACGATAGGGGGGTGCTCCAGCCAGGGGCTGTGACCAGGTGGACAAGAGATTACCATGTGTGTGCACATTCTTGGCATCCATTTACGAAATCGTTACCAGTCTTTACTCAATAAGTTACACTGAGTTACACTTCCACAGCCGTATGGCATTCGCATCTCTGCCGTGCTAGCTGGTGGGGCGATGCTGGGGCGATTGCGGAAGAATATGAGCGACTGGGTTGCGGCCGCTTTATGGTCTTATTACGGATACCGACGACAGCATGGCGGTTCCATCACGACAGCATGGCGGATTTTTTTCGAGGACGACTGAGCGCGCCGTTTTAAAACATTTAAAAATATATTTTGCTCCTTTGCGGCTCTTGCCGACTGCAGCCGACCTGGGGAGGATAACCACGACTACAGAAGACCGTCCATTACGGTTTCATTACGATTGCCGGCGGGTGGTGGCGATTTTTCCAGTCGCCAGTAGTCGCCAACAAATCCGCCTATGTGTGACCTAGGCTTAATGAAGCCCATCTACCCCACAAATATAGACCGATAACATGCTTAACAACAGCAGACAAACTTTTAACGGGATTAATTACCGATGAAATTTACGAACACCTCACTCAGCAAGGTACGAACACCTCACTCAGCAAGGAGCTTTAAAGACAGAACAGAAAGGATGTAAGAGAGAATGCTATGGAACAGCAGACCATTTGTGGAACGACAGAACGACAGATAGGTTATTTAACAAGACCAGACTCGAAAACTGCAAGCTTTGACAAACCAACTTATCCACAACCTGGATGGATATACAAAAAAGCCTTTGATAGTGTCCCACATTAATGGATTATAAAATGCATGCAAGTATATAAAGTTAACCCCCAAATAGTCACACTGATAGAGAAAGCAATGACGCCGTGGAATACAACACTGATAATACCTCACATGGAAGGAAAAATTGGGATCCCAGGGGTGAAGATACGACGTGGTATCTTACAAGGTGACAGACAGCCTTTTCCCCCTCCTGTTTTCTCTGGCTCTGGACCCACTGAGTAAACTTATCAATGAACAAGGACACGGATACAATCTAACGTCCAAAATAAAAATGACCAAAGAACTTACAAAGGTGAAGCATCTACTGTGCATGGATGACCTAAACTGTTTACACCGAATGATAACAAATCAGCAGAACAACTCACACTAGTTAAGTTGTACTTGTAGGACATTCCAATGGAATTTGGTCTTGACAAAGGCACCAAATGCTCATTTCTATCTGGTAAAACAAAGAGAACACATAATATCTCCATCAATGATATTACAACAATACAGGAACTAGAAAAGGAAGCATCCTACAAATACCTCCGAAAAGAAGACCCCCCCCAGGTGAAACACAAAAAAATGCATAAATGTAATCAGCAAAGAGTGTCTACGTAGAATAAGACTAATTCTGAAATCAGACCGCTCTCCAATAAACAAAATCAAAGCTGTAAACCAACTCACAGTACCTGGTATTCCAGTACAGGTGTGCAATTATCAACTGGCCACAATTGGAAAACAACCACTTCGACACCAAAACAAGGAAACTTTGAACTATTCATCAACTATGCCTCAAAAACCAATGCATTCCGAGGTTTTACTTGCCGAGACGAGGAGGAGGCAGTCTGATGGAGCTGAATCAAGTGCACAGAACATTGTGTGTTGGACTAGCGGAGTATGTGAAAAGCTCTGAAAAGACTATCGAATGATATTTGTGCACGGGACACTATACTAATGGCTTTAAGAAAATGGCGGGGTTGAGCCAATCGGACAAATGAATGTTTTGTGGAGTACAAACACAAAATACGAGTCACCTCCTTTCGGTATGTAAAAAAACTCATGTCGGAACAGTTGTACACATAAAGGCATGATGTTGTCTGCAGTCATCCACTGGGACATCTGTAAACATTTCAACATTCCGGTCCCAGAACAATCATGGAAACGAACCAAATTCCATCTTGAAAATGAACACATTGTGCTCACACATGACAAGATGATCCCATCAAGTGGAGACATTGCAGTCGGACATAGTGCGTCTGTTTAACCTCATCCGATCCATGGGCCGCTGGCTATCACCCGGATTGATCAAGCCTCCGCATTCAGGTCTCTTACTAATGACAAGCTCCTACAAGATTACCGCATCTCCCTTGAGCTTGGGCATGCCAAAAACCCCAACAAAAACCCTGTCTCTGAGAAATCCATTCAGGAATTGGAAACTGAATTACTCCATCACGACCCGTTTGGAGGTCCAGTTTCTCCTTGGCAGGTTTCCATGGCTACTGCCCAATTAAACTCGCATATCATGTCTCGCGATTTGTCTGCATGGGAAATGTGGACTCAATGTGACCAGCTCACCAACCATCAGATTCTGATCTTGGATCAGAACCTTATCCGAGAGCAGCCTGCCCAACGTTCCAAGAACCATACTTATGTGGAGAAGTCTTAGTTCCCATCAGCAAACGGTTCTGCCACTCTGACAGTTCATGCTGGAGACCTGGTGTACTTGCACTCAGATGGATCCAAGTCTCGCGCATGGGATCCTTAACGCGTTGTATCTGTGGATTGGAACTAGTGTGATATCCGCAAGTTTGCTGGCTCTCGAATTCGACGCTCAATGTACCATGTACGAAAATCTGAGTGTTACAAGGTACCCACGTGGACCACACCTGCCATCACACATCCTCACAAAGGTTCCTGTGATGATTCTCTCTGTGATGAAGGCAACTCGGAGGGGCGACCTATCGCTCTCCCCGATCCAACTCATGGACCTTCCATTCTCTCAACTCCAGCTGAACGTGTTCTGCCGCCACGTCCCTCTCCAGCTGTTCTGCCCTCTATGTTTGATCACCCCTGTGATTCCCAGGTTCAACGCCATGGTGATGAAAGCACGGCAACCAGGTCACCTCCTATCAGGAGATCAGGACATCTGCGTTCACTCTCCAAACACTTGGATGACTACGTTCTTGATGGATGAGCAGTTGCACATGTGTCAACCAATGGGCCAGAATAATCCCCAAGCGTCTGAGAAGAATCTATCTAGTGATGTCGTCTTTCCGTTAAGCCTGGCATTGTCAGTTTACTCCCATCAGACACATGAACAAATACTGTTCTGGTTTACCATTTTTTTGTCATGTCCCAGCAATGCAGTGTTTCATACTTTACTTTACAAAACTCCCCCTCACCCCTCCCCTTAAAAACTCCACCTCACCCCTCCTCTTCAAACTCCTCCCCTACCCCTCCCATTTAAAATTCCTCCCCCAACCTCTCCCCTTAAAATCTCCGCCCCCCCCCCCCGACCATCTTTCTCCAATTCTTCCCCCTTCCCCTCAAAGCTGTCTTCTCCCCACTTTGTCTCACTTCTATCTCATACCTCCACCTCCTCCATCCTTCTACTTTCCTCTGCCCCTCCTCTAACAACCCCTCACTGTGCCTCATCCCATCACCATCAAACCTTTTGTCCTCTTCATCCTTCCCTTTCTTGTCACTCTTTTGCAATCTCTGACACACTATCAACAGCTCTCCCTACCTCCCCCTCTCATCCTTCATCTGACCCCACCCCTCCCCTCCCTTGTCCTGCATCCGATGCTCCCCCTCCATCTTCATTAATGGTATGGACCTCAAATATCTGGGGCCTTCGCTCAAACCTGATTGATCTCTCCATTCAGGTTGCTTCTGACAGTCCAGACTTGATCTGCTTAACAGAAACTTTCCTCCTTCAAGATGTCTCTGATTCCTTAATATCTCTTCCTGGTCTCCCATCTCTACTGCCTCTGACATCAACTCTTCCTGGGAATTCTTCCAAAGTAAATTGCTCTCTCTCATGCACAGATTTATCCCATCTCGTCTTCAGTTGTCATACCCTTACTCCCGTCCATTGTACACTGAATCATGTGGTGAGGCACTTGCCCTGAAACAACTTGCCTTTGCCTCTTGGAAGGCAAATCCAACTGAAGGCAATCTCAGTTCCTTCCACCAAGCTCGGAACAAGTGCGTGTGTATCCTCAGGTGTGCCAGGAGGCACTATCTCTCCACACTCAAGAATGAACTCTCAAACCTGTCTCCTTCCTCCAAATCCTGGTGGCGTCTGATCAAATCTGTTTCTGGTGTTTGTTCCCCCTCCATCTCCTCCCTTACCTCAAATGGCTACACAGTTGACACCACACGGGACAAAGCCGAATGCCTCAACTCTGTGTTTGCCTCAAAGTCTTGTGTCCCAAACCCATTTCTCTCTGTATACACCTTACCCAGTCGTACCCAGCTGATCCTGGACTCTGGGTCCTTCTCTCCTGACAAGGTGGAGAAGTTTTTGTCACATCTCAACTCTGATTCTGCAAATGGACCAGACAGCATCAGCCCACGGGTCCAAAAGTCCTGCTCTGCTGCTCTATCTCACCCTCTCTCTGTTCTCTTCACCCTCTCTTTTGCTCATGGTCACTGCCAGCATCTTGGAAATCAGCAAACATTACCGCTTTGCAGAAAAAAGGTGCAACAACAGATCCTTGCAACGACAGACCGATCAGCCTGCTCCCAATTATCAGCAAAGTCATGGAATCCATCATTGCTTTGGATATCAAATCCTTCCTCTTCTCCAATGGCTTGATCTCTGATCATCAATTTGGATTCAGACCAGGTCATTCTACTCTGGACATGCTGCTTCTGCTGTCTCAACAATGGATGGAGGTCATCAATGCCAAACAAGAAATCAGAGCTGTCTCCCTTGACATATCACGTGCCTTCGATACGGTCTGGCACCCAGCTCTGCTCACCAAACTCTACTCCTATGGTATCCATGGAAAGCTCCACGCATGGCTTGCGGACTTCCTCTCTGGTCGTAGTCAACGTGTGGCCCTGAATGGGTTTCTCTCATCTCCCTTTCCTGTTCAGGATGGAGTTCCCCAAGGCAGTGTTCTGGGCCCTGTGCTTTTTCTGGTCTTCATCAAGCTCCATATCTCAACCGTCGGATCGGCAGTCTGCAGCCTCCTCACTCTCTGCAGACCTGGACAAAATGACAGACTGGTCAAACAAGTGGAACATGTCTTTCAATCCTGACAAATCTCACACTTACTATGTCTCTCCGAAAAGACCGACTGGACAACCCTCCCATCTACTTTCTCAACACTCCTCTCCAAGAAGTTCTGTCACTCAAGCTTTTGGGTCTCACTATCTGCCATGATCTTTCCTGGGAAAACCACATTTTCAAGCTGGCCTCAAAAGGCAGTCGCCGACTGGGCAACCTCCATCGTGCGAAGTCCTTTCTTAGCATACCTGAGCTCCTCACCACATACAAGGCTTTCATCCGCAGCTCAATGGAATACTGTTCTCCCCTCTGGGCCTGTGCTCCTGCCTCACACCTAGCTCGTCTTCACGCTGTTGAAACCAAAGCTTTCAGAATCATTGGAATCTTCTGCGATGAAGCTAACTCCGAGGGCCTTTCACTCACTCACTGCAGGCAGGTTGGTGGTCTTTCTGTCTTCTACCGACTGCTCTCCGGCCTTGCTCCCCCAGCTCTTTCTGGGCTCTGTCCCCCAAATATTCCTACAGGTCGCACAAGATCTGCCAGCATCCCTCTTATGGTTAAACTGCCAAAATCAGGACTCTCTGCTCACCTTCACTCTTTCATTCCTCTTTTCTCACACCTCTTGAACAAACTCCCTCACTCTCTTCAATCCCACTCATCCCTCCAGGTCTTTGAAACAGCTGTTCACCACCATCTCTTATAATCCCTCATCCAAAACCTTGATCTTTTCTACCCCCGTGAATTCACCGTGGATCCACTTTTTTGAAATACCAACTTCTCTCCTGGAAGTCCTCGCAGTCTCCACGTGTTTTATACTTCTCCCACCCCCCCCCCCACCCTTCCCTCGCCTCCTTCCACCCTCCCCCTTCCCACACCTCCTCCCACCTCCCCTTCCCACACCTCCTCCCACCTCCCCTTCCCATGCCTCCTCCTCCCTGCCCACGCCTCCTCCTCCCACCTCCTCCCCCCCTTCCCATGCTTCCTCCCCTCAAGCCCCCACCCTCCCACAGATCTCCCGATGTCCCTGCGCTCAAATGTTGTGCTTGTGTGCTTCCCCCTCTCTCCCCCTTCTTGTCTATGGCTCCCCTTATTATATGTTTTCGGTGTTTGTTCGAATTTTTTTGTTTGTGATTAATATTAGCTCTTTCACGAGCCTCGAAAAAAAAATGTCGTGAACAAATGGAAGTTCCAAGATACAAAATATCAGTTTGGCCAAGTTTGGTCACAATCTCGTCAGCAGTTTTGGAGAAGTTGGAAATGTCAACAGACTGACTGAGTGATTGACACAGACGGACTGATGCGTGGTGACTGTCTGACTAGTACATACTGACTGTGACTGACTGACACGCATTGACTGATGGGCGGTGGGATTGACAGGGCAACTGACTGAGTGATTGATGCAGACGGACTGATGCGTGGTGACTGTCTGCCTGACACATACTGACTGTGACTGACTGACACGCATTGACTGATGGACGGTGGGATTGACAGGGCACTGACTGAGTGACTGACTGATGCAGATTGATTGATGGAGTGACTCGCTGACTGACGACTGACTGACGGAGTGACTAAAGCGGAGTGACTGATGCACGTTATGATGGCGTAATTGACTGACGGATGACGCGTCATCCCAGAAGCTCCCCTGCACTCCATGCCAGGTGAGATAAAAATGAATGAATCGCTGCAGAAAACATTTTGATGGAGAACAGTCGGAAATCTATTATTGTCCAATTTTAAAGTTGAAGATTCAAATACGAGCTATGGTTCCTCGGTTGGGGTTCGATCAGGAATTTTTGTTTGTTAATCCCTGGTGTTGGGCTAGCGGCTAGGGTGCCGGCTTAGGATCCTGGGTTCGAATCTCGGTCGATCGCCGAATTAATGCCAGGGGGGTTGACTCAGCCTGTCATCCTTCCGAGGTCGGCTAATTGAGTACCAGTTCACTGGTAATTCCCTGTTTGTCGTTGAAGGTGGCAAAAAGGGTTGGCGTCAGGAAGGGCATCCGGCCGTAAAACATTGCTTCAAAAAGGGGTCCAAAAAAAACAACAACTACCACGGTTCCCGAAAAGGCCAACCCCCGCTTTGCGGGGAAAAATGGCCTCTAAACGGTGGTTTTTTTTCAAACCAAAACCCGAATATTTGTAACGAAATCCTCCATCTGTGGCGAATCTGCGGATTGGAATTAAACAACACGCGAATATTTCTGACGAATCAGCGGATTTGAATCGATGGATTAATTTATTTTCCGGTATCGGTTGAGTGAACTCACTGTCTTTACTCACAATGTTGTGTGTATTGTGAGGGATTGTACCACACTGTACTCTTTACTTCACTGTACTGTTCGCCATGAATGGAGATCTCTCCGGTGAGGATAACAGGTTGAACCCTCCGGGATCCTCGAGTTTCTCCGATGGAAGGAACTGGGTCGGTCCTGAAGATTCTCACTCGGACTGCAGGTTCAGGATCGCTCGACCTGAGAAGAACAGGTCCGGACACGGTGCGTGATGTTTACTGTTTAAATACATTTTCATGGGAAATCACACCGTGTACGGGGAGGGTTCACTCGTACAAGATCGTGTCGATCTCCTGAGCCGGTGATTTCGATTCCTGAGAGCAGATTCGTTAATGGATGATTTTAAGAGACGTGCTTTTGTTTCCTCCTCTTCCCTCGGATTCTACAAAACGACTCCCTCCTTTATCTTTGTTATCATCACCTCCACACCTTTTCTCAGTTTTGGTGCTGAGTGTATTTATTTATTTTTTGTTGCTTGTGAACGTCAGCACCACGTAATGACAGACTGATGGGGGTGGTAAAGGTTTTTCGATGCAGGTGAGGACTGTTTAAATACATTTACTTGAAGGAACTGCGCTCCAACGCGAGTCGAAAGAATTGACGCGACCAAAGACGGAATTCGTCCGAGTTGCTTTATTGAAACAAAACAGCTCAGGTATTCTAACAAGCCCATTTTTCGGGCAACAATATATATACACATTTATGTCGGGAAGTTTGCCCGGCAAAGCCAAAAGCTATACCGGGCATGCCCGGGTATCAAGGGCGAGCCTTGGAAAGGCGAGTCTGGACCTGCCCGGGCGTGTTTGGCTGCGGCCTGGCAAGTCGAGGCTGGGCGTGCCCGGGCGCTCTGGGCGAGCACTGGAAAGGCGATAGCGGGCATGCCCGGACGCTCTGGGCGAGCCCTGGAAAGGCGATAGCGGGCATGCCCGGACGCTCTGGGCGAGCCCTGGAAAGGCGATAGCGGGCATGCCCGGACGCTCTGGGCGAGCCCTGGAAAGGCGAGAGCGGGAATGCCCGGGAAAGACGAGACCGGGCGTGCCCGGGAGGTTCGGGCGTGCCCGGGAACAGTGAGTCCGGGCATGCCCGGGAGAGGCGCGTCTGGCCGTGTTCTGGCCGGTGCAAGGCGATTATGTACATCCAGCGGTAACCGCTACACACGCCCCTCCAGAATCGACCTGCACCGGCAGGGTCAATTTAAGGGGGGTCCGGATGACCCGGCCGAAGCGACCCCTGGAGGGTCGTGGGGAGGGGTCTGACGTGGTGGTGGGTGGTCGAGCGGGGGGAACTGTGGACGGGGGGCGGCCTCGCCGCGGAGGAAGGGCCAACCGTGGTGGTCGGTCGACGTCCATGTGCGCCGGTTTGAGGCGGTCCACAGAAATCCGGTCCGGCCGGCCGCCGAAGTCGACGATGAAAGACTTGTCGCCCCGTCGCAGGACCCGGAAGGGCCCATCGTACGGCGGCCGGAGTGGCCCCCGGTGCGCGTCATGACGCACAAAGACGTACTCCGCTGTGTGAAGCGCCGGGGGGACGTAGGACTGGGGGCCACCGTGGCGGGACGTCGGCATGGGGGCAAATCGTCGGGCGGCCTCCTGGAGGTCCGAGCGCTGGCGAGCGGCGGACCAGGGACTGCACTGGTAGCGTCAGGCACGAATTCGCCCGGGACGCGGAGTGGCTGGCCGTAGACGAGCTCGGCGGCGGACGCCTGGAGGTCTTCCTTGGGGGCCGTGTGAAGGCCCAAAAGGACCCACGGCAGCCGGTCGGCCCAACCGTCGTCCTGAAGGCCGGCCATGAGTGCGGCCTTCATGGAGCGGTGAAACCGCTCGCACAACCCATTGGCTTGGGGGTGGTAGGCCGTGGTGCGGTGCAGCGTGACCCCCAACGAACGGGCGACCGCGCCCCAAAGCTCAGACGTGAACTGTGGGCCGCGGTTGGACGAGATGTCCGCTGGTGCGCCGAAGCACGCGACCCAGGTGGCGATGAACGCCTGCGCCACGTCGGCGGTGGTGGTGGAGGTGAGGGGCATGGCCTCCGGCCACCTGGTGGTCCTGTCCACCATGGTGAGCAGGTGGGTGAACCCCTGCGAGGGGGGCAGGGGACCCACCAGGTCCACGTGGACGTGGTCTAAACGCCGTTCAGGCACGGCGAAAGGTGCCAGCGGGGCCTGGATGTGGCGGTGGACCTTGGCTCGCTGGCAGGCCGTGCAGGCGTTGGCCCAGTCGCGGATGTTTCGTCGAAGGCCGTGCCAGACGAAACGCGCCGACACCAGCTTCTGAGAAGCTTTCCGGCCCGGGTGAGAAAGGCCGTGGATGGAGGCGAAGATGCGGCGCTGCCAGGAAACGGGCACGATGGGGCGAGGCTGGCCCTGGGAGACGTCGCAGAGCAGGACGGTGCCCGCGAAGGGGATGTCGGCCAGGCGGAGGCCTGTGTCCGCCACGCGGAGTGCCTGCACCGAGGCGTCGGTGGTCTGGTCGGCCGCCATGAGCGTGAAGTCCACGCCGAGGTGGACCGCGTTCGCGCTGGCCCGCGAAAGGCAGTCGGCCACGGCGTTGTCTTTGCCGGCGACGTGCTGGATGTCCGTGGTGAACTCCGACACGGCGGAGAGGTGGCGCTGCTGGCGGGCCGACCACGGCTCCATGACCTTAGCCATTGCGTAGACCAACGGCTTGTGGTCGATGAAAGTCGTGAACGGGCAGCCCTCCAGGAGGTGTCGGAAATGGCGAACGGCCAGGAATAGCCCGAGCAGCTGGCGGTCGAATGTGCTGTAGTTTAACTCGTTCGGCCGGAGTTGCCGGCTGAAAAAGGCGAGTGGCTGCCAAACCCCGTCCACCCATTGCTCATGGACGGCGCCCACCGCGTAGTTGGAGGCGTCCGTAGTGAGGGCGATGGGCTCGTTGAGCACCGGGTGAGCCAGCAGCGTTGCGTCGGCGAGGGCCCGTTTGGCACTGGCGAAAGCCGCGTCCATGGCCGCGGACCAAACAATGTCATGCTTGGCCGGCTTGCCCCAGAGGGCCTCGTAAAGGGGCCGCATGAGCTGAGCAGCGCGGGGCACGAACCGGTGATAAAAATTCACCATGCCGAGGAACTCTTGGAGGGCCTTGATGGAACGGGGACGCGGGAACGTGGTGATGGCCTCGACCTTGGTCGGCAGCAGCACGGCCCCGGTCTTGGTGATGCGGTGGCCCAAAAAGTCAATGGTCGTCGCGCCGAAGTGGCATTTGACCGGGTTGACAATTAAGCCGTGCTCGCTGAGGCGACCGAACAATGTTCGGAGGTGGAGGAGGTGCTCGGCGCGGGACGTGCTGGCGACGAGGATGTCGTCCAGATAGACGAAAAGAAACGGCAGGTCGCGCAGCACGCCGTCCATCAAGCGCTGGAACGCCTGGGCCGCGTTCTTGAGGCCAAACGGCATCCGCAAAAATTCGAACAGGCCGAACGGCGTGATGACGGCCGTCTTCGGGACGTCGGCCGCCCGGACAGGTACCTGGTGGTAGCCCCGTATCAGGTCAATTTTCGAAAAGATGACCCGTCCCGCCAAACGGGCGGAAAAGTCCTGAATATGCGGGATCGGGTACCTGTCGGGGGTGGTAGCATCATTGAGACGGCGGTAGTCGCCACACGGGCGCCATCCACCCCCCGGCTTTGGCACGATGTGCAGTGGCGAGGCCCACGCGCTATCGGAGCGCCGCACGATGCCGAGGTGCTCCAACGCGTCGAATTCGGCCTTTGCCACGGCGAGCTTGGCTGGGTCGAGGCGGCGGGCCCTGGCGTAGACCGGCGGGCCCGTAGTGGGTATGTGGTGCTCGATCCCGTGCCGCACCGCGACGGCCGAAAACGTCGGCCGCGTGAGGGCCGGGAATTCCACGAGCAGGCGAGCGAACTCGTTCGTTGCCGGGAGGGCGCACGCCAGTTCGGTCGGCGCGGAGCTGCTCATTGTGCATGCCAGGGAGCTGAAGGTCTCGGCGTGGACAAGGTGACGTCGTTTGACGTCGACCAGCAGCCCGTGCGCGCAGAGGAAGTCGGCGCCCAGCAAAGCCACGGGGACGCTGGCGGTAACAAAAGTCCATTGAAAGCGCAGGCTGCCGAAGCAGAGGGTGACGACGCGTGGGCCGAAAGTGCGTATGGCCGAGCCATTAGCAGCGACCAAAGAGGGGCCGCAAACTGCGTCCAGCCTGTCCTGCTCGGAGGCAGGTATGACGCTCAGTTGGGCGCCGGTGTCGCACAGGAAACGCCGTCCAGACGCTTTGTCCCGAATAAACAGCAAGTTGCCCGAGTGGCCGGCGCTCATGGCTGGGAATGAACGCCGGCCCGGCCGTTTCCCGACCTGCCGAAAGTGCACGGGGGCCGGCACGTCCGAGCCTTGTGTCCGAACCTGGCGTGGTAATAACACCACGCCCGGTCAGGTGGAGGCCCCGGCCGTCGTGTCGGCAGCGGGCGGTGCGGTGTGGCAGCCGCCAGTTGCACCGGCAGTTCGGCCTCCAACCGCGCAGGGCGCTCGGGCGTCGTGGGCGTCGCCTCGGATGGCGGCGGGCTCCAGGTAACCGCGCCGATGTGCTGGCCCGCCGAGGAGACCTTATCGGCTTCCCTGGCGAGGGCGCGGGAATCCGTGATCAACGTGCCAGCCAGGGCGAGGCGTACCGGGTTAGGTAGCTGACGGAGGAACAGCTCCCGGAACAGGAATGCCGGAGAGTGCTCGCCGAGCAACGAGAGCATATAGTCCATGCGCTCGGACGGGCGCGTGTCGCCGAGCTCGGGCAGGTCAAGCAGGCGCCGTGCACGTGCTGCCGGTGAGAGGGCGAAGGCGCCGAGGAGGAGCGTCTTCAGCGCGTCGTATTTGTCAGCAGCCGGCGGGTGCTGGAGGAGGCTCAAGGCGCGGGCTGCGGTGGCGGAACCGAGCGCCGCCACAACATGGTGGAAGCGGGTGTCGTCCGCGGTGATGCCTCGCAGAGCGAACTGGGAGTCCGCCTGGGCGAACCAAACAGCCACGTGAGCCTCCCAGAAGGTAGGCAGTTTAAGCGTCACTGCCGTATCCATGTCGGTAGGTCACCAATGAAGGAACTGCGCTCCAACGCGAGTCGAAAGAATTGACGCGACCAAAGACGGAATTCGTCCGAGTTGCTTTATTGAAACAAAACAGCTCAGGTATTCTAACAAGCCCGTTTTTCGGGCAACAATATATATACACATTTATGTCGGGAAGTTTGCCCGGCAAAAGCTATACCGGGCATGCCCGGGTATCAAGGGCGAGCCTTGGAAAGGCGAGTCTGGACCTGCCCGGGCGTGTTTGGCTGCGGCCTGGCAAGTCGAGGCTGGGCGTGCCCGGGCGCTCTGGGCGAGCACTGGAAAGGTGATAGCGGGCATGCCCGGACGCTCTGGGCGAGCCCTGGGAAGGCGATAGCGGGCATGCCCGGACGCTCTGGGCGAGCCCTGGAAAGGCGATAGCGGGCATGCCCAGATGCTCTGGGCGAGCCCTGGAAAGGCGAGAGCGGGCATGCCCGGGAAAGACGAGACCGGGCGTGCCCGGGAGGTTCGGGCGTGCCCGGGAACAGTGAGTCCGGGCATGCCCGGGAGAGGCGCGTCTGGCCGTGTTCTGGCCGGTGCAAGGCGATTATGTACATCCAGCGGTAACCGCTACATACTGTTCTTTATAAAAACTATTTTAAGTTGAGTGTGAATTGGATGTTTTTATTTTCAGATTTTATTGTGAAAGTGGAGTCCAAATTCATCGATGATTACACCTCACTTGTCAAAGATCCGAAGAATAACAATAGTTATAAAAATAATAATGATCGTTTTAATAACACAAATGCCTCTGATTAAGAAACAAATTGTCGAATGCTTTCCAGGTGAAGCTCATCCCAGGACGATGGAAACATTCCAAAGTTATTTTCAGATGTCCCGTGATACTTTCAGCAATGAGCAGGTAAAGCAGGAACCACGTGGTTTTCCTCCCATGGAGTCCAGCAAAGCTGCTTACCTGCTCCACGGTAAGCAGCCTTTATTCTGGCCTTTATTCCGGATTGATCAGACACATAAAGACAGCGTTTCAAAAGTCTTTGTTTCACTAAAATCCACATTGGAAATAGCATTGGAAATATCAAATCAAGTGAAATTACTGGGACTTGACAGGTTTGAAAGAAAAGTTTGTGACGATCTAAACATGTGAAACGAGAACGGCACTATGTGGAGCACATACCTCTGCCAGGCTAACATTTGACCTTTTGTCAAATCTTATGTGCCAGATCTGGATTTGGACCTGAACCAAAATGTAATCGGCCTGTTCTTGTTGTCCAATCAACTCATCCACCTGGTTTTGTCATAAGTCATCCACAACTTTTTGAAATATCAGGCTACATATCATTTTGGTCCTTTCACTCAATGATGAAGATTCACTAAAAATTCCCTGATCCGTATTCAAGTATTCAGCAAAATGTAATCACTTCTTCCTTGTCACACAACCAACCTGCCCACCAAATTTTGTCCGAATCCGTCCACAACATTAAGATATCCTGTTCTCAGACCGACAAACAAATAACTGAAAAATCACTCATAGAACGACACTTGGCAAAAGAGAATAAAGTCGAATGACACTCAGTAGAGCATCATTTTCACCTCACAAATAGTTGGTGGTTGGTTTCAGTAAGCTGATATGAAAATCCTATTCAAATTTCAAGTCAATCGGATGAAAATTGAGGATTTTAGAAATTCTAAAAAAGTGGTTGACCTTTTGGTCTATGTTGACCTTTTGACCTAAAAAATAAATGTGATTTTGTCGGACCACCAGCTCTAGCATTTGGTGAAATTTCGTGAAGATCGGTTTAAAATTGTGACATGTCGGCAAGTATAAGTGAGCGAACAAACACACACAAACAAACACATACAAACACACACACAAAAACACACAAAAACAAACACACACAAACACACAGGCAAACACACGCACAAACAGACACAGACACACAAACACCCACACAAAAACAAACACACACAAAACAAACACACAAAAACAAACACACACACAAAAACAAACACACACACAAAAACAAACACACACACAAAAACAAACACACACACAAAAACAAACACACACACAAAAACAAACACACACAAAAACAAACACACACACAAAAACAAACACGCACACAAAAACAAACACACCCACAAAAACAAACACACACAAAAACAAACACACAAAAACAAACACACACACAAAAACAAACACACACAAAAAACAAACACACACAAAAACAAACACCCACAAAAACAAACACACACAAAAACAAACACACACAAAAACAAACACAAACAAACACACACAAAAACAAACACACACAAAAACAAACAAACACAAACACAAACAAACACAAACAAACACACAAAAACAAACACACAAAAACAAACACACAAAAACAAACACACGCAAACACAAACACACGCAAACACAAACACATGCAGACACACACACGAACAGACACACACACAAACAGACACACACACAAACAGACACACACACAAACAGACACACACACAAACAGACACACACACAAACAGACACACACACAAACAGACACACACACAAACAGACACACACACAAACAGACACACACACACACACACAAACAGACACACACACACACACACACACAAACAGACACACACACTAACAGACACACACACACAAAGAGACACACACACAAACAGACACACACACAAACAGACACACACACACACACAAACAGACACACACACAAACAGACACACACACAAACAGACACACACACAAACAGACACACACACAAACAGACAAACACACACAAACAGACACACACACACACACACACACAAACAGACACACACACACAAACAGACACACACACACAAACAGACAGACACACATAAACAGACACACACACAAACAGACACACGCACACAAACATACACACACACACACACACACAAACAGACACACACACACAAACAGACACACACACAAACAGACACACACACAAACACAGACACACACACACAAAAACAGACACACACACAAACAGACACACACACACACACACACACAAACAGACACACACAAACAGACACACACACACACACACACACACAAACAGACACACACACACAAACAGACACACACACACAAACAGACACACACACACAAACACACACACACACACACACACACACACACACACACACAAACAGACACACACACAAACACACACACATAAACACACACACACACAAACAGACACACACAAACAGACACACAAACACACACGCACAAACCGGAGTGATCAACATACTTGTCAAAAAATTATTTTATTTTGCCAAGTAAAAAGATATTTTCCAGAGCACAATACTTGCAAAATCCAAATAAGCATTAGTTGCCATGGAAACAACAATTTGGTAATTTGGGAAATTTGGCATGTTACATGCTAGAATGTTACATGTGAGTTAGTATTTACATGTTAGAATGTCATCACAAATTTGGTTGTTAAATTTTCAAATTGATGCCGAATAGCTGTTTTACATGTTTTGAATGGCAATTACCCTGACCTTTGACTAATTTTGACAAGATCTCATCCATAAATACTACACATGTGTACAAATATGATGTGCAAGTTTCAATCTGATATCTTGAAAAATTCCTGAGGTTTGGAAAAAATAAAATCAGAAAAATATCCCATTTCATTTCATGGATGTGAGGTTTTTTTTTTTTGTTTGTTTGTTTTTTTGTATACTGAATCGAGGCTCGTGAAAGAGCTAACATTTACTTCACAAACAAATCAACGAGACAAACAAAATATACAAAAAGAGGGAGCGGAAGACAAGATGGTGAGAGAAGGGGAAGCACACAACCACAACATTTGAGAGCAGGGAGAAGTGTGAGAGGGAGAGGGCTTGGGGGCAGGAGGCGTGGGAAGGGGGGAGGGGGGGGGTGGGAGAAGTATAAAACACAAGGGGACCGAAATTAGCGGGGGTAGAAAAGATCAAGGTTTTGGATGGGGGAGGATAAGAGATGGTGGTGAACAGCTGTTTTAAAGACCTGGAGGGTGGAGTGGGATTGAAGAGAGTGAGGGAGTTTGTTCCGGAGGTGGGAGAAAAGAGGAATGAAGGAGTGAAGGTGAGCAGAAAGTCTTGATTTTGGCAGTTTAACCATAAGAGGGTTGCAGGCAGATCTTGTGTGACCTGTAGGAATATTTGGGGGACAGAGCCCAGAGAGGGCTGGGGGGGGCAAGGCCAGAGAGGAGTCAGTAGAAGACGGAAAGACCACCAACCTGCCTGCGGTGAGTGAGTGAAAGGCCCTTGGAGTTAGCTTCATCGCGGGAGATTCCAATGATTCTGAACGCTTTGGTTTCAACAGCGTGAAGACGGGCTAGGTGTGAGGCAGGAACACCAGACCAGAGGGGAGAGCAGTATTCCATAGAGCTGCGGATGAAAGCCTTGTATGTGGTGAGGAGCTCAGGTGTGCCAAGGAAGGACTTCGCACGAAAGAGGATGCCCAGTCGGCGACTGGCTTTGGAGGCCAGATTTGAAATGTAGTTTTCCCAGGAAAGATCATGGCAAATAGTGAGACCCAAAAGCTTGAGTGACAGAACTTCTTGGAGAGGATTATTCAGAAAGTGGATGGGAGGGTTTTCCAGTCGGTCTTTTCGGAGAGACATCGTAAGAGTGTGAGATTTATCAGGATTGAAAGACATGTTCCATTTGTTTCCCCAGTCTGTGATTTTGTCCAGGTCTGCAGAGAGTGAGGAGGCTGCAGACTGCCGATCTGAGGGATGAGGAATGGAGCGACAGAGAGTAGAGTCGTCAGCAAAGAGATAGAGAGGATTTTCAAGAGAGTCAGAGAGATCATTGATGAAGACCAGAAAAAGCACAGGGCCCAGAACACTACCTTGGGGAACTCCAGCCTGAACAGGTAGAGGAGATGAGAGAAACCCATTCAGGGCCACACGTTGACTACGACCAGAGAGGAAGTCCGCCAGCCATGCGTGGAGATTTCCATGGATACGAAAGGAGGAGAGTTTGGTGAGCAGGGCAGGGTGCCAGACCGTATCGGAGGCACGTGAAATGTCAAGGGAGACGGCTCTAATTTCCTGTTTGGCATTGAGGACCTCCACCCATTGTTGAGAAAGCAGAAGCAGCATGTCCAGAGTAGAGTGACCAGGTCTGAAACCAAATTGATGATCAGAGATCAAGCCATTGGAGAAGAGGAAAGATTTCATATCTGAAGCAATGATGGATTCCATGACTTTGCTGATAATTGGGAGAAGGCTGATTGGTCTGTAGTTGCTGGGATCTGTTTTTGCACCTTTTTTGTGCAAAGCGGTGATGTTGGCTGATTTCCAAGCAGATGGCAGATGACCTTGAGCAAAAGAGAGGGTGAAGAGAACAAAAAGAGGGAGTGAAAGAGCGGAAGCACATGATTTTAGGACCCGTGGGCTGATGCCGTCAGGACCAGTTGCAGAATCAGAGTCGAGGGTTGACAGAAACTTTTCCACCTTGTCAGGAGGAAAGGACACAGAGTCCAGGAGCAGCTGGGTACGACTGGGTACGGTGGGTACAGGGAGGGATGGGTTTGGGACACAAGATTTAGAGGCAAACACAGAGTTGAGGCATTCAGCTTTTTCACGTGCGGAGTCAGCCGTTAAGCCGTTTGAGGTGAGGGAGGGAATGGAGGGGGAACAAACACCAGAAACAGATTTTACCAGATGCCACCAGGATTTGGAAGAGGGAGACAGATAAGAGAGTTCGGTCTTGAGAACGGTGAGATATTGTTTCCTGGCTCTCCTGAGGGTGGACACACACTTGTTTCGGGCTTTGTGAAAGGAAATGAGATTTCCTTCCGTTGGATTTGCTTTCCAGGAGACGAAAGCAAGTTGTTTCAGGGCAACAGCCTCACCACAAGATTCCTTGTACCATGGACGGGAGGAAGGGTATGACAACTGAAGACGAGATTGGATAAATCTGTGCATGAGAGAGAAAGCAATTTACTTTGAAAGAATTCCCAGGATGAGTTGATGTCAGAGGCGGTAGAGATGGGAGACCAGTCCAGATGATTGATGGCTGCTTGAAGACCGTGCCAGTTGGCCTGAGTGAAATGCCAGACTCGTCGACGCTGAGGAGGCTCTCTGAGAATGGTCAGAGAGATGTCCACTTTGACAGGCACATGATCAGATGAGCCGATTGGAGCAGAAGAAGAGCAGCAGACATTTTCAGGGAAGTTTGTCATAACCAAATCCAGAAGAGAAGATGCTCCGTTGACTGAGATCCGGGTCGGGAAATTGACAGATTGTGTCAGTCCCAGTGAGTTGCAGAAGTCCTTTGCTGAAGAGCCATGGCTGGTGAGAGAGGTACCCACACCCAGCCAACTGGCATGGTGACAATTGAAATCACCACATATGAGGAAGAGAGAGTTGGGATGGGTAGATAGAAGTTGGTCCATATTATCAGACAGCGAGATGTAGATGGAGTCATCGCTGTTTGGTGGACGGTACAACACACATATGAACAAAAGGTGGGAGCGAAGGGGAAGCCGTAGCCAAAGGTATTCCTGGGGGTGAGGTGGAGAGAGGGCAGTGGAGGGCGAGTGAGGAAGAGAGTTTTTTATAAAGATAGCAACCCCACCTCCAGGACGAGGCTCAGGTCTATCATACCGGAGGAGGGAGTAACCTGGGAGAGATACCAAGGCATCAGAGACATCATGAAGGAGGAAAGTTTCTGTTAAGCAGATCACATCTGGTTTGTCAGAAGCAACCTGTATGGAGAGATCAGTCAAGTTTGAGCGAAGGCCCCGGATGTTTGAGGTCCATACCGTTAATGAAGAGGAAGGGGGAGCATCGGGTCCAGAACAGGGTGGGGGAGGGGTAGGGTAAGATGTGGAAGAGGAGGAAGAGGAAGGGAGAGCTGTTGAAGGTGTGTCAGAGATTTCAGAGATTTCAGAATAGCTTGGAGAAAGGAAAGAATGGGGTGGACAAAAGGTTTGATGGAGATTGGGTGAGGCACAGTGAGGTGTTATTTGAGGAGGGGGAAGAGCGAGGCAGAAGGTTGGGGGAGATGAAGGTGAAAGTTGGAAGGGGGAAGAAGCAGGGAGGATGCTTTGAGGAGGAGGGGTTAGAGGGGAGTCTAGGAGGGGAGGAGCGAGGGAGAGTCTCGGAGGGGAGGGGTGTGGGGGGAGTTTAGGAGGGAGGGCCCTGAATGGTCGTAGTCAACGTGTGGCCCTGAATGGATTTCTCTCATCTCCCCTTCCCGTTCAGGCTGGAGTTCCCCAAGGCAGTGTGCTGGGCCCTGTGCTTTTTCTGGTCTTTATCAATGATCTCTCCGACTCTCTGGAAAATCCTCTGTATCTCTTTGCTGATGACTCCACTCTCTGCCGCTCCATTCCTCTTCCCTCAGATCGGCAGTCTGCAGCCTCCTCACTCTCTGAAGACCTGGACAAAATCACAGACTGGTCAAACATGTGGAACATGTCTTTCAATCCTGACAAATCTCACACTCTTACTATGTCTCTCCGAAAAGATCGACTGGACAACCCTCCCATCTACTTTCTCAACAATCCTCTCCAAGAAGTTCTGTCGCTCAAGCTTTTGGGTCTCACCATCTGCCATGATCTTTCTTGGGAAAACCACATTTCCAAGCTGGCCTCCAAAGCCAGTCGCCGACTGGGCATCCTCCGTCGTGCGAAGTCCTTCCTCGGCACACCTGAGCTCCTCACCACATACAAGGCTTTCATCCGCAGCTCAATGGAATACTGTTCTCCCCTATGGGCTGGTGCTCCTGCCTCACACCTGGCTCGGCTTCACGCTGTTGAATCCAAAGATTTCAGAATCATTGGAATCTCCCGCGATGAAGCTATCTCTGAGGGCCTTTCACTCACTCACCGCAGGCAGGTAGGTGGTCTTTCTGTCTTCTACCGACTCCTCTCCGGCCTTGCTCCCCCAGCTCTCTCTGTGCTCTGTCCCCCAAATATTCCTACAGGTCGCACAAGATCTGCCAGCCACCCTCTGATGGTTAAACTGCCGAAATCTCGGCTCTCTGCTCACCTTCACTCTTTCATTCCTCTTTTCTCCCGCCTCTGGAACAAACTCCCACACTCACTTCAATCACACTCCTCCCTCCAGGTCTTCAAAACAGCTGTTCACCACCATCTCTTATCTTCCCCCATCCAAAACCTTGATCTTTTCTACCCCCACTAATTCACCCCAGATCCACCTTGTTTGAAATTCCAACTTCTTTCCTGGAAGTCTTGGCAGTGTCCATGTGTTTTATACCTCTCCCACCCCCCCCCCCCCTTCCCATGCCCTCCCCCCAAAGCCCTCTCCCTCCCACAGTTCTCTCGATGTCTCCATGTCTCTCGGTCCCTGCTCTCAAATGTTGTGTTTGTGTCCTTCCCCCTCTCTCCCCATCTTGTCTACCGCTCCCGATGTTATTTGTTTTGTGTGTCTGTTTGTCTTTCTGTGTGATTAATGTTCGCTCTTTCACGAGCCTCGATCTTGTATACAAAAAAAAGGGGGAGGGAAGGGGCAAGGGGGGAGATTTGAAAGGGATGGGTGATGGGGAGGATTTGGAGGGGAGGGGTGAGATTGGATTTTGAAAAGTGTACGATTCATGGGAAACGAACATTTTTTGCAAAATGAGTTTGAGACCTTCGAGTCAAAAATACGTTTGAGGACACTGAAGGAGGGGTGGAGTTCTGGATAGTTTAGGGAATGTAGAAAGGAGGAACTGTCAGAGATGGTATTATATATATTTTTTGGAATGAATAGATTTGGTGAGCAAGACGAAAGCATCCTTTTGTAGGAAAAGAAGAAAAGGGTGTTATAATATATGAGAGAAAATAGTTGTTCAGGGGAGAGATTATACATTTCTAACCACGTGATCGCAAACGAAGAACGAATGAACAAAAAAGAACAACAAATAAACGAATAAGACCTGGGAAGGAAATATCTTTTTGGGGTTGTTTTTTTTTTGAGTAGAGATATTAAACAAGGAGGTATGGGGTGAACGACTGGGACGAAACAGAGAACGAAAATAAATGCAGCGCATTCGACGAATCGCTGAGAGAAAAACAAAACCACAAGGTCGGAGACGGTACGGTAGCCAAGCCTACGAGTACTAGGCCTCAGAATACTCGATACGCATTAACCGACGATTGTGTATACATGTACGAAAAATTAGCACCGAAAATTTTCCAAAAGATACGCTATAGGTACATACACCGAAAGATAGATACAGTCTCGACAAAAACACAATTGAGAAGGATAACTCAGCTTCGAAAGCATGAGCGCATGGAACAGCTTCGAAAAGACGTGACCTCGCCGAGATCTTCCAATCTTGCCTTTTTGCCGCATGGGACTTGTCTCTTTGCCACGTGGGATTCTTTCTATTCCACATGGGACTTTTTCTATTTGATATGGTGTTTACATGGTTCTTGTCATGGACACCGTTTTCTCTTTGCCACGTGGGAATTGTTTATTTGCCATGTAAAAATTGTCCCTTTGCCACGTGGGACTTGCCTCTTTGCCACGTAAGAATTGTCCCTTTGCCACGTAAGAATTGTACCTTTGCCACGTAAGAATTGTCTCTTTGCCACGTGGGACTTTTCTGTTTGCCACTTGGGACTTGTATCTTTTCCACGTGGGACATTTCTCTTTGCCATGTGGGACTTGCCTCTTTGCCATGTGGGACTTGTCTCTTTGCCACGTGGGACTTTTCTCTTTGCAACGTGGGACTTTTCTCTTTGCGACGTGGGACTTTTCTCTTTGCCACGTGGGACTTGTCTCTTTGCCACGTGGGACTTTTCTGTTTGCCACTTGGGACTTGTATCTTTTCCACGTGGGACATTTATCTTTGCCACGTGGGACTTGCCTCTTTGCCACGTGGGACTTGCCTCTTTGCCATGTGGGACTTGCCTCTTTGCCACGTGGGACTTGTCTCTTTGCCACGTGGGACTTTTCTCTTTGCGACGTGGGACTTTTCTCTTTGCGACGTGGGACTTTTCTCTTTGCCACGTGGGACTTGCCTTTTTGCCGCATGGGACTTGTCTCTTTGCCACGTGGGATTCTTTCTATTCCACGAGGGACTTTTTCTATTTGATATGGTGTTTACAATCAATAAATCAGACAATTTAGTGCATACTTTCTTTTTTCCTTTTTTCTGCGAGTTGCCTCGTTCTGATTTTTATTTCTGTGCCAGATTTCCTTTTTCGTTTCCAGTCACCGATTTCCTGAATTCTGTCCATTTCCTCAAAAACTAAACACTTGCTGTCTAGAACTGCATTGGGAATTTTCGCCATGTGGGACTTGCCTTTTTGCCGCATGGGACTTGTCTCTTTGCCACGTGGGATTCTTTCTATTCCACGTGGGACTTTTTCTATTTGATATGGTGTTTACAATCAATAAATCAGACAATTTAGGGCATACTTTCTTTTTTCCTTTTTTCTGTGAGTTGCCTCGTTCTGATTTTTATTTCTGTGCCAGATTTCCTTTTTCGTTTCCAGTCACCGATTTCCTGAATTCTGTCCATTTCCTCAAAAACTAAACACTTGCTGTCCAGAACTGCATTGGGAATTTTCGTGAATGTGGAAGTACTGTTTAAAGTCGAGTTTGAATGGGGTGTTTTTATTTTCAGATTTTATTGTGGAAGTAAAGGTGGAGTCCGAGTTCATTGACGATTACCCCTCGCTTGTCAAAGGTGTGGAGAACAACAATAATAACAAAAATTAATTTTCTTCAGTGATGGTTCTAATACATGCCTTCCTCGGAAAGCAATAAATTGTCAAATGTTTTGCAGATAAAGCGCTTTTGGGGGAGATGGAAACTTTCCAAAGTTATTTTGAGACTTCCCAAGATGCTTTGAGCAACGAACATGTGAAGGAGGAACCACGTGAATCTCTTCCCATGGAGTCCAGCAAAGCTGTTCAGCTGCTTGAGGGTAAGCCAAACTTCATGATGAACACATCACATGGTTTTTACTTGTTGTTTGTTCTTTTTCAATGATTAAACCATTTTGTTCCAAACTCTAGAATAACAGATCCATTAAATTGTGGTCAACCAAGTGAGCTTGTTTATATTCACTGGAAATGGATATCAGTTGCTTATAAAATACCCAGATTTAGACAGGAATATTAGTTGTGTTAAATACAGAGGAATTTTAATGCAATTTGTATTTCTGGCCTTTGCTCAGGATTGATCGGACAAATTACGCCAAGTTTGAAGAGTCTCTGCTTTATTAATGTACATCTTTGAAATAGCATTGGAAATAACAAATTGAGTGACATGACTTGGACTTTCAAGGTTTGAACGACAAGTTTGTGACTATCTAAACATGTGAAACGACAGGTGTCTTGCCACTTGGGACTTGTAGCATCACTCCGTATCAATTGCTCAAAAATAATTCAAAATCCTCTGATCGAGGTCCACAATGTTGCACTCACTTGCACCGTGTTTGGATAACTTGCTGTGGAAGTACGTTCTCCAAATCGGTTCCATAACAATCTTAAAACATCTACTACCTGGTGTTTCCTTCACCACAATGTGATAAACCTGGAACATTTCCCAGAACAATAAACCTGGAACATATTTTGAATCATTGGTAGCCTCTCCCAGCTAAGCTTGAGTTGGACATCACACCATTCATGTTCAATCTCATCTCACCATTTCTGTCTCTCCTATTGGACACTGGTTTGCGCTATGACCACATTCTAGATTCCATTCCTGATTGCTGTTTTGATTTTCTCTGGAAACCTTTCTTAGCATTTCACGTACCTCAGCCTCAGCCCAAAAATTTCAGGTACCTCAGAAAACACTTCAGCTCATTGCATGAAAAACGGTGATTACATCTCGAAAAGTTAACCTACTTAAGATCAAAAAATGCTCCCACACCTGAAGCTTGAGTTTTACCCCAGGTAGTCCAAAACACTTACAGTACTTCTCTGAAAGGATAAACCAACCAACTCTCATATGTACTTCTTGGATTAAGCTTGTGGTATTTTGAAAGAAGTTTATTTTTGACAACTTTGTAGGTATCACCATTCCCGATGGTGTCTCCATGAAAGGGTTAATTTTCCATGTTAGCTTCCAAAGGTAAGTGCAACGATACAATAAATTCTACATCAGGCTTGTCTTCCCTTACTTCTTCTCGCTGTTAAAAAAACCTTTTCCAGAGCACTGTGAATTCTTATTCTCCCTCGAGAGTTGGTTGTTTAAGTTGTTTCATCCCTCTTCTCTGGAAATTGGAGAAGCTGGAGCTCTACTGAGAGAGACAATCAATCCTTGTCCGCAGACGGGTAGAACGAAGCATTCTGAATTCAACAGAATGTTCATTGAAGTTTGGTAACTGCCGTGAAAAGCAAGGAGCTGACGTTTCGAGTGTTAACCCTTTGTTGGATGGAGCCACACTTTTGATTGAATAAATTTTCCAGAATAATGTTTGATAATGTAGTTTGTGTTTCCTCAAGTGTAATTTGCATGAAATATTTGTCAATTATCCCATAATTTTCAAAGATGATTTGAATTTTTATGCTTTTTGTGATTTGTGTTTACAGAGAAACAAATGAAACTGGTTTCTTGTTCCAACTGTTCCAAGTTGTTTCACCCAGAAGTTTTCAATCCACACATGACTCGGACCATTTGTGATGAAACTGACAAAGTTGGCATCGTGTCTTACAACCGCAGTTGCAAAAGTTGTGCAGAGACATTCAACAATATCAAAGGAAGTGGGACATCATACAAGTGTTTTGTGTGCGACGAATCATTTACTCTTTCGTCATCTTTAAATCTTCATCAAAGAATTCACACAGGTGAAAATCCCCTGAATAATGATGTTGCACCGAAAAAGGAGGTGGAGATTTTGAGTTCTGGGAGAACTTCCTCCCTTATCCTGAAACCAGAAAGTGGAGAAAATGACAAACGTGTTAAATTCCACGAGTGCTTTGTTTGCAGTCAGGATTTTCCAACATCTTCATCATTGAATATACATGAAAGAATTCACAGAGGTGAGAAGCCGTACAAGTGTTCTGGATGCAGCAAGGTTTTTCAAGTTTACTCGTCAATGAAAGTACATGAAAGAATTCACACAGGTGAGAAGCCGTACAAGTGTTTTATTTGTGGCAAGGTTTTTGGTCAATCCGCACATTTATATGAACATAAAAAAATACACAGTGGAAGAAGACCGCATAGGTGCTCTGTTTGCAACAAGGATTTTATAACTTCCTCATCAATGAAAAGACATGAAGGAATTCACAAAGGTAAGAAGCCTTACAAGTGTTCTGTGTGTTGCAAGGATTTTCGAATGTACTCATCAATGAAAAGACATGAAAGTATTCACACGGACGAGAAGCCATACAAGTGTCCTGTGTGTGATAAAGCGTTTACTTGTGCATCATATTTACGTAAACATAAAAAAATACACACGGGACAGAGACCTCACAAGTGTTCTGTGTGCAATAAGGATTTTATAACTTCCTCATCATTGAAATTGCATGAAAGAATTCATACAGGTGAGAAACCGTACAAGTGTTCTGTTTGTGGCCATGCGTATGCTTGCTCATCAAATTTATATAAACATGAAAAAGTACACGCTGGAGAGGTGAGAGGGGCCTCAAAAGTAAATGTTCTGCAAGTTATGCACAACACATTCAGCAAATTCCTCATCAATGAAAAGAGGTGGAGAAATTCACACAGCTGAGAAGGAAAGGCCATAAAGTTACAGGAAAGGGCATAAAATTGCAAATGCAAACACTTGGGAGTGGCCATTCCAAAAACATTGCCATTAACTCTGCACCAAAGCGAGAAGCTAAAAAGGTGTCATCAGTTCCACAACCAACAACTATTAGGTTCCAGACAAATTGAAGAAGATTAAATGAACAGAGCTGGAGCTCAGAGGAGAAGGGAGTCGCCCTCCAGGGTGACTTTCATGAAACATGGGGTAATAACGCTGAAGGAGAAGGATTCCTGAACCAGTTGAAACAAACAAAGCTGGAAGCCAAGGTGGAAAGATTCTAATCGTGAAATTCAATGCAGTAGCACAAATTAAGAAAAAATATTTCACTCAGGAAAGAATAAAGGAAATAACAAACAAAGCAAGACTGCAAGCATTTGAAGACATCAATCGGATGACCGAAGAAGAGAGAATTTAAATGTAGATGAAAAACTGGACAAAAGAAGAAAATAGATCTTAAAATAGATCTGTGCTCTGTCCCCCAAATATTCCTACAGGTCGCACAAGATCTGCCAGCAACCCTCTTATGGTTAAACTGCCAATATCTAGGCTCTCTGCTCACTTTCAATCTTTCATTCCCCTTTTCTCCCACCTCTGGAACAAACTCCCCCACTCCCTTCAATCGCACTCCTCCCTCCAGGTCTTTAAATCAGCTGTTCACCACCATCTCTTATCTTCCCCCATCCAAAACCTTGATCTTTTCTACCCCCGCTAATTCACCCCAGATACACTTTTTCGAAATTCCAACTTCTTTCCTGGAAGTCCTTCAGTGTCCATATGTTTTATACCTCTCCCACCTCCCCCTAAGCCCTCTCCCTCCCACAGTTCTCTCGATGTCCCTGCTCTCAAATGTTGTGTTTGTGTCCTTCCCCCTCTCTCTCCCCAACTTGTCTACCGCTCCCCTTATTTTGTGTTTGATGTGTCGGTTTGACTTTTTGTGTGATTAATGTTCGCTCTTTCACGAGCCTCGATCTTGTATACAAAAAAAATAAAAATTTTGGCCAATTTTTTTTTTAATGTTGTAGGTTCCATGTATGGACTAGATAGCCCTCATCAAGGCCAGGCATTAAATAAAAGAGAAAAAAAAGTGTGTGATGTTTGTTTGTGAGAAAGAGAGATTGAAGCTAGGCCGGTTGCTATAGTTTGAGTGAGACAGAAAGT
The DNA here is from genome assembly GCF_964187855.1 of Myxine glutinosa. Classification (NCBI taxonomy): domain Eukaryota; kingdom Metazoa; phylum Chordata; class Myxini; order Myxiniformes; family Myxinidae; genus Myxine; species Myxine glutinosa. The sequence goes on along the minus strand of NC_136265.1, from coordinate 82,061,377 downwards.
AAGACCAGCAACCTGACACGGAGAGTGTAAGATGGTTCCGGGCACCATTTTAACGCTCCTAAGTCAGGACGGTAGTACTACCCTGGGCGGTTGCTGCCTACAACCTACTACCTAAGGTCGTGAGAACGAAAAGTAGTGAGAAAGGAATGTGTGAACACCCAGGAACAGCTATTTCGAAGAATGTACCCTGATAAAGTTAATTATAATCGGGCAACACTAAATTCAAGATAAACAATTTCATTCATCAGAAAATATTGACAGAGGAGGAACTCAAGATAAGAGATGAACAAACTGACAAGGCAATAAGAAATAAATGGTCACCTATATATGGCAAACTACCACCAACACCAAAATGGAATGAGGGGACATACATATGGGATGAGATTTCCAGAGTGCGAACTCCAAAAGAAAGGGAGCAACCGTCAGAACTTTAAAAATAAAAAATAAAAAATACTGGTGTTGAGCAGGAAATAGAACAGAGAGAGAGGAGAGCTGAAGCAGATGGAATTTCAAATTTGGTTATAATAACAGAGACAGTGATTGGGCAACAGATTGGCGAATTGAATCAGGAAACAAAATTGGAATCTCCACAATAGGATCAAAGATTGACAATAGCAAATGTTGCAGCAACACCTAGAGGAAGAATAACTCTAGGTTACTTCCTCAGCTCAAATAGCACCTTTGCAAACAAAACAAGAAAGAGCAATCAGAGATTGCAGACCCTTGCCAGGACGTGTTTTTAGTGGTTTTTAAGGCTCTTGTGTTGAAACAAATACAGCGGCCAAACCACATGACCAAGTAGAACGGCACTCAGTGGAGACCATACCTTCACCTGGTTGACCATATCACTCAATGGTGAAGAATCACTTCAAACATTCTACTAGCTGGATCTGGATCTTCACCAAAATTGAATCGATTCTTCCTTGTCACACACACAACCTGTCCACCAAGTTTCGTCAAAATCCATCCATAACTTTTTGAGATATACCGCGATGGATCGTTTTTGGCCCTATCTCCCAATGGTGAAGAATCACTTCAAATATTCTAGTAGCCGGATCCGAATCCAGATCTTACGCAAAATCTAATCATTTCGTCGGTGTCACATACGCTACATCTCTGCCAAATTTTGTCCAAATCTGTCCACAACTTTTTGAGATATACCGCGATGGATCGTTTTTGGCCCTATCTCCCAATGGTGAAGAATCACTTCAAATATTCTAGTAGCCGGATCCGAATCCGGATCTTCACCAAAATCTAATCATTTCGTCGGTATCACATATGCTACGTCTCTGCCAAATTTTGTCCAAATCTGTCCACCACTTTTTGAGATATTTTGTTCACAAACGGAGAGACAATCAGACAGACAGGGGTGAAAACATAACCTCCATCCATCTTTGGTGGTGGAGGTTATGACGATGTCATTATTTTTTTTCTCCACAAATTTATTCCTTGATGACACTCAAGAAATTTAATCTTGATCGGATGAAGTTTTGTACTTGTTGAATTATGACATCATAATGGAGGAAACTATGACATCATCATTAACATGTTATTTCCCACGGAGAGCTCCTTACAATGAGCCATGTATCAATAATGCAGCACTTTCAAAGATATCGAGGTGCAAAGTTTTTCGTTTTTTTCCAAGATGGCGCCCGCACCACGTGACTTATGACGTCATAATTAACATTTTGAAAGTTCTACAGGAGGAGGTGCACCTATCGTGAAAATTTTCTGTCAATCGGACCAGCGGTTGCAGAGGAAATAATATTTATTCTGTGCGGACAAACAAACAAATAGACAAACCGACTCGAATGCAAAACCCTCTCCTCTGGCGAGGGGAACAAATAAGAGCAACAAGGATAGGTCACAATGAGGAGGACAATAATGGACAACATCAGAGTGAAGAAGAGGAAAAGGAGGTTGACAACAAACAGCACAGGCTTGAAGAGGAGTTGGTAATAAAATAGAGGAAATCAGACTAATATCACCCAGGCAAACACGGCAACTCCACCGAATAAAAAACAACAAGCAATTGAAGATACAAGTGAGGAGAATACACAAAGTAGTCACGTAATCTCCCCAAATCAGCCAATTCAGCAGCACTGTTTGTGCAAGAGAAAATAACTGGCAAACAACGCAAAAAGGATAGATCTGATAATCTGAACAGAAACAAAACACCACGATGGAAACAAAAACTGGAGAAGCAGAGAGACCGACTGAGGAATGAAACGGGACAAATAGAACAATTCAAGAAGGGAAACAGAAGTCCAAAGCTCAATAAACGAATCAGACAAATAAAAAATAAATACAACATCAAAAACAATGTGTCAGAACCATTAGCTGCCCATAATAAGCTCCAAATACAACAGATAGCAGGGGGGGGGGGGTGGGGGGGGGGGGAAACTATGATGAGGCCAACAACAGACGAAAGCAAAATGAACAGTTTGAAAACAACCGGAAAAAGTTCTACAGAGAACTAGGGAAACAGAAACAAAACGTAGCAAGTCCCCTAAAAAAGAGGATCTTGAAAACTTCTGGAATGGGATATATGAAGACGAGAGAGAACACTGCAAGGAAGCACGATGGATCCGAAACCTGGAAGAGAAGAAACAACATCTCGAGGAAATGCCCCAACTAATAATTAATGCAGAAATGTTTGACAACAATTTGCAAAGATGGCAAACTTCAAAATCCCTGGGCCACATGGGATAACAAACTTTTGGTTAAAACAACTGTAGGCTCTCCACCCTCGCTACACTCAAGTATTTAACAAACTCATCAAAGGGGAACAGCTAACGGATCAATGGTTCACAGAAGGCAACAGTGTTCTCATCCCAAAATGTAATGAAGCCCATCTACCCCACAAGTATAGACCAATAACATGCTTAACAACAGCAGACAAACTTTTAACGGGATTAATTACCGATGAAATTTATGAACACCTCACTCAGCAAGGTACGAACACCTCACTCAGCAAGGATCTTTAGAGCCAGAACAGAAAGGATGTAAGAGAGAATGCTATGGAACGGCAGACCATTTGTGGAACGACAGATAGATTATTTAACAAGACCAGACTCGAAAACTGCAAGCTTCGACAAACCAACTTATCCACAACCTGGATAGATTACAAAAAACGTTTGATAGTCTCCCACATTCATGGATTAAAAAATACATGCAAGTATACAAAGTTAACCCCCAAATAGTCACCCTGATAGAGAAAGCAATGACGCCATGGAATAAAACACTGATAATACCTCACTTGGAAGGAAAAATTGGGATCCCAGGGGTGAAGATACGACGTGATATCTTACAAGGTGACAGACAGCCTTTCCCCCCTCCTGTTTTGTCTGGCTCTGGACCCACTGAGTAAACTTATCAATGAACAAGGACACGGATACAATCTAACGTCCAAAATAAAAATGACCAAAGAACTTACAAAGGTGAAGCATCTACTGTGCATGGATGACCTAAACTGTTTACACCGAATGATAACAAATCAGCAGAACAACTCACACTAGTTAAGTTGTACTTGTAGGACATTCCAATGGAATTTGGTCTTGACAAAGGCACCAAATGCTCATTTCTATCTGGTAAAACAAAGAGAACACATAATATCTCCATCAATGATATTACAACAATACAGGAACTAGAAAAGGAAGCATCCTACAAATACCTCAGAAAAGAAGACCCCCCCAGGTGAAACACAAAAAAATGCATAAACGTAATCAGCAAAGAGTGCCTACGTAGCATAAGACTAATTCTGAAATCAGACCGCTCTCCAATAAACAAAATCAAAGCTGTAAACCAACTCACAGTACCTGGTATTCCAGTACAGGTGTGCAATTATCAACTGGCCACAATTGGAAAACAACAACTTCGACACCAAAACAAGGAAACTTTGAACTATTCATCAACTATTCCTCAAAAACCAATGCATTCCGAGGTTTTACTTGCCGAGACGAGGAGGAGGCGGTCTGATGGAACTGAATCAAGTGCACAGAACATTGTGTGTTGGACTAGCGGAGTATGTGAAAAGCTCTGAAAAGACTATCGAATGATATTTGTGCACGGGACACTATACTAATGGCTTTAAGAAAATTGCGGGGTTGAGCCAATCGGACAAATGAATGTTTTGTGGAGTACAAACACAAAATACGAGTCACCTCCTTTCGGTATGTAAAAAAACTCATGTCGGAACAGTTGTACACATAAAGACATGATGTTGTCTGCAGTCATCCACTGGGACATCTGTAAACATTTCAACATTCCGGTCCCAGAACAATCATGGAAACGAACCAAATTCCATCTTGAAAATGAACACATTGTGCTCACACATGACAAGATGATCCCATCAAGTGGAGACATTGCAGTCGGACATAGTGCGTCTGTTTAACCTCATCCGATCCATGGGCCGCTGGCTATCACCCGGATTGATCAAGCCTCCGCATTCAGGTCTCTCACTAATGACAAGCTCCTACAAGATTACCGCATCTCCCTTGAGCTTGGGCATGCCAAAAACCCCAACAAAAACCCTGTCTCTGAGAAATCCATTCAGGAATTGGAAACTGAATTACTCCATCACGACCCGTTTGGAGGTCCAGTTTCTCCTTGGCAGATTTCCATGGCTACTGCCCAATTAAACTCGCATATCATGTCTCGCGATTTGTCTGCATGGGAAATGTGGACTCAATGTGACCAGCTCACCAACCATCAGATTCTGATCTTGGATCAGAACCTTATCCGAGAGCAGCCTGCCCAACGTTCCAAGAACCATACTTATGTGGAGAAGTCTTAGTTCCCATCAGCAAACGGTTCTGCCACTCTGACAGTTCATGCTGGAGACCTGGTGTACTTGCACTCAGATGGATCCAAGTCTCGCGCATGGGATCCTTACCTCGTTGTATCTGTGGATTGGAACTAGTGTGATATCCGCAAGTTTGCTGGCTCTCGAATTCGACGCTCAATGTACCATGTACGAAAATCTGAGTGTTACAAGGTACCCACGTGGACCACACCTGCCATCACACATCCTCACAAAGGTTCCTGTGATGATTCTCTCTGTGATGAAGGCAACTCGGAGGGGCGACCTATCGCTCTCCCCGATCCAACTCATGGACCTTCCATTCTCTCAACTCCAGCTGAACGTGTTCTGCCGCCACGTCCCTCTCCAGCTGTTCTGCCCTCTATGTTTGATCACCCCTGTGATTCCCAGGTTCAACGCCATGGTGATGAAAGCACGGCAACCAGGTCACCTCCTATCAGGAGATCAGGACATCTGCGTTCACTCTCCAAACACTTGGATGACTATGTTCTTGATGGATGAGCAGTTGCACATGTGTCAACCAATGGGCCAGAATAATCCCCAAGCGTCTGAGAAGAATCTATCTAGTGATGTCGTCTTTCCGTTAAGCCTGGCATTGTCAGTTTACTCCCATCAGACACATGAACAAATACTGTTCTGGTTTACCATTTTTTTGTCATGTCCCAGCAATGCAGTGTTTCATACTTTACTTTACAAAACTCCCCCTCGCCCCTCCCCTTAAAAACTCCTCCCCCAACCTCTCCCCTTAAAATCTCCGCCCCCCCCCCCACCCGACCATCTTTCTCCAATTCTTCCCCCTTCCCCTCAAAGCTGTCTTCTCCCCACTTTGTCTCACTTCTATCTCATACCTCCACCTCCTCCATCCTTCTACTTTCCTCTGCCCCTCCTCTAACAACCCCTCACTGTGCCTCATCCCGTCACCATCAAACCTTTTGTCCTCTTCATCCTTCCCTTTCTTGTCACTCTTTTGCAATCTCTGACACACTATCAACAGCTCTCCCTACCTCCCCCTCTCATCCTTCATCTGACCCCACCCCTCCCCTCCCTTGTCCTGCATCCGATGCTCCCCCTCCATCTTCATTAATGGTATGGACCTCAAATATCTGGGGCCTTCGCTCAAACCTGATTGATCTCTCCATTCAGGTTGCTTCTGACAGTCCAGACTTGATCTGCTTAACAGAAACTTTCCTCCTTCAAGATGTCTCTGATTCCTTAATATCTCTTCCTGGTCTCCCATCTCTACTGCCTCTGACATCAACTCTTCCTGGGAATTCTTCCAAAGTAAATTGCTCTCTCTCATGCACAGATTTATCCCATCTCGTCTTCAGTTGTCATACCCTTACTCCCGTCCATTGTACACTGAATCATGTGGTGAGGCACTTGCCCTGAAACAACTTGCCTTTGCCTCTTGGAAGGCAAATCCAACTGAAGGCAATCTCAGTTCCTTCCACCAAGCTCGGAACAAGTGTGTGTGTGTCCTCAGGTGTGCCAGGAAGCACTATCTCTCCACACTCAAGAATGAACTCTCAAACCTGTCTCCTTCCTCCAAATCCTGGTGGCGTCTGGTCAAATCTGTTTCTGGTGTTTGTTCCCCCTCCATCTCCTCCCTTACCTCAAATGGCTACACAGTTGACACCACACGGGACAAAGCCGAATGCCTCAACTCTGTGTTTGCCTCAAAGTCTTGTGTCCCAAACCAATTTCTCTCTGTATACACCTTACCCAGTCATACCCAGCTGATCCTGGACTCTGGGTCCTTCTCTCCTGACAAGGTGGAGAAGTTTTTTCACACCTCAACTCTGATTCTGCAAATGGACCAGACAGCATCAGCCCACGGGTCCAAAAGTCCTGCTCTGCTGCTCTATCTCACCCTCTCTCTGTTCTCTTCACCCTCTCTTTTGCTCATGGTCACTGCCAGCATCTTGGAAATCAGCAAACATTACCGCTTTGCAGAAAAAAGGTGCAACAACAGATCCTTGCAACGACAGACCGATCAGCCTGCTCCCAATTATCAGCAAAGTCGTGGAATCCATCATTGCTTTGGATATCAAATCCTTCCTCTTCTCCAATGGCTTGATCTCTGATCATCAATTTGGATTCAGACCAGGTCATTCTACTCTGGACATGCTGCTTCTGCTGTCTCAACAATGGATGGAGGTCATCAATGCCAAACAAGAAATCAGAGCTGTCTCCCTTGACATATCACGTGCCTTCGATACGGTCTGGCACCCAGCTCTGCTCACCAAACTCTACTCCTATGGTATCCATGGAAATCTCCACGCATGGCTTGCGGACTTCCTCTCTGGTCGTAGTCAACGTGTGGCCCTGAATGGGTTTCTCTCATCTCCCTTTCCTGTTCAGGATGGAGTTCCCAAAGGCAGTGTTCTGGGCCCTGTGCTTTTTCTGGTCTTCATCAAGCTCCATATCTCAACCGTCGGATTGGCAGTCTGCAGCCTCCTCACTCTCTGCAGACCTGGACAAAATGACAGACTGGTCAAACAAGTGGAACATGTCTTTCAATCCTGACAAATCTCACACTTACTATGTCTCTCCGAAAAGACCGACTGGACAACCCTCCCATCTACTTTCTCAACAATCCTCTCCAAGAAGTTCTGTCACTCAAGCTTTTGGGTCTCACTATCTGCCATGATCTTTCCTGGGAAAACCACATTTTCAAGCTGGCCTCAAAAGGCAGTCGCCGACTGGGCAACCTCCATCGTGCGAAGTCCTTTCTTAGCACACCTGAGCTCCTCACCACATACAAGGCTTTCATCCGCAGCTCAATGGAATACTGTTCTCCCCTCTGGGCCTGTGCTCCTGCCTCACACCTAGCTCGTCTTCACACTGTTGAAACCAAAGCTTTCAGAATCATTGGAATCTTCTGCGATGAAGCTAACTCCGAGGGCCTTTCACTCACTCACTGCAGGCAGGTTGGTGGTCTTTCTGTCTTCTACCGACTGCTCTCCGGCCTTGCTCCCCCAGCTCTTTCTAGGCTCTGTCCCCCAAATATTCCTACAGGTCGCACAAGATCTGCCAGCAACCCTTTTATGGTTAAACTGCCAAAATCAGGACTCTCTGCTCACTTTCACTCTTTCATTCCTCTTTTCTCACACCTCTGGAACAAACTCCCTCACTCTCTTCAATCCCACTCATCCCTCCAGGTCTTTGAAACAGCTGTTCACCACCATCTCTTATAATCCCTCATCCAAAACATTGATCTTTTCTACCCCCGTCAATTCACTGTGGAGCCACTTTTTTGAAATACCAACTTCTCTCCTGGAAGTCCTCGCAGTCTCCACGTGTTTTATACTTCTCCCACCCCCCCCCCCCACCCTTCCCTCGCCTCCTTCCACCCTCCCCCTTCCCACACCTCCTCCCACCTCCCCTTCCCATGCCTCCTCCTCCCTGCCCACGCGTCCTCCTCCCACCTCCTCCCCCCCTTCCCATGCTTCCTCCCCCCAAGCCCCCACCCTCCCACAGATCTCCCGATGTCCCTGCGCTCAAATGTTGTGCTTGTGTGCTTCCCCCTCTCTCCCCCTTCTTGTCTATGGCTCCCCTTATTATATGTTTTCGGTGTTTGTTCGAATTTTTTTGTTTGTGATTAATATTAGCTCTTTCACGAGCCTCGAAAAAAAAATGTCGTGAACAAATGGAAGTTCCAAGATACAAAATATCAGTTTGGCCAAGTTTGATCACAATCTCGTCAGCAGTTTTGGAGAAGTTGGAAATGTCAACGGACTGACTGAGTGATTGACGCAGACGGACTGATGCGTGGTGACTGTCTGCCTGACACATACTGACTGTGACTGATTGACACGCATTGACTGATGGACGGTGGGATTGACAGGGCAACTGACTGAGTGACTGACTGATGCAGATTGATTGATGGAGTGACTCACTGACTGACGACTGACTGACGGAGTGATGAACGCGGAGTGACTGATGTACGTTATTATGGCGTAACTGACTGACTGATGCACGTTATGATGGCGTAACTGACTGACGGAAGACGCGTCATCCCAGAAGCACCCCTGCACTCCATGCCAGGTGAGATTAAAATGAATGAATCGCTGCAGAAAACATTTTGATGGAGAACAGTCGGAAATCTATTATTGTCCAATTTTAAAGTTCAAGATTCAAATACGAGCTGTTTCCTCGGTTGGGGTTCGATCAGGAATTTTTGTTAGTTTTTCAAACCAAAACCCGAATATTTGTAACGAAATCCTCCATCTGTGGTGAATCTACGGATTGGAATTAAACAACACCCGAATATTTCTGACGAATCAGCGGATTTGAATCGATGGATTAATTTATTTTCCGGTATCGGTTGAGTGAACTCACTGTCTTTACTCACATTGTTGTGTGTATTGTGAGGGATTGTACCACACTACTCTTTACTTCACTGTACTGTTCGCCATGAATGGAGATCTCTCCGGTGAGGATAACACGAACAGGTTGAACCATCCGGGATCCTCGAGTTTCTCCGATGGAAGGAACTTGGTCGGTCCTGAAGATTCTTACTCGGACTGCAGGTTCAGGATCGCTCGACCTGAGGAGTACAAGTCCGGACACGGTACGTGATGTTTACTGTTTAAATACATTCACATGGGGAATCACACCATGTACGGGGAGGGTTCACTCGTACAAGATGGTGTCGATCTCCTGAGCCGGTGATTTCGATTCCTGAGCGCAGATTCGTTAATGGATGATTTTGAGAGACGTTCGATTGTTTCCTCCTCTTCCCTCAGATTCTACAAAACGACTCCCTCCTTTATCTTTGTTATCAGCACCTCGACACCTTTTCTCAGTTTTGGTGCTGAGAGTGTATTTATTTATTTTTTGTTGCTTGTGAACGTCAGCACCACGTAATGACAGACTGATGGGGGTGGTAGAGGTTTTTCGATGCAGGTGAGGACTGTTTAAATACATTTACTGTTCTTTATAAAACTATTTAAAGTTGAGTGTGAATTGGATGTTTTTATTTTCAGATTTTATTGTGAAAGTGGAGGTGGAGGTGGAGTCCGAGTTCATTGACGATTGCACCTCACTTGTAAAAGATGCGAAGAACAACAATAGTTATAAAAATAATAATGATAGTTTTAATCACACAAATGCCTCTGATTAAGAAACAAATTGTCAAATGCTTTCCAGGTGAAGCTCATCCCAGGACGATGGAAACATTCCAAAGTTATTTTCAGATGTCCCGTGATACTTTCAGCAATGAGCAGGTAAAGCAGGAACCACGTGGTTTTCCTCCCATGGAGTCCAGCAAAGCTGCTTACCTGCTCCACGGTAAGCCAATCTTCATAGAAAACACATCACAATGTTTTTTATAACCTGTTTTTTGTTTTGTTCTTGTTGATGATTAAATAATTTCATTCCAAACTCTGTGGAATAACAGATCCATGAAATTGTGGCCAACCAAGTGGGCTTGTTTATCTTCACTCGACATGGATAGTAGTTTCTTATAATTTACCCAGATATATTTCTGGCCTTTATTCCAGATTGATCAGACACATAAAGACAGCGTTTCAAAAGTCTTTGTTTCACTAAAATCCACTTTGGAAATAGCATTGGAAATATCAAATCAAGTGAAATTACTGGGACTTGACAGGTTTGAAAGAAAAGTTTGTGACGATCTAAACATGTGAAACGAGAACGGCCCTTGGTGGAGCATATACCTCTGCCAGGCTAACGTTTTACCTTTTGTCAAATCTTATGCGCCAGATCTGGATTTGGACCTGAACCAAAATGAATCGGCCTGTTCTTGTTGTCCAATCAACTCATCCACCTGGTTTTGTCATAAGTCGTCCACAACGTTTTGAAACATCAGGCTATATATCATTTTGGCCCTATCACTCAATGATGAAGAATCACTAATAATTCCCTGATCCGGATTCAAATATTCAGCAAAATGTAATCACTTCTTCTTTGTCACACAACCAACCTGTCCACCAAATTTTGTCCGAATCCGTCCACAACATGAAGATATCCTGTTCACAGACCGACAAACAAATAACTGAAAAATCACTCAAAGAGCGACACTTGGCAAAAGAGAATAAAGTAGAATGACACTCGGGAGAGCATCATTTTCACCTCACAAATAGTTGGTGGTTGGTTTCAGTAAGCTGATATGAAAATCCTATTCAAATCTCAAGTCAAACGGATGAAAATTGAGGATTTTAGAAGTTCGAAAAAAGTGGTTGACCTTTTGGCCCATGTTGACCTTTTGACCTCAAAAATAAATATGATTTTGTCGAACCACCAGCTCTAGCATTTGGTGAAGTTTCGTGAAGATCGGTTTAAAATTGTGACATGTCGGCAAGTATCAGTGAGCGAACAAACAAACACACAAACAAACACACAAACAAACACACAAACAAACAAACACACAAATAAACAAACACACAAATAAAGAAACAAACAAACACACAAACAAACACACAAACAAACACGCACACACACACACACACACACACACACACACACAAAGCAGAGTGATCAACATACTTGTCAAAAAATTAATTTATTTTGCCAAGTAAAAAGATATTTTCCAGAGCACAATACTTGCAAAATCCAAATAAGCATGTTGCCATGGAAACGGCAATTTTTGTAATTTGGGAAATTTGGCATGTTACATGATAGAATGTTACATGTTCGTTAGTATTTACATGTCAGAATGTCATCACAAATTTGGCTGTTAAATTTTCAAATTGATGCCTAATAGGTGTTTTACATGTTTTGAATGGCAATTACCCTGACCTTTGACTAATTTTGACAAGATCTCATCCACAAATACTACACATGTGTACAAATATGATGTGCAAGTTTCAATCTGATATCTTGAAAAATTCCTGAGGTTTGGAAAAAATAAAATCACAAAAACATCCCATTTCATTTCATGGATGTGAAGTTCTTGTCATGGACACCGTCTTCTCTTTGCCACTTGAGATTTGACTCTTTGCCATGTGGCACTTGTCTCTTTGCCACGTGAGAATTGCTTATTTGCCATGTAAGAATTGTCCCTTTGCTGTGTGGGACATGCCTCTTTGCCACGAAAGAATTGTCCCTTTGCCACGTAAGAATTGTCCCTTTGCCACGTAAGAATTGTCCCTTTGCCACGTAAGAATTGTCCCTTTGCCACGTGGGACTTGTATCTTTGCCACGTGGGACTTTTCTCTTTGCCAAGTGGGACTTTTCTCTTTGCCAAGTGGGACTTTTCTCTTTGCCACGTGGGACTTGTATCTTTGCCATGTGGGACTTTTCTCTTTGCCAAGTGGGACTTTTCTCTTTGCCACGTGGGACTTTTCTCTTTGCCACGTGGGTCTTGTCTCTTTGCCACGTGGGACTTGTATCTTTGCCATGTGGGACTTTTCTCTTTGCCAAGTGGGTCTTTTCTCATTGCCACGTGGGACGTTTCTCTTTGCTATGTGGGACTTTTCTCTTTGCCACATGGGTCTTGTCTCTTTGCCACGTGGGTCTTGTCTCTTTGCCACGTGGGACTTTTCTCTTTGCCACGTGGGACTTTTCTCTTTGCCAAGTGGGACTTTTCTCTTTGCCACGTGGGACTTGCCTCTTTGCCGCGTGGGACTTGCCTCTTTGCCACGTGGGACTTGCCTCTTTGCCGCGTGGGACTTGCCTCTTTGCCACGTGGGACTTGTCTCTTTGCCACGTGGGATTCTTTCTATTCCACATGGGACTTTTTCTATTTGACATGGTGTTTACAATCAATAAATCAGACAATTTAGTGCATACTTTATTTTTTCCTTTTTTCTGTGAGTTGCCTCGTTCTGATTTTTATTTCTGTGTCAGATTTGGTTTTTCGTTTCCAGTCACCTATTTCCTGAATTCTGTCCATTTCTCCAAAACTAAACACTTGCTGTCCAGAACTACATTGGGAATTTTCATGAATTTGGAAGTACTATTTAAAGTCGAGTTTGAATGAGGTGTTTTTATTTTCAGATTTTATTGTGGAAGTAAAGGTGGAGTCCGAGTTCATTGACGATTACCCCTCGCTTGTCAAAGGTGTGGAGAACAACAATATTAACAAAAATAATTATCTTCAGTGATGGTTCTAACACATGCCTTCCTGGGAAAGCAATACATTGTCAAATGTTTTGCAGATAAAGCGCTTGTGGGGGAGATGGAAACTTTCCAAAGTTATTTCGAGACTTCTCAAGATGCTTTGAGCAATGAACATGTGAAGGAGGAACCACGTGATTCTCTTCCCATGGAGTCCAGCAAAGCTGTTCAGCTGCTTGAGGGTAAGCCAAACGTCATAATGAACACATCACATGGTTTTTACTTGTTTGTTTGTTCTTTTTCAATGATGAAACCTTTTTGTTCCAAACTCTAGAATAACAGATCCATTAAATTGTGGTCAACCAAGTGAGCTTGTTTATATTCACTGGACATGGATATCAGTTGCTTATAAAATACCCAGATTTATACAGGAATATTAGTTGTGTTAAATACCGAGGAATTTTAATGCAATTTGTATTTCTGGCCTTTGCTCAGGATTGATCGGACAAATTAAGCCAAGTTTGAAGAGTCTCTGCTTTATTAATGTACATCTTTGAAATAGCATTGGAAATAAATCGAGTGACATGACTGGGACTTGAAAGGTTTGAACGACAAGTTTGTGACTATCTAAACATGTGAAACGAGAGGCGTATTTCCATGTGGGACTTGGAGCATCACTCCGTATCAATTGCCCAAAAATAATTCAAAATCCTCTGATCGAGGTCCACAATGTTGCACTCACCTGCACCGTGTTTGGATAACTTGCTGTGGAAGTGCGTTCTCCAAATCAGTTCCATAACTATCTTAAAACATCTACTATCTGATGTTTCCTTCACCACAATGTGATAAACCTGGAACTTTTCCCGGAACGATAAACCTGGAACATATTTTGAATCATTGGTAGCCTCTCCCAGCTAAGCTTGAGTTGTGCATCACACCATTCATGCTCAATCTCATCTCACCATTTCTGTCTCTCCTATTGGACACTAGTTTGTGCTTTGACTGCATTCTAGATTCCATTCCTGATTGCTGTTTTGATTTTCTCTGGAAACCTTTCTTAGCATTTCACGTACCTCAGCCTCAGCCCAAAAATTTCAGGTACCTCAGAAAACACTTTAGCCCATTGCATGAAAAACGGTGGTTACATCTCTCACAGATAACCTGCAGAAGATCAAAAATGCTCCCACACCTGAAGCATGAGTTTTACCCCAGGAAGACCAAAACACTTACAGTACTTCTCTGAAAGGATAAACCATCCAACTCTCATATGTACTTCTTGGATTAAGCTTGTGCTATTTTGAAAGAAGTTTATTTTTGACAACTTTGTTGGTGTCACCATTGTTGATGTTATACTAACCCATAACTATAATATCCCATCATACCCCTTATCACCCCCATATCATGCACTTCAACACTTTCCTGATCGCTAAATGGCTAAACGGGGCCTCCCGTTTAGACTCCCCTTATACTACCCCTCCCACCTTTCTGAGGGTGGGAGGGGCATTACCCATAACTATATTATCCCATCATAACTCCTTATCACTCCCATATTTATGAGCTTCCACCTGTCTCTGCCTACTAAATGGCTGAACGGGGCCCCCCGTTTAGACTCCCCTTATACTAACCCCCCTCCCCCTCCTTTTCTGAGGGAGAGAGGGGCATTACCCATAACTATATTATCCCATCATAACCTCTTATCACTCCCATATTCATGAGCTTCCACCTGTCTTTGTCGACTAAATGGCTAAACGGGGCCCGTTTAGACTCCCCCCATACTACCCCCACTTCCCCCAAGACCAAACACAATGCTCCCCATAACCCTAAACCTCAACATTCCCACAACAACTACCTAAATTCTTATTAGCCCCTGTAAATTAACCTACGATTTGAGCCTCACACATCATCGGCACTTGAACATATTAAGGATTTTAAAAACTCTAAAATCTTTTAAACCCCCCCCCCCCAAACCCCCCCCCCCGGGGTCAAGGATTTACTTAAATTAACGAAAACATAGAAGAACTCGGTGAACACACTGTTGCTCTTTTTTTCTTGTTTGGGGGGGTCTGGTGGGGGACCCCCCCCAAATGTAATAACATTCATTTATACTTTCCCTTTCACTAACTCAGCCCTAGTGCCCATCCCCTTGTTCTTGGTAACATTCATGCCCCGCTTTCCCATATTATGCGTGCTTCATCTCTTCTTCTTTCAAGTCTTATTCCACGGTAACATTGTGTCAATTAACCTTACATATCAGTGGTATTCACCCTCGTACGCTCCGCGTTTAGATCCTATTACTCCTTCCTTCCCCTTAGGTACATTACTTTTAGGGTTATACTCCAGCTCCGCGCTCCTTTCGACTCACCTCATCCATATAGTTATTCCTCACCCCCTATTATTCATTTGACTTCTTTCTTTTTCTAGGACATATATATTAACACTACTACTATCCACATACTAATATGTTGTTTTAAAACAAACTTTATGTTTTAAAACATTTGGTAAAAAATTACCCTGCCATGCTTCCTAACCGCACCCCAAAATACTTTATTTCTATATATTCTTTTTTATTTTTATATATTCTTTTTTATTTTTATATATTATTTTTTATTTTTATATATTATTTTTTATTTTTATACTTTATACATTTTACAACCCCTGTAAATTAACCCCCACTTTTTTCTCAACTGATTATTAATTAATACTTTTTTTTAAAGAATAAAGGTCCAAAAAGACCATTCGGCCCCCCCCTATAACCCCTTTCGGGGTTCAGGTATACTATTTTTCAAAATTCTATCCACTTATAATTTTAGGTTATTGGTTTCTTTTTTTAGGGTTTAGTTCATAGCTCCGGACGCTGCTCCATGCGTCGCAGCCCCAATTGCTAGAAATTATAATCATACTCTAACTCGTTGCACATTACCACCGCAGTCCGCGGTGCGGGCCCCGAGAATATACTAGTTTTCACACTTAGAACATTTCAAGAGACTACACCTTAATTCGCTTTGCGTCTTTACTGATATACTCCTATTCACCTATGATTCCACCTTTATCTTTCTTTATTCGATTCTTCTTTTTCTTTCAAGGACTAATGTTATAATACTGCTATAAACATATAACAATGTCTATTTTTAAATAGACAGTCAAACTTCAGCTATCATCTATCTTAACATACAGAGGATCTTAAGTAGAAATAATATTTCTACCCGATCTTTCATGCAAAACAGGCTTTTAATAGTATTCCCGGTTTAAAAATCAACCTTACAAACATGTAGCAATCTCTTCTTAAAATTTAACCCCCTTACTCTTCCGAGCCCCCCAAAATTCCCGATTTAACCTTTTACTTTCTCAAAATCAAAAACATCCTTTTTTCAAAAAATTTGTCCCCTTTTAACTTACATTTCAGTCACCAAAAACCAATCTTAAGTGCTAACCTCAAAATATTTAACCGCACTCTTACCAACTAGCACGAGCACTTTTACAATTTATTCTCAACTTATTTCTATATATTCTTATAATTTATTTTTATATATACTTTTATATATCCTTTTCTATGTATTCTACTTTTCTATATATTCACTTGCATACTCCATGAATTCACAAGTATTCCCCAAAACATCAAATAATAATATGCACCATACATATACTTGCCCCTCACTCCTTTATATATATATATATTTATTATTTTTAATAATATTTTAAATATAAAATATATATTAAATAAAAATATACTGATAGTGTATGTAGCTTAGCTTTAAAGCATGATATTGAAGATATTAAGACAGATATTCATCTCAGACACATAAAGGGTTAGTCTTACCCTTAAAATTAGATTCTTCGAAATTTATACATGCAAATTTCCTCATTACAGTGAGTTCCTTGATATTTTAAAATTATAGAGACTAAATAAGATTAATTATCCTAAATTAAAATTCTTTCACACCCCCCAAGGGTATTCAGCAGTAATTAATATTGAGCAATAGACAAAAGTCTGACTCAATTAAAGAATTCTTAAGTGTCCAAAATCGTGCCAGCAGACGCGGCTATACGGTTGCTTAAATCTAATATTTGACGGTGTAAAGAGTAAATTTCATTACTATTCTTATCTAAAACTAAACCAATTTATAATAGTTAAATACATAAATTTTAAAAAACAAACTAAAGTAGTTTTAATAACTAAGTTTATAACTTTACGAAAGTTGGGGCTCAAACTAGGATCAGATACCCTACTATGCCTAACCGTAAACAAAGAATTTCTTCCGCCTGAATACTACGAGCCCAAGCTTAAAATTCAAAAGACTTGACGGTGTTCTACCCACCTAGAGGAGTTCGTTTTTCAAACGATAATCCGCGATTCACCTCACCATTTTTATCAGTTTATATACCGCCGTCGCAAGCCAGCCCTTCTGAGGGATCAGGCAAAATGGTCTAAACCAAAACGTCAGGTTAGGTGTAACCAATAAAATGGCTAAAACGAACTACATTAATAATTTCTATTATTTCTATTAAACAAATGAAAAATTAGTCAAAATTGAATTTAGGAGTAAACAAAAACCAGACAGTTTTTTTGAACAGTGCCATAGAACACGCACACACCGCCCGTCACTCCCTATTACTTAGGGATAAGTCGTAACATGGTAAGTGTACCAGAAGGTGCACTTGGACCCCAAAATGTAGCTTAACTAAAGCATCTCTTTTACACCGAGAATATACTTGCGCAAAACAAGCCATTTTGAGCCTTAATCTTAGCTTTATTCCCCATTTACCTAATTATTTGAACCTTTTTAAGCTTAGTATTTTTAGAAGAGCAAGCCTAAAGCTATAGACAAAGTACCTTGAGGGAAAGTTGAAAAAATATGAAAATTAAAGCATAAAATAGTAGAGATCAATCCTCTTACCTCTTGCATCATAGTTTAACTACCCAAAACAGACTATTGGAACTTTCTGATCCCCGAAATTAAATGAGCTACTCAAGAATAATACAAGAATCAACTTATTTCTTTAGCAATAGAATAAGAAAATTCTCGAGTAGGGGTGAAATGCCTATCGAATTTAATAATATCTGGTTACTTGAAAGAAGAATCTAAATCCGCTTTTATATCATTATCACTTATTGAATAATAATTAATTTTGTATAAAGAGTCAGTCATAAAAGGAACAGCCTTTATGACTCAAGGAAACAACCTTAGGAGAAGGAAAAATTTACCACCTTGTAGAGTAAAAATTGGCCTAAAAGCAGCCACTATAGAAAGCGTTACAGCCCATACTCACTCACTGTAAAAATTATAACTTTTTAATAACCCCTCTCAATTATATCAAGTAATATTATACCTCTATAATAGATAAAATGTTAAAATTAGTAATAAGGAGATTGTTCTCCTCTTTTTAATATTAGTGTAAACCGAAACGAACCCTCGTCGGTACCCAACGACTCTTAATTTAACAGAATAAAATGCTTAAAGTACTCACTCAAGAAATACACCTTTCAAAACATCGTTAACCCAACACAGGAATATTTTTAAGAAAGATAAAAAGAATTAGAAGGAACTCGGCAAACTATGGCTTCGCCTGTTTACCAAAAACATCGCTTATTGTTATAAAAATATAATAAGTCCTACCTGCCCAGTGATTTTTTCAACGGCCATCTTTGATGATAACGTAGCATAATCAATTGTCTATTAATTTTAGACTAGAATGAATGGATTAACGAAAGCCGAACTGTCTCCTATTTCCTATCAATGAAATTAACCTCTCTGTCCAAAGGCAGAGATAAACCTATAAGACGAAAAGACCCTAAAAGCTTCAAATATTAGATTACCTAGCTTAAACAACAACTAAAGAAAAGTTTTAATTCCTAAAATTTGGTTGGGGCAACCATTGATGTTAAAGAATCATCAATAATTTAACTAATAACTTGCATAATATCAGAGTTACATCTCAATTAAGTAAGAAACTTATAAAAATGACCCAGAAAACTGATCAATGAACAAGTTACTTTAGGGATAACAGCGCTATTTCTTTTTAAAGTCCCCATCGACAAAGAAGCTTACGACCTCGATGTTGGATTAAGATATCCAAGTGGTGCAAAAGCTACTAACGGTTCGTTTGTTCAACGAGTAATATCTTACATGATCTGAGTTCAGACCGGAGTAATCCAGGTCAGCTTCTATCTATAACTAATTTTATTTAGTACGAAAGGAAAAATAAAATATAGCCTATTAAAAATTAACGCTATTTAAATTAATTTAAAACATTTACATTTTCAAGAGAAAATAACTTATTAAAATAGCATAGCTGGTCTAATGCCATAGATTTAAATTCTATTATCATGAGTTCAAATCTCATTTTTAATATCATGATTTCTCAGATCATTAGCTCTTTACTCACTTTTGTAATAATTTTAATCGCTGTGGCTTTTTAAACTTTAATTGAGCGAAAAGTCCTGGGATATATGCAACTCCGTAAAGGCCCTAATATCGTGGGCCCTTTCGGACTTCTTCAGCCATTCGCTGACGGAATCAAACTCTTTATTAAAGAGCCTTTACAACCATCTTACGCTTCAATTTTCTTATTCATTTTGGCTCCCGCCTTAGCAATTTCACTCGCTTTAATTTTATGAATTTCCTTACCTCTACCTTTGGCCCTCTCAGATATAAACCTTGGATTGATATTTATCTTAGCCATTTCAAGTCTCTCAGTTTACTCTCTCTTAACTTCAGGCTGGGCATCAAACTCCAAATATGCCTTAATAGGCGCCCTACGAGCAGTCGCTCAGACAATCTCCTATGAAGTAACCCTGGGCTTAATAATTGTCGCACTCACCATTTTATCGGGGGGTTTTGACCTTAAGCTTTTTATCGATTTACAAAATAAAATCTGATTACTTTTCCCAATATGACCGATTTTCCTAATATGGTTTATCTCAACATTAGCGGAGACCAACCGCTCGCCCTTTGACTTAACAGAGGGGGAATCAGAATTAGTTTCCGGATTTAATGTAGAATTTTCGGGGGGCCTATTTGCCTTATTCTTTTTAGCAGAATACGCTAACATTTTATTTATAAACTCATTAACTGTAGCCCTATTTATAGGGTCCTCCAATTTATCTTCATTATATTTTTCCGCCTCTATAACAATAAAAACTATATTCCTGATCTTTTTATTTCTATGAGTTCGTGCATCATACCCCCGATTCCGCTATGACCAACTCATACACTTAATATGAAAAAACTTTTTGCCTATTACACTCTCTTTATTAATTTTTCAATTCTCTATATCTCTCTTTTTTGGGGTCTCCCCCTCTGCAATTTAGGAAATATGCCTGATTTAAGGATTACTTTGATAGAGTAAAACAAAGTGCACACTCTCACTTATTTCCTTTTAAAAGAGAAAGAATTGAACTTTCACGGAGGAGATCAAAGCCCCTAATGCAACCTTTACAATATCTTTTACCCGAGTAATGTAAGCTAAACTAAGCTCTTGGGTTCATACCCCAAAAATGTAAGTAATACCTTTCCTTTACTACTTGAATCCTATGATAACACCAATCCTAATCTTAGGAATTTTTCTGGGCACCATAACCACAATATTCAGCTCTAGTTGATTTTTTGCATGATTAGGGTTAGAAATCAATATAATAGCTATTATCCCTATAATGCTCTACCCCTTATCCCAACGAGCCTTAGAATCTTCCATAAAATATTTTATTTCCCAAGCCGTAGCCTCATCAACAATTATTCTAGCTTCTTCATGGAACTACTTTTCCTCTGGCCAATGGGCTATTTCATTCATGTCAGATAATTTAGCGATTACATTAATTATTCTAGCCCTTCTCCTAAAACTTGGCCTAGCCCCCTTACACTTTTGGCTCCCAGAAGTATTGCAAGGAGTTAATCTTCATATAGGACTGATTATCTCGACATGACAAAAACTAGCGCCTTTAACTCTCCTTATTCAAGTTTCCTCTAATCTTAATAATATATATATTTTAATTTCTATTTCTGTAATATCAGTTTTAGTGGGAGGGTTTGGGGGGCTAAATCAAACACAACTGCGAAAACTTTTAGCTTATTCCTCTATCTCCCACATAGGTTGAATTGTAGGTGTAATAGCTGTCTCAACTTCCTTAAGTTGAGTAACATGAAAATGTTACATGAAAAGGAACATGAAAATCCCCCCACTACTCTAACCTTCTTTTTAACCTTATATTTCTATTCTCGATTCTCCTTTTGCCTCTCTCGCCATTTATAATTTCATTATTTCAAATCTCATGATAAGGATGTAATAGCTGTCTCAACTTCCTTAAGTTGAGTAACAACTGTAGTCTATTTAATTATCAACTTTTCTATTTTTACCATCTTGATTGAATTAAACTCCACTAAAATCTCGGATCTTATACTCTCCTGATCAAAAACTAGCTGGTCTCATACAAAATGTATCCTTATCCTCCTCTCATTAGGGGGCCTGCCCCCTTTCACTGGGTTTTTTCTAAAACTCTCTATCTCCAATGCTTTAATTTCTAATTCCTTGATCCTAATGACTATCCTGCTAATAGTAGGGTCATTAATCAGCCTATTTTTCTACTTACAACTCTCATTCGTGACAGCCCTTCTACTAGCACCGACAAATCTCCAAATTAAAGGAACATGAAAATCCCCCCACTACTCTAACCTTCTTTTTAACGTTATATTTCTATTCTCGATTCTCCTTTTGCCTCTCTCGCCATTTATAATTTCATTATTTCAAATCTCATGATAAGGATTTAAGTTAACCAAACTAAAGATCTTCAAAATCTTCAATGGAGTATCACTCTAATCTTTGAAAACTTTTAACTACTTACATCTCTTGATTGCAAATCAAACACTTTAGATAAGCTAAAGTCTTATCTGAATAAATAAGGTATCTTATATCTTTTAATTAACAGTTAAACGCTTCCATAAAGCTTTTATCCAAAGTCTTAACAAATATTCTGTATCTTTAGGGCTGCAGCCTAATATGAACAATTTCACCATAAGACTAATATAACAAGAAGAGACATTCTCTACAAATAAATTTACAGTTTACCGCTATAACTTTAGCTTTCCTGTTTATTACTATGTATCTTTCCCGATTATTTTTCTCCACCAATCATTAAGACATTGGTACCCTTTACCTTATTTTCGGGGCCTGAGCCGGAATAATTGGCACAGCCCTTAGTGTAATCATCCGAACAGAGTTGAGCCAGCCAGGATCCTTAATCAATAATGACCAACTCTATAATACAATTATCACAGCCCACGCATTTGTAATAATCTTTTTTATAGTAATACCTATTGTTGCGGGTATGGGATTTGGCCTCCATCCATATCCGCTTGTAAATATTCCCCTATTTCCCCAATACTTCCCAACTATCCCCAATCCCCCATTACCTAGTCCCATTGTCTGTAAACAACACTCTGTAGCCCCGACCTTCCCCTATTTCCCCCATTAAATGTCGCACCCAGGTTCACCACATCTCACGTAGACAACTATAGGACATCTTGCTAGTTATTCTTAGTCTATGTCAGTTAAGGACTCGTTTCCATTAATTCTGACTCTTCGTTGCACCAGAATGTGATTGTATGGCACCGTTAGAAAGTTTAGGACCTCCCAATACCTCCCCGCAGCTCTTCCTCATGGAACTACAACCACAACAACAACAACAGCGGCGGCGGCGCGGGGAGTGTGCGTCCTCACTCCGGCTTGGTTAGCCGCCATTGAACATGTGCTCCGACGGGGTTACCACGCAGGGGCTCACTGTCAGCTCCTCGTCAAGGGCGGAGCCCGGTAACCCCCCGCACCCAATAAGAAGCGGCGGACCGATTCCATCTGGGGCGGAGCTAACGAGCCGAGGGCGTGTCACTCCCCGCTGGACATGCGCAGGAAGAGGGAGGTGACGTCAGATGCGCCTCAGCTTGGAGAGAAAAGGACGCCACCTCCAGCGCGACGATACCTCCCCGCATCTCTGGACCGGACCGGGTCGATTCTGCCCCTGAGCCAAGGTGCACCTTGAGCTATCGACTGCCTGCCCTTCCTTGCCATCAATCCCTGTGTAAGTCAGTCTTGTCCCGTTTGTCTGTGGTCTGTCGGGGATAAGATAAGACTGTGTCTAAGTGCCCATCTTGCTGTGCTTTACCTCTTGCCGTGTAATCTACCCTTTTCTGCATTACCAATTATATCCTCCTCCGGAGGTCTTGAGAACTGTACCCCTTGTGTCGTTGCATATATCCCAGCCGTTGTGTCCTTTCCTTCATTGATTTAGCATAGCGCGATTCGGCCAACGTTCGAGTGTAATCGGGTAAACTGTGCGAACACGGCGGCCATTCCGCTCGGTCAAGCAACATCTAAGTCGTGTCCGTAACACTATCATAACCGGGGGCTTTGGAAACTGACTAGTCCCAATAATAATTGGTGCTCCTGATATAGCATTTCCCCGAATAAACAATATAAGCTTCTGGCTTTTGCCCCCATCACTTATACTATTACTCTCTTCCTCGCTAGTAAGCTCTGGGGCAGGAACTGGATGAACAGTTTATCCCCCTCTCTCTAATCACATTTCTCACATAGGCCCTTCAGTAGACCTGGCTATTTTCTCCCTTCATCTGGCAGGAGTCTCCTCAATCTTAGGGGCAATCAACTTTATCACAACAATTATTAACATAAAAACACAGTCTATAGAAATATACCATATCCCATTATTTGTATGATCAATTCTAATTACCGCAATCCTACTTCTTTTATCCTTGCCTGTTCTAGCCGCAGCTATCACTATACTCCTCACAGACCGTAATCTCAACACCACCTTCTTTGATCCCTCTGGCGGAGGGGACCCCATCCTCTATCAACATTTATTTTGATTCTTTGGCCATCCTGAAGTCTATATCCTAATTTTACCAGGATTTGGTATCATCTCTCACGTAGTAACCTTTTACTCCGGGAAAAAAGAACCTTTCGGGTATATGGGCATAGCATGAGCTATAATAGCCATCGGGTTTCTAGGGTTCATCGTATGAGCACACCACATATTTACGGTGGGGATAGACGTAGATACTCGAGCTTATTTCACCTCAGCCACAATAATTATTGCTATTCCCACAGGTGTAAAAGTCTTTAGCTGACTAGCTACCATTCACGGATGAGATATTAAATGAGAGCCCCCAATATTATGAGCCTTAGGCTTTATCTTTCTCTTTACTGTGGGGGGATTGACAGGAATTGTTCTCTCTAACTCATCTCTTGACGTAGTCCTTCATGACACATACTATGTGGTTGCTCACTTCCATTATGTCCTTTCTATAGGAGCAGTTTTCGCTATTATAGCGGGGCTAATACACTGATTTCCTCTCTTCTCCGGGTATTCAATCAACAAAACCTGAGCTAAAATTCACTTCTGAATTATGTTTACAGGAGTAAATTTAACTTTCTTTCCACAACACTTCTTAGGATTAGCAGGAATACCCCGTCGATACTCTGACTACCCGGATGCCTACTCAACATGAAATGTTTTATCTTCTATTGGCTCCATAATCTCATTTGTGGGAACAATCATTCTAATATTTATTATCTGGGAAGCTTTTTCTTCAAAACGGGAACCAAACCCCTTAAGCCTACCTCTGTATAACCCTGAATGAATTTACGGAGCCCCTCCAACTTTCCACACATTTGAAAACCCGTCATACCTCAAAATTATTAAAAAAGAAAGGAATTGAACCTTCATCTACTAGTTTCAAGCTAGCCACATAACCACTCTGTCACTTTTTTACTTAATAGTTGATGAAAAAATCATATTGTTTTGTCAAAACAATTTTACAAAAATTATTGTGCTATTAATAATGGCTAATCATCTCCAATTTAATTTCCAAGATGCAACATCTCCACTTATGCAAGAACTAGTAAAATTCCATGACCACTCATTAACTATTCTATTTTTTATTAGTGCCCTAATCTTATATATCCTGATGATAACTTCATTATCTAAGCTCACTAACAAAAACATTTTAGACTCTCAAGAAATTGAAATAGTATGAACTGTTATTCCTGCATTTATTCTTATTATATTAGCTCTCCCCTCTATCCAAATCCTCTACCTTATGGATGAAATTGCTTCTCCAGATATTACAATCAAAACTGTTGGACATCAATGATATTGAACTTATGAATTTTCTGACCTCTCCAAAGAATCAGAAATCGAATCCTACATATTACCAACGACTGATCTACAAAACGGGGACTTTCGACTCTTAGAGGTAGATAATCGAATTTCTGTCCCCATAGACTCCAAAATTCGAATACTTATCACATCAGAAGATGTTCTCCATGCATGAACTTTACCCTCAATGGGCATTAAAGTAGACACTGTCCCAGGTCGACTAAATCAAGTAACTTTCTCTTCTTCATTACCAGGACTATTTTTTGGACAATGTTCAGAAATTTGCGGGGCGAATCATAGTTTTATACCCATCGCTATCGAAGTGATTCCCCTAAAAACCTTTGAATCATGAATCATCAAGTTATCATTAAGAAGCTAAGACAAAGCGTGAGTCTTTTAAACTAATATCGGTGATATTAACCCTTAATGATATGCCTCAACTTAATCCCTCACCTTGACTATTAATGGCCCTCTCTCTATGGGTATGCTTCCCCCTTATAATACTATCCCTGTCCCCCTTTTTGCCCCTAACGCTTAAAACCAGCTTACCCTCCACACTTAAATCTTCTCCTAACCCATGAATCTTACCATGATAATATCTCTATTTAATACCTTCGAAAGTCCATATTTTCTCGGCTTCCCTTTAATAATTTTTATCGCAATCCTAATTGGTTTAACTATATTTATCTCCGATAACAATTTACTGATTAAAAACCAATCCTCAATACTAGCTTCAACATTCTTAAAAACCATAACTAAAGAAATTTTTGGTCCTATCAAAAAGTCTGGTCATTCTTGGGCACTTCTTCTTATAACCACATTAATATTTATCTTCTTAAATAACATTACCGGACTTCTCCCCTACACATTCACTGTAACCTCCCAATTATTCTTAAACATAGCCATGGCTATTCCTCTATGACTAGGGACAATTATTATAGGAGCTACCTCTCAACCTTCCCACTCCCTAGCCCACTTACTCCCAGAAGGAACTCCAATAACCCTAGCCCCCTTCCTAATTGTTATTGAATCAATTAGTATTATTATTCGCCCCTTAGCCCTAGGAGTCCGACTAACAGCCAACATCACGGCGGGCCATTTACTTATTCACTTAGTTTCTCTGGCCCTTATTAATCTTACCAAAGCCTTACCTTTACTTTTTCTGACCTTTTCAGTATTCATTTTACTCTTAATTCTAGAACTAGCAGTATCCTTTATTCAAGCCTATGTATTCGTGATACTCGTCAGTCTTTACCTAGAAGAAAACTTAATTTAACTATGACCAAACAAATACACGCCTTCCATATAGTTAACCCTAGCCCATGACCTCTCACTGGGGCAGCTTCTGCTTTCATGTTAACTTCAGGGTTAGCGATATGATTTCACAAACACTCCAACACCTTAATCTTCCTTAGTATAATTCTTATACTCCTAACCATATATCAATGATGACGGGACATTACCCGAGAAGGGACTTTCCAAGGTCATCATACCTCATTAGTCCAAAAAAGCTTACGGTACGGAATAATCCTTTTCATCGTATCAGAAGTATGCTTCTTTTTTGGCTTTTTCTGAACTTTTTATCACTCTAGCCTCTCGCCCTCCCCCGACCTAGGAATGATATGACCTCCTAAAGGGGTCATCCCTCTAGACCCATTCGAAATCCCTCTGTTAAACACCGCCATCCTTCTTGGCTCAGGAGTCTCAGTTACATGGGCTCATCACAGCCTTATAGAAAAGGCTCATAAAGACATAATCATTAGCCTTTCTATTACTATCATTTTGGGAATTTACTTTACTTTACTCCAAGGAATAGAATACTTTAACTCAACATTTAATATCTCAGACAATGCATATGGTTCCACCTTCTTTGTAGCAACGGGATTTCACGGGGGACATGTAATTATTGGAACTCTATTCCTTACTGTCTGCCTCTTACGTCAACTTATATTTCACTTCACTTCTTCCCATCATTTCGGGTTTGAGGCTGCTGCCTGATATTGACACTTTGTAGATGTTGTATGACTATTCCTCTTCATCTCCATTTACTGATGAGGGTCTTACTTTCCTAGTATAATTAATACTTATGACTTCCAATCACTCAATCCTGTTTCCCACGGGGGAAAGTAGTCTTACTAAACCTCAGACCTATAATTACACTCCATATAGTTGTACTACCTTTCCTAATCACACTCTTTTTACTTCTCATCATTAAATTTCTACTAATAAACATCCCAGATAAAGAAAAGCTCTCCCCCTACGAGTGCGGATTTGATCCCTCAGGATCTGCCCGACTCCCTTTTTCAATAAAATTCTTTCTTGTAGCTATTCTATTTATTCTATTTGACTTAGAAATCATCCTTCTTTTCCCATTAGCATGAGCATTAAATTCTCAATCTCATTCCAACTCTATTATTCTAGCCTCTGTCTTTGTTATTATTTTAACCTTAGGCTTAATTTACGAATGACTTAAAGGAGGGTTAGAATGAACTGAATAATCTGGTAATTAGTTTATTAAAACATTTAATTTCGACTTAAAAGATTGCAATAAATTGCAACTACCCTAATCAACCCCGCAACATTCATTATTTCTTTTATAATTGCACTTTCTGGATTAGCCTTCTATCAAACCCACCTTCTCTCTTTATTTCTCTGCCTTGAAGGTATGGCCTTATCAGTCTTTTGTCTCATAGCAATCTCTTCATCCTACACTCTCTCCCTCTCCACCATCCCATTGCCATTAATTATATTAACTTTTTCAGTCTGTGAGGCAGGCCTATCTCTAGTACTTTTAGTGACTATAACTCGAACACACCAAAATGATTTAATATCATCATTAACACTCCTAAAATGCTAAAAACAATTTTTTCACTAATTGCCATCATTCCAATAACCTTGAGTTTTAAGAAACAATTCTTCTGAACAGCATTTATCTCTTCATCATTTTTAATGCCATTCCTATTTATTTTTTTTACTCCATTATCTTTTAATTCATCCTTCCTCATGCACTTACAAAACAAACTATTCGGCTATGATATAATTTCAGCTCCTTTAGTATTTCTATCCCTTTGAATACTCCCCCTCATAGCCCTAGCCAGCCAACATCACATAAAAAAAAGCCCTCTTTCATACCAACTTCTATATATCGCTATTCTAATTATCATACAAACATTATTAATTCTGACATTTCTGTCCACAAACCTAATAAACTTCTATATCCTCTTTGAATCATCACATTCCTATCCTACTAATTATTTTCCGGTGAGGAAACCAAAAAGAACGTATTAGCGCGGGCATTTACGTCTTATTCTACACTCTTATTGGCTCATTACCTCTTCTAGCATCACTATTATTCCTCTCAAATACTTTATCCACCCTGTATATCCCTATCCTTATAATAGAATCTTCAGAAATATACCATAGTCCCCTTTTATGACTAGGTTGCTTTTCTGCCCTACTTATTAAAACCCCTCTTTACGGCTTCCATCTATGACTGCCTAAAGCTCATGTAGAGGCTACAATTGCAGGCTCAATAACACTAGCAGCCTTGATACTTAAATTGGGGGGTTACGGAATAATCCGACTATCTCTCATACCTTTCCTCCACTCACCTAAACTATCACTAATTTTAATTTCTATCGCTCTTTGGGGAGCGGTCATAACCAGTTTCATTTGCCTTCGCCAAACAGACCTAAAAGCTTTAATTGCTTACTCATCCGTCAGCCACATGGGACTGATAACAGCCAGCATTATAAACCTATCCCTATGAGGGATATCTGGTGCTTTTATTATAATGATTGCTCACGGATTATCATCTTCAGCCTTATTTTTTTTAGCAAACTCAAATTACGAAAAAACTAACACACGAACTATTATTCTTTTATGCCATACACAAATACTCCTCCCTCTTACTAGTCTATGATGACTATTTATTATTTTAACCAACTTAGCTATTCCCCCCTCTATTAACTTTATCTCTGAAATCACTATTATGTCCTCCCTTTTTTTATGATCCCCTCTAACTTTCGCCTTCTTAGCACTAACAATAGTAATTACAACAACATACTCCATATCAATATTTATACTAGCACAAGGAAAACTTTCAAAAATAACAAAAATCCTCTCCCCCTTTTCAACCCGTGAACACTTAACCCTCTTCCTTCACCTTTTTCCTATAATTGCAATTATAACTTATCCCAATATAATTATTAATATCTTCTGTTAATGTAATTCAACAAGAATATCAGAATGTGATCCTGAAAATAAGTACTAACTTCATTAACCAGAGATGATACCTCAGGAATTGCTAATTCTTGTCTCTGTGACTAAACCCTCAGCATCTTTATGTTTCTAAAGGAAATAGCTATCCAATGATTTTAGGTGTCAACATTTTCTGGCGCAAATCCAGATAGAAACTATAGCTTATAATATCACCTCCTTAATAACCAATTTTTGTTTAATCACTACTATTCTGTCATTGACACTCTCATTTAAACAAAATTCTGATAATAACCAAATCACCAAATACATGCGTAATGCATTCATTATCAGTCTTCTCCCACTAATCATCTATATTGATCAACAAATAGACTCAAGCTCTTCCTTCACATCAACCTTTAATATAATCTCCTTCAACCTCCTCTTAGGATTTGAGGCAGATATGTATTGCTTAACATTCTTCTCAATCGCACTTTATATCACCTGATCAATCATACAATTCTCCCTTTGATACATACACGAACACAATAACATCTTATTCTTTAAATACCTCACTATATTTTTAATCTCCATACTTTTCTTCCTTTCAGCCAATAATCTCCTTCAACTCATCCTAGGCTGAGAGGGTATAGGAATCATATCATTTTTACTTATTAACTGATGACACAACCGCCTTGAAGCTAACTCAGCCGCTATACAAGCCATTATTTATAACCGCATCGGTGATACCGGACTGATCATTTTTATAATCTGATCAGCTCTATTTACCAACTCATGAAACATAAAACAAATTTTCATTCTACAAAATAATTCAATAGACCTGTGATTACCCCTATTGGGGATTGTACTAGCCGCAACAGGAAAATCAGCCCAATTCATACTTCACCCGTGACTTCTATCTGCAATAGAAGGCCCAACTCCTGTCTCAGCACTACTCCACTCTAGTACTATAGTAGTGAGCGGAGTATTTCTACTGATCCGATTCTACCCAATAATCAAAAATTCACAAATAATTATCTCAATTATTTTATGCTTAGGAGCCATAACAACCCTTTTTGCCGCATTATGTGCTTCCTCACAAACAGATATTTAAAAAATCATCGCATTTTCAACCACCAGCCAACTAGGACTAATAACAGTTACTATTGGCATTAATCAGCCCCAACTAGCATTCCTCCACATATCCACACACGCCTTTTTTAAAGCTCTCTTGTTCTTATGCTCAGCATCCATCATCCACACAATCAATAACGAGCAAGATATTCGAAAAATAGGTTCACTGCACCTAATTCTGCCATTCACATCATCTTGCACCCTAATTTCTTCCTTAGCCCTAATAGGCATACCTTACCTGTCCGGCTTCTATTCAAAAGATATTATTTTAGAAACCCTGAACATATCCTATGTCAATGCCTGAGCCCTCTTATCAACAATATTAGCAACTGCTCTAACCTCAATTTACAGCACTCGTTTAATTCTCCTTTCTATAACTATAACCCCCAACATTAACACCCTTATCTTTCTCAAGAAAGATAAAAACTTATTCAGCCCTCTAATTCGCCTTACTTTAGGAAGTATTATTTTTGGCTTTATCATCTCCACATTCTTCTTGCCAGAAAAACAACCTAACTTTTCGATCCCCTTTAATAGCAAAATTTTACCAACAATTATACTAATCCTTGTTTCTTCATTAACACTTTATTTCATGAACAATCATAAATTTTCACACATACCTCCCTTATTTTTCCCCTCTATGTCAGGCTATTTCCCTACCATCTTTCACCGCCTATTCTCATACTATTTCCTTCTTTTCCCTAAAAAGGTTTCTTCATCCCTCTTGGATATTCTATGGTACGAAACCCTAGGCCCAAAATCTATTTCACATAACCTCTCTTCCTCATCATCCCTTTTCAATAAACTATCCCAAGGAACAATTAATAATTATATCACAATCTTTGTTATTACTATTTTCTCTTCCCTCTTAACCTCCACCCTATACTTCTAATGACCCGATAAGCTCCGCGCTCCGCACTCTTAGTAATCTCTAAAATCACTAATAAAGCTAAAAACAACCCAAGGCCCCCAAAAACAATCAGCAACCAACTTTCCCCGTACAAAACGCCTGCCCCAAGAAAACCATTATCCACGCCTCCCTCCCCCAACATGTTCAGAACTCCATTATCTGCTTTCAAATAACCACCATACCCCAAAAATACAACAACCAAAACGCCTAAAACTATCTTTATAAGTACCTCCTTCACAATAACAGTAGGGTACAAATCTAAAACTAATGCAGTACAATAACTAAAAACAACTATCATACCCCCCAGATAAATTAATAAAAGTGAAAGCGACAAAAATGAATTTCCTTTCGCCAAAATAATTAAACAACCAACCAAAGAAACAATAATTAACCCAAGCGCCCCAAAATAGGGGGAAATATCCACAACTAAAATAACTATTCCAATAAGAAATAATATTTCTAAAATTATTATAATTTTCATTATTCTCACTCAACAACTTGAGACCAACGATATGAAAAACCGCTATTGTACTTTGAACTACAAGAACATGACCAAAATTTTCCGAAAATCAGATCCTTTTATTAAAATCGTCAACTCTGCCTTAGTTGACCTGCCTTCCCCCTCTAACATCTCCTATTTATGAAACTTTGGCTCCATTTTAGGACTTTGCCTATTTTTTCAAATCGTTACTGGACTTATTCTTACTATACACTTTTCGCCCTCCATCCACATAGCCTTTTCCTCAGTCGTCCACATTGTCCGTGACGTAAATCACGGGTGATTTATCCGAAACTTTCACATCACTGGAGCATCATTATTCTTTTCTTGTATATTTATTCACATTGGACGAGGAATCTACTACGGCTCTTACAAAAATATCAAAACCTGATACTCAGGAGTTATCTTATTCATCTGTGCCATAGTAACCGCATTCTTCGGTTACGTTCTTCCCTGAGGTCAAATATCGTTCTGAGCTGCCACAGTAATCACCAATCTTCTTTCTGCAGTCCCTATAATGGGAACCCGCATAGTAGAGACAGTTTGAGGGGGCTTCTCTGTAGGAGACCCAACACTTAAACGATTTCTAGTCCTCCATTTTCTTGTCCCCTTTCTAATAATTGCAGTATCACTAACCCATTTACTTTTCTTGCACGAAACAGGTTCAAGCAACCCTATAGGAATAAACCCTAATCTTGATAAAGTACCCTTCCATCCGTACTTCTCTTTTAAAGATATCCTAGGATTTCTAATTACCCTCTCCTTAATCTTCTTAGGCTCCACCCTATTCCCCTATCTTACCACAGATCCGGATAACTTCACCCAAGCCAACTCATTAGTTACTCCCCCCCATATCAAACCAGAATGATACTTCCTATTTGCTTATGCTATCCTTCGAGCAATTCCTAACAAACTAATAGGAGTTTTTGCTCTTATCATATCACTATCTGTTCTTCTTTTTATGCCATTTTTGATCAAATCCAACTTACGATCATTAACATTCCAGCCTTTCATACAATTCACTTTCTGACTAATAATTTCTAATTTTATCCTACTTTCCTGACTAGGAGCCATACCCCTAGAACCCCCCTACACCACCATATCTCAAGTAACTTCATTCCTTTACTTTTTCATTTTCCTTTTCCTGTTCCCCTTAGTCAGCTACAAAGAAAACAAGTACCTAAACTCACGTTATCCCCTTTCTAACCTTTCATTTAGAACATTCACCTTTTATAGTTTCAAACAAAACATTGATTTTGTAAATCAACAATGAGATCCCATCTCTAAAAGGAAACTCAGAGAAACGGAATACTTCCTTACCTTTAATTCCCAAAATTAAAATTCTTATAAACTATTCTCTGCTTCACTACCTATATTGCCCCACCCACCTTTTTGAGGGTGGGTGGGGTTTTTACCCATAACCGTAATATCCCATCATAACCCTTTATCGCCCCCATATTATACACCTTGACCTATCCTGATCGCTAAATGGCTAAACGGACTCCCGTTTAGACCCTTCCTATACTACCCCGCCCCTTCCACAGGGTCGGGTCCTACCCTAATCTGTAAAAATCTCACCATTACCTCTTACCATTTTACATTTTATGCTCCCAATTTTATCTAGCCTGCTTAAATGACCTAAACGGGCTCACCCGTTTAGATTCTGCCTATACTACCCCCCCCCCCCCCCACCTTTTGAAGGTGGGCGGGGCATTACCCATAACCGTAATATCCCATCATAACCCTTTATCGCCCCCATATTATACACCTTGACCTATCCTGATCCCTAAATGGCTAAACGGACTCCCGTTTAGACCCTTCCTATACTACCCCGCCCCTTCCACAGGGTCGGGTCCTACCCTAATCTGTAAAAATCTCACCATTACCTCTTACCATTTTACATTTTATGCTCCCAATTTTATCTAGCCTGCTTAAATGACCTAAACGGGCTCACCCGTTTAGATTCTGCCTATACTACCCCCCCCCCCCCACCTTTTGAAGGTGGGCGGGGCATTACCCATAACTATAATATCCCATCATACCCCTTATCACCCCCATATCATGCACTTCAACACTTTCCTGATTGCTAAATGGCTAAACGGGGCCCCCCGTTTAGACTCCCCTTATACTACCCCTCCCACCTTTCTGAGGGTGGGAGGGGCATTACCCATAACTATATTATCCCATCATAACTCCTTATCGCTCCCATATTTATGAGCTTCCACCTGTCTCTGCCTACTAAATGGCTAAACGGGGCCCCCCGTTTAGACTCCCCTTATACTAACCCCCCTCCCCCCTCCTTTTCTGAGGGAGAGAGGGGCATTACCCATAACTATATTATCCCATCATAACCCCTTATCACTCCCATATTCATGAGCTTCCACCTGTCTTTGTCGACTAAATGGCTAAACGGGGCCCGTTTAGACTCCCCCCATACTACCCCCACTTCCCCCAAGACCAAACACAATGCTCCCCATAACCCTAAACCTCAACATTCCCACAACAACTACCTAAATTCTTATTAGCCCCTGTAAATTAACCTACGATTTGAGCCTCACACATCATCGGCACTTGAACATATTAAGGATTTTAAAAACTCTAAAATCTTTTAAACCCCCCCCCTATAACCCCGCCCGGGGTCAAGGATTTACTTAAATTAACGAAAACATAGAAGAACTCGGTGAACACACTGTTGCTCTTTTTTTCTTGTTTGGGGGGGTCTGGTGGGGGGTTTAAAAGATTTTAGATATCCGATGGTGTCTCCATGAAAGGGTTAATTTTCCATGTGAGCTTCCAAAGGTAAGTGCAATGAGACAATAAATTCTACATCAGGCTTGTCTTCCCCTTACTTCTTCTCGCTGTTAAAAAAAACCTTTTTCAGAGCACTGTGAATTCTTATTACCCCTCGACAGTTGGTTGTTTCAGTTGTTTCACACCTCTTTTCTGGAAATTGGAGAAGCTAGAGCTCTACCGAGAGAGACGATCATTCCTTGTCGGCAGACGGGTAGAACGAAGCATTCTGAATTCAACACAATGTTCATTGAAGTTTGGTAACTGCCGTGAAAAGCAAGGAGCTGACGTTTCGAGTGTTAACCCTTTGTTGGATGGAGCCACACTTTTGATTGAATAAATTTTCCAGAATAATGTTTGATAATGTAGTTTGTGTTTTCTCAAGTGTAATTTGTGTGAAATATTTGTCAATTATCCCATACTTTTCAAAGATGATTTGAATTTTTATGCTTTTTGTGATTTGTCTTCACAGAGAAACAAATGAAACTGATTTCTTGTTCCAACTGTTCCAAGTTGTTTCACCCAGAAGTTTTCAATCCACACATGACTCGGACCATTTGTGATGAAAATGACAAGTTTGGCATTGCGTCTTACAACCGCAGTTGCAAAAGTTGTGCAGAGACATTCAACAGCATCCAAGGAAGTGGGAGATCATACAAGTTTTCTGTGTGCGACAAATCATTTACTCTTTCGTCATCTTTAAATCTCCATCAAAGAATTCACACAGGTGAAAATCCCGTGAACAATGATCCTCAACCAAAAAAGGAGGTGGAGATTTTGAGTTCTGGGAGAACTTCCTCCCTTATACTAAAAACAGAAAGTGGAGAAAATGACAAACGTGATAAATTCCACGAGTGCTCTGTTTGCAGTAAGGATTTTCCAACATCTTCATCATTGAAAATACATAAAAGAATTCACAGAGGTGAGAAGCCGTACAAGTGTTCTGTGTGCAGCAAGGTTTTTCAAGTTTACTCGTCAATGAAAGTACATGAAAGAATTCACACAGGTGAGAAGCCGTACAAGTGTTTTATTTGTGGCAAGGTTTTTGGTCAATGCTCAAATTTATATGTACATGAAAAAATACACAGTGGAAGAAGACCGCACAGGTGCTCTGTTTGCAACAAGGATTTTAGAACTTCCTCATCAATGAAAAGACACGAAGGAACTCATTCAGATGAGAAGCCTTACAAGTGTTCTGTGTGTAGCAAGGATTTTCGAATGTACGCATCAATGAAAAACCATGAAAGTATTCACACGGGCGAGAAGCCATACAAGTGTCCTGTGTGTGACAAAGCGTTTACTTGTGCATCAAGTTTACATAAACATAAAAAAAATACACACGAGAGAGAGGCCTCACAAGTGTTTTGTGTGCAATGAGGATTTTATAACTTCCTCATCATTGAAAACCCATCATAGAATTCACACAGGTGAGAAGCCGTACAAGTGTTCTGTTTGTGGCCATGCGTATGTTTGCTCATCAAATGTATATCACCATCGCAAGGTACACGCTGGAGAGGTGAGAGGGGCCTCACAAGTAAATGTTCTGTAAGTTATGCACAAAAGATTTAGCAAATTCCTCATCAATGAAAAGAGGTGGAGAAATTCACACAGGTGAGAAGGAAAGCCCATAAAGTTACAGGAAAGTGCATAAAGCTGCAAATGCAAACACTTGGGAGTGGCCATTCCAAAAACATTGCCATTAACTCCACACCAAAGCGAGAAGCTAAAAAGGTGTCATCAGTTCCACAACCAATAACTATTAGGTTCCAAACAAATTGAAGAAGATTAAATGAACAGAGCTGGAGCTCAGAGGAGAAGGGAGTCGCCCTCCAGGGTGACTTTCATGAAACATGGGGTAATAACGCTGAAGGAGAAAGATTCCTGAACCAGTTGAAACAAACAAAGCTGGAAGCCAAGGTGGAAAGAGTCCAATCGGGAAATTCAATGCAGTAGCACAAATTAAGAAAAAAATATTTCACTCAGGAAAGAATAAAGGAAATAACAAACAAAGAAAGACTGCAAGCATTTGAAGACATGAATCGGATGACCGAAGAAGAGAGAATTTAAATGTAGATGAAAAACTGGACAAAAGAAGAAAATAGATCTTATTGATCTTAAAATAGATCTTAAAATAGATCTGTGCTCTGTCCCCCAAATATTCCTGCGTGTCGCACAACATCTGCCAGCAACCCTCTTATGGTTAAACTGCCAATATCTAGGCTCTCTGCTCACCTTCACTCTTTCATTCCCCTTTTCTCCCACCTCTGGAACAAACTCCCCCACTCCCTTCAATCCCACACCCCCCTCCAGGTCTTTAAAACAGCTGTTCACCACCATCTCTTATCTTCCCCCATCCAAAACCTTCATCTCTTATACCCCCGCTAATTCACCCCAGATACACTTTTTCGAAATTCCAACTTATTTCCTGGAAGTCCTTGCAGTGTCCATATGCTTTATACCTCTCCCACCTCCCCCCCAAGCCCTCTCCCTCTCACAGTTCTCTCGATGTCCCTGCTCTCAAATGTTGTGTTTGTGTCCTTCCTCCTCTCTCCCCATCTTGTCTACCGCTCCCCTTATTTTGTGTTTTATGTGTTGGTTTGTGTCGGTTTGACTTTTTGTGTGATTAATGTTCGCTCTTTCACGAGCCTCGATCTTGTATACAAGAAAGAAAAAAAATTGTGGGCAATTTTTTACTCAACTGGACCATGTCCAGCTGAGTTTTTGTTGACACCCAGTGTCTGTCGTCTGTCTGTCGTCTGTCAACAATTTGACTTCTACGCTCTAAAAGTCACAAATATTGATTAAATTTGATGAAACTTGTTATGCAACATCTTCAAGACATAAACTCGTTTGGGATTGCATTTTGGCGTTGCACGCCCAAAAATGGGCGTGGCAGGGTGGCCGTGTTGAAAAATCAATTTTTGTCATACGTTTTTAGCACATATAAACTATATAGTTTGTGGTTCAATTATGCATATTCTAACCATATTGATATAGACCAGTTGAGTTCAGGTTCCCTGGAACCTCTTTTTTTTAAATGTTGTAGGTTCCAGGTACGGACTAGATAGCCCTCAACGAGGCCAGGCATTAAATAAAAGAGAAAAAAAAGTGTGTGATGTTTGTTTGTGAGAAAGAGAGATTGAAGCTAGGCCGGTTGCTATAGTTTGAGTGAGACAGAAAGTAAGACCAGCAATCCTGACACGGAGAGTGTAAGATGGTTCCGGGCACCATTTTAACGCTCCTAAGTCAGGGCGGTTGCTGCCGACAACCTACTACCTAAAGTCGTGAGAACGAAAAGTAGTGAGAAAGGAATGTGTGAACCCCCAGGAACAGCTATTCCGAAGAATGTGCCCTGATAAAGTTAATTATAATCGGGCGACACTAAATTCAAGGAAAACAATTTCATCCATCAGAAAATATTGACAGAGGAGGAACTCAAGATAAGAGATGAACAAACTGACAAGGCAATAAGAAATAAATGGTCATCTATATATGGCAAACTACCAACAACGCCAAAATGGAATGAGGGGACATATGGGATGAGATTTCCAGAGTGCGAACTCCCAAAGAAAAGGAGCAACCGTCAGAACTAAAAAAAAAAAATACTGGTGTTGAGCAGGAAATAGAACAGAGAGAGAGGAGAGCTGAAGCAGATGGAATTTCAAATTTGGTTATAATAACAGAGACAGTGATTGGGCAACAGATTGGAGAATTGAATCAGGAAACAAAATTGGAATCTCCACAATAGGATCAAAGATTGACAATAGCAAATGTTGCAGCAACACCTAGAGGAAGAATAACTCTAGGTTACTTCCACAGCTCAAATAGCGCCTTTGCAAACAAAACAAGAAAGAGCAATCAGAGATTGCAGACTCTTGCCAGGACGTGTTTTAGTGGTTTTTAAGGCTTTTGTGTTGAAACAAATACAGCGACCAAACTACATGACCAAGTAGAATGGCACTTAGTGGAGAGCATACCTCCACCTGGTTGGCCATATCACTCAATGGTTAAGAATCACTTAAACAATTCTACTAGCTGGATCTGGATCTTCACCAAAACTGAATCGATTCTTCCTTGTCACACGCACAACCTGTCCAACAGGTTTCGTCCAAATCCATCCATAACTTTTTTGAGATATACCACGATGTATCGTTTTTGGCCCGATCTCCCAATGGTGAAGAATCACTTCAAATATTCTAGTAGCCGGATCCGAATCCAGATCTTCCGCAAAATCTCATCATTTCGTCAGTATCACATACGCTACATCTCTGCCAAATTTTGTCCAAATCTGTCCACAACTTTTGGAGATATTTTGTTCACAAACGGACAGACAATCAGACAGACAGGGGTGAAAACATAACCTCCATCCACCTTTGGTGGTGGAGGTAATGGCAATGTCATTTTTTTTTTTTCTCCACAAATTTATTCCTTGATGACACTCAAGAAATTTAATCTTGATCGGATGAAGTTTTGTACTTGTCGAATTATGACATCATAATGGAGGAAACTATGACATCATCATTAACATATGTTATTTCCCACGGAGAGCTCCTTACAATGAGCCATGTGTCAATTTTTTCTAATGCAGGACTGTCGAAGATATCGAGGTGCAAAGTTTTTCGGTTTTTCCAAGATGGCGCCCACACCTCATGACCTATGACGTCATAATTAACATTTTGAAACTTCTACAGGAGGAGCTGCACCTATCGTGAAAATTTCCTGTCAATCGGACCAGTGGTTGCAGAGGAAATAATATTTATTCTGTGCGGATAAACAAACAAATAAACAGACAAACGGACTCAAATGCAAAACACTCTCCTCCGGCGAGGGGAACAAATAAGAGCATCAAAGATAGGTCACAATGAGGAGGACAATAATGGACAACATCAGAATGAAGAAGAGGAAAAGGAAGTTGACAACAAACAGCACAGGCTTGAAGAGGAGTTAGCTAATAAAATAGAGGAAATCAGACTAATATCACCCAGGCAAACACGGCAACTCCACCGAATAAAAAACAACAAGCGATTGAAGATACAAGTGAGGAGAATAAACCAAGTAGTCACGTAATCTCCCCAAATCAGCCAATTCAGCAGCAATGTATGTGCAAGAGAAAATAACTGGCAAACAACGCAAAAAAGATAGATCTGATAATCTGAATAGAAACAAAACACCACCATGGAAACAATGACTGGAGAAGCAGAGAGACCGACTGAGGAAGGAAACGGGACAAACAGAACAATTCAAGAAGGTAAACAAGTCCAAAGCTCAATAAACGAATCAGACAAATAAAAAATAAATACAACATCGAAAACAATGTGTCAGAACCATTAGCTGCCCATAATAAGCTCCAAATACAACAGATAGCAGGGGAAAAAACTATGATGAGGCCAACGACAGAGGAAAGCAAAATGAACAGTTTGAAAACAACCAGAAGAAGTTCCACAGAGAACTAGGGAAACAGAAACAAAATGTAGCAAGTCCCCTAAAAAAGAGGACCTTGAAAAATTCTGGAAAGGGATATATGAAGACGAGAGAGAACACTGCAAGGAAGCACAATGGATCCGAAACCTGGAAGAGAAGAAACAACATCTCGAGGAAATGCCCCAAGTAATAATTGATGCAGAAATGATAAGACAACAATTTGCAAAGATGGCAAACTTCAAAATCCCTGGGCCACATGGGATAACAAACTTTTGGTATAAACAACTGTATGCTCTCCACCCTCGCTACAATCAAGTATTTAACAAACTCATCAAAGGGGAACAGCTAACGGATCAATGGTTCACAGAAGGCAACAGTGTTCTCATCCCAAAATGTAATGAAGCCCATCTACCCCACAAGTATAGACCAATAATATGCTTAACAACAGCAGACAAAGTTTTAACGGGATTAATTACCGATGAAATTTACGAACACCTCACTCAGCAAGGTACGAACACCTCACTCAGCAAGGAGCTTTAAAGACAGAACAGAAAGGATGTAAGAGAGAATGCTATGGAACGGCAGAAAATTTGTGGAACGACAGAACGACAGATAGATTATTTAACAAGACCAGACGCGAAAACTGCAAGCTTCGACAAACCAACTTATCCACAACCTGGATAGATTACAAAAACCCTTTGATAGTGTCCCACATTCATGGATTATAAAATGCATTCAAGTATATAAAGTTAACCCCCAAATAGTCACACTGATAGAGAAAGCAATGAGGCCCTGGAATACAACACTGATAATACCTCACTTGGAAGGAAAAATTGGGATCCCAGGAGTGAAGATATGACGTGGTATCTTACAAGGTGACAGACAGCCTTTTCCCCCTCCTGTTTTCTCTGGCTCTGGACCCACTGAGTAAACTTATCAATGAACAAGGACACGGATACAATCTAACGTCCAAAATAAAAATGACCAAAGAACTTACAAAGGTGAAGCATCTACTGTGCATGGATGACCTAAACTGTTTACACCGAATGATAACAAATCAGCAGAACAACTCACACTAGTTAAGTTGTACTTGGAGGACATTCTAATGGAATTTGGTCTTGACAAAGGCACCAAATGCTCATTTCTATCTGGTAAAACAAAGAGAACACATAATACTCAATGAAATTACAACAATACAGGAACGAGAAAAGGAAGCATCCTACAAATACCTCAGAAAAGAAGACCCCCCCCCCAGGTGAAACACAAAAAAATGCATAAACGTAATCAGCAAAGAGTGCCTACGTAGCATAAGACTAATTCTGAAATCAGACCGCTCTCCAATAAACAAAATCAAAGCTGTAAACCAACTCGCAGTACCTGGTATTCCAGTACAGGTGTGCAATTATCAACTGGCCACAATGGGAAAACAACAACTTCGACACCAAAACAAGGAAACTTTGAACTATTCATCAACTATTCCTCAAAAACCAATGCATTCCGAGGTTTTACTTGCCGAGAAGAGGAGGAGGCGGCGGTCTGATGTAGCTGAATCAAGTGCACAGAACATTGTGTGTTGGACTAGCGGAGTATGTGAAAAGCTCTGAAAAGACTATCGAATGATATTTGTGCACGGGACACTATACTAATGGCTTTAAGAAAATGGCTGGGTTGAGCCAATCGGACAAATGAATGTTTTGTGGAGTACAAACACAAAATACGAGTCACCTCCTTTCGGTATGTAAAAAAACTCATGTCGGAACAGATGTACACATAAAGACATGATGTTGTCTGCAGTCATCCACTGGGACATCTGTAAACATTTCAACATTCCGGTCCCAGAACAATCATGGAAACGAACCAAATTCCATCTTGAAAATGAACACATTGTGCTCACACATGACAAGATGATCCCATCAAGTGGAGACATTGCAGTCGGACATAGTGCGTCTGTTTAACCTCATCCGATCCATGGGCTGCTGGCTTTCACTCGGATTGATCAAGCCTCCGCATTCAGGTCTCTCACTAATGACAAGCTCCTACAAGATTACCGCATCTCCCTTGAGCTTGGGCATGCCAAAAACCCCAACAAAAACCCTGTCTCTGAGAAATCCATTCAGGAATTGGAAACTGAATTACTCCATCAAGACCCGTTTGGAGGTCCAGTTTCTCCTTGGCAGATTTCCATGGCTACTGCCCAATTAAACTCGCATATCATGTCTCGCGATTTGTCTGCATGGGAAATGTGGACTCAATGTGACCAGCTCACCAACCATCAGATTCTGATCTTGGATCAGAACCTTATCCGAGAGCAGCCTGCCCAACGTTCCAAGAACCATACTTATATGGAGATGTCTTAGTTCCCATCAGCAAACGGTTCTGCCACTCTGACAGCTCATGCTGGAGACCTGGTGTACTTGCACTCAGATGGATCCAAGTCTCGCGCATGGGATCCTTACCTCGTTGTATCTGTGGATTGGAACTGGTGTGATATCCGCAAGCTTGCTGGCTCTCAAATCCGACGCTCAATGTACCATGTACGAAAATCTGAGTGTTACAAGGTACCCATGTGGACCACACCTGCC
This sequence comes from Myxine glutinosa, assembly GCF_964187855.1. NCBI lineage: Eukaryota > Metazoa > Chordata > Myxini > Myxiniformes > Myxinidae > Myxine > Myxine glutinosa. The sequence goes on along the minus strand of NC_136265.1, from coordinate 82,018,837 downwards.
ATCACGCATCCTCACAAAAGTTCCTGTGATGATTCTCTCTGTGATGAAGGCAACTCGGAGGGGCGACCTATCGCTCTCCCCGATCCAACTCATGGACCTCCCATTCTCTCAACTCCAGCTGAACGTGTTCTGCCGCCACGTCCCTCTCCAGCTGTTCTGCCCTCTATGTTTGATCACCCCTGTGAATCCCAGGTTCAACGCCATGGTGATGAAAGCACGGCAACCTGGTCACCTCCTATCAGGAGATCAGGACATCTGCGTTCACTCTCCAAACACTTGGATGACTACGTTCTTGATGGATGAGCAGTTGCACATGTGTCAACCAATGGGCCAGAATAATCCCCATGCGTCTGAGAAGAATCTATCTCGTGATGTCCTCTTTCCGTAAAGTCTGGCATTGTCAGTTTACTCCCATCAGACACATGTACAAATACTGTTCTGGTTTTCCATTTTTTTGTCATGGCCCTAGTGGGGCGGCTTAGCCCAAATATTCAAAAGAATTGTGCATTTTGTGATACAAGCACCAAATTTGGCACACTAGTAGACTATCATATTATGAAAAGATCTGGATATTGGGCCATCTCAGATTCAGAGATTTGATTTTTGCAAGATTTGCAGATTTTGCAAGCTGAGATTGCAACGCCAGGGACGGCCGACTCCTTCCTACGAGCTGCCCACGTCACCCGCACAAGAAGAGCTCATCAAATCACTGCAGCAGCACTGTACATCCTGCAACACCGTGCCTACAACTACTACTGTCTGGGAGAAACCAGGGATGCAGAGGACCTTCCGGAGTTTGAAGACTGGTGTTGCCAGAGAGGAGAAGACATCCCCCAGTTTCACTACTGGGCAACCGTGCTGGAACTAGAACTGTTGGTTCTAGTGTATGTGCGTTCTCTCAGGCAGGGATCGTTAATGATGTACCTCGATGCTCTGACAGAGCTGGTCCCCTGGTTCCATGCACTGGATCACACCCACTATGCTAGGTGGATACCAGTGCACCTGAAGGACATGGCCGAACTCACCATCAAACACCCAGATGTAGCCAGGAAATTCAGGGAAAGCCACTTCACCGTTCAGAAAACACAGAGGGTGTTCTCTTCAATCCCGATTGACCAGGCACATGAGCAGAATAATGCCTGCATCAAAGGAGACGGTGGAGCAGTTGGGCTCACTGACAACCCTAGTGCCCTACGTCGCTGGATGGTTGCGGGACCAGAAGTTGCCAGGGTGATCGAAGAATTCCAGGATGGGAACCAACACTGGAGACGGCAAACAGCAGACACACGTCATCATGATCAGACGCCAAGTGTACAGGCCTCATTTGTGAAAGATGTTCGCTCTCTCGTCGGTGTCATAGAGGAGATGGGCAACCCATTCGAGGAGGAGAGTCAGGATGTAGTCAAACTGGACACAAAGGAGATCGCAGATCCTGCTGCTGTGGAGAACGTGATGAATGCCAAGATGATTGGCCAAGAGCAGTTCGAGGCTTTCACCAGAGAGTGTCTGTTGGACAGAACAAAGGCAGTGGACGCACCCATTCCTCGTAACAAGCTGAAGGTGTTCAGCACTTCCACTCCAAGCAGCCAGAGCAAAGGTCAGCAACAGCTCCCCTCCATCAAGAATGACCGTGAACTCTTCGCACGCCTGTACATTGGCTGCCAGACGAGGGATGGAAAGCTTGAGGAGTTCTTTTGTCACGAGAATCAGGCATGTCCTCCTGCATTGTCTGATGGTGGAAGCCTCTGCACTGGTACCAAGAGTGATCTCCTCACATGCTTGGAAGAAGTCTCCGACGCAAAGACAGAGACTCCTGTCACGACCTGTATTGTGCTTGATGGAGCAGCCATCGTCCAGATGCTGAAGCCGGCTGCATCAAAGACCTTTGAAGAGTATGCACAACAGATCTTCATCCCATATATGTCCACGAAGCTGCAAACAGTGTCACGCCTGGATCTGGTCTGGGATACTTACCTTGCTGATTCACTGAAAGGTAGTACACGTGCAAAGCGGGGACAAGGTGTGCGGAGACGTGTGGTGGCTGCCGCAGCCATACCAGGAAACTGGCAGAACTTCCTACGAGTGGACAGCAACAAGACCGAGCTGTTCAGGTTCCTCTCAGCAGCTCTCATGGAATGGTTTGACCAGGAGGACAAGCAACTCGTCATTACTGATGGAGAGGCAGTGCTCAGCAAGCCACTACTGCCAGATCTGACCTCACTCGCCCCATGTAACCATGAAGAGGCTGACAGTCGGATGTTGCTGCATGCATCTCACGCAGTCCAGCATGGACACCATGCAATACTCATCCGGACTGTAGACACCGATGTTGTGGTGCTGGCAGTGTCCCTGGCACAGGAGTTGCAACCAGAAGACAAACTGTGGCTGGCATTCGGAACAGGCCAGAGTTTCCGATACCTAGCAGCACACGAAATAGCAGCTGGATTGGGACGAGAGAAGGCTCGTGCACTGCCAATGTTCCACGCTCTAACTGGATGCGACACTGTGTCTAGTTTTCATAGACATGGCAAGAACACTGCGTGGGCAGTCTGGACGGTACTGCCAGAACTCACTGAGGCGCTGCTGCTGCTGTCCTCTGCACCTTGTGACATACCAGACGATGCAATGCGCATCATCGAGAGGTTCGTGATCCTGTTGTATGATCGAACCAGCAAATGCACAGACATTGACAAGGCCAGGAGGAAACTCTTCGCAAGGAAGAACAATGTGCAGCTCATCCCTCCAACGAAGGCAGCTCTGGAGGAACATGTCAAGAGGGCAGTGTATCAAGGTGGACATGTGTGGGGTCAGATACTGCTGCCAGCACCAGAGCTCCCTCCACCAACCAACTGGGGTTGGTCAAGGACTGGAGAAGGACAGTACACACCTTACTGGACCAGGCTAACTGAGGCAGCTCACAGCTGCATTGAGCTGGTTTCTTGCAAGTGCAAGAAAGGGTGTGTGAGGCGCTGCAAGTGCAAAAAGGCTGCCCTTCAGTGCACAGCCCTCTGTGTGTGTGAAGGGGACTGCACATGACGATGAGTCAACAACATACATGTACTTGTGGCAATGCTGAACTTGTTAACATGACACTGTTTATGTACACGTATCTTCAGTACCGGTATATACCTAGCCTCAGATACCAGTACACCTAGCCTCAAATACTAGACCATGTAGCATGTCAGTATTATACCTAAGATATTTACAGAACTAAGACATTATTTTCAAAGTATTGTGTTGAATCCAATATTTGCCTAGATAATTTCCAAATAAAATTATATAACAGACTGTGATAGATAATATTAAGTTGAAATTGGTACCATTGGATTCCTTGCCCCCAAAAACATACATTTAGATACCAGAATCAAGTCAATAGCTGCATTACGTCCAGAGATAATAGCAAATGTAGATTTCAAGTGGCGGCCATTTTGAAATCCAATATGGCGGACATAAAGAGAGAATTTCAAGTGGCCCAATATCTGAAAATGTTCGCAACATATTAATGTACATTTGTGCCAAATTTGGTGCTTGTATCACAAAATGCACAACAGGTTTGCTATGCTGCTACACTACCCAGCAATACAGTGTTTAATACTTTCACTTAATTTTGTTGTTGTTTATTCCCAATATTTTGCATTTCTTCTACATCTTGATATATCGTATGTGGATTTTCACTTTTACTCGTCAGCGAAAAATGTAAGTTGGCAAAGAGAAGCTGTTTTTTTTCAAGGAAGGAAAATGGCCACACCAGTATTGGTTGTTGTTGTTTTTCTGTTCAGGACGTGACGTCATCTGACGCTGTTCCACGTATGCTCAGTTGTGCCTTGGTCTCTCACATGTTCTTCCTCTTCACACTCTGATTACAATGGATCCTTTGTGTTTTGTGTGAGCTCCGAATAAACTCGAGCTGTTCCCAGAAGCGGTGTGTGATCCGATGGATTGAGAACACTATGAGGTCTACCTCAGGGAACTGATGCACGTGTCACGATCCACGTCATCACTTTACGTTAAATTCCCGTTTCGACCAACGCACTCAAAATTGCTCATTTCAGGTGAGACATCCACGAAACCGTTGGAGACAGGTTACCTGCTCGTGCTAATAAAAATAGTGGCAATACACCTGGGTGCTCACCTGGTCGAATAAATAGTACACTGCACTGAGTAAAGGTATTTTAAGCCAATTTCAATAGTTGCTAGAAGTCAGGGCAGCATGTAGAATCATATTAACATGATCATAAGACTTTTAACAAACAAACAAACAAACAAAAAAACGATTTTGGAGGGGGTGGGGGGTTGGGGGGGGCCCTCCCTACCCGGAGACCCATCAAGAACCCCCATTTTTATAAATGCTGTGACCAAACATTGGTATATCATGGGTGATGAAGGTTGTGATCATGTTTCATCAAATTTATGTGTGTAGTTCTATTTTGAGAGATCAAACCTCATCCCCATTATATATTCATCACCCTCAGTGGGGGAGTTCTGGTTGTGCGAGTCCCGTTTGGGGAGTTCCGGTGGTTGTGGCGCTTCTCGAGTTGTGTCCTGCAGCGTCAATGCTGCAGTAATTACTCCTAACCTGTTCATCTGCTGTGGTATTGTGATTCGTTTGTTATACTGACATCAAGTTAAGCATGTACTACTGGTGCTGGACCTACTTTGACCCCCTTAAATCACCCATACCCCGATTTTTTTTTTGTTCATGTCTTTTGTTGAAGAAAACCTTTTTGTGAATATAACATTGTTTTTCACGGTTTTGTTTAAATATTATTTAAATATGTTTAAACTTTCCCCTGCAATGTTTTATTCAGTGGTATATCACAACACGCTGTTTTTCTTCCTATTTTAAAGTCTTTTTGTTCAATTTTCTCTTAAATTCATTCCACTTCAAAAAAATATTCAATCTCTTACAATTCTTCCTCCCTACATGCTCCAAACTCACCTTCATTCCACCCCTCCTCTATCGTTTTTAAACGGATCTCTGACTTGTAAATCACAATAAACCCAATTTGTTATAAATGTTCGTTTTTCATTAATCATCCACTTTCTAAACTCCCCCCACACACCTCCCCTCCAAAACTCCCCCCTCACACCTCCCCTCCTAAACTTCCTCCTCACATCTCCCCTCCTAAACTTCCTCCTCACACCTCCCGTCCTAAACTCCCTCCTCGCACCTCCTCTCCTAAACTCCCTCCTCCCTTTCAATTTCCCCTCCCCGGACCTCCCCTCCTAAACACCCCACTCATGCCTCCCCTCCAAATCTCCCACTTTTCCCCTCCTCTTCAAAACTCCCGCCTCCCCCCTCCACTTCAAAACTCCCCCTCGCCCCTCCCCTTAAAAACTCCACCTCACTCCTCCTCTTCAAACTCCTCCCCTACCCCTCCCATTTAAAACTCGTCCCCCAACCCTTCCCCTTAAAATCTCCCTCCCCACTAAACCCCCCCCCCCCCCGATCATCTTTCTCCAATTCTTCCCCCTTCCCCTCAAAGCTGCATTCTCCCCACTTTGTCTCACTTCTGTCTCATACCTCCACCTCCTCCATCCTTCTACTTTCCTCTGCCCCTCCTCAAACAACCCCTCACTGTGCCTCATCCCATCACCATCAAACCTTTTGTCCTCCTCATCCTTCCCTTTCTTGTAACTCTTTTGCAATCTCTGACACACTATCAACAGCTCTCCCTACCTCCCCCTCTCATCCTTCATCTGACCCCACCCCTCCCCTCCCTTGTCCTGCACCCGATGCTCCCCTCCATCTTCATTAATGGTATGGACCTCAAATATCTGGGGCCTTCGCTCAAACCTGATTGATCTCTCCATTCAGGTTGCTTCTGACAGTCCAGACTTGATCTGCTTAACAGAAAGTTTCCTCCTTCAAGATGTCTCTGATTCCTTAATATCTCTTCCTGGTCTCCCATCTCTCCTGCCTCTGACATCAACTCTTCCTGGGAATTCTTCCAAAGTAAATTGCTCTCTCTCATGCACAGATTTATCCCATCTCGTCTTCAGTTGTCATACCCTTACTCCTGTCCATGGTACACTGAATCATGTGGTGAGGCACTTGCTCTGAAACAACTTGCCTTTGCCTCTTGGAATGCAAATCCAACTGAAGGCAATCTCAGTTCCTTCCACCAAGCTCGGAACAAGTGCGTGTGTATCCTCAGGAGTGCCAGGAAGCACTATCTCTCCACACTCAAGAATGATCTCTCAAACCTGTCTCCTTCCTCCAAATCCTGGTGGCGTCTGGTCAAATCTGTTTCTGGTGTTTGTTCCCCCTCCATCCCCTCCCTAACCTCAAATGGCTACACAGTTGACACCACACGGGACAAAGCCGAATGCCTCAACTCTGTGTTTGCCTCAAAGTCTTGTGTCCCAAACCCATCTCTCTCTGTACCCACCTTACCCAGTCATACCCAGCTGATCCTGGACTCTGGGTCGTTCTCTCCTGACAAGGTGGAGAAGTTTTTGTCACACCTCGACTCTGATTCTGCAACTGGACCTGACGGCATCAGCCCACGGGTCCAAAAATCCTGCTCTGCCGCTCTATCTCACCCTCTCTCTGTTCTCTTCACCTTCTCTTTGCTCAAGGTCACTGCCAGCATCTTGGAAATCAGCAAACATTGCCGCTTTGCAGAAAAAAGGTGCAACAACAGATCCTTGCAACGACAGACCGATCAGCCAGCTCCCAATTTATCAGCAAAGTCATGGAATCCATCATTGCTTTGGATATCAAATCCTTCCTCTTCTCCAATGGCTTGATCTCTGATCATCAATTTGGATTCAGACCAGGTCATTCTACTCTGGACATGCTGCTTCTGCTGTCTCAACAATGGATGGAGGTCCTCAATGCCAAACAGGAAATCAGAGCTGTCTCCCTTGACATATCACGTGCCTTCGATACGGTATGGCACCCTGCTCTGCTCACCAAACTCTACTCCTATGGTATCCATGGAAATCTCCACGCATGGCTTGCGGACTTCCTCTCTGGTCGTAGTCAACGTGTGGCCCTGAATGGGTTTCTCTCATCTCCCTTTCCTGTTCAGGATGGAGTTCCCCAAGGCAGTGTTCTGGCCCCTGTGCTTTTTCTGGTCTTCATCAAGCTCCATATCTCAACCGTCAGATCGGCAGTCTGCAGCCTCCTCACACTCTGCAGACCTGGACAAAATCACAGACTGGTCAAACAAGTGGAACATGTCTTTCAATCCTGACAAATCTCACACTATTACTATGTCTCTCCGAAAAGACCGACTGGACAACGCTCCCATCTACTTTCTCAACTCTCCTGTCCAAGAAGTTCTGTCACTCAAGCTTTTGGGTCTCACTATCTGCCATGATATTTCCTGGGAAAACCACATTTTCAAGCTGGCCTCAAAAGGCAGGCGCCGACTGGGCATCCTCCATCGTGCGAAGTCCTTTCTTCGTACACCTGAGCTCCTCACCACATACAAGGCTTTCATCCGCAGCTCAATGGAATACTGTTCTCCCCTTTGGGCCGGTGCTCCTGCCTCACACCTAGCTCGTCTTCACGTTGTTGAAACCAAAGCTTTCAGAATCATTGGAATCTTCCGCGATGAAGCTAACTCCGAGGGCCTTTCACTCACTCACCGCAGGCAGGTTGGTGGTCTTTCTGTCTTCTACCGACTGCTCTACGGCCTTGCTCCCCCAGCTCTTTCTGTGCTCTGTCCCCCAAATATTCCTGCAGGTCGCACAAGATCTGCCAGCAACCCTCTTATGGTTAAACTGCCAAAATCAGGACTCTCTGCTCACCTTCACTCTTTCATTCCTCTTTTCTCACACCTCTGGAACAAACTCCCTCACTCTCTTCAATCCCACTCGTCCCTCCAGGTCTTTGAAACAGCTGTTCACCACCATCTCTTATAATCCCTCATCCAAAACCTTGATCTTTTCTGCCCCCGTCAATTCACCGTGGATCCACTTTTTTTAAATTCCAACTTCTCTCCTGGAAGTCCTCGCAGTGTCCACGTGCTGTACACTTCTCCCCGCCCTTCCCACGCCTCCTCCCACCCTCCCCCTTCCCACACCTCCTCCCACCTCCCCTTCCCACCCCTCCTCCTCCCCCCTTCCCACGCCTCCTCGTCCCACCTCCTCCCCCCTTTCCCATGCCTCCTCAACCCCAAGCCCCCACCCTCCCACAGATCTCCCGATGTCCCTGCGTTCAAATGTTGTGTTTGTGTGCTTCCCCCTCTCTCCCCTTCTTGTCTATGGCTCCCCTTATTATATGTTTTCGGTGTGTGTTTGATTTTTTTTGTTTGTGATTAATATTAGCTCTTTCACGAGCCTCGAAAAAAAAATGTCGTGAACAAATGGAAGTTCCAAGATACAAAATATCAGTTTGGCCAAGTTTGGTCACAATCTTGTCAGCAGTTTTGGAGAAGTTGTAAATGTAAACGGACTGACTGAGTGATTGACGCAGACGGACTGATGCGTGGTGACTGTCTGCCTGACACATACTGACTGTGACTGACTGACACGTATTGACTGATGGACGGTGGGATTGACGGGGCAACTGACTGAGTGACTGACTGATGCAGATTGATTGATGGAGTGACTCGGTGACTGACGACTGACTGAAGGAGTGAGTAAAGCGGAGTGACTGATGCACGTTATGATGGCGTAACTGACTGACGGATGACGCGTCATCCCAGAATCTCCCCTGCACTCCATGCCAGGTGAGATAAAAATGAATGAATCACTGCAGAAAACATTTTGATGGAGAACAGTCGGAAATCTCTTATTGTCCAATTTTAAAGTTCAAGATTCAAATACGAGCTGTGTTTCCTCGGTTGGGGTTCGATCAGGAATTTCTGTTCGTTTTTCAAACCAAAACCCGAATATTTGTGACGAAATGTGGCGAATGTAGCATCTGTGGCGAATCTGCGGATTGGAATTAAACAACACCCGAATATTTCTGACGAATCAGCGGATTTGAATCGATGGATTAATTATTTTCCGGAACGGTGAAGTGAACTCACTGTCTTCACTCACATTGTTGTGTGTATTGTGAGGGATTGTACCACACTGTACTCTTTACTTCACTGTACTGTTCGCCATGAATGGAGATCTCTCCGGTGAGGATAACAGGTTGAACCCTCCGGGATCCTCGAGTTTCTCCGATGGAAGGAACTTGGTCGGTCCTGAAGATTCTCACTCGGACTGCAGGTTCAGGATCGCTCGACCTGAGGAGAACAAGTCCGGACACGGTGCGTGATGTTTACTGTTTAAATACATTTACATGGGGAATCACACCATGTACGGGGAGGGTTCACTCGTACAAGATGGTGTCGATGTCCTGATCGGGTTCACTCGTACAAGATCGTGTCGATGTCCTGATCGGGTTCCCTCGTACAAGATCGTGTCGATGTCCTGATCGGGTTCCCTCGTACAAGATCGTGTCGATGTACGAATAGGGTTCACTCGTACAAGATCGTGTCGATGTCCTGATCGGGTTCCCTCGTACAAGATATTGTCGATCTCCTGAGCCGGTGATTTCGATTCCTGAGCGCAGATTCGTTAATGGATGATTTTAAGAGACGTGCTTTTGTTTCCTCCTCTTCCCTCAGATTCTACAAAACTACTCCCTCCTTTATCTTTGTTATCATCACCTCGACACCTTTTCTCAGTTTTGGTGCTGAGTGTATTTATTTATTTTTTGTTGCTTGTGAACGTCAGCACCACGTAATGACAGACTGATGGGGGTGGTAAAGGTTTTTCGATGCAGGTGAGGACTGTTTAAATACATTTACTGTTCTTTATAAAAACTATTTAAAGTTGATTGTGAATTGGATGTTTTTATTTTCAGATTTTATTGTGAAAGTGGAGTCTAAATTCATCGATGATTACACCTCACTTGTCAAAGATCCGAAGAACAATAGTTATAAAAATAATAATGATAGTTTTAATCACACAAATGCCTCTGTTTAAGAAACAAATTGTCGAATGCTTTCCAGGTGAAGCTCATCTCAGGACGATGGAAACATTCCAAAGTTATTTTCAGATGTCCCGTGATACTTTTAGCAATGAGCAGGTAAAGCAGGAACCACGTGGTGTTCCTCCCATGGAGTCCAGCAAAGCTGCTTACCTGCTCCACGGTAAGCAGCCTTTATTTCTGGCCTTTATTCCAGATTGATCAGACACATAAAGACAGCGTTTCAAAAGTCTTTGTTTCACTAAAATCCACTTTGGAAATAGCATTGGAAATATCAAATCAAGTGAAATTACTGGGACTTGACAGGTTTGAAAGAAAAGTTTGTGACGATCTAAACATGTGAAACGAGAACGGCCCTTGGTGGAGCATATACCTCTGCCAGGCTAACGTTTTACCTTTTGTCAAATCTTATGCGCCAGATCTGGATTTGGACCTGAACCAAAATGTAATCGGCCTGTTCTTGTTGTCCAATCAACTCATCCACCTGGTTTTGTCATAAGTCGTCCACAACTTTTTGAAATATCAGGCTATATATCATTTTGGCCCTATCACTCAATGATGAAGATTCACTAAAAATTCCCTGATCCGGATTCAAATATTCAGCAAAATGTAATCACTTCTTCTTTGTCACACAACCAACCTGTCCACCAAATTTTGTCCGAATCCGTCCACAACATGAAGATATCCTGTTCACAGACCGACAAACAAATAATTGAAAAATCACTCAAAGAGCGACACTTGGCAAAAGAGAACAAAGTAGAATGACACTCGGGAGAGCATCATTTTCACCTCACAAATAGTTGGTGGTTGGTTTCAGTAAGCTGATATGAAAATCCTATTCAAATTTCAAGTCAATCGGATGAAAATTGAGGATTTTAGAAGTTCGAAAAAAGTGATTGACCTTTTGGCCTATGTTGACCTTTTGACCTCAAAAATAAATATGATTTTGTCGAACCACCAGCTCTAGCATTTGGTGAAGTTTCGTGAAGATCGGTTTAAAATTGTGACATGTCGGCAAGTATCAGTGAGCGAACAAACAAACACACAAACAAACAAACACACAAACAAACAAACACACAAACAAACAAACACACAAATAAACAAACACACAAACAAACACACAAACAAACACACAAACACTCGCACAAACACGCACACGCAAACATACACAAACAGACACACACACACACACACACACACACACACACACACACACACACACACACACACACACACACACACACACACAAAGCAGAGTGATCAACATACTTGTCAAAAAATTATTTTATTTTGCCAAGTAAAAAATATATTTTCCAGAGCACAATACTTGCAAAATCCAAATAAGCATGTTGCCATGGAAACGGCAATTTTTGTAATTTGGGAAATTTGGCATGTTACATGATAGAATGTTACATGTTCGTTAGTATTTACATGTCAGAATGTCATCACAAATTTGGCTGTTAAATTTTCAAATTGATGCCTAATAGGTGTTTTACATGTTTTGAATGGCAATTAACCTGAACTTTGACTAATTTTGACAAGATCTCATCCATAAATACTACACATGTGTACAAATATGATGTGCAAGTTTCAATCTGATATCTTGAAAAATTCCTGAGGTTTGGAAAAAATAAAATCAGAAAAATATCCCATTTCATTTCATGGATGTGAAGTTCTTGTCATGGACACCGTCTTCTCTTTGCCACTTGAGATTTGACTCTTTGCCATGTGGCACTTGTCTCTTTGCCACGTGAGAATTGCTTATTTGCCATGTAAGAATTGTCCCTTTGCTGTGTGGGACATGCCTCTTTGCCACGAAAGAATTGTCCCTTTGCCTCGTAAGAATTGTCCCTTTGCCACGTAAGAATTGTCCCTTTGCCACGTAAGAATTGTCCCTTTGCCACTTAAGAATTGTCCCTTTGCCACGTAAGAATTGTCCCTTTGCCACGTAAGAATTGTCCCTTTGCCACGTAAGAATTGTCCCTTTGCCACGTGGGACTTGTATCTTTGCCATGTGGGACTTTTCTCTTTGCCAAGTGGGACTTTTCTCTTTGCCACGTGGGACTTTTCTCTTTGCCACGTGGGACTTTTCTCTTTGCTACGTGGGACTTTTCTCTTTGCCACGTGGGACTTTTCTCTTTGCTACGTGGGACTTTTCTCTTTGCCACGTGGGACTTCTCTCTTTGCCACGTGGGACTTGTATCTTTGCCATGTGGGACTTTTCTCTTTGCCAAGTGGGACTTTTCTCTTTGCCACGTGGGACCTTTCTCTTTGCCAAGTGGGACTTTTCTCTTTGCCACGTGGGACTTTTCTCTTTGCCACGTGGGACTTTTCTCTTTGCCACGTGGGACTTTTCTCTTTGCCACGTGGGCCTTGTCTCTTTGCCACGTGGGACTTGTCTCTTTGCCACGTGGGACTTGTCTCTTTGCCACGTGGGACTTGTCTCGTTGCCACGTGGGACTTGTCTCTTTGCCACGCCGGACTTGTCTCTTTGCAACGTGGGACTTGTATCTTTGCCATGTGGGACTTTTCTCTTTGCCAAGTGGGACTTTTCTCTTTGCTATGTGGGACTTTTCTCTTTGCCACGTGGGTCTTGTCTCTTTGCCACGTGGGACTTGTCTCTTTGCCACGTGGGACTTTTCTCTTTGCCACGTGGGACTTTTCTCTTTGCCACGTGGGAATTTTCTCTTTGCCACGTGGGACTTTTCTCTTTGCCACGTGGGACTTTTCTCTTTGCCACGTGGGACTTTTCTCTTTGCCACGTGGGACTTTTCTCTTTGCCACGTGGGACTTTTCTCTTTGCCACGTGGGACTTTTCTCTTTGCCACGTGGGACTTGCCTCTTTGCCACGTGGGACTTGCCTCTTTGCCACGTGGGACTTGCCTCTTTGCCATGTGGGACTTGTCTCTTTGCCACGTGGGATTCTTTCTATTCCACGTGGGACTTTTTCTATTTGACATGGTGTTTACAATCAATAAATCAGACAATTTAGTGCATACTTTATTTTTGCCTTTTTTCTGTGAGTTGCCTCGTTCTGATTTTTATTTCTGTGTCAGATTTGGTTTTTCGTTTCCTGTCACCGATTTCCTGAATTCTGTCCATTTCTCCAAAACTAAACACTTGCTGTCCAGAACTGAATTGGGAATTTTCGTGAATTTGGAAGTACTATTTAAAGTTGAGTTTGAATGGGGTGTTGTTATTTTCAGATTTTATTGTGGAAGTAAAGGTGGAGTCCGAGTTCATTGACGATTACCCCTCGCTTTTCAAAGGTGTGGAGAACAACAATATTAACAAAAATAATTATCTTCAGTGATGGTTCTAACACATGCCTTCCTGGGAAAGCAATACATTGTCAAATGTTTTGCAGATGAAGTGCTTGTGGGGGAGATGGAAACTTTCCAAAGTTATTTCGAGACTTCTCAAGATGCTTTGAGCAATGAACATGTGAAGGAGGAACCACGTGATTCTCTTCCCATGGAGTCCAGCAAAGCTGTTCAGCTGCTTGAGGGTAAGCCAAACTTCATGATGAACATTGAACATATCACATGGTTTTTACTTGTTTGTTTGTTCTTTTTCAATGATGAAACCTTTTTGTTCCAAACTCTAGAATAACAGATCCATTAAATTGTGGTCAACCAAGTGAGCTTGTTTATATTCACTGGACATGGATATCAGTTGCTTATAAAATACCCAGATTTATACAGGAATATTAGTTGTGTTAAATACAGAGGAATTTTAATGCAATTTGTATTTCTGGCCTTTGCTCAGGATTGATTGGACAAATTAAGCCAAGTTTGAAGAGTCTCTGCTTTATTAATGTACACCTTTGAAATAGCATTGGAAATAAATCGAGTGACATGACTGGGACTTGAAAGGTTTGAACGACAAGTTTGTGACTATCTAAACATGTGAAACGAGAGGCGTGTTGCCACGTGGGACTTGGAGCATCACTCCGTATCAATTGCCCAAAAATAATTCAAAATCCTCTGATCGAGGTCCACAATGTTGCACTCACCTGCACCGTGTTTGGATAACTTGCTGTGGAAGTGCGTTCTCCAAATCAGTTCCATAACTATCTTAAAACATCTACTATCTGATGTTTCCTTCACCACAATGTGATAAACCTGGAACTTTTCCCGGAACGATAAACCTGGAACATATTTTGAATCATTGGTAGCCTCTCCCAGCTAAGCTTGAGTTGTGCATCACACCATTCATGCTCAATCTCATCTCACCATTTCTGTCTCTCCTATTGGACACTAGTTTGTGCTTTGACTGCATTCTAGATTCCATTCCTGATTGCTGTTTTGATTTTCTCTGGAAACCTTTCTTAGCATTTCACGTACCTCAGCCTCAGCCCAAAAATTTCAGGTACCTCAGAAAACACTTTAGCCCATTGCATGAAAAACGGTGGTTACATCTCTCACAGATAACCTGCAGAAGATCAAAAAATGCTCCCACACCTGAAGCATGAGTTTTACCCCAGGAAGACCAAAACACTTACAGTACTTCTCTGAAAGGATAAACCATCCAACTCTCATATGTACTTCTTGGATTAAGCTTGTGCTATTTTGAAAGAAGTTTATTTTTGACAACTTTGTTGGTGTCACCATTCCCGATGGTGTCTCCATGAAAGGGTTAATTTTCCATGTAAGCTTCCAAAGGTAAGTGCAACGAGACAATAAATTCTACATCAGGCTTGTCTTCCCCTTACTTCTTCTCGCTGTTAAAAAAAACCTTTTTCAGAGCACTGAATTCTTATTCCCCCTCGACAGTTGGTTGTTTCAGTTGTTTCACCCCTCTTTTCTGGAAATTGGAGAAGCTAGAGCTCTACCGAGAGAGACGATCATTCCTTGTCGGCAGACGGGTAGACCGAAGCATTCTGAATTCAACACAATGTTCATTGAAGTTTGGTAACTGCCGTGAAAAGCAAGGAGCTGACGTTTCGAGTGTTAACCCTTTGTTGGATGGAGCCACACTTTTGATTGAATAAATTTTCCAGAATAATGTTTGATAATGTAGTTTGTGTTTTCTCAAGTGTAATTTGTGTGAAATATTTGCCAATTATCCCATACTTTTCAAAGATGATTTGAATTTTTATGCTTTTTGTGATTTGTCTTCACAGAGAAACAAATGAAACTGATTTCTTGTTCCAACTGTTCCAAGTTGTTTCACCCAGAAGTTTTCAATCCACACATGACTCTGACCATTTGTGATGAAAATGACAAGTTTGGCATTGCGTCTTACAACCGCAGTTGCAAAAGTTGTGCAGAGACATTCAACAACATCCAAGGAAGTGGGAGATCATACAAGTTTTCTGTGTGCGACAAATCATTTACTCTTTCGTCATCTTTAAATCTCCATCAAAGAAATCACACAGGTGAAAATCCCCTGAACAATGATCCTCAACCAAAAAAGGAGGTGGAGATTTTAAGTTCTGGGAGAACTTCCTCCCTTATCCTAAAAACAGAAAGTGGAGAAAATGACAAACGTGATGAATTCCACGAGTGCTCTGTTTGCAGTAAGGATTTTCCAACATCTTCATCATTGAAAATACATGAAAGAATTCACAGAGGTGAGAAGCCGTACAAGTGTTCTGTGTGCAGCAAGGTTTTTCAAGTTTACTCGTCAATGAAAGTACATGAAAGAATTCACACAGGTGAGAAGCCGTACAAGTGTTTTATTTGTGGCAAGGTTTTTGGTCAATGCTCAAATTTATATGTACATGAAAAAATACACAGTGGAAGAAGACCGCACAGGTGCTCTGTTTGCAACAAGGATTTTAGAACTTCCTCATCAATGAAAAGACATGAAGGAACTCACTCAGATGAGAAGCCTTACAAGTGTTCTGTGTGTAGCAAGGATTTTCGAATGTACGCATCAATGAAAAACCATGAAAGTATTCACACGGGCGAGAAGCCATACAAGTGTCCTGTGTGTGACAAAGCATTTACTTGTGCATCAAGTTTACATAAACATAAAAAAAATACACACGAGAGAGAGGCCTCACAAGTGTTTTGTGTGCAATGAGGATTTTATAACTTCCTCATCATTGAAAACCCATCATAGAATTCACACAGGTGAGAAGTCGTACAAGTATTCTGTTTGTGGCCATGCGTATGTTTGCTCATCAAATTTATATCACCATCGCAAAGTACACGCTGGAGAGGTGAGAGGGGCCTCACAAGTAAATGTTCTGTAAGTTATGCACAAAAGATTTAGCAAATTCCTCATCAATGAAAAGAGGTGGAGAAATTCACACAGGTGAGAAGGAAAGCCCATAAAGTTACAGGAAAGTGCAGGAAGCTGCAAATGCAAACACTTGGGAGTGGCCATTCCAAAAACATTGCCATTAACTCCACACCAAAGCGAGAAGCTAAAAAGGTGTCATCAGTTCCACAACCAATAACTATTAGGTTCCAAACAAATTGAAGAAGATTAAATGAACAGAGCTGGAGCTCAGAGGAGAAGGGAGTCGCCCTCCAGGGTGACTTTCATGAAACATGGGGAAATAACGCTGAAGGAGAAAGATTCCTGAACCAGTTGAAACGAACAAAGCTGGAAGCCAAGGTGGAAAGAGTCCAATCGGGAAATTCAATGCAGTAGCACAAATTAAGAAAAAAATATTTCACTCAGGAAAGAATAAAGGAAATAACAAACAAAGCAAGCCTGGGCATTTGAAGACATGAATCGGATGACCGAAGAAGAGAGAATTTAAATGTAGATGAAAAACTGGACAAAAGAAGAAAATAGATCTTATTGATCTTAAAATAGATCTTAAAATAGATCTGTGCTCTGTCCCCCAAATATTCCTGCATGTCGCACAAGATCTGCCAGCAACCCTCTTATGGTTAAACTGCCAATATCTAGGCTCTCTGCTCACCTTCACTCTTTCATTCCCCTTTACTCCCACCTCTGGAACAAACTCCCCCACTCCCTTCAATCCCACAACCCCCTCCAGGTCTTTAAAACAGCTGTTCACCACCATCTCTTATCTTCCCCCATCCAAAACCTTCATCTCTTCTACCCCCGCTAATTCACCCCAGATACACTTTTTCGAAATTCCAACTTCTTTCCTGGAAGTCCTTGCAGTGTCCATATGCTTTATACCTCTCCCACCTCTCCCCAAGCCCTCTCCCTCTCACAGTTCTCTTGATGTCCCTGCTCTCAAATGTTGTGTTTGTGTCCTTCCTCCTCTCTCTCCATCTTGTCTACCGCTCCCCTTATTTTGTGTTTTATGTGTTGGTTTGTGTCGGTTTGACTTTTTGTGTGATTAATGTTCGCTCTTTCATGAGCCTCGATCTTGTATACAAGAAGAAAAAAAATTTGTGAGCAATTTTTTACTCAACTAGACCATGTCCAGCTGAGTTTTTGTTGACACCCAGTGTCTGTCGTCTGTCTGTCTGTCTGTCTGTCGTCTGTCAACAATTTGACATCTACGCTCTAAAAGTCACAAATATTAATTAAAATTGATGAAACTTGTTATGCAGCATCTTCAAGACATAAACTCGTTTGGGATTGCATTTTGGCGTTGCACGCCCAAAAATGGGCGTGGCAGGGCGGCCATGTTGAAAAATCAATTTTTGTCATACGTTTTTAGCACATATAAACTCTATAGTTTGTGGTTCAATTATGCATATTCTAACCATATTGATATAGACCAGTTGAGTTCAGGTTCCCTGGAACCTCTTTTTTTTTTAATGTTGTAGGTTCCAGGTGCGGACTAGATAGCCCTCATCGAGGCCAGGCATTAAATAAAAGAGAAAAAAAAGTGTGTGATGTTTGATTTTGAGAAAGAGAGATTGAAGCTAGGCCGGTTGCTATAGTTTGAGTGAGACAGAAAGTAAGACCAGCAATCCTGACACGGCCCGGAGAGTGTAAGATGGTTCCGGGCACCATTTTAACGCTCCTAAGTCAAGGCGGTTGCTGCCTACAACCTACTACCTTAAGTCGTGAGAACGAAAAGTAGTGAGAAAGGAATGTGCGAACCCCCAGGAACAGCTATTCCGAAAAATGTGCCCTGATAAAGTTAATTATAATCCGGCGACACTAAATTCAAGAAAAACAATTTCATCCATCAGAAAATATTGACAGAGGAGGAACTCAAGATAAGAGATTAACAAACTGACAAGGCAATAAGAAATAAATGGTCACCTATATATGGCAAACTACCAACAACGCCAAAATGGAATGAGGGGACATATGGGATGAGATTTCCAGAGTGCGAACTCCCAAAGAAAAGGAGCAACCGTCAGAACTTTAAAAAAAATAAAAAAAATACTGGTGTTGAGCAGGAAATAGAACAGAGAGAGAGGAGAGCTGAAGCAGATGGAATTTCAAATTTGGTTATAATAACAGAGACAGTGATTGGGCAACAGATTGGCGAATTGAATCAGGAAACAAAATTGGAATCTCCACAATAGGATCAAAGATTGACAATAGCAAATGTTGCAGCAACACCTAGAGGAAGAATAACTCTAGGTTACTTCCTCAGCTCAAATAGCGCCTTTGCAAACAAAACAAGAAAGAGCAATCAGAGATTGCAGACTCTTGCCAGGACGTGTTTTAGTGGTTTTTAAGGCGTTTGTGTTGAAACAAATACAGCGGCCAAACTACATGACCAAGTAGAACGGCACTTAGTGGAGAGCATACATACCTCCACCTGGTTGGCCATATCACTCAATGGTTAAGAATCACTTAAACAATTCTCCTATCTGGATCTGGATCTTCACCAAAATTGAATGGATTCTTCCTTGTCACACACACAACCTGTCCAACAAGTTTCGTCCAAATCCATCCATAACTTTTTGAGATATACCACGATGGATCGTTTTTGGCCCTATCTCCCAATGGTGAAGAATCACTTCAAATATTCTAGGAGCCGAATCCGGATCTTCAGCAAAATCTAATCATTTCGTCGGTATCACATACGCTACATCTCTGCCAAATTTTGTCCAAATCTGTCCACAACTTTTTGAGATATTTTGTTCACAAACGGACAGACAATCAGACAGACAGGGGTGAAAACATAACCTCCATCCACCTTTGGTGGTGGAGGTAATGACAATGTCATTATTATTTTTTCTCCACAAATTTATTCCTTGATGACACTCAAGAAATTTAATCTTGATCGGATGAAGTCTTGTACTTGTCGAATTATGACATCATAATTGAGGAAACTATGACATCACCATTAACATATGTTATTTCCCATGGAGAGCTCCTTACAATGAGCCATGTGTCAATTTTTTATAATGCAGCACTGTCGAAGATATCGAGGTGCAAAGTTTTTCGGTTTTTCCAAGATGGCGCCCACACCTCGTGACCTATGACGTCATAATTAACATTTTGAAACTTCTCCAAGAGGAGGTACACCTATCGTGAAAATTTCCTGTCAATCGGACCAGCTGTTGCAGAGGAAATAATATTTATTCTGTGCGGATAAACAAACAAATAGACAGACAAACGGACTCAAATGCAATACCCTCTCCTCCGGCGAGGGGAACAAATAAGAGCATCAAAGATAGGTCACAATGAGGAGGACAATAATGGACAACATCAGAATGAAGAAGAGGAAAAGGAGGTTGACAACAAACAGCACAGGCTTGAAGAAGAGTTGGCTAATAAAATAGAGGAAATCGGACTATCACCCAGGCAAACACGGCAACTCCACCGAATAAAAAACAACAAGCAATTGAAGATACACATGGGGAGAATAAACCAAGTAGTCACGTAATCTCCCCAAATCAGCCAATTCAGCAGCACTGTATGTGCAAGAGAAAATAACTGGCAAACAACGCAAAAAAGATAGATCTGATAATCTGAACAGAAACAAAACACCACCATGGAAACAAAAACTGGAGAAGCAGAGAGACCGACTGAGGAATGAAACGGGACAAATAGAAGAATTCAATAGAAACAGAAGTCCAAAGCTCAATAAACAAATCAGACAAATAAACAAATAAATACAACATCGAAAACAATGTGTCAGAACCATTAGCTGCCCATAATAAGCTCCAAGTACAACAGATAGCAGGGGGGGGGGGGGGGGTGGGGGAAACTATGATGAGGCCAACAACAGAGGAAAGCAAAATGAACAGTTTGAAAACAACCGGAAAAAGTTCCACAGAGAACTAGGGAAACAGAAACAAAATGTAGCAAGTCCCCTAAAAAAGAGGATCTTGAAAACTTCTGGAAAGGGATATATGAAGACGAGAGAGAACACTGCAAGGAAGCACAATGGATCCGAAACCTGGAAGAGAAGAAACAACATCTCGAGGAAATGCCCCAAGTAATAATTGATGCAGAAATGATTAGACAACAATTTGCAAAGATGGCAAACTTCAAAATCCCTGGGCCACATGGGATAACAAACTTTTGGTATAAACAACTGTATGCTCTCCACCCTCGCTACACTCAAGTATTTAACAAACTCATCAAAGGGGAACAGCTAACGGATCAATGGTTCACAGAAGGCAACAGTGTTCTCATCCCAAAATGTAATGAAGCCCATCTACCCCACAAGTAAAGACCAATAACATGCTTAACAACAGCAGACAAACTTTTAACGGGATTAATTACCGATGAAATTTACGAACACCTCACTCAGCAAGGTACGAACACCTCACTCAGCAAGGATCTTTAGAGCCAGAACAGAAAGGATGTAAGAGAGAATGCTATGGAACGGCAGACCATTTGTGGAACGACAGATAGATTATTTAACAAGACCAGACTCGAAAACTGCAAGCTTCGACAAACCAACTTATCCACAACCTGAATAGATTACAAAAACCCTTTGATAGTGTCCCACATTCATGGATTAAAAAATACATGCAAGTATATAAAGTTAACCCCCAAATAGTCACACTGATAGAGAAAGCAATGACGCCGTGGAATAAAACACTGATAATACCTCACTTGGAAGGAAAAATTGGGATCCCAAGGGTGAAGATACGACGTGGTTTCTTACAAGGTGACAGACAGCCTTTTCCCCCTCCTGTTTTGTCTGGCTCTGGACCCACTGAGTAAACTTATCAATGAACAAGGACACGGATACAATCTAACGTCCAAAAGAAAAATGACCAAATAACATTCAAAGGTGAAGCATCTACTTCACATGGATGACCTAAACTGTTTCCATGGCTACTGCCTCATTAAACTCGCATATCATATCTCGCGATTTGTCTGCACGGGAAATGTTGACTCGATGTGACCAGTTCACCAAGCATCAGATTCTGATCTTGGATCAGAACCTTATCCGAGAGCAGCCTTCCCAACGTTCCAAGAACCATACTTATGTGGCGAAGTCTTAGTTCCCATCAGCAAACGGTTCTGCCACTCTGACAGTTCATGCTGGAGACCTGGTGTACTTGCACTCAGATGGATCCAAGTCTCGCGCATGGGATCGCTACCTAGTTGTATCTGTGGATTGGAACTGGTGTGATATCCGCAAGCTTGCTGGCTCTCAAATCCGACGCTCAATGTACCATGTACGAAAATCTGAGTGTTACAAGGTACCCACGTGGACCACATCTGCCATCACACATCCTCACAAATGTTCCTGTGATGATTCTCTCTGTGATGAAGGCAACTCGGAGGGGCTACCTATCGCTCTCCCCGATCCAACTCATGGACCTCCCATTCTCTCAACTCCAGCTGAACGTGTTCTGCCGCCACATCCCCCTCCAGCTGTTCTGCCCTCTGTTTGATCACCCCTGTGATTCCCAGGTTCAACGCCATGGTGATGAAAGAACGGCAACCAGGTCACCTCCTATCAGGAGATCAGGACATCTGCGTTCACTCTCCAAACACTTGGATGACTACGTTCTTGATGGATGAGCAGTTGCACATGTGTCAACCAAAGGGCCAGAATAATCCCCATGCGTCTGAGAAGAATCTATCTCGTGATGTCGTCTTTCCGTTTAGCCTGGCATTGTCAGTTTACTCCCATCAGACACATGTACAAATACTGTTCTGGTTTTCCATTTTTTTGTCATGTCCCAGCAATGCAGTGTTTAATACTTTCACTTAATTTTGTTGGTGTTTGTTCCCAATATTTTGCATTTCTTCTGTCTTGATATATCGTATGTGCATGTTGACTTGTACTAGTCAGCAAAAAATGTAAGTGAGCAAAGAGAAGCTGTTTGTTTTTTTCAAGGAAGGAAAATGGCCACACCAGTATTGGTTGTTGTTGTTTTACTGTCCAGGACGTGACGTCATCTGACGCTGTTCTACGTGTGCTCAGTTGTGCCTTGGTCTCTCACATGTTCTTCCTCTTCACACTCTGATTACAATGGTTCCTTTGTGTTTTGTGTGAGCTCCGAATAAACTCGAGCTGTTCCCAGAAGCGGTGTGTGATCCGATGGATTGAGAACACTATGAGGTCTACCTCAGGGAACTGATGCACGTGTCACGATCCACGTCATCACTTTACGTTAAATTCCCGTTTCGACCAACACACTCTAAATGGCTCATTTCAGGTGAGACATCCACGAAACCGTTGGAGACAGGTAACCTGCTCGTGCTAATAAAAATAGTGGCAATACACCTGGGTGCTCACCTGGTAGAATAAACAGCACACTGCACTGAGTAAAGGTATTTTAAGTCAATTTCAATAGTTGCTAGAAGTCAGGGCAGCATATAGAATCATATTGACATGATCATAAGACTTTAAACAAACAAACAAAAAACGGTTTTGGGGGTGAGGGGGGAACCCCTCCCTACCCGGAGACCCATCAAGACCCCCATTTTTATTAATGCTGTGACCAAACATTGGTAGATCACGGATGATGAAGGTTGTGATCAGGTTTCATCAAATTAATGTGTGTAGTTCTATTTTGAGGTATCAAACCTCATCGCCATTATATATTCATCACCCTCAGTGGGTGGAGTTTCGGTTGTGCGAGTCCCGTTTGGGGGAGTTCCGGTGATTTTGGCGCTTCTCGAGTTGTGTCCTGTGTTACGTGCTCCTCCCCAAACCCCGGTCACGGTGTACCTCCGAGCCCCGAGAGGAGTCACGGCAGAAAGATGTGTTATTCTGTATGTCTTAGATCAATGGTGAAACCACACCAATTGTTACAAACAACAAATATTGTATTAAGATCACACAGGAATAACAGTCCAAAAAATAATAGTTATCAATTATACAACAAATATATCCTTCCTATGATGGTACCATCAGTTTCGTACAATAAAACTCACTGTGCTCCAAGTGAGCGCAAAGAACATCCCCAATGTCTCTGTCCCCGTCTTCAAGCCAAAGTTAATCAACTCCAGTGATCGACAGAACGATGTCGAATCGAGACCAGAATCCCGTTCGGTTGACAGTGACAGTTGCTGACAAAGATGCGTAAAGGTGCCCTCAAGGCGATTGGGAAATCACGCCTTTGGATATGGACGTTCAACGGCTCCGTTTACGGCGAACCGCAAAGTTCCATTCAAACTTCACGTTACACACATACCAGCTTAACTTCTGGAGGCGGTGAAAATGGTTGGAGCGAGATTAAAGGCCAGGAGCGATCCGAAAATCCTGCGCGAGGTAAAATGGCCAACCGACCAGTTCTCGAGACGTAACTGCCCTCAAGCAACGATTCTTTTCGGAATCAACCGCAAAACCTGACACGCAGGTTCATCCTGACACAACTCTGTCGCAGGAATCCCTTTCCCGGGAAACCCAAAGTTCACTCGAAGGTGCCCGTTTGCCAACGTTCGCTCAAGACCTCGAAACAGCTAGGATTCTTGTCCCACTTCACTCGCTCCGCCTTCTTTTCCTCTTCTTTCTCTTCGTCGTCGTCCGGTTCCGGTTTATTTCAAACATTAACTTTTTCACCTTTTGAAAACAGGTATATCTATTTCATTTAAACGATAACAATAATAGTACATGGAAACAAAAATGTTTACAGTGGATGAAAACCACAACAACGGAACTGACAAATTCATAACACTTCCCCCCATCAAGAAAGAAAGTTTGAACATAGTGAAAACTTTCTTTGCATGCAAAAACTCTTTTAACAAACGAAAGGAAAACTCACACCCAAATGATCAATTCACGTGAGCAACAATAATTAATATTCCCCAAAATAAAGCAACAAAACTTCCAAACAACCTACAGAAATTTCCAAAGTTAGTTCACTCTGGATAAAGCATCAGCAACGACATTGTCCCTGCCCTTTACATGCTCAATTTCCAAGTTGAACTCCTGCAAAGCCAAACTCCATCTCATCAACCTCTGATTTGTATTTTTCATTTTTTGAATGAAGGTTAAGGGTTTGTGATCAGTGAAGACTTTTATAGGAAAGGTAGTAGTTCCCAGATACACCTCATAATGCTGAAGCGCTAGCAGGAGAGCAAGGGTATCTTTTTCCACAGTGGCATAATTTGCCTGATGTTTGTTGAACTTTTTGGAGTAGTAGCACACCGGGTGATCCACGCCATCCTCATCTTCCTGTAATAGAACTGCCCCAGCCCCCACATCACTTGCATCAATGGCCAACTTGAAAGGTGCTTGAAAATCTGGGGCTGCTAGGACAGGAGAGCTCATTAATATTGCTTTGACGTGGGCAAAGGCCACCTGACATTTGTCATCCCAAACAAACTTGGTCTCTTTCCTCAGCAAATTCGTTAAAGGGGCTTCCACATCAGAAAAATTCCTGCAGAACCGCCGGTACCAACCAGCCATACCCAAGAATCTCATAAGCTACTTCTTCCCTTTTGGAACTTGGAAGCGATCAATGGCTTCTATCTTGGCTGTCACCGGTTGCACCTGACCCTGACCTACTACATGGCCTCGGAACACCACCTGTGCTTTTACAAACTCGCTCTTAGATAAGTTGATGGTCAACCCTGCCTCGGTCAGTTTCTTGAAAAATGCCTGAATTTGTTTAATACTAGGGCATGCCCGTACTATATCTTTATCTAAAATTATATCCCCCCCCCTCTATTTACATGAAATGGTTTGGTCCAAAGCGAACGGCTTGCGAGTACGGTGACAATCCCCCCCCCCCCCCCTCTATTTACATGAAATGGTTTGGTCCAAAGCGAATGGCTTGCGGAGTTTGGTAAAGAAATCGCCATAGCGTGCCCAAACGCGCAGGAAAGCGAAAGAATCGCAAATTTAAGGAAATGCCCGTACTTCCGTAAGGAAGAGAAAAAAAATGAAAAGGAAAAACATTCCAAACCGCGAGGGAAAACAACACGGCACGTCGACACAACAACGTGTCCTGTGATTGGCCGTACGTGGCTGCCAGTAGCTGCCCCCCAAAAAAAGCTTTCACCGTCCGGCGACTGAATTTAAGGGGAAAAATAAAACGCTCTTCGCTTAAAACAACGCCCTTCGCTCTGACTGAATTGGGACAATGTTTTTATGTTTTTAATTGAATTACTATCCGTAATGGCGCACGCTCTCACGGGAGCTCCGGAAGGTCGTATATCGCAGTTACGATGAATCGCAAATTAGTTTTTATTAGTTTTAAAACATAGTTTAACGCCAACATAGCGCCAACATAGTTTGCAAACGTGAAATAAATGAATACGCTCTCAAATGTGCCATCCGAGGCAGAGTCTGTTCGCCACGTTCGGCACACGTGATAGCTCGCTGCTCTCTGATTGGTTGAATCGTTTTTTGGACATAGCTCGGTAACTACTTCTGCGATTAATTTAAAACCTTGAAAAGGCACATCCTCGGGTCCCCAGCAATATACCTGGCAAGTTTCAAGTATATCGGACCGGTAGTTGTCGAGAAACAGCGGTCACAGACAAACATACAAACATACAAACATACAAACATACAAACAAACATACACACAGAGATTAGTGGAATTATAGATAGATGATCTTCCATGGTCATAGTGTGGATGATGATATCATCCAGATAAGCCTCCCCCCTCAAGGTCTGCAATAAGCTTATTAATCAGCCGTTGAAATGTAGCAGGCCCGTTTTTCAATCCAAAGGGAAGAACCTTGTACTGATACAACCCATTTGGTGTGACTAAAGCCGAGATTTACTTGGCTCTATCAGTAAGAGGAATCTGCCAATACCCTTTCAGCAAGTCAAATTTAGTTACAAATTTAGCCGGGCTCTATTCTATCAATACATCAATCAATCCTCGGGATGGGATATGAGTTGGTCTTGGTCACTGCATTAACCCATTTTAAATCCATACAACAGTGAAACCTGCCATCGGGTTTTGGAACCAACACACATGGTGAGCTCCATTCACTGCTGCTTGGTTCGATGATGTCATTCTCCAACATATACTGAACCTCCTTCCGAAGATACTCCATCTTCACAGGGTTCATCCGATAGGGGTGTTGCTTCACAGGAGTGGCTTCCCCCACCTCAATATCATGATATACCAGGTCAGTACGACCAGGTACATCTGTGAACAAATGTGCAAATTCAAAAATTAGGCTGGATAGTTGTCGTTGTTCCCTCGTCAAATGACCTAATTTCTCATCTAAATGACTCAACACTTCTGTGTTCGTCAATCTGGGACAAGCCTGGACATCAAAGTTATCAAACTTAACACCGGCGTAAACCTCTGTATTCTCTTGCACCCCGGCTACAGGTGAGACAGGAACCATTTCTTCCACAGGCTTCCTCATAATATTTCTTGAGTCGGTTGACATGACACAGCTGCCGCTTCTTCCGTCGGTCGGGAGTTGTCACCACGTAATCTGTTTCATTAACCCTCCTTTCGATTGCCGAGGGACCAAAATATCTAGCCTGTAGTGGCTGACCTGGAACAGGAAGCAACACTAACACTCGTTCCTCAGGACTGAAATTCCTTATCTGAGATTTATTGTCATGTCTCACTTTCATTTTATCCTGTGTCACTTTCAAGTTTCTTCTCGCAACTTCACAAGCCTTTGCCAATCTGTGCCTAACCGTTGACACATACTCTACCACTGTTGACTGTGACTCCTCCTGTAGCCACTGTTCTTTCACAAATTTCAACGGTCCTCAAACTGCGTGTCCAAACACAAGTTCAAAAGGACTGAATCCCAATGACTCCTGAACAGATTCCCTCGTAGCAAACAACAATAAGGGTATTCCTTCATCCCAATCCTTGTCACATTCAAAACAATACGTTCTGATCATATTCTTCAATGTCTGGTGAAACCTTTCCAAGGCCACTTGGCCCTCGGGATGGTAAGTGCTTGATCTTACTTGCTCCACTCCCAACAGGTGTACCACTTGCTGAAAAAGTGTTGACATGAAATTGGAACCCTGATCAGACTGGATGACCTTAGGTAGGCCAACCAAAGTGAAAAATTTAATCAAGGCCTTCGCAATAACTGCCGCGGTAATTTTCCTAAGAGGTACTGCCTCTGGGAACCTTGTAGAAGCGCACATGATGGTCAGCAAATCCTGATGTCCAGCCTTAGTTTTAGGTAAAGGGCCGACACAGTCAATAATGACACGGCTGAATGGCTCTTCAAAAGCTGGAATTGGTTTCAAAGGTGCGGATGGGAATTTCTGATTAGGTTTTCCCACCAGCTGGCAAGAATGTCAAGATTTACAGAACTCCGCCACATCACATCGCAATCCTGGCCAGAAAAAATGTACCAATATTCTGTCACAGGTCTTGTTCACTCCAAGGTACCCGGCCAAAGGTGTCTCATGCGCCAAACTCAATATCTCCTTCCGGTACGGCGGTGGCACCACAATTTGGTAATGAACTTTCCACTCATCGTTTGCTGGCACCTCCGGTGGTCTCCATTTTCTCATGAGTATTTCCCCTTTCATGAAGTAACCAACAGGTATCTTCATAGCCTCTTCCTCTGTAACGGCTTTGTCAATCAAACTCCGGATCTCCGAATGTCCGTGTTGTTCTTCAACAAGTCTCTTTCGGACCAGCACCGTTTGCTCAACCTCGTTCCCAGATGTCTCCGACGGACACTCCCTTTCCTCTTTGGTTACAGATGCCACCTTGTCCTTAAGTTCCTTGATGTCACTCCCTTTCCTATTACCGCTTTCAGAATTTTCATCCAATACCACTAAGGAACCCAAATCCACATCGCCTTCCTTCTCCTTCTCTTCAGAGCGCTTCCTACCCATAGCACGAGTCACTGCACAGGATGGAAAGATACCCGGAATCTCCTGCTCTAACTGTGCGGTGTTATTTTCCATACTGGGCTTTTCAACCAACATTGGATTACCAGAAACTCGACCACCGGCCAAATCATTCCCGATAATAAAAGAGATTCCCTCCACAGGAAGAGTGGCTTGTAAACCTACAGTGACCGGTCCTGACACCAAATCAGACTCTAAATGGATGACATGAAGAGGAGCTTTAACATAGCCACCAACCCCCTGTAAAAGAACACTAACACCAGTTGCCGTCTTCTCTGACAATGGCAAAATGCCTTCAAGCATCAAAGATTGATGTGCTCCTGTGTCCCTCAATACCCTAACAGGTCTCTGGTTCGTTAAATCCAGTGACACAAACCCCTCGGAAATGAAAGGTTTGTACCCTTCTTGAACAAGGTCGTTCAGTGATGCCGTAACTTTGGAACCTTCACAAGGCACTGTCCTCCAAGGACGATTTCTCGCATTTGCCAATGCATTCGGAGTTGTACTAGTCTGACTCCGCTCCTGATTTTTCCTTTTCAGGGCATAACATTGGGACATCAAATGCCCAGGTTTCTTGCAAAAAGTGCAAGTAGGCCCAGAGGAAAAACTCGTGGTCTGCCTCGGGCCCCCCGGAAGATAAGTCTGTCTTGGAACTGGAGTCTTCTGATCCCTAAAAGTCGCGGTATCAGATTTGTCCCCATAGTCATCTCCAGGCCGCCTCCATGAAAATTTAGTCTCCGAACCTGATTTACCATAACTCCCCTGGCTAACTCTAGGCGGGAAGTTAGATTTGTGGAACCCCATCCTGTGTGTCAAGGCATAATCATCTGCCACGGTTGCTGCCTCATACAACTCTGGTACTTTCTTTTCATCCAGATGTACTTTAATGTCCGCGTGGACACACTGAATTCCTCCACCAAGATCAATTGTCTTAACAGGTTGAAGTCTTTCCCAACCTCCTTCGAGTCACACCACCTATCAAACATGGTTTCCTTCATTCTGGCAAACTCCACAAGGGTCTCACTCTCCCTCTTCCTGGCATTCCTGAATTTTTGCCGGTAAGCTTCAGGGACCAATTCATAGGCTTTGAGAATGGCTTTCTTCACTATCTCATAATCGGCACATTGGTCAATCGGTAAAGCCGAATATATATCTTGAGCTTAACCCACCAAAACACTTTGCACCAACATAGTCCAGGACCCCACAGGCCATTTTAGCATTTGAGCCACTTTTTCAAAGTGTAAAAAAAACTTGGCTACCTCCTTTTCATTGAAGGGTGGAACCAGCCTCACATGCCTACCAACATCCCAAGTGTTCTGACGAGTCGAACCAGCCGGCATGGATTCTACTTCTCTCCGTTCCCCCAGTACTTCCAGCTCCTTGAGTTTAAGTTCCTTCTGACACTCCATGTTCTGTTCCTTTAACTCCCTTTCGGCTCTCCTTTCCTCTGCTCTTTCCTCTGCTCTTCTTTCCTCAAGTTCTCATTCCTGTTCTGCTCTTTCCTTTTCTGCTTTCCTTTCCTCTGCTCTTTCCTCTGCACTTCTTTCCTCCAGTTCCTTTTCAGCTCTCCTTTCCTCTGCTCATTCCTCTGCTCTTCTCTCCTCGAGTTCTTTTTCAGCTTTCCTTTCCTCTGCTTTTAACCTTTCCTGGCTCTGCAGTTGCATCTCCATTTTCCAGAGCTCCACATTTTCTTTTTCCTCGGGTAACCAATCCAAGGCTACCTCTTTCCATGTTCCTTGTCCCACTAGAGACTCTACCACCAATGTCTGCAACTCTGCTTTCTTCATATTAACTCGGACCTCCAAGTTAAAATATTTGGCCAATATCATGAGTTCCGATCTTTTTAACGCCTGGAACTGTGCCTCATTAGGGGACGCCGCAAACTTTTCTGCGTCAAACACCATGGTGACTATCAGTTAGCACCTGTTAACCTTCACACAAAAATTTTCAAATTTTTGGAAAAATTTGGGAATGTTCGAAAATTCCAAATTTGGGAATTTTGGGAATGTTAGGGAATTCTATCCCGGACAAGTGTTAGGGAATTTAATCAGCAAAGATGAGCCCTCAATTTCTCCACAGTACGAGCCCCCAATTTCTATTACGTGCTCCTCCCCAAACCCCGGTCACGGTGTACCTCCGTGCCCCGAGAGGAGTGACGGCAGAAAGATGTGTTATTCTGTATGTCTTAGATCAATGGTGAAACCACACCAATTGTTACAAACAACAAATATTGTATTAAGATCACACAGGAATAAGAGGACAAAAAAACAATAGTAATCAATTAAACAACAAATATATCCTTCCTATGATTGTACCATCAGTTTCGTACAATAAAACTCACTGTGCTCCAAGTGAGCGCAAAGAACATCGCCAATGTATCTGTCCCCATCTTCATGCCAAAGCTAATCAACTCCAGTGATCGACAGAAGGATGTCGAATCGAGACCAGAATCCTGTTCGGTTGACAGTGACAGTTGCTGTCAAAGATGCGTAAAGGTGCCCTCAAGGCGACTGGGAAATCACCCTTTTGGATATGGATGTTCAACGGCTCCCTTTACGGCGAACCGCAAAGTCCATTCAAACTTCACGTTACACACACACACCAGCTTAACTTCTGGATACTGTGAAAATGGTTGGTGCGAGATTAAAGGCCAGGAGCGATCCGAAAATCCTGCACGAGGTAAAATGGCCAACCGACCAGTTCTCGAGACGTAACTGCCCTCAAGCAACGATTCTTTTCGGAATCAACCGCAAAACCTGACACACAGGTTTATCTGTCTCGGCGATAACAACTCTGTCGCAGGAATCCCTTTCCCGGGAAACCCAAAGTTCACTCGAAGGTGCCCATTCGCCAATGTATGCTCAAGACCTCGAAACAGCTCGGCTTATTGTCCGACTTCACTCGCTCCGCCTTCTTTTCCTCTTCTGCCTCTTCATCGTCCGGTTCCGGTTTATTTCAAACATTAACTTTTTTCACCTTTTGAAAACAGGTATATCTATTTCATTTAAATGATAACAATAATAGTACATGGAAACAAAAATGTTTACAGTGGATGAAAACCACAACAACGGAAGTGACGAATCCGTAACACCTGCAGCGTCGATGCTGCAGTAAATACCCCTCACCTGTTCATCTGCTGTGGTATTGTGATTCGTTTGTTATACCGACATCAAGGTAAGCATGTGCTACTGGTGCTGGACCCACTTTGACCCCCTTAAATCACCCATACCCCGATTTTTTTTTTTGTTCATGTCTTTTGTTAAAGAAAACTTTTTTGTGAATATAACATTGTTTTTCATGGTTTTGTTGAAATATTATTTAAATATGTTTAAACTTTCTCCTGCAATGTTTTATTCAGTGGTATATCACAACACGCTATTTTTCTTCCTATTTTAAAGGCTTTTTTCAATTTCCTCTTAAATTCATTCCACTTCAAAAAAATATTAAAGCTCTTACAATTCTTCCTCCCTACATGCTCCAAACTCACCTTCATTCCACCCCTCCTCTATCGTTCTGAAACGGATCTCTGACTTAAAAATCACAATAAACCCAATTTGTTATAAATGTTCGTTTTTCATTTATCATCCACTTTCTATACTCCCATCTCACACCTCCCCTCCTAAACTCCCCCCTCACACCTCCCCTCCTAAACTCCCCCCACACCTCCCCTCCAAAACACTCCTCCTCACACCTTCCCTCCTAAACTCCCTCCTTGCACCTCCCCTCCTAAACTCCCTCCTCCCTTCTCCCTTTCAATTTCCCCTCCCCGGCCCTCCACTCCTAAACTCCCTACTCACGCCTCCGCTCCAAATCTCCCACTTTGACCCTCCTCTTCAAAACTCCCCCCTCCCCCCTCCCCCTTCAAAACTCCCCCTTACCCGTCGTCTCATAACTCCTCCCCTACCCCTCCCATTTAAAACTCCTCCCCCAACCCGCCCCCTTAAAATCTCCCCCCCCCCCCCCCCCCAGCCAGCATCTTGGAAATTAGCAAACATTACCGCATTGCAGAAAAAAGGTGCAACAACAAACCCTTGCAACTACAGACCGATCAGCCTGCTCCCAATTATCAGCAAAGTCATGGACTCCATCATTGCTTTGAATATCAAATCCTTCCTCTTCTCCAATGGCTTGATCTCTGATCATCAATTTGGATTCAGACCAGGTCATTCTACTCTGGACATGCTGCTTCTGCTGTCTCAACAATGGATGGAGGTCGTCAATGCCAAACAGGAAATCAGAGCTGTCTCCCTTGACATATCACGTGCCTTCGATACGGTCTGGCACCCTGCTCTGCTCACCAAACCCTACTCCTATGGTATCCATGGAAATCTCCACGCATGGCTTGCGGACTTCCTCTCTGGTCGTAGTCAACGTGTGGCCCTCAATGGGTTTCTCTCATCTCCCTTTCCTGTTCAGGATGGAGTTCCCCAAGGCAGTGTTCTGGGCCCTGTGCTTTTTCTGGTCTTCATCAAGCTCCATATCTCAACCCTCAGACCGGCAGTCTGCAGCCTCCTCACTCTCTGCAGACCTGGACAAAATCACAGACTGGTCAAACAAGTGGAACATGTCTTTCAATCCTGACAAATCTCACACTGTTACTATGTCTCTCCGAAAAGACCGACTGGACAACCCTCCCATCTACTTTCTCAACACTCCTCTCCAAGAAGTTCTGTCACTCAAGCTTTTGGGTCTCACTATCTGCCATGATCTTTCCTGGGAAAACCACATTTTCAAGCTGGCCTCAAAAGGCAGTCGCCGACTGGGCATCCTCCGTCGTGCGAAGTCTTTTCTTGGCACACCTGAGCTCGTCACCACATACAAGGCTTTCATCCGCAGCTCAATGGAATTCTTCTTCACGCTGTTGAAACCAAAGCTTTCATAATCATTGGAATCTTCCGCCATGAAGCTAACTCCGAGGGCCATTCACTCACTCACCGCAGGCAGGTTGGTGGTCTTTCTGTCTTCTACCGACTGCTCTCCGGCCTTGCTCCCCCAGCTCTTTCTGGGCTCTGTCCCCCAAATATTCCTGCAGGTCGCACAAGATCTGCCAGCAACCCTCTTATGGTTAAACTGCCAAAATCAGGACTCTCTGCTCACCTTCACTCTTTCATTCCTCTTTTCTCACACCTCTGGAACAAACTTCCTCAGTCTCTTCAATCCCACTCGTCCCTCCAGGTCTTTGAAACAGCTGTTCACCACCATCTCTTATCTTCCCCCATCCAAAACCTTGATATTTTCTACCCCCCCCCTTCCCACGCCTCCTCCCACCCTCCCCCTTCCCACACCTCCTCCCACATCCTCTTCCCACGCCTCCTCCTCCCCCCTTCCCACGCCTCCTCCTCCCCCCTTCCCACGCCTCCTCCTCCCACCTCTCCCCCCATTCCCATGCCTCCTCCCCCTAAACCCCCACCCTACCACAGATCTCCCGATGTCCCTGCGCTGAAATGTTGTGTTTGTGTCCTTCCCCCTCTCTCCCCTTCTTGTCTATGGCTCCCCTTATTATAAATTTTCGCTGTTTGTTTGATTTTTTTTTGTGTGATTAATGTTAGCTCTTTTATGAGCCTCGATCTTGTATCCAAAAAAAAAAAAAAATGTCGTGAACAAATGGAAGTTCCAAGATAGAAAATATCAGTTTGGCCAAGTTTGGTCACAATCTCATCAGCAGTTTTGGAGAAGTTGTACATGTAAACGAACTGACTGAGTGATTGACGCAGACAGACTGATGCGTGGTGACTTTTTGACTGACACATACTGACTGTGACTGACTGATGGACGGTGGGATTGACAGGGCAACTGACTGAGTGATTTATGCAGACGGACTGATGCGTGGTGACTGTCTGACTGACACATACTGACTGTGACTGACTGATGGATGGTGGGATTGACAGGGCAACTGACTGAGTGATTGATGCAGACGGACTGATGTGTGGTGACTGTCTGACTGACACATACTGACTGTGACTGACTGACACGCATTGACTGATGGACGGTGGGATTAACGGGGTGTTACGTGCTCTTCCCCAAACCCCGGTCACGATGTACCTCCGAGCCCCGAGAGGAGTCACGGCAGAAATATGTGTTATTCTGTGTGTCAAAGATCAATGGTGAAACCACACCAATTGTTACCAACAAATAAGCATTGTATTCAGGTCACACAAGAACAACAGCCCAAAAACAATAGTAATCAATTGTACAACAAATATATCATTCCTATGATGGTACCATCAGTTTCGTACAATGTAACTCATTGTACTCCAAGTGAGCGAAAAGCACATCCCCAATGTCTCTGTCCCGGCTTCAAGCCAAGTTGATCCACACTCTAGTGCTCGTCAGAACGATGTCGTATCAAGACCAGAATCCCGTTCGGTTGACAGTCACACTGCCAAAAATGGGCAAAAGTACCCTCAAAGAGGCAACTGGGAAATCACACCTTCGGGTATGGACGTCCAATGCGTCTTATCGGCGAACCGCAAATTCCCACTCAAAATCCACGTTACACATGCAAATCAGGTTAACGTCTGGATGCATTGAAATGGTTGAAGCGAGGTGAAAAGCCTGGAGCGATGAAATATCGGACGCGAGGCAAAAACGGCCAACGGGGCCTGTTCTCGAGGCGTAACTGCCCTCAAACAACGATTCTCATCGGAATCAACCACAAAACCTGACACGCAGGTTTATCTGTCACAGCGATAACAACTCTGTCGCAGGAATCCCTTTCCCAGGAAACCCAAAGTTCACTCGTGACCCCCTTCGCCTGCGTTTGCTCAAGACCTCAAAGCAGCTCGGCTTCTTCTCGAACTCACTTGCTCCGCCTCCTTCCTCTTCTTCTTTATCCGGTTTCTGGTTTCTTTTAAAA
Organism: Myxine glutinosa; assembly: GCF_964187855.1. Lineage (NCBI taxonomy): Eukaryota > Metazoa > Chordata > Myxini > Myxiniformes > Myxinidae > Myxine > Myxine glutinosa. The sequence continues at coordinate 81,983,968 of NC_136265.1, read as the reverse complement.
CACGAACTTTTTCACCTTTTGAAAACAGTTCATAAACAATAATAGTTCATAAACAATAAAGAATAATCGAAAACAGTTCATAAACAATAAACCTTTTGAAAACAATAATAGTACATGTAACCAAAAATGTTTACAGTGGATGAGAACCACAACAACGGAAGTGACGAATCCGTAACACGGGGCAACTGACTGAGTGACTGACTGGCGCGGATTGATTGATGGAGTGACTCGCTGATTGACGACTGACTGACGGAGTGACTAAGGCTGTGTGACTGATGCACGTTATGATGGCGCAACTGACTGACGGATGACGCATCATCCCAGAAGCACCCCTGTACTCCGTGCCAGGTGAGATAAAAATGAACGAATCACTGCAGAAAACATTTTGATGGAGAACATTCGGAAATCTCTTATTGTCCAATTTTATAGTTGAAGATTCAAATACGAGCTGTGGTTCCTCGGTTGGGGTTCGATCAGGAATTTTTGTTCGTTTTTCAAACCAAAACCCGAATGTTTGTAAAGAAAGCCTCCATCTGTGGCGAATCTGCGGTTTGGAATTAAACAACACCCGAATATTTCTGACGAATCAGCGGATTGGAATCGATGGATAAATTATTTTCTGGTATCGGAATCGGTTGAGTGGGGATTGTAGCACACTGTACTCTTTACTTCACTGTACTGTTCGCCATGAATGGAGATCTCTCCGGTGAGGATAACAGGTTGAACCCTCCGGGATCCTCGAGTTTCTCCGATGGAAGGAACTTGGTCGGTCCTGAAGATTCTCACTCGGACTGCAGGTTCAGGATCGCTCGACCTGCGGAGAACGAGTCCGGACACGGTACGTGATGTTTGCTGTTTATATCCATTTACATGGGGAATCACCATGTACGGGGAGGGTTCACTCGTACAAGATCGTGTCGATGTCCTGATCGGGTTCCCTCGTACAAGATCGTGTCGATGTCCTGATCGGGTTCCCTCGTACAAGATCGTGTCGATCTCCTGAGCGGGTTCCTTCGTACAAGATCGTGTCGATGTCCTGATCGGGTTCCCTCGTACAAGATCGTGTCGATCTCCTGAGGGGTTCACCCGTACAAGATCGTGTCGATCTCCTGAGCGGGTTCCTTCGTACAAGATCGTTCCTTCGTACACGCACACACAAACACACGCGATCAACATACTTGTCAAAAAATTATTTTATTTTGCCAAGTAAAAAGATATTTTCCAGAGCACAATACTTGCAAAATCCAAATAAGCATTAGTTGCCATGGAAACAGCAATTTGGTAATTTGGGAAATTTGGCATGTTACATGATAGAATGTTACATGTTTGTTAGTATTTACATGTTAGAATATCATCACAAATTTGGTTGTTAAATTTTCAAATTTATGCCTAATAGGTGTTTTACATGTTTTGAATGGCAATTACCCTGACCTTTGACTAATTTTGACAAGATCTCATCCACAAATACTACACATGTGTACAAATATGATGTGCAAGTTTCAATCTGATATCTTGAAAAATTCCTGAGGTTTGTAAAAAATAAAATCTGAAAAATATCCCATTTCATTTCATGGATTCGAAGTTCTTGTCATGGACACCGTTTTCTCTTTGCCACTTGAGGCTTGACTCTTTGCCATGTGGGACATGCCTCTTTGCCACGTAAGAATTGTCCCTTTGCCACGTAAGAATTGTCCCTTTGCCACGTAAGAATTGTCCCTTTGCCACGTAAGAATTGTCCCTTTGCCACGTAAGAATTGTCCCTTTGCCACATAAGAATTGTCCCTTTGCCACGTAAGAATTGTCCCTTTGCCACGTAAGAATTGTCCCTTTGCCACGTAAGAATTGTCCCTTTGCCACGTAAGAATTGTCCCTTTGCCACGTGGGACTTGTCCCTTTGCCACGTGGGACTTGTCTCTTTGCCACATGGGACTTGTCTCTTTGCCACGTGAGACTTGTCTCTTTCCCACGTGGGACTTGTCTCTTTGCCATGTGGGACTTGTCTCTTTGCCATGGGAGACTTGTCTCTTTGCCACGTGGGACTTTTCTCTTTGCCACGTGGGACTGTTCTCTTTGCCATGTGGGACTTTTCTCTTTGCGACGTGGGACTTCTCTCTTTGCCACGTGGGACTTTTCTGTTTGCCACGTGGGACTTGTATCTTTGCCACGTGGGACTTGTATCTTTGCCACGTGGGACTTGTATCTTTGCCACGTGGGACTTTTCTGTTTGCCACGTGGGACTTTTCTGTTTGCCACGTGGGACTTTTCTGTTTGCCACGTGGGACTTTTCTGTTTGCCATGTGGGTCTTTTCTGTTTGCCACGTGGGACTTGAATCTTTGCCACGTGGGACTTTTCTCTTTGCCACGTGGGACTTGTCTCTTTGCCACGTGGGACTTGTCTCTTTGCCACGTGGGACTTGTCTCTTTGCCATGTGGGACTTGTCTCTTTGCGATGTGGGACTTGTCTCTTTGCCACGTGGGACTTGTCTATTTGCCACGTGGGACTTGTCTCTTTGCCACGTAGGACTTTTCTCTTTGCCACGTGGGAATTTTCTCTTTGCCACGTGGGACTTTTCTCTTTGCCACGTAAGAATTGTCCCTTTGCCACATAACAATTGTCCCTTTGCCACGTGGGACTTTTCTCTTTGCCGCGTGGGACGTTTCTCTTTGCCACGTGGGAATTTTCTCTTTGCCACGTGGGAATTTTCTCTTTGCCACGTGGGAATTTTCTCTTTGCCACGTGGGACTTTTCTCTTTGCCACGTGGGAATTTTCTCTTTGCCACGTGGGAATTTTCTCTTTGCCACGTGGGACTTTTCTCTTTGCCACGTGGGAATTTTCTCTTTGCCACGTGGGAATTTTCTCTTTGCCACGTGGGAATTTTCTCTTTGCCACGTGGGACTTTTCTCTTTGCCGCGTGGGACTTGCCTTTTTGCCATATGGGACTTGTCTCTTTGCCACGTGGGATTCTTTCTATTCCACATGGGACTTTTTCTATTTGATATGGTGTTTACAATCAATAAATCAGACAATTTAGTGCCTACTTTATTTTTGCCTTTTTTCTGTGAGTTGCCTCGTTTATGATTTTTATTTCTGTGCCAGATTTACTTTTCCGTTTCCAGTCACCGATTTCCTGAATTCTGTCCATTTCTCCAAAAGTAAACACTTGCTGTCCAGAACTGCATTGGGAATTTTCGTGAATTTGGAAGTACTGTTTAAAGTCGAGTTTGAATGGGGTGTTTTTATTTTCAGATTTTATTGTGGAAGTAAAGGTGGAGTCCGAGTTCATTGACGATTACCCCTCACTTGTCAAAGGTGTGGAGAACAACACCAATAACAAAAATAATTATCTTCAGTGATGGTTCCAACACATGCCTTCTTGGGGAAAGCAATAAATTGTCAAATGTTTTGCAGATGAAGCGCTTGTGGGGGAGATGGAAACTTTCCAAAGTTATTTCGAGACTTCCCAAGATGCTTTGTGCAATGAACATGGAAAGGAGGAACCACGTGAATCTCTTCCCATGGAGTCCAGCAAAGCTGTTCAGCTGCTTGATGGTAAGCCAAACGTCATAATGAACACATCACATGGTTTTTACTGGTTTGTGCTGTGACCGCATTCTAGATTCCATTCCTGATTGCTGTTTTGATTTTCTCTGGAAACCTTTCTTAACATTTCATGTACCTCAGCCTCAGCACAAAAATTTCAGGTACCTCAGAAAATACTTCAGCCCATTGCATGAAAAACGGTGATTACATCTCTCACAGATAACCTGCAGAAGATCAAAAAATACTCCCACACCTGAAGCATTAGTTTTACTCCAGGTAGTCCAAAACACTTACAGTACTTCTCTGAAAGGATAAACCAACCAACTCTCATGTGTACTTTTTGGATTAAGCTTGTGCTATTTTGAAAGAAGTTTATTTTTGACAACTTTGCTGGTATCACCATTCCCGATGGTGTCTCCATGAAAGGGTTAATTTTGCATGTAAGCTTCCAAAGGTAAGTGCAATGAGACAATAAATTCTACATCAGGCTTGTCTTCCCTTACTTCTTCTCGCTGTTAAAAAAAACCTTTTTCAGAGCACTGTGAATTCTTATTCTCCCTCGAGAGTTGGTTGTTTTAGTTGTTTCATCCCTCTTTTCTGGAAATTGGAGAAGCTGGACCTCTACCGAGAGAGACGATCATTCCTTGTCCGCAGACGGGTAGAACGAATCATTCTGAATTCAACAGAATGTTCATTGAAGGTTGGTAACTGCCGTGAAAAGCAAGGAGCTGACGTTTCGAGTGTTAACCCTTTGTTGGATGGAGCCACACTTTTGATTGAATAAATTTTCCAGAATAATGTTTGATAATGTAGTTTGTGTTTCCTCAAGTGTAATTTGTGTGAAATATTTGTCAATTATCCCATACTTTTCAAAGATGGTTTGAATTTTTATTTTGTGATTTGTTTTTTGCCTCCTTTTTGTGATTTGTGTTTGCAGAGAAACAAATGAAACTGGTTTCTTGTTCCAACTGTTCCAAGTTGTTTAACCCAGAAGTTTTCAATCCACACATGACTCGGACCATTTGTGATGAAACTGACAAAGTTGGCATCGCGTCTCACAACCGCAGGAGCAAAGGTTGTACAGAGACATTCAACAATATCAAAGGAAGTGGGAGATCATACAAATGTTCTGTGTGCGACGAATCATTTACTCTTTCGTCATCTTTAAATCTTCATCAAAGAATTCACACAGGTGAAAATCCCCTGAATAATGATGTTTCACATGAAAAGGAGGTGGAGATTTTGAGTTCTGGGAGAACTTCCTCCCTTATCCTGAACCCAGAAAGTGGAGAAAATGACAAACGTGATAAATTCCACGAGTGCTCTGTTTGCAGTAAGGATTTTCCAACATCTTCATCATTGAAAATACATGAAAGAATTCACAGAGGTGAGAAGCCGCACAAGTGTTTTATTTGTGGCAAGGTTTTTGGTCAATGCTCAAATTTATATGAACATGAAAAAATACACAGTGGAAGAAGACCGCACAGGTGCTCTGTTTGCAATAAGGATTTTATAACTTCCTTATCAATGAAAAGACATGAAGGAATTCACAAAGGTGAGAAGCCTTACAAGTGTTCTGTGTGTAGCAAGGATTTTCGAAGATACGCATCAATGAAAAACCATGAAAGAATTCACACGGGCGAGAAGCCATACAAGTGTCCTGTGTGTGACAAAGCGTTTACTTCTTCATCAAGTTTACATAAACATAAAAAAATACACACGGGAGAAAGGCCTCACAAGTGTTCTGTGTGCAATAAGGATTTTCCAACATCTTCATCATTGAAAATACATGAAAGAATTCACAGAGGTGAGAAGCCGTACAAGTGTTCTGTATGCAGCAAGGTTTTTCAAGTTTACTCGTCAATGAAAGCACATGAAAGAATCCACACAGGTGAGAAGCCGTATAAGTGTTTTATTTGTGGCAAGGTTTTCATTCAATCCGCACATTTATATGAACATGAAAAAATACACAGTGGAAGAAGACCGCACAGGTGCTCTGTTTGCAATAAGGATTTTATAACTTCCTTATCAATGAAAAGACATGAAGGAATTCACAAAGGTGAGAAGCCTTACAAGTGTTCTGTGTGTAGCAAGGATTTTCGAATGTACGCATCAATGAAAAACCATGAAAGAATTCACACGGGCGAGAAGCCATACAAGTGTCCTGTGTGTGACAAAGCGTTTACTTCTTCATCAGGTTTACATAAACATAAAAAAATACACATGGGAGAAAGGCCTCACAAGTGTTCTGTGTGCAATAAGGATTTTATAACTTCCTCATCATTGAAATTGCATGAAAGAATTCACACAGGTGAGAAGCCGTACAAGTGTTCTGTGTGTGGCCATGCGTATGCTCGCTCATCATATTGTTGCGAATATGGAATTTGGCCTCCATATCCGCTTGTAAATATTCCCCTATTTTCTCCAATACTCCCCAACTTTCCCCAGTCCCCCATTCCCTAGTCCCATTGCATGTAAATAACAATCAGTAGAGCCGACCTTCCCCTTATTCCCCCATTAAATGTCGTGCCCAGGTCCACCGCACCACACGTAGACAACTTTCGGACATCTTCCTAGTTATTCTTATTCTATGTCAGTTAAGGCCTCGTCTCCATTAATTATGACTCTTCGTTGCACCAGAATGTGATTATATGGCATCAGTAGTGAGTTTAGGACCTTTCCCATACCTCCTCCCATCTTCTTCCCCAAACAACAACAATAACAACAACTACAACAACAATTACAACAACAACAGAGGAGATGGCGGCGGAGCGGGGGAGGATGCGTCCTCACACCGGCTCGATTAGCTCCAGACCATGCGCTCCACGGGGTTACCCCGAAGGGGCTGGCTGTCAGCTCCTCGTCAGGGGCGGAGCCAGTAACCCCCCCCCGCACGCACCCAATGAGAAGCAACGTGCCGATTCCACGAGGCGGAGCTAACGAGCCGAGGGCGTGTCACTCCCCGCCGGATATACGCAGCCGCTTGCCGGACGTGACGTCAGATGCGCCTCAGCTTGGAGACTGGAGAGAGAAGCCACCGCCACCCCCAGCGCGACGATACCTCCCCGCATCTCTGGACCGGACCGAGTCGATTCTGCCTTGAGCCAAGAGTGCACCTTGAGCCATCGCGACCTGCCTTTCCTTTTCATCAACCCCCGTGTGAGTCAGCATTTTGTCCCGTGTGTCTGTCGTCTGTCCGGGGTTAATATAAGAGTGTGTCTAAGTGCCTGTCTTCCTGTAATATACCTCTAGCCCCTGTAATCTAACCTTTTTCCGTACGAATATACTTGAGAATCGAAACGTTGGTGTCGTATTGTGTGATTGTAATCCAGCCGGGTGTCTTCTTTTTCTTATTGAGCCAGCATAGCGCGGCTAGTCAACGTTCGGGCACAATCGGGTAACTTGTACGGATACGGCGGCCATCCCGCTCGGCCCACCATACCATCAAAGTCGTATCTGTAACAATTGGTGTCAGGAGTGGGATTCGAGGCCCGACCAAATTTTGAAAAAAAAAAAACGAATAGAGGAAAAAAAAAAATTTGGTCAAAATTTGGAGCGGCCGAAATTTGTTTTGTTTTACGAAACTCGAATTTTGCAAGTCGCGCTATGGCGGATCAAGACGGCTGGGGTCCGGTAAAGGAGAGTGAGGTAGGGTCGATCCAGGACCAAATTGAGGGACAAGAGGAGAGCGAAGCAGTGAGGGCGGCAGGTTCGCAAAATAGCGTTGTCACGCACGAGGTGGCCACGGCGTCCACGCCCGCGACCGTGGCAGCGCCCCTGGTGGATCCGAACCTTTTTATGTTGCAAATGAGGGCCCTTATGGAACAAATGGGTGAGCAATTGGGAGACCAAATTAGAGGTTTGAAAAGCAGTATGGGACAAATGGGGAACCGGATGGATGCTCAGGGTGAGCGATTGGAGAACCAAATGGGGGTAATGAGGGACGAAGCGAGGGGTACCAGTGAGGGGTTAGACAATAATTTTGAGGAGTTAGACAAGAAATTTGGGAGGTTAGACAATAATTTTGAGGAGTTAGACAAGAAATTTGGGAGGTTAGACAATAATTTTGAGGGGTTAGACAACGGGATAAAAGAGGTGAGAAATGGGTTAATGGGGGTAGAAAACAGAATGGCCGCTCAAGAGAATCAGATAGAGGGAGTGAAACATGGGTTAACGGGGGTAGAAAACAGAATGGCCGCTCAAGAGAATCAAATGGAAGGGATGCAAAAAGGGTTAGAGGGGTTAGAAAACACCATGGAAGGCAAATTGAGGGACATGAGGGACCAAGCGGAAAGGGAAGTTAACCAAATGGGGCAGCAGATAGAGGGGGTCAGAATGGGGGTAGAAACCAAACTGGATGCTCACAGGGAGGAAATGGAGCAGATGAGGGTGGCATCTGGGCAGGAGATGCAAGTGATGGGAGAGGAGATCAGAAGAGGAGTGAGTGAGGAGGTCGGAGGAGTGCGCGAGGAGGTGAGGCACTGTAAGGAGCGCATGGAGAAAGAGGTGAGAAAGGGGACTGTAAAATTGCAAGGTGGTATAGAGGAGTTGACGCTGGGAGTAGAACAACTGACAGTGGGACAAAAGGAGTTGGGGGACCAGGTAAAGAAGAACACAGCGGTAATAGAGGGTTTAAAATCGACACAGAAGGAGATGAAAAAGGACGTAGGGGTAATTAAAAAAGAGTGCCAGACGGTACATGAGGACCTGACGAGGAAAATGGACAAGGTGGTAGAGGTAATGGAGGTTAAAGAGCGGGAGGTGCGGGAGCACATAGAAAAAAATAAAGTGGAGTTAGAGGAAGAACTTAAAGGGGCGCACGAAGAGATGAAGGAGATGAAGCAAAAATTAGAAGAAGTGGAAGAAGGGGTGAGCGAAATTAAGAAGCGACGGAGAGAGGATAAGAAAGAGATAAAGGAGGAAGTAAAAGAATTGGTCCAAAGTCTGTGTTCGGATCGTGATGATGTGCTCATTAACCGGATGAGGGATTCGCAGGTGATGGAGGAGAAGCGAAGAGAAAGAGGACCCGGTGTAAGTGGTGACCAATATGGTCGTGCGTATGATGCGCCAGGTGATTTAATAAGCTTGGGGGTCGAGATAGACCCGGATGTTCGTGAGAGGCCAAGAGTGAGGTGTATGGCTGGTCCGGAGGGTATGGAACGAGAGGTGCGAGGTGTGGGTGAGCAAGGTTGTGGTGGTATGGAATGGGTAGCGGGTTGCGGAGGTGTGACCCATGCATCGACACCAACAGGGGTAGTTGTTGGAGGGACCGGGGAGGCACGAGAGCCCCTTGGGGGTAATGTACTGTGGGGGCCCGGCCGGTTCGGCCCCGCGCTGACCCCGCAAGGGGCGACGCACGGGGTCCGGCCGGCGGGCAACGACTCGCATACGAGGTGGTCCCACAAGGTCCCACTCGCGCCGTATGACGGCAAGAGTGATCTACGCGCGTACCTGGCGCAGTTCGACTGTGTGTGTAAGGGTAACGGTTGGGGTGAGGACGAAGGTGGAGTACACCTGGTGGCCGCATTGCGCGGCGCGGCGGCGGAGGTGCTGACGGCATTACCAGCGGGTGCTCTCACCCTGCCAGCCCTCCGCGACGCCCTAATTAATCGATTTGGAATAGAACAGCAGAGCGAGCTTGTTAAAGCTCAGCTCGCGCTGCGAAAGCGCAAGCCCCAGGAAGCCATCGGGGAACTTGCCCACGACATTCGCCGCGCAGTGGGGATCGCACATGCTAGCATGGCAGCGGATTCCCGGGAGAGCCTGGCGCTGGACCATTTTATCCAGGCCCTCCCGGATATTGAGCTCCGGCAACAGCTCGCCATGTGGCGCCCGCAGACTCTGAGCCAGGCGGCTGACGCTGCGGCCCGTTGGGAAGCAGCGAGGCCCCTGGCCCGGGGGGGCGAGCGTCTCGCAATGGCGGTCCGCCAGATGGGACCCCCGATGGAGGGCGGACCCCTTAGGGGGCCCGCCCCCGACGTGGGTCCTGACCTGGCGGGCATGGTCCGGAGGCTGGTGGACCAGCGCCTGGCAGGACCTGGACCATGGCAGGCGGCCCCGGAGGTGGCCCGCGGTGGACCACGAGCGGGTAATCCAATTCGGACCTACAGGGGGGGGAATTTGGAATTCCGGAGGCAAGCACCTTACCAGGTGAGGTGCTATACCTGCAACCGCCTGGGTCACCTGGCGCGGCACTGTCGAAACGCGCGCCGGGATGATCCCCGGCAGTTGAGGTCCTCAACTCCGCCCAGGGGGGAGCGGGTTAGCCGACCCCAGACACCCCCCCGCCAGACCCCGGGAAACTAGAAGGTGTCGGGCACGTAGGGCGGTGTTCGGCAGCAGAGGATGGAGGAGAGCCCTCATTGACGCGACAGGTCATTTATTGTGGCCAAATTGGAACCGGTAGCCTGACAATTAGATGCAAAATTGCCGGCGTGGGGGTAGACGCCGTAGTGGACACAGGAGCTAGCGCCACGATCATCAGCCCTGTGGTCCTTGATTCGAGTGCAGGTGGCTGGGATAAGATCCAGCGCCTGCAAAATTATAGTTTGCAGCTTGCTACCGGGGTAACGGCCCCGATCATAGGGCGTGGTTCTGTGACCCTCAAGTTAGGGTCGGTAAGGAGGGAGATAGATGTTTGGGTGGCGGAGGTGTGCGACCCATGTTTAATAGGGTTGGACCTGTTGACTGCCAGCGGTTGTAAAATCGACTTGTGCCGGGGGATCCTGCAGGTGGGAGTAGAAGAGCTGCCGTTAGGGGGAGTGAGCACGGCCGAGAGAGCGGAGCTGGAGGCTTCCGAGGCCGTGACCATCCCCCCAAGGGCCGAGGCGATAGTGCCGGCCCGGTGGGCAGCTCGCCCAACATGGCAGGAGTCCTGCGGCCTGGTCGAACCGGTGGCAGCGCAGTCCATACCGGGTTTAATCGTGGGCCGCACCCTTGTAAAAACGGACGGACCGGTAGTGGCCGTCCGAGTAGTAAATGTGAGTACAGAACCACGCACTATAGTAAGGGGCACGAGGGTAGCTGGCTGCACCCCAGTTGAGGAAGTCGCGACAGTGAGGGGCGAGAACGTCCAGCCGAGCCGACCCCGGGGGGAGCCTTCAATAACAAGTAGGAATTGGCCCGAGCCCATTTGCGAGATGGTAAATCGTAGTAGCATAGAGTTGGGAGGTACCCAGAGGGAGGCCTTACACAAACTGGTTGGGTCCCATTTGGACCTCTTCTCCCTGTCCACCGAGGATATTGGACGTACGGGCCTGGTGAAACATCAGATCCACACCGGTGAGGCCCGGCCTATTCGTCAGGCCGCCCGACGGCTCCCTTGGAGCAAGAGGGCGGAAGCTGACGAGCAGGTTGCAAAAATGCTCGACGCAGGTGTGATCGAGCCCTCGGGAAGTCCTTGGATGTCACCTGTTGTGCTGGTCAAAAAGAAGGATGGGACCACGCGGTTCTGCGTGGACTATCGCCAGCTAAACAACGTGACACTCAAGGACTCATATCCCCTGCCAAGGATTGATGACACCCTCGATGCCGTTGCGGGCTCAAATTGGTTCACAACTTTGGACCTCAAGAGTGGGTATTGGCAGGTGGAGATGGATAGGGCAGGGAAGGAGAAAACGGCATTTTCCACAGGTAAGGGACTGTATCAGTTTACTGTGATGCCGTTTGGTTTGTGTAACGCCCCCGCCACCTTTGAGAGATTGATGGAGCATGTACTAGGCGGCATGCCATGGCAATCATGCCTGGTGTACCTGGATGACGTCCTGGTACATGCCCAAATGTTCCCCCAGGCACTAGCTAATTTGGACCAGGTGTTCGGGTGCCTCAGACAGGCAGGGTTGAAGCTGAACCCGAGTAAGTGCACTTTGTTTGCAAGAGAGGTGGCCTATCTAGGTCACGTGATTGGCCGCGAGGGGGTAAAAACAGACCCAGACAAAATTAAAGCGGTAGAGGAGTGGCCCGCACCACGTACCATCAAAGAGGTGCGGGGATTTTTGGGCCTCTGCTCCTACTACCGGCGCTTTGTGGCGAAATTTGCGGAGTTGGCCCGTCCCCTCCACCGGCTTACGGAGAAGGGGACGCGATTTAATTGGACACGGGAGTGCCACGAGGCCTTCCAAAAATTGAAGGGGTGTCTAACATCCGCACCCCTTCTAGCTTACCCCACTAGTGACGGGACATTTACCCTGGACACGGATGCGAGCCAGGAAGGATTGGGCGCAGTTTTGTCTCAGACACAGGAGGGCGTGGAGAGAGTGATTGGTTATTATAGTCGGGCCTTAAGTAGGCCCGAGAGAAATTATTGCGTCACTCGCAAAGAGTTATTGGCTATGCTGGCTGCCATGAACCATTTCCACCCGTACTTGTACGGGCGGAAATTTTTGGTTAGAACTGACCATTCCTCCTTGCAATGGCTCCTTCGGTTCAAGGAACCGGAGGGCCAAATTGCAAGGTGGTTGGAAAAGTTGCAGCAGTACGATTTTGATGTGGCCCATAGGGCCGGGAAGGCCCATGGTAATGCGGACGCACTCTCTCGGCGTCCTTGTCTGGGGGAAAACTGTAAATTTTGTGCGAGACACGAGGAGAGGGAGCAATTGGGCGATTCCGCCCCGATTCTCGTCGTCCGGGCAACCCGGGTGAGAGGGCCAATTTTGCCACTAACCGCGGACGAGGAATTTGGAGAGTTGGCTTGGAGCACGGCCCAGCAGGAGGATCCTGTTCTGGGGCCGGTGTTCCAATGGGTCAAATTGGGGCAAAGACCAAAGGGGGAAGAGGTCACCCCCCTCGGGGCGCAGACAAAGGCATATTGGGCGCAGTGGCAGACCCTGGAATTGAAAGGCAACATCTTGTATCGCAAGTGGGTGGAGGTTCCCTCTGATCGAACTTCCTGGCTGGTGATAGTCCCTGACAAATTCAAGAACGTCATATTGCAACAGGTGCATGGTACCCGCTCCGGCGGCCATTTGGGCAGGACAAAGACAATATCTCGGGTCCGCCGGAGGTTCTATTGGGTGAATATGGGGCGCGACATACAGGACTGGTGTCGGAGATGCGACGCCTGTTCTGCCAAAAAGGGACCAGCACGGAGGATGAGGGCCCCCCTTCAATTACATCAGGTGGGGGCCCCCCTTGAGCGGGTGGCTATGGATATTCTAGGACCGCTGCCCCGCACCCGCCAAGGTAATAAGTATATCCTCGTTGTAATGGACTATTTCACCAAGTGGCCGGAGGCCTACGCCCTCCCCAACCAAGAAGCAGGGGTGGTAGCGCAGGCCTTCGTGGAAGGATTTGTGTGCCGGCATGGGATTCCACAGGAGTTGCACACCGACCAGGGACGAAATTTTGAGAGCAAATTGCTAAAAGATGTGTGCAGTCTCCTGTCAATTCGGAAAACCAGAACAACGCCTTTAAGACCTCAATCTGACGGGATGGTGGAAAGATTCAATCGAACTCTAATCCAACAACTGGCACTGTTCACCACCACCCGTCAGGATGACTGGGACGAACATCTCCCTTACTTGCTCATGGCCTACCGAACCAGCCAGCACGGGGCCACCGCATGCAGTCCAGCGTTGCTTATGTATGGGCGGGAGTTACGGGCTCCCGCCGACTTGCTATGCGGTCCCGTGCCAGACACAGTGGTTAACCCGCCGAGGGAGGGGTACGCACGTCACCTAGAGGAAGGCATGGAGCTAGTCCATGCCTTCGCCCGCCGCCAACTCCATCTGGCGGGGGAAAAGATGAAGCGCAGGTACGACGACCGGAGCCAGGGGAGTCAATACGCTCCGGGGATGAAGATTTGGTTCTTTAATCCCCGGAGGCGGAAGGGAAGGTGCCCAAAACTCACCTCCCCCTGGCAAGGCCCAGGAGTCGTCCTGTCGCAAATCTGTGACGTGGTCTTTAAGATCAAAATGGGGCCACGAGCCCTCCCTCGGATCGTCCACGCCGACCGGATAAGACCTTACACCGGCGAGCAGGCGCCCCCGTGGATCGCCTCGGCTTTAGATGCCGAGGCGGGACCCAGTACCTCTGAATAAGGGGGGCTTATTAGTGCCAGAGGACTGGGGGATTGAGGAGCGATAGGCCCGGTGGGAGAGGGTGGCATCCCTGCCACCTTTCCCATGTGTGGGGGCAAAGGAGCAATAGCTTATGGGGTGTATGGCAGTGGAAACTAGCCCGGGTGGGTTAGGTTATATTGTGTGTAGGGATCTAGAAGATGACATTAGGTAACGTTAAGATTAGTTAGTGACTGATACCTGTAGTGGGGACGCAGGTAGATTAGCATGGATGATAATGACGAGGGAGCGCAATAGTTTAAAGGGACGACTGGGAAGCGCAAGTTTCAGAAGGGAGTAGTTAGCTGAGATGATGCCGTGTTTGTAAGAATTGAACAGGTGTGATTGCACAGGTGTGCAACTGGACAGGTGTGTGGAGCAGTGTATGAGTAGTGAGTGTTGTGGATCAGCGCGAATGCGCTTGGGGAGAGAAGGGTGCAGGTGGCACCAAGTGTGAGAGCACAGGTGTGCAAGTACAGGTGTGTGGAGAGAGTTGGAGTAAGTGGTACGGAGTGGTGTGCATGGTGCGAAGGTGTGGATGGGGGAAGAGTGGAACCCTTTCACGAGCACCCGGGGCGGGTAGTGTAAGTGTTAGGTAGAGGGTGCAGGTAAATTGTGGTTGGATATTGGCATTTGTGGTGCGGTTGCAGAATGGTGTTGTGAATGGGTGCATTAGTGTTGTGGAAATGGCTGGGCGTGTAGCCTGTTAGTGTGTGTAGTTGGTTGGGCACTCCACCACTGTGAGGATGTCGGCCAGGTGAGGCCGCAGGTGGGCTCTGGGAGCCGGTAGTTGTGAGTGGGTGCCTGAGGATCCCGGGTGTGGATCGGGCAGCCCAGTGCCAGAGAGGGCACGGAGTGGGGAGAGAGCCAGAGGGCCTTCCCCTGGTAGTTAGGTTAGGGTAAGGAGCAGGTAAGCTCGGAGGCAACTGCAGTGGTGGAGGTGTGCAGGTGGGTAGACCCACTGGGAGAGGTACACGTCGCAGCCCAGAAATTGTACGAGGGCACCGGGAGATGAATCGGGGGAGTGAGACCCCAAATTGAAGAGCACCACAGTTTGGCCAATGGGAATTGGTTTTTAGAACCCATAGTGTAAGAGGGCCAATGGTTTGGCCGGAGAAAGACCCCGGGTAGTGTAAAGTTGTTAAAGTCATTTAGGAAATAGTTAGGATTGAAGAACCTGTCGCACCATACGCAGCCACTTACCTGTGGTGATGATGATGACTCCACACCTGTGTTTTCTTTGTGTGTGTTGCAGAAATGAGAATTGCTGTTGGATTTGTGAGACGCATCACGACGTGGATGAGACATTGGGGTGATTCCATCTCTCCCTCCCTAGGAGGGACTGATGATGAATTGGTAATGGCAAATTATGATGTTGAGTTGGAGATGGCAAATTTTGATGAGAGTTGAAAATGGCAAATTTGATTGGTTAGGAGGGAGAGAAGACGAATTTGGTTTATGGGAGGAACGGGGAAGACAGTAGGGATGTTTGTTGATTTGTAAAGTAGATGTTTATGGGTAGTGTTGTGTTTTGTGGATACAGTAAGGGGTAAGGGAGGGGCCATGTAGGTTACCTGGTGGGGGGGGGGGGCGTACGATAGGAACGTACCTGTCTCACCTGGTTCCCATGTGCCCCCAGTGTGCATCACCTTACATTGCGTGCACTTTTGCGCCCTTACCACCTTACTCACTTGTCTGCTTCTTTTGTCTCCCACCTCCGAGGATCTGGCTTTGGGGTAGAGAGAGAGGAGAGAGAGGTGCTGGCTGCGCAGTTGTGGGCCTGCACTTTCGCTGTTTGCTGCCGGGATCGATACACCATATGGACCGCAATGTTTGTGGCCACCCACAAGGGACCGCAGTTCGTTTGCGGCCAAGCACCACCCGGGGATGGACCTATGGGTCAACGTGGCACCTATGCCATACAGGTGAACCACTAATAGTTAACACCACCAAGTGCACCACAAGAAGAGCAAGAGACACCTGCAGGGTTAGGGGTTGTCGAATTTATTTTTATTCCAATGAACAATGGTGACTGCACCGATTGGTGGTGGGGTGGTGCTGTTGATGCTCGGGAAGGGTGCTCTGCACGTTATTAAAGGCCGTCGGCCACAGAGCACTCGTGGGTTGGTGTATCGATGTTGGCAAGCGCGCTCTCTCTATGCATAACATCTGCATGTGTTCCTCCAAAAAAAAACAGGTCCTGGATCGTAGTGTAAATAGCAGCGTAGTCGTGTAAATAATGCTCCCTACCGGCTGTATGTTTAGTTTGAGAATTCTTTCCGGATTCGGTTATCCTGTGGGTGTGTTTCTGTGAGGAGAAGGGTGCAACGTCGCAGGGGGACATATTTACTCATTTGTGAATATCTGTAAAACTGTCGCACTCAGGGTAGAGTTAATAGTAGAGGGAACTACATTGCGTGCCACACTAAAGTAGGTAAAAATTTATCGGGTCGGGACGCCCCGAGGGTAGAGAAGGGTGCAATGTTGCGAATATGGAATTTGGCCTCCATATCCGCTTGTAAATATTCCCCTATTTTCTCCAATACTCCCCAACTTTCCCCAGTCCCCCATTCCCTAGTCCCATTGCATGTAAATAACAATCAGTAGAGCCGACCTTCCCCTTATTCCCCCATTAAATGTCGTGCCCAGGTCCACCGCACCACACGTAGACAACTTTCGGACATCTTCCTAGTTATTCTTATTCTATGTCAGTTAAGGCCTCGTCTCCATTAATTATGACTCTTCGTTGCACCAGAATGTGATTATATGGCATCAGTAGTGAGTTTAGGACCTTTCCCATACCTCCTCCCATCTTCTTCCCCAAACAACAACAATAACAACAACTACAACAACAATTACAACAACAACAGAGGAGATGGCGGCGGAGCGGGGGAGGATGCGTCCTCACACCGGCTCGATTAGCTCCAGACCATGCGCTCCACGGGGTTACCCCGAAGGGGCTGGCTGTCAGCTCCTCGTCAGGGGCGGAGCCAGTAACCCCCCCCCGCACGCACCCAATGAGAAGCAACGTGCCGATTCCACGAGGCGGAGCTAACGAGCCGAGGGCGTGTCACTCCCCGCCGGATATACGCAGCCGCTTGCCGGACGTGACGTCAGATGCGCCTCAGCTTGGAGACTGGAGAGAGAAGCCACCGCCACCCCCAGCGCGACGATACCTCCCCGCATCTCTGGACCGGACCGAGTCGATTCTGCCTTGAGCCAAGAGTGCACCTTGAGCCATCGCGACCTGCCTTTCCTTTTCATCAACCCCCGTGTGAGTCAGCATTTTGTCCCGTGTGTCTGTCGTCTGTCCGGGGTTAATATAAGAGTGTGTCTAAGTGCCTGTCTTCCTGTAATATACCTCTAGCCCCTGTAATCTAACCTTTTTCCGTACGAATATACTTGAGAATCGAAACGTTGGTGTCGTATTGTGTGATTGTAATCCAGCCGGGTGTCTTCTTTTTCTTATTGAGCCAGCATAGCGCGGCTAGTCAACGTTCGGGCACAATCGGGTAACTTGTACGGATACGGCGGCCATCCCGCTCGGCCCACCATACCATCAAAGTCGTATCTGTAACAATATTTATATAAACATCAAAAAGTACACGCTGGAGAGGTGAGAGGGGCCTCAAAAGTAAATGTTCTGTAAGTTATGCACAAAAGATTTAGCAAATTCCTCATCAATGAAAAGAGGTGGAGAAATTCACACAGGTGAGAAGGAAGCCATAAAGTTACAGGAAAGGGCATAAAGTTGCAAACACTTGGGAGTGGCCATTCCAAAAACATTGCCATTAACTCTACACCAAAACTAGAAGCTAAAAAGGTGTCATCTGTTCCACAACCAACAACTATTGGGTTCCACACAAATTGAAGAAGATTAAATGAACAGAGCTGGAGCTCAGAGGAGAAGGGAGTCGCCCTCCAGGGTGACTTTCATGAAACATGGGGTATTAACTCTGAAGGAGAAAGATTCTTGAACCAGTTGAAACAAACAAAGCTGGAAGCCAAGGTGGAAAGATTCTAATCGGGAAATTCAATGCAGGAGCACAAATTAAGAAAAAAATTTCACTCAGGAAAGAATAAAGGAAATAACAAACAAATCAAGACTGCAAGCATTTGAAGACATGAATCGGATGACCGAAGAAGAGAGAATTTAAATGTAGATGAAAAACTGGACAAAAAAAGAAAATAGATCTTATAGATCTTAAAATAGATCTGTGCTCTGTCCCCTAAATATTCCTACATGTCACACAATATCTGCCAGCAACCCTCTTCTGGTGAAATATAGGCTCTCTGCTCACCTTCACTCTTTCATTCCCCTTTTCTCCCACCTCTGGAACAAACTCCCCCACTCCCTTCAATCCCACCCCCCCTCCAGGTCTTTAAAACAGCTGTTCACCACCATCTCTTATCTTCCCCCATGCAAAACCTTGATCTTTTCTCCCCCCACTAATTCACCCCAGATACACTTTTTCGAAATTCCAACTTCTTTCCTGGAAGTCCTTGCAGTGTCCATATGCTTTATACCTCTCCCACCTCCCCCCAAGCCCTCTCCCTCTCACAGTTCTCTCGATGTCCCTGCTCTCAAATGTTGTGTTTGTGTCCTTCCTCCTCGCTCCCCATTGTTAAGGATTCGGCCCTAATGATTGTTGTTATGATTATTGTTGTTGGTTCTAAGTATTCTGGTGATTGTGGTTGAAGGGAAAGGGTTATTATAGTTAAAATATTTAAAAGCGCTCCTGGTAAAAATGTGGCCGAAAATCCGGATCGTGTCCGGAAGAGGTGGAGCGAGGAAGAAGAGGCGGTAGGAGATCGTGAAGAGATGTGATTGTTGAAGCTCCGGACCGAGCGATCGACGTACAGTGCGAGTGAACTTTTCGTCCTTGAAGGGAAGTTCGGGCGATAAGAGATATCACCGTAGTGCGTGGAGCCTGTGTCGTCGGGTATCCTCATTGTGGTTCCGGAGGATCCTGGCCTCAAAGCTCGGGTTCGAGTGAAAGCCGTCCGCCATCTTCGCCACGTGAGCAACCTGCAGTGAACCGGTTTTGGTCGTGTCGGCTGGGCATTATTCCCCGGTGGTTTGCCGGTGACGGCTGTGCAAGAAAGGGCACTTGAGAATTATACGGAGGCTCGCGGATTGAACCGCAAACATGTACGTCGGAGCGCGTCTTTGTGAGGTTCCTTTCCACCGCTGTATTGCTGGGTGCTGAACAACATGACCTCGGAGTCGCCTCGATCACCTACGCCTCAATTGACTTTGATCGGGCCTTGACTCCCCGATCGCGGGAGCGCACAGAGACATTGGGACTTCGCCTTGGAGGGGTGCAGAGACATTGTGGAGGTGCCGTGAGTTTGGGGTTAAGGGGCTTGGTAAGGTTACCATCGTAAGATTTGATAGTAGGGGTGATTGCCCCCATTGCTGTATGGCTCTTTTTGTGTGATTTCTAATATATTATTGTTTGTTCATAACCTGGTGTGGTTGCATTATTGATTTGACTGTTTCCTTCGCTGGTTCCATTGTGGGTTTCATTATTTGCTTGATTTCAACCAAGGATAACACATCTTTCTGCCGGGGACCCTCTCGGGGTTCGGAGGTCTACCGAGACCAGAGGTAAGGGGAGGACCCCGTAACACCATCTTGTCTACCGCTCCCCTTATTTTGTGTTTTAGGTGTCGGTTTGTGTCGGTTTGACTTTTTGTGTGATTAATGTTAGCTCCTTCACGAGCCTCGATCTTGTATACAAGAAGAAAAAAAATTGTGGGCAATTTTTAACTCAACTGGACTATGTCCAGCTGAGTTTTTGTCGACACCCAGTGTCCGTCGTCTGTCGTCTGTAAACAATTTGACGTGTACGCTCGAAAAGTCACAAATATTGATTAAATTTGATGAAACGTGTTATGCAGCATCTTTAAGACATAAACTAGTTTGGGATTGCATTTGGGCGTAGCACGCCCATAAATGGGCGTGGCAGGGTGGCCATGTTGAAAATCAATTTTTGTCATACGTTTTTAGCACATATAAACTCCATAGTTTGTGGTTCTATTATGCATATTCTAACCATATTGATATAGACCGGTTGAGTTCAGGTTCCCTGGAACCTCTAGTTTTTTAATGTTGTAGGTTCCAGGTACGGACTAGATAGCCCTCATCGAGGCCAGGCATCAAATAAAAGAGGAAAAAAAATGTATGATGTTTGTTTGTGAGAAAGAGAGATTGAAGCTAGGCCGGTTGCTATAGTTTGAGTGAGACAGAAAGTAAGACCAGCAATCCTGACACGGAGAGTGTAAGATGGTTCCGGGCACCATTTTAACGCTCCTAAGTCAGGATGGTAGTACTACCCTGGGCGGTTGCTGCCTACAACCTACTACCTAAAGTCGTGAGAACGAAAAGTAGTGAGAAAGGAATGTGTGAACACCCAGGAACAGCTATTCCGAAGAATGTGCCCTGATAAAGTTAATTATAATCGGGCGACACTAAATTCAAGAAAAACAATTTCATCCATCAGAAAATATTGACAGAGGAGGAACTCAAGATAAGAGATGAACAAACTGACAAGGCAATAAGAAATAAATGGTCACCTCTATATGGCAAACTCCCACCAACATCAAAATGGAATGAGGGGACATACATATGGGATGAGATTTCCAGAGTGCGAACTCCCAAAGAAAGGGAGCAACCGTCAGAACTTTAAAATAAAAAAAAATAAAAAATACTGGTGTTGAGCAGGAAATAGAACAGAGAGAGAGGAGAGCTGAAGCAAATGGAATTTCAAATTTGGTTATAATAACAGAGACAGTGATTGGGCAACAGATTGGCGAATTGAATCAGGAAACACAATTGGAATCTCCACAATCAGATCAAAGATTGACAATAGCAAATGTTGCAGCAACACCTAGAGGAATAATAACTCTAGGTTACTTCCTCAGCTCAAATAGCGCCTTTGCAAACAAAACAAGAAAGAGCAATCAGAGATTGCAGACCCTTGCCAGGACGTGTTTTTAGTGGTTTTTAAGGCTCTTGTGTTGAAACAAATACAGCGGCCAAACCACATGACCAAGTAGAACGGCACTTAGTGGAGAGCATACCTCCACCTGGTTGGCCATATCACTCAATGGTGAAGAATCACTTAAAATTTTTTACTAGCTGGATCTGTATCTTCACCAAAATTGAATCGATTCTTCCTTGTCACACACACAACCTGTCCAACAAGTTTCGTCCAAATCCATCCATAACCTTTTGAGATATACCGCGATGGATCGTTTTTTGGCCCTATCTCCCTATGGTGAAGAATCACTTAAAATATTCTTGTAGCCGGATCCGAATCCGGATCTTCACCAAAATCTAATCATTTCGTCGGTGTCACATACGCGACATCTCTGCCAAATTTTGTCCAAATCTGTCCACAACTTTTTGAGATATTTTGTTCACAAACGGACAGACAATCAGACAGACAGTGGTGAAAACATAACCTCCATCCATCTTTGGTGGTGGAGGTAATGATGATGTTATTATTATTTTTTTCTTCACCATTTGATCACTCGATGATACTGAAGAAATTTTATCTTGATCGGGTGAAGTTTTGTACTTGTCGAATTATGACGTCATAATGGAGGAAACTATGACATCATCATTAACATATGTTATTTCCCACGGAGAGTTCCTTACAATGAGCCATGTCTCATTTTTTTCTATGCAGTGCTTTCGAAGATATAGAGGTGCAAAGGTTTTCGGTTTTTCCAAGATGGTGCCGACACCACGTGACCTATGACGTCATAATTAACATTTTGAAAATTCTCCAGGAGGAGGTGCACCTATCATGAAAATTTCCTGTCAATCGGACCAGCAGTTGCAGAGAAAATAATATTTATTCTGTGCGGACAAACAAACAAATAGACAAACGGACTCAAATGCAATTCCCTCTCCTCTGGCGAGGGGAACAAATAAGAGCAACAAAGATAGGTCACAATGAGGAGGACAATAATGGACAACATCAGAATGAAGAAGAGGAAAAGGAGGTTGACAAACAGCACAGGCTTGAAGAGGAGTTGGCTAATAAAATAGAGGAAATCGGACTAATATCACCCAGGCAAACACGGCAACTCCACCGAATAAAAAACAACAAGCAATTGAAGATACAAGTGAAGAGAATAAACCAAGTAGTCACGTAATCTCCCCAAATCAGCCAATTCAGCAGCACTGTATGTGCAAGAGAAAATAACTGGCAAACAATGCAAAAAAGATATATCTGATAATCTGAACAGAAATCCCCACCCCCCCCCCCCCCCTTCACATGCCTCCCCGCCAAAGCCCTCTCCCTCCCACAGATCTCTCGATGTCTCCATGTCTCTCGGTCCCTGCTCTCAAATGTTGTGTTTGTGTCCTGCCCCCTCTCTCCCCATCTTGTCTACCGCTCCCGATGTTATTTGTTTTATGTGTCTGTTTGTCTTTCTGTGTAATTAATGTTCGCTCTTTCACGAGCCTCGATCTTGTATACCAAAAAAACCAAAAAAAAACACCACCATGGAAACAAAAACTGGAGAAGCAGACAGACCGACTGAGGAAGGAAACGGGACAAATAGAACAATTCAAGAAGGGAAACAGAAGTCCAAAGCTCAATAAACGAATCAGACAAATAAAAAATAAATACAACATAGAAAACAATGTGTTAGAACCATTAGCTGCCCATAATAAGCTCCAAATACAACAGATAGCAGGGGAAAAAACTATGATGAGGCCAACAACAGAGGAAAGCAAAATGAACAGTTTGAAAACAACCAGAAGAAGTTCCACAGAGAACTAGGGAAACAGAAACAAAATGTAGCAAGTCCCCTAAAAAAGAGGATCTTGAAAACTTCTGGAAAGGGATATATGAAGACGAGAGAGAACACTGCAAGGAAGCACAATGGATCCGAAACCTGGAAGAGAAGAAACAACATCTCGAGGTTGCCCCAAGTAATAATTGATGCAGAAATGATTAGACAACAATTTGCAAAGATGGCAAACTTCAAAATCCCTGGGCCACATGGGATAACAAACTTTTGGTATAAACAACTGTATGCTCTCCACCCTCGCTACACTCAAGTATTTAACAAACTCATCAAAGGGGAACAGCTAACGGATCAATGGTTCACAGAAGGCAACAGTGTTCTCATCCCAAAATGTAATGAAGCCCATCTACCCCACAAGTAAAGACCAATAACATGCTTAAGCAGACAAACCTTTAACGGGATTACCGATGAAATTTACGAACACCTCACTCAGCAAGGGCCGAACACCTCACTCAGCAAGGAGCTTTAAACACAGAACAGAAAGGATGTAAGAGAGAATGCTGTGGAACGACAGAAAATTTGTGGAACGACAGAACGACAGATAGATTATTTAACAAGACCAGACTCGAAAACTGCAAGCTTCGACAAACCAACTTACCCACAACCTGGATAGATTACAAAAACCCTTTGATAGTGTCCCACTGTCCCACATTCATGGATTATAAAATGCATGCAAGTATATAAAGTTAACCCCCAAATAGTCACACTGATAGAGAAAGCAATGACGCCGTGGAATACAACACTGATAATACCTCACTTGGAAGGAAAAATTGGGATCCCAGGGGTGAAGATACGACGTGGTATCTTACAAGGTGACAGACAGCCTTTTCCCCCTCCTGTTTTATCTGGCTCTGGACCCACTGAGTAAATTTATCAATGAACAAGGACACGGATACAATCTAACGTCCAAAATAAAAATGACCAAAGAACTTACAAAGGTGACGCATCTGCTGTACATGCATGACCTAAACTGTTTCCATGGCTACTGCCCAATTAAACACACATATCATATCATATCTCGCAATTTGTCTGCATGGGAAATGTTGACTCGATGTGACCAGTTCACCAATCATCAGATTCTGATCTTGGATCAGAACCTTATCTGAGAGCAGCCTGCCCAACGTTCCAAGAACCACACTTATGTGGAGAAGTCTTAGTCCTCATCAGTAAACCGGTTTTTTTTTTCTTTTTCTTTTTTTGTTGAATACAAGATCGAGGCTTGTGAAAGAGCGAACATTAATCACACAGAAAGACAAACCGACACATAAAACAAATAACATCGGGAGCGGTAGACAAGATGGGGAGAGAGGGGGAAGGACACAAACAACATTTGAGAGCAGGGACCAAGAGACATGGAGACATCGAGAGAAATGTGGGAGGGAGAGGGCTTTGGGGGGGGAGGCATGGGAAGAGGGGTGGGAGAGGTATAAGACATATGGACACTGCCAGGACTTCCAGGAAAGAAGTTGGAATTTCAAACAAGGTGGATCTGGGGTGAATTAGTGGGGGTAGAAAAGATCAAGGTTTTGGATGGGGAAAGATAAGAGATGGTGGTGAACAGCTGTTTTAAAGACCTGGAGGGAGGAGTGGGATTGAAGTGAGTGTGGGAGTTTGTTCCAGAGGCGGGAGAAAAGAGGAATGAAAGAGTGAAGGTGAGCAGAGAGCCGAGATTTCGGCAGTTTAACCATCAGAGGGTTGCTGGCAGATCTTGTGCGACCTGTAGGAATATTTGGGGGACAGAGCACAGAGAGCTGGGGGAGCAAGGCCGGAGAGGGGTCGGTAGAAGACAGAAAGACCACCTACCTGCCTGCGGTGAGTGAGTGAAAGGCCCTCGGAGTTGACTTCATCGCGGGAGATTCCAATGATTCTGAAAATCATTGCCACTGTGGTTCTGCCACTCTGACAGTTCATGCTGGAGACCTGGTGTACTTGCACTCAGATGGATCCAAGTCTCGCGCATGGGATCCTTACCTCGTTGTATCTCTGGATTGCAACTGGTGTGATATCCACAAGCTTGCTGGCTCTCAAATCCGACGCTCAATGTACCATGTATGAAAATCTGAGTGTTACAAGGTACCCACGTGGACCACACCTGCCATCACACATCCTCACAAAGGTTCCTGTGATGATTCTCTCTGTGATGAAGGCAACTCGGAGGGGCGACTTTTTGCTCTCCCCGATCCAACTCATGGACGTTCCATTCTCTCAACTCCAGCTGAACGTGTTCTGCCACCACGTCCCCCTCCAGCTGAACGTGTTCTGCCGCCACGTCCCCCTCCAGCTGTTCTGCCCTCTATGTTTGATCACCCCTATGATTCCCAGGTTCAACGCCATGGTGATGAAAGCACAGCAACCTGGTCACCTCCTATGAGGAGATCAGGACATCTGCGTTCACTCTCCAAACACTTGGATGACTACGTTCTTTATGGATGAGCAGTTGCACATGTGTCAACCAATGGGCCAGAATAATCCCCATGCGTCTGAGAAGAATCTATCTCGTGATAGCATCTTTCCGTTTAGCCTGGCATTGTCAGTTTACTCCCATCAGACACATGTACAAATACTGTTCTGGTTTACCATTTTTTTGTCATGTCCCAGCAATGCAGTGTTTAATACTTTCACTTAATTTTGTTGGTGTTTGTTCCCAATATTTTGCATTTCTTCTGTCTTGATATATCGTATGAGCATGTTGACTTGTACTAGTCAGCGAAAAATGTAAGTTGGCAAAGAGAAGCTGTTTTTTTTTTTTCAAGGAAGGAAAATGGCCACACCAGTATTGGTTGTTGTTGTTTTACTGTCCAGGACGTGACGTCATCTGACGCTGTTCCACGTGTGCTCAGTTGTGCCTTGGTCTCTCACATGTTCTTCCTCTTCACACTCTGATTACAATGGTTCCTTTGTGTTTTGTGTGAGCTCCGAATAAATTCGAGGTGTTCCCAAAAGCGGTGTGTGATCCGATGAATTGAGAACACCATGATGTCTACCTCAGGGAACTGATGCACGTGTCACGATCCATGTCATCACTTTACGTTAAATTCACATTTCGACCAACACACTCTAAATTGCTCATTTCAGGTGAGACATCCACGAAACCGTTGGAGACAGGTAACCTGCTCGTGTCAATAAAAATAGTGGCAATACACCTGGGTGCTCACCTGGGAGAATAAACAGTACACTGCACTGAGTAAAGGTATTTTAAGCCAATTTCAATAGTTGCTAGAAGTCAGGGCAGCATGTAGAATCATATTAACATGATCATAAGACTTTAAACAAACAAACAAAAAACGGTGGTTTGGGGGGGGGAACCCCTCCCTCCCTACCCGGAGACCCATCAAGACCCCCATTTTTATTAATGCTGTGAACCAAACTGGTACATCACGGGTGATGAAGGTTGTGATCAGGTTTCATCAAATTAATGTGTGTAGTTCTATTTTGAGGGATCAAACCTCATCCCCATTATATATTCATCACCCTCAGTGGGGAGAGTTCCGGTTGTGCGAGTCCCGTTTGGGGGAATTCCGGTGAGTTTGGCGCCTCTCGAGTTGTGTCCTGCAGCGTCGATGTTGCAGTAAATACCCCTCACCTGTTCAACTGCTGTGGTATTGTGATTCATTTGTTATACCGACATCAAGGTAAGCATGTACTACTTACTGGTGCTGGACCCACTTTGACCCCCTTGAATCACCCATACCCCGATTTTTTTTTTCATGTCTTTTGTTAAAGAAAACTTTTTTGTGAATATAACATTGTTTTTCACGGTTTTGTTTAAATATTATTTAAATATGTTTAAACTTTCCCCTGCAGTGTTTTATTCAGTGGTATATCACAACACGCTGTTATTCTTCCTATTTTAAAGGCTTTTTCAATTTCCTCTTAAATTCATTCCACTTCAAAAAATATTCAATCTCTTACAATTCTTCCCCCCTGCATGCTCCAAACTCACCTTCATTCCACCTCTCCTCTGTCGTTCTTAAACGGATCTCTGACTTAAAAATCACAATAAACCCAATTTGTTATAAATGTTCGTTTTTCATTAATCATACACTTTCTAAACTCCCTCCTCACACCTCCCCTGCTAAACTCCCCCCTCACACCGCCCCTCCTAAACTCCCCCCCTCACACCTCCCCTCCTAAACTCCCTCCTCACACCTCCCCTCCTAAACTCCCCCCTCACACCGCCCCTCCTAAACTCCCCCCCTCACACCTCCCCTCCTAAACTCCCTCCTCACACCTCCCCTCCTAAACTCCCACCTCACACTGCCCCTCCTAAACTCCCCCCCTCACACCTCCCCTCCTAAACTCCCTCCTCCCCCCTCCCTTTCAATTCTCCCCACTCGCCCCTCCCCCCCTAAACTCCCCCATCGCCCCTCCCCTCCTAAACTCCCCCATTGCCCCTCCCCTCCTAAATTCTCCCCTCGCTCCTCTCCTCCTAAACTCGCCCCTCCCCTTCAAATCTCCCCCTTGCTCCTCCCTTCCTAAACTCCTCCTCACTCCTCCCCTCCAAATCTCCCACTTTACCCCTCCTCTTCAAAACTCCCCCCTCGCCCCTCCCCTTAAAGACTCCCTCCTCGCCCCGCCTCTTCAAAACTCCGCCCCGTACCCCTACTATTCAAAACTCCCCCCCATCCCCTCCCCTTAAAATCTCCTCCCCTACCATGTTTCTCCAATTCTTCCCCATTCCCCCTCAAAGCTGCCTCCTCCCCACTTCATCTCTCTTCTATCTCATACCACCACCTCCTCCATCCTTTTACTTTCCTCTGCCCTCCTCAAACAACTCCTCACTGTGCCTCATCCCATCACCATCAAACCTTTTGTCCTCCTCATCCTTCCCTTTCTTGTAACTCTTCTGCAATCTCCGACACACTATCAACAGCTGTCCCTACCTCCCCCTCATCCTTCATCTGACCTGACTCCTCCCCTCCCCTGTCCTGTACCCGATGCTCCCCCTCCCTCTTCATTAACGGTATGGATCTCAAATATCCGGGGCCTTCCCTCAAACCTGATTGATCTCTCCATTCAGGTTGCTTCTGACAATCCAGACTTGATCTGCTTAACAGAAACTTTCCTCCTTCAAGATGTCTCTGATTCCTTAATATCTCTTCCTGGTTGCTGCCTCCTCAGGTGTGATAGACTTGAGCCTCATCCTGGTGGTGGGGTTGAAATCTTTATCAAAAACTCTCTTCCTCACTCTCCTTGCACTGCCCTCTCTCCACCTCAACCCCAGGAGTACCTCTGGCTGTGGCTTCCTCTCCGCTCCCACCTTTTGTTCACATGTGTTCTGGACCGTCCCCCAAACAGTGATGACTCCATATATATCTTGCTGTGTGTCAACATGGACCAACTTCTATCCACTCATCCCAACTCTCTCTTCCTCATTTGTGGCGACTTCAACTGTCATCATGCCAGCTGGCTGGGTGTGGGTGCCTCTCTCACTAGCCACGGCACCTCAGCAAAGGGCTTCTGCGACTCATTGGGACTGACACAATCTGTCAATTTCCCGACCCGGATCTCAGTCAATGGAGTATCTTCTCTTCTAGACTTGCTTATGACAAACTTCCCTGCAAATGTCTGCTGCTTTTCTTCTGCTCCAATCGGTTCTTCTGATCATGTGCTTGTCAAAGTGGATATCTCTCTGGACATTCTCAGAGAGCCTCCTCAGCGTCGGCGAGTCTGACATTTCACCCAGGCCGACTGGCACGGTCTTCAAGCAGCCATCCATCATCTGCCCTGGTCTCCTATCTCCACTGCCTCTGACATCAACTCTTCCAGGGAATTCTTCCAAAGTAAATTGCTCTCTCTCATGCACAGATTTACCCCCATCTCATCTTCAGTTGTCATACCCTTCCTCCTGTCCATGGTACACTGAATCTTGTGGTGAGGCAGTTGTCCTGAAACAACTTGCCTTTACCTCTTGGAAGGCTAATCCAACTGAAGGCAATCTCAGTTCCTTCCACCAAGCTCGGAAGAAGTGCGTGTCTACTAGGCTGGGCCAAATCAGGGGTGATTTTCAATTTTTCATACTACAAGGTTGTAATTTACCTAAAAGTTGTGGCTGGGTAACAGAAACAAAACCATGAAATTTTTTTTCAAAAATATTGACGTCTTACGGTAAAACAGCCCGTTACCATAGCAACCGTTACAGACGACTCAAAAAATTCTTAAAATCGATGATTTCTCAGGCTGTGTGTGACCCCCAGAGTTGATTCTGGTACCAAAAGATTCAGAATTGAAAGCCAAGGATGATTGGATAGCTTAACAATGTCTGTGACACAATTCAATACAACTTTTATCCCAAAAACTCATTTTTATCTCAAATTTAAGGCATTTGTTTGAAAAAAAAATGAAAATTTTGCTTTTTAATCATAGGATAATCATTAATCAGAGCTATAGTCAAATTAAATGTACTTTAAATTAACTTTTGTCATTGATTAAGCTTTTTTGTCTCAAATTTAAGGTCTGACATTGAACATTGATAACAAAATAAAAAACCTAGTCCCAATTGTAATCAATGGAGGCCAATGACTTCTTAGTCACAACCTCAGTGGATGTTGCCAGTCCATGCAGCTTCTCCCTGACGCCCTTCACAACCCTGTATAGAGCCTGGAGCTGCGCCTCAGATTTGGGGGCCTTGTTAGTGTTCAAATCTGTGGCGAGTCCAAGTGTCCGCTCTGCTGCGTCTTTGACAACTGGGAGTTTGGCCACAACTTCCTTGCCATGACGATAGCTGTCTGCGGTGGGCCACTGTGCAACGGGGAGCTTGACAAAACTGGAGTCAATACCCAAGAGTTCAAACATGCTCCAAGAGTCGTAACCAACAAAGTCTTTGAGGGCTTTACTCCCCAATTGCTGTGAGGCTGGCATCTCCTGTATCATGTTATGTGCAGTCCCATGGTACCTGAGCATAGCCCTTCTCATAGTCTGCTTGTCAGATGACGTTCTGTCCGAGAAGAGTGCCAAAGAGACCAATCTCTCTGAGAGGTACCACAAATGGTTTTGTAGCTTCTCTCGGGCCACAGTCACAAAGGACAGAAATTTGGCAGGCCACTTTGTTGGATTCTTTGCGATACTGGCCTCAGCCTTGAGGAGGTTCTTCATCAGGTACATGTCGTTAGATGGTGCATCTGCAGCACTGGTACATGTCAACCACGCTTTAGTGTAGAAGACTGACATGAATGCAGCGAGACTGGTTATGTCTTCCAGCTCTTCGGGTGTGTAGATATCTCCCAGCTGCCGACGCAAGAGTGCCACCTTTATAGTGTATAAAGTCTTGCTCATCCAACGGGCATGGTGGAATGCCCCAGGAGCTTTGATAGTGATGGTCCTCATACCATCAGGGACAGTCCCTCCAAGAAACAGCAGTGTGAGGTGTGCCAGCTCCAGGTAGTCGTGTCGAAGAGTCTCCTTTGTGCTATTGTCCATCCACGTCTGAAGGAAGGTGATGGTGGCATGTACATGGCCAGCCAGCTCTCTCTGTTGAGCAGACACCTCGACCAATGTGTAGTTGCCCTGGTCCAATTCACTCCAAGTGTTGAGCAGTCGCTTGAACAGCTGTTCATTAGGTCCTGTGGTGGGGCCATACACGATTGAGCAAGACGCCCCTCCAACCAATTCGTGGATGTGGTGCCGACACGCCAGTTGCAGAAGACTCCTGCCAAACTCAGTCTCCAGTCTTACTCTGACTCCACTCTTGACCCCAGAGTTCACTGCCGTTGTATCGAAGACAAGAGCGCCTATCCTTGATGTGTGCAAGAGCGCCTTGAACGCCCTGATGAATGGTTACAGTAACAACCGAAAGCAGGCATTAAAATTAATGATTGTAAGCTGCTTTTGTTAACTTTTTTTATTGAAATGAAGATGGCCAAATTTAAACAACGTTATAACAGTTATAAAAACTGGACAATACAAGGTTGTAAAAGACAATTTAAAGTAAATTTAATCTGATTAATGGTTATCCTATGATTAAAAAGCAAAATTTTCAATTTTTTTCCATAAATATGCTTGAAATTTCAGACAAAAATCAGTTTCTTGGATAAAAGTGGTATTGAATTGTGTCACAGACATTGTTAAGCTATCCAATCATCCTTGGCTTTCAATTCTGCATCTTTTGGTACCAGAATCAACTCTGGGGGTCAAACACAGCTTGAGAAATCGTCAATTTAGGCATTTTTTGAGTCGTCTGTAACTGTTGCTATGGTAACGGGCTGTCTGACCGTAAAACGTCAATATTTTTGAATTTCTTTTTCATGGTTTTGTTCCTGATACTCACTCACAACTTTTAGGTAAATTACATTGAATTAGGAAAATCACCTCCGATTTGGCCCAGCCTAGTGTCTACCCTCAGGAGTGCTAGGAAGCACTATCTCTCCACACTCAAGAATGAACTCTCAAACCTGTCTCCATCCTCCAAATCCTGGTGGCATCTGGTCAAATGTGTTTCTGGTGTTTGTTCCCCCTCCATCTTCTCCCATACCTCAAATGGCTACACAGTTGACACCGCACGGGACAAAGCCGAATGCCTCAGCTCTGTGTTTGCCTCAAAATCTTGTGTCCCAAACCCATTTCTCTCTGTACCCACCTTACCCAGTCGTACCCAGCTGCTGCTGGACTCTGTGTCCTTCTCTCCTGACAAGGTGGAGAAGTTTTTGTCAAACCTCGACTCCGATTCTGCAACTGGACCAGATGGCATCAGCCCACGGGTCCTAAAATCCTGCTCTGCCGCTCTATCTCACCCTCTCTCTGTTCTCTTCACCCTCTCTTTTGCTCAAGGTCATCTGCCATCATCTTGGAAATTAGCAAACATTACCGCTTTGCACAAAAAGGTGCAAAAACAGATCCTTGCATCTGCAGACCAATCAGCCTGCTCCCAATTATCAGCAAAGTCATGGAATCCATCATTGCTTCGGATATCAAATCCTTCCTCTTCTCCAATGGCTTGATCTCTGATTATCAATTTGGATTCAGACCAGGTCATTCTACTCTGGACATGCTGCTTCTGCTGTCTCAACCATGGATGGAGGACCTCAATGCCAAACAGGAAATCAGAGCTGTCTCCCTTTCATATCACGTGCCTTCGATACGGTCTGCACCCCAATCTGCTCACCAAACTCTCCTCCTATGGTACCCATGGAAATCTCCACGCATGGCTTGCGGACTTCCTTTCTGGTTGTAGTCAACGTGTGGCCCTGAATGGATTTCTCTCATCTCCCCTTCTTGTTCAGGCTGGAGTTCCCCAAAGCAGTGTTCTGGGCCCTGTGCTTTTTCTGGTCTTCATCAATGATCTCTCCGACTCTCGGGAAAATCCTCTCTATCTCTTTGCTGATGACTCCACTCTCTGCCGCTCCATTCCTCATCCCTCAGTTCGGCAGTCTGCAGCCTTCTCACTCTCTGCAGACCTGGACAAAATCACAGACTGGTCAAACAAGTGGAACATGTCTTTCAATCCTGACGAATCTCACACTCTTACTATGTCTCTCCGAAAAGACCGACTGGACAACCCTTCCATCTACTTTCTCAACACTCCTCTCCAAGAAGTTCTGTCACTCAGGCTTTTGGGTCTCACTATCTGCCATGATATTTCCTGGGAAAACCACATTTTCAAGCTGGTCTCTAAAGGCAGTCGCCGACTGGGCATCCTCTGTCGTGCGAAGTCCTTCCTTGGCACACCTGAGCTCCTCACCACGTACAAGGCTTTCATCCGCAGCTCAATGGAATACTGTTCTCCCCTCTGGGCCGGTGCTCCTGCCTCACACCCAGCTCGTCTTCCCGCTGTTGAAACCAAAGCTTTCAGAATCATTGGAATCTTCCGCGATGAAGCTAAATCCGAGGGCCTTTCACTCACTCACCACAGGCAGGTTGGTGGTCTTTCTGTCTTCTACCGACTCCTCTCTGGCCTTGCCCCCCCCCCCCAGCTCTTTCTGGGCTCTGTCCCCCAAATATTCCTGCAGGTCGCACAAGATCTGCAGCATCCCTCTTATGGTTAAACTGCCAAAATCAAGACTCTCTGCTCACCTTCACTCTTTCATTCCTCTTTTCTCCCACCTCTGGAACAAACTCCCTCACTCTCTAAAATCCCACTCGTCCCTCCAGGTCTTTGAAACATCTGTTCACCACCATCTCTTATCTTCCCCCATCCAAAACCTTGATCTTTTCTACCCCTGCCAATTCACCCCAGATCCACTTTTTTGAAATACCAACTTCTTTCCTGGAACTCCTTGCAGTGTCCATGTGTTTTATACTTCTCCCACCCCCCCCCTTCCCACGCCGCCTCCCACCCCTCCCCCTTCCCACGCCGCCTCCCCCCAATCCCTCACCCTCCCACAGATCTCTCGATGTCCCTGCTCTCAAATGTTGTGTTTGTGTGCTTCCCCGCCCTCTCTCCCCATTTTGTCTACCGCTCCCCTTGTTATATGTTTGATGTGTTTCATTTTTTTTTTTTGTGTGATTAATGTTAGCTCTTTCACGAGCCTCGATCTTGTTTTCAAAAAAAAAAAATGTCGTGAACAAATGGAAGTTCCAAGATACAACATATCAGTTTGGCCAAGTTTGGTCACAATCTCGTCAGCAGTTTTGGAGAAGTTGTAAATATAAACGGACTGACTGAGTGATTGACGCAGATGGACTGATGCGTGGTGACTGTCTGCCTGACACATACTGACTGTGACTGACTGACACGCATTGACTGATGGACGGTGGGATTGACGGGGCAACTGACTGAGTGACTGACTGACGCGGATTGACTGATGGAGTGACTCGCTGACTGACGACTGATTGACGGAGTGACTGATGTACGTTATGATGGCGTAACTGACTGACTGATGTACGTTATGATGGCGTAACTGACTGATGGATGACGCGTCATCCCAGAAGCACCCCTGCACTACGTTCCACGTCAGATAAAAATGAACGAATCACTACAGAAAGCATTTCGATGGAGAACAGTCGGAAATCTCTTATTGTCCAATTTTAAACTTGAAGATTCAAATACGAGCTGTTTCCTCGGTTGGGGTTCGATCAGGAATTTTTGTTCGTTTTTCAAACCAAGACCCGAATATTTATAACGAAATCCTCCATCTGTGGCGAATCTGCGGATTGGAATTAAACAACACCTGAATATTTGTGACGAATCAGTGGATTGGAATCGATGGATTAATTATTTTCAGGTATCGGTTGAGTGAACTCACTTTCTTCATTCACACATTGTTGTATGTACTGTGAGGGATTGTACCACACTGTACTCTTTACTTTACTGTACTGTTCGCCATGAATGGAGATCTCTCCGGTGAGGATAACAGGTTGAACCCTCCGGGATCCTCGAGTTTCTCCGATGGAAGGAACTTGGTCGGTCCTGAAGATTCTCACTCGGACTGCAGGTTCAGGATCGCTCGACCTGAGGAGAACGAGTCCGGACACGGTGCGTGATGTTTCCTGTTTAAATACATTTACATGGGAAATCACACCATGTACGGGGAGGGTTCACTCGTACAAGATCGTGTTGATGTCCGAGGATTTTTTGATTCATTTTTTTTTTTTTTTGGATGCAAGATCGAGGCTCGTGAAAGAGCTAAAATGATAATTTTAAAAATTGGTTAAAATTGCTAAAAATAAAATGAGATGAAATGGTTCAGACATTTTGTACAAAAATATTGTAATTTCCTGCAGGGAAACTTATCCAACAAGATAGTATTAATTAATTTGGATTCATGTAGAAGACCGACTTCTCCACTTCTACCCTTCTACACTTCTACACTCAAGGGTTAACTCGTACAAGATCGTGTCCATCTCCTGAGCGGGTTCCCTCGTACAAGATCGTGTCGATGTTCTGATCGGGTTCCCTCGTACAAGATCGTGTCGATGTCCTGATCGGGTTCACTCGTACAAGATCGTGTCGATCTCCTGAGCGGGTTCCCTCGTACAAGATTGTGTCGATCTCCTGAGCGGGGTCCCTCGTACAAGATCGTGTCGATGTCCTGATCGGGTTCCCTCGAACAAGATATTGTTGCGGATCTCCCGAAGCCCGTCCACGTTACAAAGGGGGAATTAAACCCCTTTTTCCCCTTGGGTCTTCGTGTCCACGAGGTCAAATCGCCACTTCCGCAGCAAGCATGAAAAATGGTATCGGGTCGACGCCGCACGTACCTTTAACCCACTCTGCCACGAAAGCGGGGACCGGACCTCGCACGAGCCACGCTTAATTGAGTACGCCCGAGCGGTGTGCGTATCACGTGACTCGTGCCGTTACTTTTATGGAACCCGATTCGAGCGGTTCTATTCGTACCATGCGAGGCCAATTAATGTAAGGGACGGGAACGGTCAAATCAGAGGAAGAACACAATTTATTTACACAATGTACAGGATTCGGATAAAGGAAAGGGGACACAGAGCAGAAGCTTAACAGTTTAACTTAAATCCCAGACACAGGGCCCACTCATGCACATGGGGAGAAGAAGAAGAGAGGTTCGCGCGCCAAACGCGCTTTGCCGTCGGTCGCTCCGGGGCAGCTCACCCGGCGTGGCCCTCTGGCGGTCATGGCACGTATGCAGGAGAAGGCAGGCAGGAAGAGATCGCGCGTCTGTGGCCCGGAACGGGTCGTCTTCTCGAACGCGATTAATACAGCGCAGAGCGCAGGGCACGGGGCAAGTTCATGTACAATGACGATAACAGGCAATGCAGTTCACTCGTTCTGCTGGTTGACTTGACTCCTTGCGCTCTCCTCGCGTTCTCGTGTGTTCCGACTTACTCCTCGAATCAATGGAACTCCAACTCTCCCTCAACTCGATTCTCACTCAACTGAGGTGGGGGGCTCGGAGCAGGGTTTTATGGCTCAGCCCTGGCCTTACTCGAATGTTCCAAGCCCCACCTCACGTCGCCGTGGTAAGCCACTCCCCTCGAGCCCTGATTGGCGGCTCGTTGCTTACTGGCCACTCCCCCGGCAGCTCATCCCTTCGGCCTTGCCAGACTTGTTCAGGCCGAGCACGTGGCATTCCATCGCCAAAAGACCGCCCTACTCATGGGCCTGCTCAACACAAAACTAACACAGGAAAGGACTACGCTTACATTCACTAAGAAATAACTGAACTATCACGAGGCTTCATGTTGTGGTGCGTCCACCTACGAGGGGGATTATCCTTTATTCCAAAACCACAACAATATTGTCGATCTCCTGAGCCGGTGATTTCGATTCCTGAGCGCAGATTCGTTAATGGATGATTTTGAGAGACGTTCGATTGTTTCCTCCTCTTCCCTCAGATTCTACAAAACTACTCCCTCCTTTATCTTTGTTATCATCACCTCGACACCTTTTCTCAGTTTTGGTGTTGAGAGTCTATTTATTTATTTTTTGTTGCTTGTGAACGTCAGCACCACGTAATGACAGACTGATGGGGGTGGTAGAGGTTTTTCGATGCAGGTGAGGACTGTTTAAATACATTTACTGTTCTTTATAAAAACTATTTAAAGTTGAGTGTGAATTGGATGTTTTTATTTTCAGTTTATCTCCATGTTTTTATTTTATTTTCAGTTGAGTGTGTATCTACACTTTTTTGTGCACCGTTCCTTTCCCATTCCATCTCCAGGCGCTGCATGATGTGGTTTTTTGTTGTTGTTTTTTTGTATACAAGATCGAGGCTCGTGAAAGAGCGAACATTAATCACACAGAAAGACAAACCGACACATAAAACAAATAACATCGGGAGCGGTAGACAAGATGGGGAGAGAGGGGGAAGGACACAAACACAACATTTGAGAGCAGGGACCGAGAGACATGGAGACATCGAGAGATCTGTGGGAGGGAGAGGGCTTTGGGGGGGGAGGCATGGGAAGTGGGGGTGGGAGAGGTATAAAACATATGGACACTGCCAGGACTTCCAGGAAAGAAGTTGGAATTTCAAACAAGGTGGATCTGGGGTGAATTAGTGGGGGTAGAAAAGATCAAGGTTTTGGATGGGGGAAGATAAGAGATGGTGGTGAACAGCTGTTTTAAAGACCTGGAGGGAGGAGTGGGATTGAAGGGAGTGTGGGAGTCTGTTCCAGAGGCGGGAGAAAAGAGGAAAGAGTGAAGGTGAGCAGAGAGCCGAGATTTCGGCAGTTTAACCATCAGAGGGTTGCTGGCAGATCTTGTGCGACCCGTAGGAATATTTGGGGGACAGAGCACAGAGAGAACTGGGGGAGCAAGGCCGGAGAGGAGTCGGTAGAAGACAGAAAGACCACCTACCTGCCTGCGGTGAGTGAGTGAAAGGCCCTCAGAGATAGCTTCATCGCGGGAGATTCCAATAATTCTGAAAGCTTTGGTTTCAACAGCGTGAAGCCGAGCTAGGTGTGAGGCAGGAGCACCGGCCCATAGGGGAGAACAGTATTCCATTGAGCTGCGGATGAAAGCCTTGTATGTGGTGAGGAGCTCAGGTGTGCCGGGCAATATCTCAGCCATCCTTTGAACTAGGAAGCTGAAATTTAAGTGAGCAAGTGGTGAGTAAGAGTAAATAGTGAGCAAGTGCTTTCGCAAAAACTGTATTTTTTAAATTTTTTTATTAATTAATTGATTCATTAGTTATTTAATTATTATCAATTAATTAAGTACCTGAATATTTCCTTTCTCATCTGGGAAATATCTAAGGCACCTGTTGAGCTAGGAAGCTGATATTTGGACATGACAATGACCAAGTGATTTGGCTGTAAAGGCTCATTTTGATTTATTGATTAATCAATTAATCGATTAACTATTTAATTATTCAACTAATGACCTCTGTAATTATTTATTTTTTTAAGTTACAGATTCGGATGAAACGGTGGTGTTTTAGGTATTAGATTAGCCAATTGATAAAAAAAATTTTTTTGATGATTATGATTTCTTTATTTTCATTATTAATCATTTATTTATTTTCTTTCTCATCTGGGCAATGTCACAGGCACCTTTTGAGCTAGGAAGCTAATATTTGGACATGACAGTGACCAAGTGATGTGGCTATAAGGGATATTTTTGATTTATTAATTAATCAATTAATGTTTTTGTTTTTTTCAATTAATGACTGATTTAATTAATTTTCAAAAAGTTATAGCTTCGAATGAAGCAGTGGTAGTTTAGGTATGCTATTAGCCAATTGATTAAGAAAATATTTTATGATCATTATTTATTGATTCTAATTTGCAATTAATCAATCAATTAATTATTGTCCACCTCTCCCACCCAATTGAGTCTCGACGAGCCGCACTGGAGGATATTTATTTATTTGGCATGGGGGCGGTGTACTTTGAATGTATCTGTACTTGTTATTTATTTATTTTTGTTATTAATCACTTATTTATTTTCTTTCTCATAGGAAGCTGATATTTTGACATGGCAGTGACCAAGTGATGTGGCTATAAATGATATTTTTGATTTATTGATTAATCAATTAATCGATTTATTATTTATTGATCATTTATTTGCTTTTTTTCGATTAATGATTTGTTTAATTAATTTTCAATAAGCTGCAGCTTCAGATGAAACACTGGTGGTTGAGGTATGCTATTAGCCAATTGATGAAAAAATTATTTTACAATTTTTATTTGTTGATTTTAATTATGCAATTAATCAATCAATTATTGTACACCTCTTCCACCCCTCCCCTCCTCCCCCTAATACCGTCTGTAAGTGCTGCACGGTGGTATCGCCAGGCAATTCCGCAATGGAGGATGTTATTTATTTATTTGGCATGGTGGTAGGCTATGAGCCAGACCCCCCAAATTGACCGGTCGGTACCATACAGATGGAGTAAGGCTCATTGTGATTTTTAGCAAGATATAT
Source organism: Myxine glutinosa (assembly GCF_964187855.1). NCBI lineage: Eukaryota > Metazoa > Chordata > Myxini > Myxiniformes > Myxinidae > Myxine > Myxine glutinosa. The sequence goes on along the minus strand of NC_136265.1, from coordinate 81,945,764 downwards.
GTCCCTAGATATGAAAAAAAGTGATAGCAGTGTATAACTCTCGGCCATCTCTGTGTTATCACCCAAAATATTATTATACGCCCGCTTTGCTTCGCCAAAAAATGTGATATTTGCTAAAATTGGAATAAATATGTTTTTAAGGACCACAGAGTGCCAATACTTTGCATACTGGATGCCAACTAATATAGTAATAGAAATATAGAACATTTGTGGGGGTTATTTATCAAATTTTTGATATAATGACAAAAAATATGTTAAATTTAGTGAAAAAGTGGTCGAAATCGCTTCGAGTTCAGAATTCACATTGTACATTTTTGTCAATATTTCAAAAATGAAAACTCCCAGAGTAACATTTGACCCCTCAAAATCTTCGCAAGGAACCACTGCATTGGAATATATCATTACTTTGTAATATGGTGGTTGTTTGGGGCACATATTTTGGTAAAGTTCAAAATATGTTCAACCATACCCCCTAATTTTGATATTATAGGTGCTAAAGGGTTAAACATTACTGTATTTGCATCTGTATTACCCAACTAAATTGTTATTTCCTTTTGTCATTCCAGGTAATGTGGTGGTGGTGGTGTTAGTGCTTGCCCAGTATTGCTAGTACAATCGCAATGGAAGAACAAACCAGAGATGAGGCCGAAGTGCCAACTGGAAGACATTGTATCATTCACAAGGAATCACTGAGTATTGATCCAAATGAACAACTTACCAGTCCACAAAAATTTGATAAATAACCCCCACAAATGTTCTATATTTCTATTGCTATATTAGTTGGCATCCAGTATGCAAATTATTGGCACTCTGTGGTCCTTAAAAACATATTTATTCCAATTTTAGCAAATATCACATTTTTTGGCGAAGCGAAGCGGGCGTATAATAATATTTCGGGTGATAACACAGAGATGGCCGAGAGTTATACACTGCTATCACTTTTTTTTCATATCTAGGGACATATAGCTTGCTAAAAATCACAATGAGCCTTACTCCATCTGTATGGTACCGACCAACCCCCTTGGCTCATAGCCTACTGGCGGTGAATGTATCTGTACTTGTCTCAGTTTTGGTGTTGAGTTTCTTAATTTATTTTGTATTGCTTGTGAACGTCAGCACAACGAAATGGCAGAAGGATGGTGGCGGGGGAGGTTTTTTTAATGCAGGTGAGGAAGCGTAAGCTGTTCTATGAACTCTCTAGCTTTTTTGTCAGATTCAGTTATCCATTTCAAGTCACCGATTCCATGCATTCCATGTGTTTTCCGCAATTACGGACAATCACTGGCTCGATATTTACTAACATAATGTCAGATCATCAGGTTTCCTTTTCCTCTTTGTTTCAAATCGATGTTTCATGAGAATAAAAACTAAAGACTTGCTGTCCAGAGCTGTATTGTGATTTTTAGTTTCTTTATAAAAACTATTTAAAGTTGAGTTTGAATGTGATGTTTTTCTTTTCAGATTTTATTGTGAAAGTAAAGATGGAGTCCAAATTCATTGATAATTACACCTCACTTGTCAAAGGTCTGAAGAACAAAAATTATGATAAAAATAATAGTCTTCCAGTGATCGTTTTAATAACACAAATGCCTGTCTGATTAAGAAACAAATTGTCAAATGTTTTACAGGTGAAGCTCACCCGGGGATGATGGAAACTTTCCAAACTTATTTTCAAACTTCCCAAGATACTTTGATCAATAAGCGTGTAAAGGAGGAACCACATGGTTCTCCTCCCATGGAGTCCAGCAAAGCTGCTCAGCTGCACGACAGTAAGCCGAGCCTCATGCAGGACACATCACACTGCTTTTACTTGTTCTTTGCAAAATCGAAGATTTTTCATGTATATTGGTTGGTCTTGTGCGTTATGAGATGGTGGTGAACTGTTGGTCATAAGCAGGCGCGTCGAGAGCCAGCCCGGGTGTGCATCGAACCAACCCAGGCCCAAGGCAAACAACCTCGGGGCCCCCATCCTCACCCTTTCTCTCTTTTATAACTTTTTAAGGAACTTTCTTTAATGAAAAACAAAAAACTTAAACAAAAACAAATGGTCACTTTTATTTAGCCGTATGATCGAAAATAAAGGAGATAGCGGGACGTTTGGACCGATGGAGCCAATTCGCACCCTCGACTGTTGAACACTATTTCTCCATAAGATTCGCAAAAAAATACATTAATAATGGTTATTTAATAATGAATAACAATCTCCTCAGAATAATTAATAATGCTTAATAATTAATATGGTTTAATATTTAATAATTTTATTAATTAATATTAATTATTTAATTATTATTATTATTATTAATTATTAATATTAATATTATATATTAATTAATTAATTAATGGCTTGGTTTATTAATTAATATTAATATGATGATTAATAATAATTCTTTTTGGGAGAAATAGGAATCAAACCCATTTCAATTGTAACGCACATGTCTGGTTAATAACCGTTTTCTGTAAAGTTTGAAACTGTACCACGAACAACGGTAAATGTTGTTTTGTTTCCGGCAAGAAAGCAAAATCAACTTCTGGGTTTAAATGTAACGATGAGGAAATGAGAATTATTCGATGAGGGCCCCTCAACTGTACCGTTTGTACTGTTTAACTGAATGTTTTTTGTAATGTTTAAATGAATATTTGTAATGTTTAAATTTGAAATTAAAGTGTACTGTTTAAAAAAATTACAGGAGAAGCTTGGACCCCTCAACAGACTTGGGCCCCGAGCCCCGAGGCAACGACCCCCCCCCCCTCCCACGCCCCACCATCCCCCGACTCACTCTTCTCGATACCCCTGCTCATAAGTAAGAAACCTCTTCATTTTGAGGTCAAAGGTCATCTTGAGGTCAAATTTCTAAATTTGTCATTTTAAATCCGATTAACTTGAGAATTGAACAGCATTTGCACATTGTCACTAAATTGGGAAACCAACTGTTTTTGAGGTCAAAAAGGTCAAATGTCAACTCAAGGTCAAACTTCTAATATCAATTTTCATCCAAAAAATCATCAATTTTCATTTGATTGACCTGAGCCTTGATAAAGATCAATTTGAATCTTAATGAAATGGACAATTTCATTTATCCATGGCAACCTATTTTGGGGGAGGGGTGGAATTTTCAGGTATCGTGACGTATTCTGCATATATCTCTGCATGACGCTATATATCTGCATGACGCTATATATCTGCATGACGCTATATATCTGCATGACGCTATATATCTCTGCATGCTATCTTATATCTCTGCATGACGTATTCTTGTTTTTTTTGTTATTTTTAATGATGACACAAATTCGTTCCAACATTTGTGGAAGAGGAAGACCCTCTCGTGTTCAGGCCATTGGTGCTCCTATGGTTGGCAGCGAGTGCCCCGGAAGCAATGACGGAAAGAGAGGGGCACTCATATGTGGGAAAATTGCACACTTGGTCAGGGTCGCCCAGATAGCTCGGATGGCAGAGCACTGGTATTATCCATCATATATATCTGCATGACGCTATATATCTGCATGACGCCATATATCTGCATGACGCTATATATCTCTGCATGCTATCTTATATCTCTGCATGACGTATTCTTGTTTTTTTTGTTATTTTTAATGATGACACAAATTCGTTCCAACATTTGTGGAAGAGGAAGACCCTCTCGTGTTCAGCCATTGGTGCTCCTATGGTTGGCAGCGATAGCTCGGATGGCAGAGCAATGGTATGGTTTTCCAGAGGATCTGGGTTCGCTCCCTGGTCTGGACGTGTAATTTTCCCATATACTGTACTGTATATCAATTTAAGTACAGTATAATTTAAAGTTGAGTTTGAATGTGATGTTTTTATTTTCAGATTTTATCGTGGAAGTCAAGATTGAGTCCGATTTCATTGATGATTACTCCTCGCTTATTATCAAAGGTTTGAATAAAAAACAAGAATAATAATAATAAAAATAAATGATAATCCTGTCACAGTTATAATAACAATAATGCCTTCCTGATAACGCTATTGCCTTCCTGATAACGCTATTGCCTTCCTGATAAAACTAATGCCTTCCTGATAACGCTATTGCCTTCCTGATAACACGATTGCCTTCCTGATAAAACTAATGCCTTCCTGATAACACTATTGCCTTCCTGATAACGCTATTGCCTTCCTGATAACACTATTGCCTTCCCGATAACACTATTGCCTTTCTGATAACACTATTGCCTTCCTGATAACGCTATTGCCTTCCTGATAAAACTAATGCCTTCCTGATAACGCTATTGCCTTCCTGATAACGCTATTGCCTTCCTGATAACGCTATTGCCTGCCTGATAACACGATTGCCTTCCTGATAAAACTAATGCCTTCCTGATAACACTATTGCCTTCCTGATAACGCTATTGCCTTCCTGATAACACTATTGCCTTTCTGATAACACTATTGCCTTCCTGATAACGCTATTGCCTTCCTGATAAAACTAATGCCTTCCTGATAACACGATTGCCTTCCTGATAAAACTAATGCCTTCCTGATAACACTATTGCCTTCCTGATAACGCTATTGCCTTCCTGATAACACTATTGCCTTTCTGATAACACTATTGCCTTCCTGATAACGCTATTGCCTTCCTGATAAAACTAATGCCTTCCTGATAACACGATTGCCTTCCTGATAAAACTAATGCCTTCCTGATAACACTATTGCCTTCCTGATAATACTATTGCCTTCCTGATAACACCATTGCCTTCCTGATAAAACTAATGCCTTCCTGATAACACTATTGCCTTCCTGATAACGCTATTGCCTTCCTGATAAAACTAATGCCTTCCAGATAACACTATTGCCTTCCTGATAACACTATTGCCTTCCTGATAAAACTAATGCCTTCCTGATAACACTATTGCCTTCCTGATAACGCTATTGCCTTCCTGATAAAACTAATGCCTTCCTGATAACACTATTGCCTTCCTGATAACGCTATTGCCTTCCTGATAACGCTATTGCCTTCCTGATAATACTATTGCCTTCCTGATAACACTATTGCCTTCCTGATAACACGATTGCCTTCCTGATAAAACTGTTGCCTTCCTGATAACACTATTGCCTTCCTGATAACGCTATTGCCTTCCTGATAAAACTATTGCCTTCCTGATAACACTATTGCCTTCCTGATAACACTATTGCCTTCCTGATAAAACGAATGCCTTCCTGATAACGCTATTGCCTTCCTCTCTATTGCTCCTATGGTTGGCAGCGATAGCTCGGATGGCAGAGCAATGGTATGGTTTTCCAGAGGATCTGGGTTCGATACCTGGTCTGGACGTGTAATTTTCCCATATACTGTACTGTATATCAATTTAAGTACAGTATAATTTAAAGTTGAGTTTGAATGTGATGTTTTTATTTTCAGATTTTATCGTGGAAGTCAAGATTGAGTCCGATTTCATTGATGATTACTCCTCGCTTATTATCAAAGGTTTGAATAAAAAACAAGAATAATAATAATAAAAATAAATGATAATCCTGTCACAGTTATAATAACAATAATGCCTTCCTGATAACGCTATTGCCTTCCTGATAAAACTAATGCCTTCCTGATAACACTATTGCCTTCCTGATAACACGATTGCCTTCCTGATAAAACTAATGCCTTCCTGATAACACTATTGCCTTCCTGATAACGCTATTGCCTTCCTGATAATACTATTGCCTTCCTGATAACACTATTGCCTTCCTGATAAAACTAATGCCTTCCTGATAACACTATTGCCTTCCTGATAACACGATTGCCTTCCTGATAAAACTAATGCCTTCCTGATAACACTATTGCCTTCCTGATAACGCTATTGCCTTCCTGATAATACTATTGCCTTCCTGATAACACGATTGCCTTCCTGATAAAAACTATTGCCTTCCTGATAACACTATTGCCTTCCTGATAACACTATTGCCTTCCTGATAAAACGAATGCCTTCCTGATAACGCTATTGCCTTCCTGATAACACTATTGCCTTCCTGATAAAACTAATGCCTTCCTGATAACACTATTGCCTTCCTGATAACACGATTGCCTTCCTGATAAAACTAATGCCTTCCTGATAACACTATTGCCTTCCTGATAACGCTATTGCCTTCCTGATAATACTATTGCCTTCCTGATAACACTATTGCCTTCCTGATAACACGATTGCCTTCCTGATAAAACTATTGCCTTCCTGATAACACTATTGCCTTCCTGATAACACTATTGCCTTCCTGATAACACGATTGCCTTCCTGATAAAACGAATGCCTTCCTGATAAAACTAATGCCTTCCTGATAACACTATTGCCTTCCTGATAACACGATTGCCTTCCTGATAAAACTAATGCCTTCCTGATAACACTATTGCCTTCCTGATAATGCTATTGCCTTCCTGATAATACTATTGCCTTCCTGATAACGCTATTGCCTTCCTGATAACGCTATTGCCTTCCTGATAATGCTATTGCCTTTCTGATAATGCGATTGCCTTCCTGATAACACTATTGCCTTCCTGATAACACTATTGCCTTCCTGATAACGCTATTGCCTTCCTGATAATGCTATTGCCTTCCTGATAATGCTATTGCCTTCCTGATAATGCTATTGCCTTCCTGATAATACTATTGCCTTCCTGATAATACTATTGCCTTCCTGATAATACTATTGCCTTCCTGATAACACTATTGCCTTCCTGATAACGCTATTGCCTTCCTGATAATGCTATTGCCTTCCTGATAACGCTATTGCCTTCCTGATAATACTATTGCCTTCCTGATAATACTATTGCCTTCCTGATAACACTATTGCCTTCCTGATAACGCTATTGCCTTCCTGATAATGCTATTGCCTTCCTGATAACGCTATTGCCTTCCTGATAATGCTATTGCCTTCCTGATAACGCTATTGCCTTCCTGATAACACTATTGCCTTCCTGATAATACTATTGCCTTCCTGATAATGCTATTGCCTTCCTGATAAAACTAATGCCTTCCTGATAACGCTATTGCCTTCCTGATAACGCTATTGCCTTCCTGATAACGCTATTGCCTTCCTGATAATGCCATTGCCTTCCTGATAACGCTATTGCCTTCCTGATAATGCTATTGCCTTCCTGATAACGCTATTGCCTTCCTGATAACGCTATTGCCTTCCTGATAACGCTATTGCCTTCCTGATAACGCTATTGCCTTCCTGATAACGCTATTGCCTTCCTGATAACGCTATTGCCTTCCTGATAACGCTATTGCCTTCCTGATAACGCTATTGCCTTCCTGATAACGCTATTGCCTTCCTGATAAAACTAATGCCTTCCTGATAACACTATTGCCTTCCTGATAACGCTATTGCCTTCCTGATAACACTATTGCCTTCCTGATAAAACTAATGCCTTCCTGATAACACTATTGCCTTCCTGATAACGCTATTGCCTTCCTGATAAAACTAATGCCTTCCTGATAACACTATTGCCTTCCTGATAACACTATTGCCTTCCTGATAAAACTAATGCCTTCCTGATAACACTATTGCCTTCCTGATAACGCTATTGCATTCCTGATAAAACTAATGCCTTCCTGATAACACTATTGCCTTCCTGATAACACTATTGCCTTCCTGATAAAACTAATGCCTTCCTGATAACACTATTGCCTTCCTGATAACGCTATTGCCTTCCTGATAAAACTATTGCCTTCCTGATAACACTATTGCCTTCCTGATAACACTATTGCCTTCCTGATAAAACTATTGCCTTCCTGATAACACTATTGCCTTCCTGATAACACTATTGCCTTCCTGATAAAACGAATGCCTCCCTGATAACGCTATTGCCTTCCTGATAACACTATTGCCTTCCTGATAAAACTAATGCCTTCCTGATAACACTATTGCCTTCCTGATAACACGATTGCCTTCCTGATAAAACTAATGCCTTCCTGATAACACTATTGCCTTCCTGATAACGCTATTGCCTTCCTGATAATACTATTGCCTTCCTGATAACACGATTGCCTTCCTGATAAAAACTATTGCCTTCCTGATAACACTATTGCCTTCCTGATAACACTATTGCCTTCCTGATAAAACGAATGCCTTCCTGATAACGCTATTGCCTTCCTGATAAAACGAATGCCTTCCTGATAACACTATTGCCTTCCTGATAACACGATTGCCTTCCTGATAACACTATTGCCTTCCTGATAAAACTATTGCCTTCCTGATAACACTATTGCCTTCCTGATAACACTATTGCCTTCCTGATAAAACTAATGCCTTCCTGATAACACTATTGCCTTCCTGATAACGCTATTGCCTTCCTGATAACACTATTGCCTTCCTGATAAAACTAATGCCTTCCTGATAACACTATTGCCTTCCTGATAACACGATTGCCTTCCTGATAACACTATTGCCTTCCTGATAAAACTATTGCCTTCCTGATAACACTATTGCCTTCCTGATAACACTATTGCCTTCCTGATAACACTATTGCCTTCCTGATAAAACTATTGCCTTCCTGATAACACTATTGCCTTCCTGATAACACTATTGCCTTCCTGATAACACTATTGCCTTCCTGATAAAACTAATGCCTTCCTGATAACACTATTGCCTTCCTGATAACGCTATTGCCTTCCTGATAACACTATTGCCTTCCTGATAAAACTAATGCCTTCCTGATAACACTATTGCCTTCCTGATAACACGATTGCCTTCCTGATAACACTATTGCCTTCCTGATAAAACTATTGCCTTCCTGATAACACTATTGCCTTCCTGATAACGCTATTGCCTTCCTGATAACACTATTGCCTTCCTGATAAAACTAATGCCTTCCTGATAACACTATTGCCTTCCTGATAACACGATTGCCTTCCTGATAACACTATTGCCTTCCTGATAAAACTATTGCCTTCCTGATAACACTATTGCCTTCCTGATAACACTATTGCCTTCCTGATAAAACTAATGCCTTCCTGATAACACTATTGCCTTCCTGATAACGCTATTGCCTTCCTGATAACACTATTGCCTTCCTGATAAAACTAATGCCTTCCTGATAACACTATTGCCTTCCTGATAACACGATTGCCTTCCTGATAAAACTAATGCCTTCCTGATAACACTATTGCCTTCCTGATAACGCTATTGCCTTCCTGATAATACTATTGCCTTCCTGATAACACTATTGCCTTCCTGATAACACGATTGCCTTCCTGATAAAACTATTGCCTTCCTGATAACACTATTGCCTTCCTGATAACACTATTGCCTTCCTGATAACACGATTGCCTTCCTGATAAAACTAATGCCTTCCTGATAAAACTAATGCCTTCCTGATAACACTATTGCCTTCCTGATAACACGATTGCCTTCCTGATAAAACTAATGCCTTCCTGATAACACTATTGCCTTCCTGATAATGCTATTGCCTTCCTGATAATACTATTGCCTTCCTGATAACGCTATTGCCTTCCTGATAACGCTATTGCCTTCGTGATAATGCTGTTGCCTTTCTGATAATGCTATTGCCTTCCTGATAACACTATTGCCTTCCTGATAACACTATTGCCTTCCTGATAACGCTATTGCCTTCCTGATAATGCTATTGCCTTCCTGATAATGCTATTGCCTTCCTGATAATGCTATTGCCTTCCTGATAATGCTATTGCCTTCCTGATAATACTATTGCCTTCCTGATAATACTATTGCCTTCCTGATAATACTATTGCCTTCCTGATAATACTATTGCCTTCCTGATAACACTATTGCCTTCCTGATAACGCTATTGCCTTCCTGATAATGCTATTGCCTTCCTGATAACGCTATTGCCTTCCTGATAATACTATTGCCTTCCTGATAATACTATTGCCTTCCTGATAACACTATTACCTTCCTGATAACGCTATTGCCTTCCTGATAATGCTATTGCCTTCCTGATAACGCTATTGCCTTCCTGATAATGCTATTGCCTTCCTGACAACGCTATTGCCTTCCTGATAACGCTATTGCCTTCCTGATAATACTATTGCCTTCCTGATAATGCTATTGCCTTCCTGATAAAACTAATGCCTTCCTGATAACGCTATTGCCTTCCTGATAACGCTATTGCCTTCCTGATAACGCTATTGCCTTCCTGATAATGCTATTGCCTTCCTGATAACGCTATTGCCTTCCTGATAATGCTATTGCCTTCCTGATAACGCTATTGCCTTCCTGATAACGCTATTGCCTTCCTAATAACGCTATTGCCTTCCTGATAACACTATTGCCTTCCTGATAACGCTATTGCCTTCCTGATAACGCTATTGCCTTCCTGATAACGCTATTGCCTTCCTGATAACGCTATTGCCTTCCTGATAACGGTATTGCCTTCCTGATAACGCTATTGCCTTCCTGATAAAACTAATGCCTTCCTGATAACGCTATTGCCTTCCTGATAACGCTATTGCCTTCCTGATAACACTATTGCCTTCCTGATAACGCTATTGCCTTCCTGATAAAACTAATGCCTTCCTGATAACACTATTGCCTTCCTGATAACACTATTGCCTTCCTGATAAAACTAATGCCTTCCTGATAACACTATTGCCTTCCTGATAACGCTATTGCCTTCCTGATAAAACTAATGCCTTCCTGATAACACTATTGCCTTCCTGATAACGCTATTGCCTTCCTGATAACACTATTGCCTTCCTGATAACACTATTGCCTTCCTGATAAAACTAATGCCTTCCTGATAACACTATTGCCTTCCTGATAACGCTATTGCCTTCCTGATAACACTATTGCCTTCCTGATAACACGATTGCCTTCCTGATAAAACTAATGCCTTCCTGATAACACGATTGCCTTCCTGATAAAACTATTGCCTTCCTGATAACACTATTGCCTTCCTGATAACACTATTGCCTTCCTGATAACACGATTGCCTTCCTGATAAAACTAATGCCTTCCTGATAAAACTAATGCCTTCCTGATAACACTATTGCCTTCCTGATAACACGATTGCCTTCCTGATAAAACTAATGCCTTCCTGATAACACTATTGCCTTCCTGATAACACGATTGCCTTCCTGATAACACTATTGCCTTCCTGATAAAACTATTGCCTTCCTGATAACACTATTGCCTTCCTGATAACGCTATTGCCTTCCTGATAACACTATTGCCTTCCTGATAAAACTAATGCCTTCCTGATAACACTATTGCCTTCCTGATAACACGATTGCCTTCCTGATAACACTATTGCCTTCCTGATAAAACTATTGCCTTCCTGATAACACTATTGCCTTCCTGATAACACTATTGCCTTCCTGATAAAACTAATGCCTTCCTGATAACACTATTGCCTTCCTGATAACGCTATTGCCTTCCTGATAACACTATTGCCTTCCTGATAAAACTAATGCCTTCCTGATAACACTATTGCCTTCCTGATAACACGATTGCCTTCCTGATAAAACTAATGCCTTCCTGATAACACTATTGCCTTCCTGATAACGCTATTGCCTTCCTGATAATACTATTGCCTTCCTGATAACACTATTGCCTTCCTGATAACACGATTGCCTTCCTGATAAAACTATTGCCTTCCTGATAACACTATTACCTTCCTGATAACACTATTGCCTTCCTGATAACACGATTGCCTTCCTGATAAAACTAATGCCTTCCTGATAAAACTAATGCCTTCCTGATAACACTATTGCCTTCCTGATAACACGATTGCCTTCCTGATAAAACTAATGCCTTCCTGATAACACTATTGCCTTCCTGATAATGCTATTGCCTTCCTGATAATACTATTGCCTTCCTGATAACGCTATTGCCTTCCTGATAACGCTATTGCCTTCCTGATAATGCTGTTGCCTTTCTGATAATGCTATTGCCTTCCTGATAACACTATTGCCTTCCTGATAACACTATTGCCTTCCTGATAACGCTATTGCCTTCCTGATAATGCTATTGCCTTCCTGATAATGCTATTGCCTTCCTGATAATGCTATTGCCTTCCTGATAATGCTATTGCCTTCCTGATAATACTATTGCCTTCCTGATAATACTATTGCCTTCCTGATAATACTATTGCCTTCCTGATAACACTATTGCCTTCCTGATAACGCTATTGCCTTCCTGATAATGCTATTGCCTTCCTGATAACGCTATTGCCTTCCTGATAATACTATTGCCTTCCTGATAATACTATTGCCTTCCTGATAACACTATTGCCTTCCTGATAACGCTATTGCCTTCCTGATAATGCTATTGCCTTCCTGATAACGCTATTGCCTTCCTGATAATGCTATTGCCTTCCTGACAACGCTATTGCCTTCCTGATAACGCTATTGCCTTCCTGATAATACTATTGCCTTCCTGATAATGCTATTGCCTTCCTGATAAAACTAATGCCTTCCTGATAACGCTATTGCCTTCCTGATAACGCTATTGCCTTCCTGATAACGCTATTGCCTTCCTGATAATGCTATTGCCTTCCTGATAACGCTATTGCCTTCCTGATAATGCTATTGCCTTCCTGATAACGCTATTGCCTTCCTGATAACGCTATTGCCTTCCTAATAACGCTATTGCCTTCCTGATAACGCTATTGCCTTCCTGATAACGCTATTGCCTTCCTGATAACGCTATTGCCTTCCTGATAACGCTATTGCCTTCCTGATAACGCTATTGCCTTCCTGATAACGCTATTGCCTTCCTGATAACGCTATTGCCTTCCTGATAAAACTAATGCCTTCCTGATAACACTATTGCCTTCCTGATAACGCTATTGCCTTCCTGATAACACTATTGCCTTCCTGATAACGCTATTGCCTTCCTGATAAAACTAATGCCTTCCTGATAACACTATTGCCTTCCTGATAACACTATTGCCTTCCTGATAAAACTAATGCCTTCCTGATAACACTATTGCCTTCCTGATAACGCTATTGCCTTCCTGATAAAACTAATGCCTTCCTGATAACACTATTGCCTTCCTGATAACGCTATTGCCTTCCTGATAACACTATTGCCTTCCTGATAACACTATTGCCTTCCTGATAAAACTAATGCCTTCCTGGTAACACTATTGCCTTCCTGATAACGCTATTGCCTTCCTGATAACACTATTGCCTTCCTGATAACACGATTGCCTTCCTGATAAAACTAATGCCTTCCTGATAACACTATTGCCTTCCTGATAATACTATTGCCTTCCTGATAACGCTATTGCCTTCCTGATAACGCTATTGCCTTCCTGATAACGCTGTTGCCTTTCTGATAATGCTATTGCCTTCCTGATAACACTATTGCCTTCCTGATAACACTATTGCCTTCCTGATAACGCTATTGCCTTCCTGATAATGCTATTGCCTTCCTGATAATGCTATTGCCTTCCTGATAATGCTATTGCCTTCCTGATAATACTATTGCCTTCCTGATAATACTATTGCCTTCCTGATAATACTATTGCCTTCCTGATAACACTATTGCCTTCCTGATAACGCTATTGCCTTCCTGATAATGCTATTGCCTTCCTGATAACACTATTGCCTTCCTGCTAATGCTATTGCCTTCCTGACAACGCTATTGCCTTCCTGATAACGCTATTGCCTTCCTGATAACGCTATTGCCTTCCTGATAATACTATTGCCTTCCTGATAATGCTATTGCCTTCCTGATAACGCTATTGCCTTCCTGATACTATTGCCTTCCTGATAACGCTATTGCCTTCCTGATAACGCTATTGCCTTCCTGATAACGCTATTGCCTTCCTGATAACGCTATTGCCTTCCTGATAATGCTATTGCCTTCCTGATAACGCTATTGCCTTCCTGATAATACTATTGCCTTCCTGATAATACTATTGCCTTCCTGATAACACTATTGCCTTCCTGATAACGCTATTGCCTTCCTGATAATGCTATTGCCTTCCTGATAACGCTATTGCCTTCCTGATAATGCTATTGCCTTCCTGACAACGCTATTGCCTTCCTGATAACGCTATTGCCTTCCTGATAATACTATTGCCTTCCTGATAATGCTATTGCCTTCCTGATAAAACTAATGCCTTCCTGATAACGCTATTGCCTTCCTGATAACGCTATTGCCTTCCTGATAACGCTATTGCCTTCCTGATAATGCTATTGCCTTCCTGATAACGCTATTGCCTTCCTGATAATGCTATTGCCTTCCTGATAACGCTATTGCCTTCCTGATAACGCTATTGCCTTCCTAATAACGCTATTGCCTTCCTGATAACGCTATTGCCTTACTGATAACGCTATTGCCTTCCTGATAACGCTATTGCCTTCCTGATAACGCTATTGCCTTCCTGATAACGCTATTGCCTTCCTGATAACGCTATTGCCTTCCTGATAACGCTATTGCCTTCCTGATAAAACTAATGCCTTCCTGATAACACTATTGCCTTCCTGATAACGCTATTGCCTTCCTGATAACACTATTGCCTTCCTGATAACGCTATTGCCTTCCTGATAAAACTAATGCCTTCCTGATAACACTATTGCCTTCCTGATAACACTATTGCCTTCCTGATAAAACTAATGCCTTCCTGATAACACTATTGCCTTCCTGATAACGCTATTGCCTTCCTGATAAAACTAATGCCTTCCTGATAACACTATTGCCTTCCTGATAACGCTATTGCCTTCCTGATAACACTATTGCCTTCCTGATAACACTATTGCCTTCCTGATAAAACTAATGCCTTCCTGATAACACTATTGCCTTCCTGATAACGCTATTGCCTTCCTGATAACACTATTGCCTTCCTGATAACACGATTGCCTTCCTGATAAAACTAATGCCTTCCTGATAACACGATTGCCTTCCTGATAAAACTATTGCCTTCCTGATAACACTATTGCCTTCCTGATAACACTATTGCCTTCCTGATAACACGATTGCCTTCCTGATAAAACTAATGCCTTCCTGATAAAACTAATGCCTTCCTGATAACACTATTGCCTTCCTGATAACACGATTGCCTTCCTGATAAAACTAATGCCTTCCTGATAACACTATTGCCTTCCTGATAATACTATTGCCTTCCTGATAACGCTATTGCCTTCCTGATAACGCTATTGCCTTCCTGATAACGCTGTTGCCTTTCTGATAATGCTATTGCCTTCCTGATAACACTATTGCCTTCCTGATAACACTATTGCCTTCCTGATAACGCTATTGCCTTCCTGATAATGCTATTGCCTTCCTGATAATGCTATTGCCTTCCTGATAATGCTATTGCCTTCCTGATAATGCTATTGCCTTCCTGATAATACTATTGCCTTCCTGATAATACTATTGCCTTCCTGATAATACTATTGCCTTCTTGATAATACTATTGCCTTCCTGATAACACTATTGCCTTCCTGATAACGCTATTGCCTTCCTGATAATGCTATTGCCTTCCTGATAACGCTATTGCCTTCCTGATAATACTATTGCCTTCCTGATAATACTATTGCCTTCCTGATAACACTATTGCCTTCCTGATAACGCTATTGCCTTCCTGATAATGCTATTGCCTTCCTGATAACGCGATTGCCTTCCTGATAATGCTATTGCCTTCCTGACAACGCTATTGCCTTCCTGATAACGCTATTGCCTTCCTGATAATACTATTGCCTTCCTGATAATGCTATTGCCTTCCTGATAAAACTAATGCCTTCCTGATAACGCTATTGCCTTCCTGATAACGCTATTGCCTTCCTGATAACGCTATTGCCTTCCTGATAACGCTATTGCCTTCCTGATAACGCTATTGCCTTCCTGATAATGCTATTGCCTTCCTGATAACGCTATTGCCTTCCTGATAACGCTATTGCCTTCCTAATAACGCTATTGCCTTCCTGATAACACTATTGCCTTCCTGATAACGCTATTGCCTTCCTGATAACGCTATTGCCTTCCTGATAACGCTATTGCCTTCCTGATAACGCTATTGCCTTCCTGATAACGCTATTGCCTTCCTGATAACGCTATTGCCTTCCTGATAAAACTAATGCCTTCCTGATAACGCTATTGCCTTCCTGATAACGCTATTGCCTTCCTGATAACACTATTGCCTTCCTGATAACGCTATTGCCTTCCTGATAAAACTAATGCCTTCCTGATAACACTATTGCCTTCCTGATAACACTATTGCCTTCCTGATAAAACTAATGCCTTCCTGATAACACTATTGCCTTCCTGATAACGCTATTGCCTTCCTGATAAAACTAATGCCTTCCTGATAACACTATTGCCTTCCTGATAACGCTATTGCCTTCCTGATAACACTATTGCCTTCCTGATAACACTATTGCCTTCCTGATAAAACTAATGCCTTCCTGATAACACTATTGCCTTCCTGATAACGCTATTGCCTTCCTGATAACACTATTGCCTTCCTGATAACACGATTGCCTTCCTGATAAAACTAATGCCTTCCTGATAACACGATTGCCTTCCTGATAAAACTATTGCCTTCCTGATAACACTATTGCCTTCCTGATAACACTATTGCCTTCCTGATAACACGATTGCCTTCCTGATAAAACTAATGCCTTCCTGATAAAACTAATGCCTTCCTGATAACACTATTGCCTTCCTGATAACACGATTGCCTTCCTGATAAAACTAATGCCTTCCTGATAACACTATTGCCTTCCTGATAACACGATTGCCTTCCTGATAACACTATTGCCTTCCTGATAAAACTATTGCCTTCCTGATAACACTATTGCCTTCCTGATAACGCTATTGCCTTCCTGATAACACTATTGCCTTCCTGATAAAACTAATGCCTTCCTGATAACACTATTGCCTTCCTGATAACACGATTGCCTTCCTGATAACACTATTGCCTTCCTGATAAAACTATTGCCTTCCTGATAACACTATTGCCTTCCTGATAACACTATTGCCTTCCTGATAAAACTAATGCCTTCCTGATAACACTATTGCCTTCCTGATAACGCTATTGCCTTCCTGATAACACTATTGCCTTCCTGATAAAACTAATGCCTTCCTGATAACACTATTGCCTTCCTGATAACACGATTGCCTTCCTGATAAAACTAATGCCTTCCTGATAACACTATTGCCTTCCTGATAACGCTATTGCCTTCCTGATAATACTATTGCCTTCCTGATAACACTATTGCCTTCCTGATAACACGATTGCCTTCCTGATAAAACTATTGCCTTCCTGATAACACTATTACCTTCCTGATAACACTATTGCCTTCCTGATAACACGATTGCCTTCCTGATAAAACTAATGCCTTCCTGATAAAACTAATGCCTTCCTGATAACACTATTGCCTTCCTGATAACACGATTGCCTTCCTGATAAAACTAATGCCTTCCTGATAACACTATTGCCTTCCTGATAATGCTATTGCCTTCCTGATAATACTATTGCCTTCCTGATAACGCTATTGCCTTCCTGATAACGCTATTGCCTTCCTGATAATGCTGTTGCCTTTCTGATAATGCTATTGCCTTCCTGATAACACTATTGCCTTCCTGATAACACTATTGCCTTCCTGATAACGCTATTGCCTTCCTGATAATGCTATTGCCTTCCTGATAATGCTATTGCCTTCCTGATAATGCTATTGCCTTCCTGATAATGCTATTGCCTTCCTGATAATACTATTGCCTTCCTGATAATACTATTGCCTTCCTGATAATACTATTGCCTTCCTGATAACACTATTGCCTTCCTGATAACGCTATTGCCTTCCTGATAATGCTATTGCCTTCCTGATAACGCTATTGCCTTCCTGATAATACTATTGCCTTCCTGATAATACTATTGCCTTCCTGATAACACTATTGCCTTCCTGATAACGCTATTGCCTTCCTGATAATGCTATTGCCTTCCTGATAACGCTATTGCCTTCCTGATAATGCTATTGCCTTCCTGACAACGCTATTGCCTTCCTGATAACGCTATTGCCTTCCTGATAATACTATTGCCTTCCTGATAATGCTATTGCCTTCCTGATAAAACTAATGCCTTCCTGATAACGCTATTGCCTTCCTGATAACGCTATTGCCTTCCTGATAACGCTATTGCCTTCCTGATAATGCTATTGCCTTCCTGATAACGCTATTGCCTTCCTGATAATGCTATTGCCTTCCTGATAACGCTATTGCCTTCCTGATAACGCTATTGCCTTCCTAATAACGCTATTGCCTTCCTGATAACGCTATTGCCTTCCTGATAACGCTATTGCCTTCCTGATAACGCTATTGCCTTCCTGATAACGCTATTGCCTTCCTGATAACGCTATTGCCTTCCTGATAACGCTATTGCCTTCCTGATAACGCTATTGCCTTCCTGATAAAACTAATGCCTTCCTGATAACACTATTGCCTTCCTGATAACGCTATTGCCTTCCTGATAACACTATTGCCTTCCTGATAACGCTATTGCCTTCCTGATAAAACTAATGCCTTCCTGATAACACTATTGCCTTCCTGATAACACTATTGCCTTCCTGATAAAACTAATGCCTTCCTGATAACACTATTGCCTTCCTGATAACGCTATTGCCTTCCTGATAAAACTAATGCCTTCCTGATAACACTATTGCCTTCCTGATAACGCTATTGCCTTCCTGATAACACTATTGCCTTCCTGATAACACTATTGCCTTCCTGATAAAACTAATGCCTTCCTGATAACACTATTGCCTTCCTGATAACGCTATTGCCTTCCTGATAACACTATTGCCTTCCTGATAACACGATTGCCTTCCTGATAAAACTAATGCCTTCCTGATAACACTATTGCCTTCCTGATAATACTATTGCCTTCCTGATAACGCTATTGCCTTCCTGATAACGCTATTGCCTTCCTGATAACGCTGTTGCCTTTCTGATAATGCTATTGCCTTCCTGATAACACTATTGCCTTCCTGATAACACTATTGCCTTCCTGATAACGCTATTGCCTTCCTGATAATGCTATTGCCTTCCTGATAATGCTATTGCCTTCCTGATAATGCTATTGCCTTCCTGATAATACTATTGCCTTCTTGATAATACTATTGCCTTCCTGATAATACTATTGCCTTCCTGATAACACTATTGCCTTCCTGATAACGCTATTGCCTTCCTGATAATGCTATTGCCTTCCTGATAACACTATTGCCTTCCTGCTAATGCTATTGCCTTCCTGACAACGCTATTGCCTTCCTGATAACGCTATTGCCTTCCTGATAACGCTATTGCCTTCCTGATAATACTATTGCCTTCCTGATAATGCTATTGCCTTCCTGATAACGCTATTGCCTTCCTGATACTATTGCCTTCCTGATAACGCTATTGCCTTCCTGATAACGCTATTGCCTTCCTGATAACGCTATTGCCTTCCTGATAACGCTATTGCCTTCCTGATAATGCTATTGCCTTCCTGATAACGCTATTGCCTTCCTGATAATACTATTGCCTTCCTGATAATACTATTGCCTTCCTGATAACACTATTGCCTTCCTGATAACGCTATTGCCTTCCTGATAACGCTATTGCCTTCCTGATAATGCTATTGCCTTCCTGATAACGCTATTGCCTTCCTGATAATGCTATTGCCTTCCTGACAACGCTATTGCCTTCCTGATAATGCTATTGCCTTCCTGATAATACTATTGCCTTCCTGATAATGCTATTGCCTTCCTGATAAAACTAATGCCTTCCTGATAACGCTATTGCCTTCCTGATAACGCTATTGCCTTCCTGATAACGCTATTGCCTTCCTGATAATGCTATTGCCTTCCTGATAACGCTATTGCCTTCCTGATAATGCTATTGCCTTCCTGATAACGCTATTGCCTTCCTGATAACGCTATTGCCTTCCTAATAACGCTATTGCCTTCCTGATAACGCTATTGCCTTACTGATAACGCTATTGCCTTCCTGATAACGCTATTGCCTTCCTGATAACGCTATTGCCTTCCTGATAACGCTATTGCCTTCCTGATAACGCTATTGCCTTCCTGATAACGCTATTGCCTTCCTGATAAAACTAATGCCTTCCTGATAACACTATTGCCTTCCTGATAACGCTATTGCCTTCCTGATAACACTATTGCCTTCCTGATAACGCTATTGCCTTCCTGATAAAACTAATGCCTTCCTGATAACACTATTGCCTTCCTGATAACACTATTGCCTTCCTGATAAAACTAATGCCTTCCTGATAACACTATTGCCTTCCTGATAACGCTATTGCCTTCCTGATAAAACTAATGCCTTCCTGATAACACTATTGCCTTCCTGATAACGCTATTGCCTTCCTGATAACACTATTGCCTTCCTGATAACACTATTGCCTTCCTGATAAAACTAATGCCTTCCTGATAACACTATTGCCTTCCTGATAACGCTATTGCCTTCCTGATAACACTATTGCCTTCCTGATAACACGATTGCCTTCCTGATAAAACTAATGCCTTCCTGATAACACGATTGCCTTCCTGATAAAACTATTGCCTTCCTGATAACACTATTGCCTTCCTGATAACACTATTGCCTTCCTGATAACACGATTGCCTTCCTGATAAAACTAATGCCTTCCTGATAACACTATTGCCTTCCTGATAATACTATTGCCTTCCTGATAACGCTATTGCCTTCCTGATAACGCTATTGCCTTCCTGATAACGCTGTTGCCTTTCTGATAATGCTATTGCCTTCCTGATAACACTATTGCCTTCCTGATAACACTATTGCCTTCCTGATAACGCTATTGCCTTCCTGATAATGCTATTGCCTTCCTGATAATGCTATTGCCTTCCTGATAATGCTATTGCCTTCCTGATAATACTATTGCCTTCCTGATAATACTATTGCCTTCCTGATAATACTATTGCCTTCCTGATAACACTATTGCCTTCCTGATAACGCTATTGCCTTCCTGATAATGCTATTGCCTTCCTGATAATGCTATTGCCTTCCTGATAATACTATTGCCTTCCTGATAACGCTATTGCCTTCCTGATAATGCTATTGCCTTCCTGATAACACTATTGCCTTCCTGATAATGCTATTGCCTTCCTGACAACGCTATTGCCTTCCTGATAACGCTATTGCCTTCCTGATAACGCTATTGCCTTCCTGATAATACTATTGCCTTCCTGATAATGCTATTGCCTTCCTGATAACGCTATTGCCTTCCTGATACTATTGCCTTCCTGATAACGCTATTGCCTTCCTGATAACGCTATTGCCTTCCTGATAACGCTATTGCCTTCCTGATAACGCTATTGCCTTCCTGATAACGCTATTGCCTTCCTGATAACGCTATTGCCTTCCTGATAACGCTATTGCCTTCCTAATAACGCTATTGCCTTCCTGATAACGCTATTGCCTTCCTGATAACGCTATTGCCTTCCTGATAACGCTATTGCCTTCCTGATAACGCTATTGCCTTCCTGATAACGCTATTGCCTTCCTGATAACGCTATTGCCTTCCTGATAACACTATTGCCTTCCTGATAACACTATTGCCTTCCTGATAACGCTATTGCCTTCCTGATAAAACTAATGCCTTCGTGATAACACTATTGCCTTCCTGATAACACTATTGCCTTCCTGATAACACTATTGCCTTCCTGATAACGCTATTGCCTTCCTGATAACACTATTGCCTTCCTGATAACACTATTGCCTTCCTGATAAAACTAATGCCTTCCTGATAACACTATTGCCTTCCTGATAACGCTATTGCCTTCCTGATAAAACTAATGCCTTCCTGATAACACTATTGCCTTCCTGATAACGCTATTGCCTTCCTGATAATACTATTGCCTTCCTGATAACACTATTGCCTTCCTGATAAAACTAATGCCTTCCTGATAACACTATTGCCTTCCTGATAACGCTATTGCCTTCCTGATAAAACTAATGCCTTCCTGATAACACTATTGCCTTCCTGATAACACTATTGCCTTCCTGATAAAACGAATGCCTTCCTGATAACGCTATTGCCTTCCTGATAACGCTATTGCCTTCCTGATAAAACTAATGCCTTCCTGATAACACTATTGCCTTCCTGATAACGCTATTGCCTTCCTGATAACGCTATTGCCTTCCTGATAATACTATTGCCTTCCTGATAACACTATTGCCTTCCTGATAACACGATTGCCTTCCTGATAAATCTATTGCCTTCCTGATAACACTATTGCCTTCCTGATAACACTATTGCCTTCCTGATAAAACTATTGCCTTCCTGATAACACGATTGCCTTCCTGATAACACTATTGCCTTCCTGATAAAACGAATGCCTTCCTGATAACGCTATTGCCTTCCTGATAACACTATTGCCTTCCTGATAAAACTAATGCCTTCCTGATAACACTATTGCCTTCCTGATAACACGATTGCCTTCCTGATAAAACTAATGCCTTCCTGATAAAACTAATGCCTTCCTGATAACACTATTGCCTTCCTGATAAAACGAATGCCTTCCTGATAACGCTATTGCCTTCCTGATAACACTATTGCCTTAGTGATAAAACTAATGCCTTCCTGATAACACTATTGCCTTCCTGATAACACGATTGCCTTCCTGATAAAACTAATGCCTTCCTGATAACACTATTGCCTTCCTGATAACGCTATTGCCTTCCTGATAATACTATTGCCTTCCTGATAATACTATTGCCTTCCTGATAACACTATTGCCTTCCTGATAAAACTAATGCCTTCCTGATAACACTATTGCCTTCCTGATAACGCTATTGCCTTCCTGATAACACTATTGCCTTCCTGATAAAACTAATGCCTTCCTGATAACACTATTGCCTTCCTGATAACGCTATTGCCTTCCTGATAAAACTAATGCCTTCCTGATAACACTATTGCCTTCCTGATAAAACTAATGCCTTCCTGATAACACTATTGCCTTCCTGATAACGCTATTGCCTTCCTGATAAAACTAATGCCTTCCTGATAACACTATTGCCTTCCTGATAACACTATTGCCTTCCTGATAAAACTAATGCCTTCCTGATAACACTATTGCCTTCCTGATAACGCTATTGCCTTCCTGATAAAACTATTGCCTTCCTGATAACACTATTGCCTTCCTGATAACACTATTGCCTTCCTGATAACGCTATTGCCTTCCTGATAACGCTATTGCCTTCCTGATAACGCTATTGCCTTCCTGATAACGCTATTGCCTTCCTGATAACGCTATTGCCTTCCTGATAACGCTATTGCCTTCCTGATAAAACTAATGCCTTCCTGATAACACTATTGCCTTCCTGATAACGCTATTGCCTTCCTGATAACACTATTGCCTTCCTGATAACGCTATTGCCTTCCTGATAAAACTAATGCCTTCCTGATAACACTATTGCCTTCCTGATAACACTATTGCCTTCCTGATAAAACTAATGCCTTCCTGATAACACTATTGCCTTCCTGATAACGCTATTGCCTTCCTGATAAAACTAATGCCTTCCTGATAACACTATTGCCTTCCTGATAACACTATTGCCTTCCTGATAACACTATTGCCTTCCTGATAACACTATTGCCTTCCTGATAAAACTAATGCCTTCCTGATAACACTATTGCCTTCCTGATAACGCTATTGCCTTCCTGATAACACTATTGCCTTCCTGATAACACGATTGCCTTCCTGATAAAACTAATGCCTTCCTGATAACACGATTGCCTTCCTGATAAAACTATTGCCTTCCTGATAACACTATTGCCTTCCTGATAACACTATTGCCTTCCTGATAACACGATTGCCTTCCTGATAAAACTAATGCCTTCCTGATAAAACTAATGCCTTCCTGATAACACTATTGCCTTCCTGATAACACGATTGCCTTCCTGATAAAACTAATGCCTTCCTGATAACACTATTGCCTTCCTGATAATACTATTGCCTTCCTGATAACGCTATTGCCTTCCTGATAACGCTATTGCCTTCCTGATAACGCTGTTGCCTTTCTGATAATGCTATTGCCTTCCTGATAACACTATTGCCTTCCTGATAACACTATTGCCTTCCTGATAACGCTATTGCCTTCCTGATAATGCTATTGCCTTCCTGATAATGCTATTGCCTTCCTGATAATGCTATTGCCTTCCTGATAATACTATTGCCTTCCTGATAATACTATTGCCTTCCTGATAATACTATTGCCTTCCTGATAACACTATTGCCTTCCTGATAACGCTATTGCCTTCCTGATAATGCTATTGCCTTCCTGATAATGCTATTGCCTTCCTGATAATACTATTGCCTTCCTGATAATACTATTGCCTTCCTGATAACACTATTGCCTTCCTGATAACGCTATTGCCTTCCTGATAATGCTATTGCCTTCCTGATAACACTATTGCCTTCCTGATAATGCTATTGCCTTCCTGACAACGCTATTGCCTTCCTGATAACGCTATTGCCTTCCTGATAACGCTGTTGCCTTCCTGATAATACTATTGCCTTCCTGATAATGCTATTGCCTTCCTGATAACGCTATTGCCTTCCTGATACTATTGCCTTCCTGATAACGCTATTGCCTTCCTGATAACGCTATTGCCTTCCTGATAACGCTATTGCCTTCCTGATAACGCTATTGCCTTCCTGATAATGCTATTGCCTTCCTGATAACGCTATTGCCTTCCTGATAACGCTATTGCCTTCCTAATAACGCTATTGCCTTCCTGATAACGCTATTGCCTTCCTGATAACGCTATTGCCTTCCTGATAACGCTATTGCCTTCCTGATAACGCTATTGCCTTCCTGATAACGCTATTGCCTTCCTGATAACGCTATTGCCTTCCTGATAACACTATTGCCTTCCTGATAACACTATTGCCTTCCTGATAACGCTATTGCCTTCCTGATAAAACTAATGCCTTCGTGATAATACTATTGCCTTCCTGATAACACTATTGCCTTCCTGATAACGCTATTGCCTTCCTGATAACACTATTGCCTTCCTGATAACACTATTGCCTTCCTGATAAAACTAATGCCTTCCTGATAACACTATTGCCTTCCTGATAACGCTATTGCCTTCCTGATAAAACTAATGCCTTCCTGATAACACTATTGCCTTCCTGATAACGCTATTGCCTTCCTGATAATACTATTGCCTTCCTGATAACACTATTGCCTTCCTGATAAAACTAATGCCTTCCTGATAACACTATTGCCTTCCTGATAACGCTATTGCCTTCCTGATAAAACTAATGCCTTCCTGATAACATTATTGCCTTCCTGATAACACTATTGCCTTCCTGATAAAACGAATGCCTTCCTGATAACACTATTGCCTTCCTGATAACGCTATTGCCTTCCTGATAAAACTAATGCCTTCCTGATAACACTATTGCCTTCCTGATAACGCTATTGCCTTCCTGATAACGCTATTGCCTTCCTGATAATACTATTGCCTTCCTGATAACACTATTGCCTTCCTGATAACACGATTGCCTTCCTGATAAATCTATTGCCTTCCTGATAACACTATTGCCTTCCTGATAACACTATTGCCTTCCTGATAAAACTATTGCCTTCCTGATAACACGATTGCCTTCCTGATAACACTATTGCCTTCCTGATAAAACGAATGCCTTCCTGATAACGCTATTGCCTTCCTGATAACACTATTGCCTTCCTGATAAAACTAATGCCTTCCTGATAACACTATTGCCTTCCTGATAACACGATTGCCTTCCTGATAAAACTAATGCCTTCCTGATAAAACTAATGCCTTCCTGATAACACTATTGCCTTCCTGATAACGCTATTGCCTTCCTGATAATACTATTGCCTTCCTGATAACACGATTGCCTTCCTGATAAAAATTATTGCCTTCCTGATAACACTATTGCCTTCCTGATAACACTATTGCCTTCCTGATAAAACGAATGCCTTCCTGATAACGCTATTGCCTTCCTGATAACACTATTGCCTTAGTGATAAAACTAATGCCTTCCTGATAACACTATTGCCTTCCTGATAACACGATTGCCTTCCTGATAAAACTAATGCCTTCCTGATAACACTATTGCCTTCCTGATAACGCTATTGCCTTCCTGATAATACTATTGCCTTCCTGATAATACTATTGCCTTCCTGATAACACTATTGCCTTCCTGATAAAACTAATGCCTTCCTGATAACACTATTGCCTTCCTGATAACGCTATTGCCTTCCTGATAACACTATTGCCTTCCTGATAAAACTAATGCCTTCCTGATAACACTATTGCCTTCCTGATAACGCTATTGCCTTCCTGATAAAACTAATGCCTTCCTGATAACACTATTGCCTTCCTGATAACACTATTGCCTTCCTGATAAAACTAATGCCTTCCTGATAACACTATTGCCTTCCTGATAACGCTATTGCCTTCCTGATAAAACTAATGCCTTCCTGATAACACTATTGCCTTCCTGATAACACTATTGCCTTCCTGATAAAACTAATGCCTTCCTGATAACACTATTGCCTTCCTGATAACGCTATTGCCTTCCTGATAAAACTATTGCCTTCCTGATAACACTATTGCCTTCCTGATAACACTATTGCCTTCCTGATAAAACTATTGCCTTCCTGATAACACTATTGCCTTCCTGATAACACTATTGCCTTCCTGATAAAACGAATGCCTCCCTGATAACGCTATTGCCTTCCTGATAACACTATTGCCTTCTTGATAAAACTAATGCCTTCCTGATAACACTATTGCCTTCCTGATAACACGATTGCCTTCCTGATAAAACTAATGCCTTCCTGATAACACTATTGCCTTCCTGATAACGCTATTGCCTTCCTGATAATACTATTGCCTTCCTGATAACACGATTGCCTTCCTGATAAAAACTATTGCCTTCCTGATAACACTATTGCCTTCCTGATAACACTATTGCCTTCCTGATAAAACGAATGCCTTCCTGATAACGCTATTGCCTTCCTGATAAAACGAATGCCTTCCTGATAACACTATTGCCTTCCTGATAACACGATTGCCTTCCTGATAACACTATTACCTTCCTGATAAAACTATTGCCTTCCTGATAACACTATTGCCTTCCTGATAACACTATTGCCTTCCTGATAAAACTAATGCCTTCCTGATAACACTATTGCCTTCCTGATAACGCTATTGCCTTCCTGATAACACTATTGCCTTCCTGATAAAACTAATGCCTTCCTGATAACACTATTGCCTTCCTGATAACACGATTGCCTTCCTGATAACACTATTGCCTTCCTGATAAAACTATTGCCTTCCTGATAACACTATTGCCTTCCTGATAACACTATTGCCTTCCTGATAACACTATTGCCTTCCTGATAAAACTATTGCCTTCCTGATAACACTATTGCCTTCCTGATAACACTATTGCCTTCCTGATAAAACTAATGCCTTCCTGATAACACTATTGCCTTCCTGATAACGCTATTGCCTTCCTGATAACACTATTGCCTTCCTGATAAAACTAATGCCTTCCTGATAACACTATTGCCTTCCTGATAACACGATTGCCTTCTTGATAACACTATTGCCTTCCTGATAAAACTATTGCCTTCCTGATAACACTATTGCCTTCCTGATAACGCTATTGCCTTCCTGATAACACTATTGCCTTCCTGATAAAACTAATGCCTTCCTGATAACACTATTGCCTTCCTGATAACACGATTGCCTTCCTGATAACACTATTGCCTTCCTGATAAAACTATTGCCTTCCTGATAACACTATTGCCTTCCTGATAACACTATTGCCTTCCTGATAAAACTAATGCCTTCCTGATAACACTATTGCCTTCCTGATAACGCTATTGCCTTCCTGATAACACTATTGCCTTCCTGATAAAACTAATGCCTTCCTGATAACACTATTGCCTTCCTGATAACACGATTGCCTTCCTGATAAAACTAATGCCTTCCTGATAACACTATTGCCTTCCTGATAACGCTATTGCCTTCCTGATAATACTATTGCCTTCCTGATAACACTATTGCCTTCCTGATAACACGATTGCCTTCCTGATAAAACTATTGCCTTCCTGATAACACTATTGCCTTCCTGATAACACTATTGCCTTCCTGATAACACGATTGCCTTCCTGATAAAACTAATGCCTTCCTGATAAAACTAATGCCTTCCTGATAACACTATTGCCTTCCTGATAACACGATTGCCTTCCTGATAAAACTAATGCCTTCCTGATAACACTATTGCCTTCCTGATAATGCTATTGCCTTCCTGATAATACTATTGCCTTCCTGATAACGCTATTGCCTTCCTGATAACGCTATTGCCTTCCTGATAATGCTGTTGCCTTTCTGATAATGCTATTGCCTTCCTGATAACACTATTGCCTTCCTGATAACACTATTGCCTTCCTGATAACGCTATTGCCTTCCTGATAATGCTATTGCCTTCCTGATAATGCTATTCCCTTCCTGATAATGCTATTGCCTTCCTGATAATGCTATTGCCTTCCTGATAATACTATTGCCTTCCTGATAATACTATTGCCTTCCTGATAATACTATTGCCTTCCTGATAACACTATTGCCTTCCTGATAACGCTATTGCCTTCCTGATAATGCTATTGCCTTCCTGATAACGCTATTGCCTTCCTGATAATACTATTGCCTTCCTGATAATACTATTGCCTTCCTGATAACACTATTGCCTTCCTGATAACGCTATTGCCTTCCTGATAATGCTATTGCCTTCCTGATAACGCTATTGCCTTCCTGATAATGCTATTGCCTTCCTGACAACGCTATTGCCTTCCTGATAACGCTATTGCCTTCCTGATAATCCTATTGCCTTCCTGATAATGCTATTGCCTTCCTGATAAAACTAATGCCTTCCTGATAACGCTATTGCCTTCCTGATAACGCTATTGCCTTCCTGATAACGCTATTGCCTTCCTGATAATGCTATTGCCTTCCTGATAACGCTATTGCCTTCCTGATAATGCTATTGCCTTCCTGATAACGCTATTGCCTTCCTGATAACGCTATTGCCTTCCTAATAACGCTATTGCCTTCCTGATAACGCTATTGCCTTCCTGATAACGCTATTGCCTTCCTGATAACGCTATTGCCTTCCTGATAACGCTATTGCCTTCCTGATAACGCTATTGCCTTCCTGATAACGCTATTGCCTTCCTGATAACGCTATTGCCTTCCTGATAAAACTAATGCCTTCCTGATAACACTATTGCCTTCCTGATAACGCTATTGCCTTCCTGATAACACTATTGCCTTCCTGATAACGCTATTGCCTTCCTGATAAAACTAATGCCTTCCTGATAACACTATTGCCTTCCTGATAACACTATTGCCTTCCTGATAAAACTATTGCCTTCCTGATAACACTATTGCCTTCCTGATAACACTATTGCCTTCCTGATAAAACTAATGCCTTCCTGATAACACTATTGCCTTCCTGATAACGCTATTGCCTTCCTGATAACACTATTGCCTTCCTGATAAAACTAATGCCTTCCTGATAACACTATTGCCTTCCTGATAACACGATTGCCTTCCTGATAACACTATTGCCTTCCTGATAAAACTATTGCCTTCCTGATAACACTATTGCCTTCCTGATAACGCTATTGCCTTCCTGATAAAACGAATGCCTTCCTGATAACACTATTGCCTTCCTGATAACACGATTGCCTTCCTGATAACACTATTGCCTTCCTGATAAAACTATTGCCTTCCTGATAACACTATTGCCTTCCTGATAACACTATTGCCTTCCTGATAAAACTAATGCCTTCCTGATAACACTATTGCCTTCCTGATAACGCTATTGCCTTCCTGATAACACTATTGCCTTCCTGATAAAACTAATGCCTTCCTGATAACACTATTGCCTTCCTGATAACACGATTGCCTTCCTGATAAAACTAATGCCTTCCTGATAACACTATTGCCTTCCTGATAACGCTATTGCCTTCCTGATAATACTATTGCCTTCCTGATAACACTATTGCCTTCCTGATAACACGATTGCCTTCCTGATAAAACTATTGCCTTCCTGATAACACTATTGCCTTCCTGATAACACTATTGCCTTCCTGATAACACGATTGCCTTCCTGATAAAACTAATGCCTTCCTGATAAAACTAATGCCTTCCTGATAACACTATTGCCTTCCTGATAACACGATTGCCTTCCTGATAAAACTAATGCCTTCCTGATAACACTATTGCCTTCCTGATAATGCTATTGCCTTCCTGATAATACTATTGCCTTCCTGATAACGCTATTGCCTTCCTGATAACGCTATTGCCTTCCTGATAATGCTGTTGCCTTTCTGATAATGCTATTGCCTTCCTGATAACACTATTGCCTTCCTGATAACACTATTGCCTTCCTGATAACGCTATTGCCTTCCTGATAATGCTATTGCCTTCCTGATAATGCTATTGCCTTCCTGATAATGCTATTGCCTTCCTGATAATACTATTGCCTTCCTGATAATACTATTGCCTTCCTGATAATACTATTGCCTTCCTGATAACACTATTGCCTTCCTGATAACGCTATTGCCTTCCTGATAATGCTATTGCCTTCCTGATAACGCTATTGCCTTCCTGATAATACTATTGCCTTCCTGATAATACTATTGCCTTCCTGATAACACTATTGCCTTCCTGATAACGCTATTGCCTTCCTGATAATGCTATTGCCTTCCTGATAACGCTATTGCCTTCCTGATAATGCTATTGCCTTCCTGACAACGCTATTGCCTTCCTGATAACGCTATTGCCTTCCTGATAATCCTATTGCCTTCCTGATAATGCTATTGCCTTCCTGATAAAACTAATGCCTTCCTGATAACGCTATTGCCTTCCTGATAACGCTATTGCCTTCCTGATAACGCTATTGCCTTCCTGATAATGCTATTGCCTTCCTGATAACGCTATTGCCTTCCTGATAATGCTATTGCCTTCCTGATAACGCTATTGCCTTCCTGATAACGCTATTGCCTTCCTGATAACGCTATTGCCTTCCTGATAACGCTATTGCCTTCCTAATAACGCTATTGCCTTCCTGATAACGCTATTGCCTTCCTGATAACGCTATTGCCTTCCTGATAACGCTATTGCCTTCCTGATAACGCTATTGCCTTCCTGATAACGCTATTGCCTTCCTGATAACGCTATTGCCTTCCTGATAACGCTATTGCCTTCCTGATAAAACTAATGCCTTCCTGATAACACTATTGCCTTCCTGATAACGCTATTGCCTTCCTGATAACACTATTGCCTTCCTGATAACGCTATTGCCTTCCTGATAAAACTAATGCCTTCCTGATAACACTATTGCCTTCCTGATAACACTATTGCCTTCCTGATAAAACTAATGCCTTCCTGATAACACTATTGCCTTCCTGATAACACGATTGCCTTCCTGATAAAACTAATGCCTTCCTGATAACACTATTGCCTTCCTGATAACGCTATTGCCTTCCTGATAATACTATTGCCTTCCTGATAACACTATTGCCTTCCTGATAACACGATTGCCTTCCTGATAAAACTATTGCCTTCCTGATAACACTATTGCCTTCCTGATAACACTATTGCCTTCCTGATAACACGATTGCCTTCCTGATAAAACTAATGCCTTCCTGATAAAACTAATGCCTTCCTGATAACACTATTGCCTTCCTGATAACACGATTGCCTTCCTGATAAAACTAATGCCTTCCTGATAACACTATTGCCTTCCTGATAATGCTATTGCCTTCCTGATAATACTATTGCCTTCCTGATAACGCTATTGCCTTCCTGATAACGCTATTGCCTTCCTGATAATGCTGTTGCCTTTCTGATAATGCTATTGCCTTCCTGATAACACTATTGCCTTCCTGATAACACTATTGCCTTCCTGATAACGCTATTGCCTTCCTGATAATGCTATTGCCTTCCTGATAATGCTATTCCCTTCCTGATAATGCTATTGCCTTCCTGATAATGCTATTGCCTTCCTGATAATACTATTGCCTTCCTGATAATACTATTGCCTTCCTGATAATACTATTGCCTTCCTGATAACACTATTGCCTTCCTGATAACGCTATTGCCTTCCTGATAATGCTATTGCCTTCCTGATAACGCTATTGCCTTCCTGATAATACTATTGCCTTCCTGATAATACTATTGCCTTCCTGATAACACTATTGCCTTCCTGATAACGCTATTGCCTTCCTGATAATGCTATTGCCTTCCTGATAACGCTATTGCCTTCCTGATAATGCTATTGCCTTCCTGACAACGCTATTGCCTTCCTGATAACGCTATTGCCTTCCTGATAATCCTATTGCCTTCCTGATAATGCTATTGCCTTCCTGATAAAACTAATGCCTTCCTGATAACGCTATTGCCTTCCTGATAACGCTATTGCCTTCCTGATAACGCTATTGCCTTCCTGATAATGCTATTGCCTTCCTGATAACGCTATTGCCTTCCTGATAATGCTATTGCCTTCCTGATAACGCTATTGCCTTCCTGATAACGCTATTGCCTTCCTAATAACGCTATTGCCTTCCTGATAACGCTATTGCCTTCCTGATAACGCTATTGCCTTCCTGATAACGCTATTGCCTTCCTGATAACGCTATTGCCTTCCTGATAACGCTATTGCCTTCCTGATAACGCTATTGCCTTCCTGATAACGCTATTGCCTTCCTGATAAAACTAATGCCTTCCTGATAACACTATTGCCTTCCTGATAACGCTATTGCCTTCCTGATAACACTATTGCCTTCCTGATAACGCTATTGCCTTCCTGATAAAACTAATGCCTTCCTGATAACACTATTGCCTTCCTGATAACACTATTGCCTTCCTGATAAAACTATTGCCTTCCTGATAACACTATTGCCTTCCTGATAACACTATTGCCTTCCTGATAAAACTAATGCCTTCCTGATAACACTATTGCCTTCCTGATAACGCTATTGCCTTCCTGATAACACTATTGCCTTCCTGATAAAACTAATGCCTTCCTGATAACACTATTGCCTTCCTGATAACACGATTGCCTTCCTGATAACACTATTGCCTTCCTGATAAAACTATTGCCTTCCTGATAACACTATTGCCTTCCTGATAACGCTATTGCCTTCCTGATAACACTATTGCCTTCCTGATAAAACGAATGCCTTCCTGATAACACTATTGCCTTCCTGATAACACGATTGCCTTCCTGATAACACTATTGCCTTCCTGATAAAACTATTGCCTTCCTGATAACACTATTGCCTTCCTGATAACACTATTGCCTTCCTGATAAAACTAATGCCTTCCTGATAACACTATTGCCTTCCTGATAACGCTATTGCCTTCCTGATAACACTATTGCCTTCCTGATAAAACTAATGCCTTCCTGATAACACTATTGCCTTCCTGATAACACTATTGCCTTCCTGATAACGCTATTGCCTTCCTGATAACACTATTGCCTTCCTGATAACACGATTGCCTTCCTGATAAAACTAATGCCTTCCTGATAACACTATTGCCTTCCTGATAACGCTATTGCCTTCCTGATAATACTATTGCCTTCCTGATAACACTATTGCCTTCCTGATAACACGATTGCCTTCCTGATAAAACTATTGCCTTCCTGATAACACTATTGCCTTCCTGATAACACTATTGCCTTCCTGATAACACGATTGCCTTCCTGATAAAACTAATGCCTTCCTGATAAAACTAATGCCTTCCTGATAACACTATTGCCTTCCTGATAACACGATTGCCTTCCTGATAAAACTAATGCCTTCCTGATAACACTATTGCCTTCCTGATAATGCTATTGCCTTCCTGATAATACTATTACCTTCCTGATAACGCTATTGCCTTCCTGATAACGCTATTGCCTTCCTGATAATGCTGTTGCCTTTCTGATAATGCTATTGCCTTCCTGATAACACTATTGCCTTCCTGATAACACTATTGCCTTCCTGATAACGCTATTGCCTTCCTGATAATGCTATTGCCTTCCTGATAATGCTATTGCCTTCCTGATAATGCTATTGCCTTCCTGATAATGCTATTGCCTTCCTGATAATACTATTGCCTTCCTGATAATACTATTGCCTTCCTGATAATACTATTGCCTTCCTGATAACACTATTGCCTTCCTGATAACGCTATTGCCTTCCTGATAATGCTATTGCCTTCCTGATAACGCTATTGCCTTCCTGATAATACTATTGCCTTCCTGATAATACTATTGCCTTCCTGATAACACTATTGCCTTCCTGATAACGCTATTGCCTTCCTGATAATGCTATTGCCTTCCTGATAACGCTATTGCCTTCCTGATAATGCTATTGCCTTCCTGACAACGCTATTGCCTTCCTGATAACGCTATTGCCTTCCTGATAATCCTATTGCCTTCCTGATAATGCTATTGCCTTCCTGATAATGCTATTGCCTTCCTGATAAAACTAATGCCTTCCTGATAACGCTATTGCCTTCCTGATAACGCTATTGCCTTCCTGATAACGCTATTGCCTTCCTGATAATGCTATTGCCTTCCTGATAACGCTATTGCCTTCCTGATAATGCTATTGCCTTCCTGATAACGCTATTGCCTTCCTGATAACGCTATTGCCTTCCTGATAACGCTATTGCCTTCCTAATAACGCTATTGCCTTCCTGATAACGCTATTGTCTTCCTGATAACGCTATTGCCTTCCTGATAACGCTATTGCCTTCCTGATAACGCTATTGCCTTCCTGATAACGCTATTGCCTTCCTGATAACGCTATTGCCTTCCTGATAACGCTATTGCCTTCCTGATAAAACTAATGCCTTCCTGATAACACTATTGCCTTCCTGATAACACTATTGCCTTCCTGATAACACTATTGCCTTCCTGATAACACTATTGCCTTCCTGATAAAACTAATGCCTTCCTGATAACACTATTGCCTTCCTGATAACGCTATTGCCTTCCTGATAACACTATTGCCTTCTTGATAACACGATTGCCTTCCTGATAAAACTAATGCCTTCCTGATAACACGATTGCCTTCCTGATAAAACTATTGCCTTCCTGATAACACTATTGCCTTCCTGATAACACTATT
This sequence comes from Myxine glutinosa, assembly GCF_964187855.1. Lineage (NCBI taxonomy): Eukaryota > Metazoa > Chordata > Myxini > Myxiniformes > Myxinidae > Myxine > Myxine glutinosa. The sequence goes on along the minus strand of NC_136265.1, from coordinate 81,910,639 downwards.
GCCTTCCTGATAACACGATTGCCTTCCTGATAAAACTAATGCCTTCCTGATAAAACTAATGCCTTCCTGATAACACTATTGCCTTCCTGATAACACGATTGCCTTCCTGATAAAACTAATGCCTTCCTGATAACACTATTGCCTTCCTGATAATACTATTGCCTTCCTGATAACGCTATTGCCTTCCTGATAACGCTATTGCCTTCCTGATAATGCTGTTGCCTTTCTGATAATGCTATTGCCTTCCTGATAACACTATTGCCTTCCTGATAACACTATTGCCTTCCTGATAACGCTGTTGCCTTCCTGATAATGCTATTGCCTTCCTGATAATGCTATTGCCTTCCTGATAATGCTATTGCCTTCCTGATAATACTATTGCCTTCCTGATAATACTATTGCCTTCCTGATAATACTATTGCCTTCCTGATAACACTATTGCCTTCCTGATAACGCTATTGCCTTCCTGATAATGCTATTGCCTTCCTGATAATGCTATTGCCTTCCTGATAATACTATTGCCTTCCTGATAATACTATTGCCTTCCTGATAACACTATTGCCTTCCTGATAACGCTATTGCCTTCCTGATAATGCTATTGCCTTCCTGATAACACTATTGCCTTCCTGATAATGCTATTGCCTTCCTGACAACGCTATTGCCTTCCTGATAACGCTATTGCCTTCCCGATAACGCTATTGCCTTCCTGATAATACTATTGCCTTCCTGATAATGCTATTGCCTTCCTGATAACGCTATTGCCTTCCTGATACTATTGCCTTCCTGATAACGCTATTGCCTTCCTGATAACGCTATTGCCTTCCTGATAACGCTATTGCCTTCCTGATAACGCTATTGCCTTCCTGATAACGCTATTGCCTTCCTGATAACGCTATTGCCTTCCTGATAACGCTATTGCCTTCCTAATAACGCTATTGCCTTCCTGATAACGCTATTGCCTTCCTGATAACGCTATTGCCTTCCTGATAACGCTATTGCCTTCCTGATAACGCTATTGCCTTCCTGATAACGCTATTGCCTTCCTGATAACGCTATTGCCTTCCTGATAACACTATTGCCTTCCTGATAACACTATTGCCTTCCTGATAACGCTATTGCCTTCCTGATAAAACTAATGCCTTCGTGATAACACTATTGCCTTCCTGATAACACTATTGCCTTCCTGATAACGCTATTGCCTTCCTGATAACACTATTGCCTTCCTGATAACGCTATTGCCTTCCTGATAATACTATTGCCTTCCTGATAACACTATTGCCTTCCTGATAAAACTAATGCCTTCCTGATAACACTATTGCCTTCCTGATAACGCTATTGCCTTCCTGATAAAACTAATGCCTTCCTGATAACACTATTGCCTTCCTGATAACGCTATTGCCTTCCTGATAATACTATTGCCTTCCTGATAACACTATTGCCTTCCTGATAAAACTAATGCCTTCCTGATAACACTATTGCCTTCCTGATAACGCTATTGCCTTCCTGATAAAACTAATGCCTTCCTGATAACACTATTGCCTTCCTGATAACGCTATTGCCTTCCTGATAACGCTATTGCCTTCCTGATAACACTATTGCCTTCCTGATAAAACGAATGCCTTCCTGATAACACTATTGCCTTCCTGATAACGCTATTGCCTTCCTGATAAAACTAATGCCTTCCTGATAACACTATTGCCTTCCTGATAACGCTATTGCCTTCCTGATAACGCTATTGCCTTCCTGATAATACTATTGCCTTCCTGATAACACTATTGCCTTCCTGATAACACGATTGCCTTCCTGATAAAACTATTGCCTTCCTGATAACACTATTGCCTTCCTGATAACACTATTGCCTTCCTGATAAAACTATTGCCTTCCTGATAACACGATTGCCTTCCTGATAACACTATTGCCTTCCTGATAAAACGAATGCCTTCCTGATAACGCTATTGCCTTCCTGATAACACTATTGCCTTCCTGATAAAACTAATGCCTTCCTGATAACACTATTGCCTTCCTGATAACACGATTGCCTTCCTGATAAAACTAATGCCTTCCTGATAAAACTAATGCCTTCCTGATAACACTATTGCCTTCCTGATAACGCTATTGCCTTCCTGATAATACTATTGCCTTCCTGATAACACGATTGCCTTCCTGATAAAAACTATTGCCTTCCTGATAACACTATTGCCTTCCTGATAACACTATTGCCTTCCTGATAAAACGAATGCCTTCCTGATAACGCTATTGCCTTCCTGATAACACTATTGCCTTAGTGATAAAACTAATGCCTTCCTGATAACACTATTGCCTTCCTGATAACAAGATTGCCTTCCTGATAAAACTAATGCCTTCCTGATAACACTATTGCCTTCCTGATAACGCTATTGCCTTCCTGATAATACTATTGCCTTCCTGATAATACTATTGCCTTCCTGATAACACTATTGCCTTCCTGATAAAACTAATGCCTTCCTGATAACACTATTGCCTTCCTGATAACGCTATTGCCTTCCTGATAAAACTAATGCCTTCCTGATAACACTATTGCCTTCCTGATAACGCTATTGCCTTCCTGATAACGCTATTGCCTTCCTGATAATACTATTGCCTTCCTGATAACACTATTGCCTTCCTGATAAAACTAATGCCTTCCTGATAACACTATTGCCTTCCTGATAACGCTATTGCCTTCCTGATAAAACTAATGCCTTCCTGATAACACTATTGCCTTCCTGATAACACTATTGCCTTCCTGATAAAACGAATGCCTTCCTGATAACACTATTGCCTTCCTGATAACGCTATTGCCTTCCTGATAAAACTAATGCCTTCCTGATAACACTATTGCCTTCCTGATAACGCTATTGCCTTCCTGATAACGCTATTGCCTTCCTGATAATACTATTGCCTTCCTGATAACACTATTGCCTTCCTGATAACACGATTGCCTTCCTGATAAAACTATTGCCTTCCTGATAACACTATTGCCTTCCTGATAACACTATTGCCTTCCTGATAAAACTATTGCCTTCCTGATAACACGATTGCCTTCCTGATAACACTATTGCCTTCCTGATAAAACGAATGCCTTCCTGATAACGCTATTGCCTTCCTGATAACACTATTGCCTTCCTGATAAAACTAATGCCTTCCTGATAACACTATTGCCTTCCTGATAACACGATTGCCTTCCTGATAAAACTAATGCCTTCCTGATAACACTATTGCCTTCCTGATAACGCTATTGCCTTCCTGATAATACTATTGCCTTCCTGATAACACGATTGCCTTCCTGATAAAAACTATTGCCTTCCTGATAACACTATTGCCTTCCTGATAACACTATTGCCTTCCTGATAAAACGAATGCCTTCCTGATAACGCTATTGCCTTCCTGATAACACTATTGCCTTAGTGATAAAACTAATGCCTTCCTGATAACACTATTGCCTTCCTGATAACACGATTGCCTTCCTGATACAACTAATGCCTTCCTGATAACACTATTGCCTTCCTGATAACGCTATTGCCTTCCTGATAATACTATTGCCTTCCTGATAACACTATTGCCTTCCTGATAACACGATTGCCTTCCTGATAAAAACTATTGCCTTCCTGATAACACTATTGCCTTCCTGATAACACTATTGCCTTCCTGATAAAACGAATGCCTTCCTGATAACGCTATTGCCTTCCTGATAACGCTATTGCCTTCCTGATAACGCTATTGCCTTCCTGATAATGCTATTGCCTTTCTGATAATGCTATTGCCTTCCTGATAACACTATTGCCTTCCTGATAACACTATTGCCTTCCTGATAACGCTATTGCCTTCCTGATAATGCTATTGCCTTCCTGATAATGCTATTGCCTTCCTGATAATGCTATTGCCTTCCTGATAATGCTATTGCCTTCCTGATAATACTATTGCCTTCCTGATAATACTATTGCCTTCCTGATAATACTATTGCATTCCTGATAACACTATTGCCTTCCTGATAACGCTATTGCCTTCCTGATAATGCTATTGCCTTCCTGATAACGCTATTGCCTTCCTGATAATACTATTGCCTTCCTGATAATACTATTGCCTTCCTGATAATGCTATTGCCTTCCTGATAACGCTATAGCCTTCCTGATAATGCTATTGCCTTCCTGATAACGCTATTGCCTTCCTGATAATACTATTGCCTTCCTGATAACGCTATTGCCTTCCTGATAAGGCTATTGCCTTCCTGATAATGCTATTGCCTTCCTGATAACGCTATTGCCTTCCTGATAACGATATTGCCTTCCTGATAACGCTATTGCCTTCCTGATAACGCTATTGCCTTCCTGATAATGCTATTGCCTTCCTGATAACGCTATTGCCTTCCTGATAACGCGATTGCCTTCCTGATAATGCTATTGCCTTCCTGATAACGCTATTGCCTTCCTGATAACGCTATTGCCTTCCTGATAACGATATTGCCTTCCTGATAACACTATTGCCTTCCTGATAACGCTATTGCCTTCCTGATAACGATATTGCCTTCCTGATAACGCTATTGCCTTCCTGATAACGCTATTGCCTTCCTGATAACGCTATTGCCTTCCTGATAATGCTATTGCCTTCCTGATAATGCTATTGCCTTCCTGATAACGCTATTGCCTTCCTGATAACGCTATTGCCTTCCTGATAATGCTATTGCCTTCCTGATAACGCTATTGCCTTCCTGATAACGCTATTGCCTTCCTGATAATGCTATTGCCTTCCTGATAAGGCTATTGCCTTCCTGATAATGCTATTGCCTTCCTGATAAGGCTATTGCCTTCCTGATAATGCTATTGCCTTCCTGATAATGCTATTGCCTTCCTGATAATGCTATTGCCTTCCTGATAACGCTATTGCCTTCCTGATAATGCTATTGCCTTCCTGATAATCCTATTGCCTTCCTGATAATGCTATTGCCTTCCTGATAAAACTAATGCCTTCCTGATAATGCTATTGCCTTCCTGATAATCCTATTGCCTTCCTGATAATGCTATTGCCTTCCTGATAAAACTAATGCCTTCCTGATAATGCTATTGCCTTCCTGATAATCCTATTGCCTTCCTGATAATGCTATTGCCTTCCTGATAATCCTATTGCCTTCCTGATAATGCTATTGCCTTCCTGATAACACTATTGCCTTCCTGATAACGCTGTTGCCTTCCTGATAATGCTATTGCCTTCCTGATAATGCTATTGCCTTCCTGATAATGCTATTGCCTTCCTGATAATACTATTGCCTTCCTGATAATACTATTGCCTTCCTGATAATACTATTGCCTTCCTGATAACACTATTGCCTTCCTGATAACGCTATTGCCTTCCTGATAATGCTATTGCCTTCCTGATAATGCTATTGCCTTCCTGATAATACTATTGCCTTCCTGATAATACTATTGCCTTCCTGATAACACTATTGCCTTCCTGATAACGCTATTGCCTTCCTGATAATGCTATTGCCTTCCTGATAACACTATTGCCTTCCTGATAATGCTATTGCCTTCCTGACAACGCTATTGCCTTCCTGATAACGCTATTGCCTTCCCGATAACGCTATTGCCTTCCTGATAATACTATTGCCTTCCTGATAATGCTATTGCCTTCCTGATAACGCTATTGCCTTCCTGATACTATTGCCTTCCTGATAACGCTATTGCCTTCCTGATAACGCTATTGCCTTCCTGATAACGCTATTGCCTTCCTGATAACGCTATTGCCTTCCTGATAACGCTATTGCCTTCCTGATAACGCTATTGCCTTCCTGATAACGCTATTGCCTTCCTAATAACGCTATTGCCTTCCTGATAACGCTATTGCCTTCCTGATAACGCTATTGCCTTCCTGATAACGCTATTGCCTTCCTGATAACGCTATTGCCTTCCTGATAACGCTATTGCCTTCCTGATAACGCTATTGCCTTCCTGATAACACTATTGCCTTCCTGATAACACTATTGCCTTCCTGATAACGCTATTGCCTTCCTGATAAAACTAATGCCTTCGTGATAACACTATTGCCTTCCTGATAACACTATTGCCTTCCTGATAACGCTATTGCCTTCCTGATAACACTATTGCCTTCCTGATAACGCTATTGCCTTCCTGATAATACTATTGCCTTCCTGATAACACTATTGCCTTCCTGATAAAACTAATGCCTTCCTGATAACACTATTGCCTTCCTGATAACGCTATTGCCTTCCTGATAAAACTAATGCCTTCCTGATAACACTATTGCCTTCCTGATAACGCTATTGCCTTCCTGATAATACTATTGCCTTCCTGATAACACTATTGCCTTCCTGATAAAACTAATGCCTTCCTGATAACACTATTGCCTTCCTGATAACGCTATTGCCTTCCTGATAAAACTAATGCCTTCCTGATAACACTATTGCCTTCCTGATAACGCTATTGCCTTCCTGATAACACTATTGCCTTCCTGATAAAACGAATGCCTTCCTGATAACACTATTGCCTTCCTGATAACGCTATTGCCTTCCTGATAAAACTAATGCCTTCCTGATAACACTATTGCCTTCCTGATAACGCTATTGCCTTCCTGATAACGCTATTGCCTTCCTGATAATACTATTGCCTTCCTGATAACACTATTGCCTTCCTGATAACACGATTGCCTTCCTGATAAAACTATTGCCTTCCTGATAACACTATTGCCTTCCTGATAACACTATTGCCTTCCTGATAAAACTATTGCCTTCCTGATAACACGATTGCCTTCCTGATAACACTATTGCCTTCCTGATAAAACGAATGCCTTCCTGATAACGCTATTGCCTTCCTGATAACACTATTGCCTTCCTGATAAAACTAATGCCTTCCTGATAACACTATTGCCTTCCTGATAACACGATTGCCTTCCTGATAAAACTAATGCCTTCCTGATAAAACTAATGCCTTCCTGATAACACTATTGCCTTCCTGATAACGCTATTGCCTTCCTGATAATACTATTGCCTTCCTGATAACACGATTGCCTTCCTGATAAAAACTATTGCCTTCCTGATAACACTATTGCCTTCCTGATAACACTATTGCCTTCCTGATAAAACGAATGCCTTCCTGATAACGCTATTGCCTTCCTGATAACACTATTGCCTTAGTGATAAAACTAATGCCTTCCTGATAACACTATTGCCTTCCTGATAACAAGATTGCCTTCCTGATAAAACTAATGCCTTCCTGATAACACTATTGCCTTCCTGATAACGCTATTGCCTTCCTGATAATACTATTGCCTTCCTGATAATACTATTGCCTTCCTGATAACACTATTGCCTTCCTGATAAAACTAATGCCTTCCTGATAACACTATTGCCTTCCTGATAACGCTATTGCCTTCCTGATAAAACTAATGCCTTCCTGATAACACTATTGCCTTCCTGATAACGCTATTGCCTTCCTGATAACGCTATTGCCTTCCTGATAATACTATTGCCTTCCTGATAACACTATTGCCTTCCTGATAAAACTAATGCCTTCCTGATAACACTATTGCCTTCCTGATAACGCTATTGCCTTCCTGATAAAACTAATGCCTTCCTGATAACACTATTGCCTTCCTGATAACACTATTGCCTTCCTGATAAAACGAATGCCTTCCTGATAACACTATTGCCTTCCTGATAACGCTATTGCCTTCCTGATAAAACTAATGCCTTCCTGATAACACTATTGCCTTCCTGATAACGCTATTGCCTTCCTGATAACGCTATTGCCTTCCTGATAATACTATTGCCTTCCTGATAACACTATTGCCTTCCTGATAACACGATTGCCTTCCTGATAAAACTATTGCCTTCCTGATAACACTATTGCCTTCCTGATAACACTATTGCCTTCCTGATAAAACTATTGCCTTCCTGATAACACGATTGCCTTCCTGATAACACTATTGCCTTCCTGATAAAACGAATGCCTTCCTGATAACGCTATTGCCTTCCTGATAACACTATTGCCTTCCTGATAAAACTAATGCCTTCCTGATAACACTATTGCCTTCCTGATAACACGATTGCCTTCCTGATAAAACTAATGCCTTCCTGATAACACTATTGCCTTCCTGATAACGCTATTGCCTTCCTGATAATACTATTGCCTTCCTGATAACACGATTGCCTTCCTGATAAAAACTATTGCCTTCCTGATAACACTATTGCCTTCCTGATAACACTATTGCCTTCCTGATAAAACGAATGCCTTCCTGATAACGCTATTGCCTTCCTGATAACACTATTGCCTTAGTGATAAAACTAATGCCTTCCTGATAACACTATTGCCTTCCTGATAACACGATTGCCTTCCTGATACAACTAATGCCTTCCTGATAACACTATTGCCTTCCTGATAACGCTATTGCCTTCCTGATAATACTATTGCCTTCCTGATAACACTATTGCCTTCCTGATAACACGATTGCCTTCCTGATAAAAACTATTGCCTTCCTGATAACACTATTGCCTTCCTGATAACACTATTGCCTTCCTGATAAAACGAATGCCTTCCTGATAACGCTATTGCCTTCCTGATAACGCTATTGCCTTCCTGATAACGCTATTGCCTTCCTGATAATGCTATTGCCTTTCTGATAATGCTATTGCCTTCCTGATAACACTATTGCCTTCCTGATAACACTATTGCCTTCCTGATAACGCTATTGCCTTCCTGATAATGCTATTGCCTTCCTGATAATGCTATTGCCTTCCTGATAATGCTATTGCCTTCCTGATAATGCTATTGCCTTCCTGATAATACTATTGCCTTCCTGATAATACTATTGCCTTCCTGATAATACTATTGCATTCCTGATAACACTATTGCCTTCCTGATAACGCTATTGCCTTCCTGATAATGCTATTGCCTTCCTGATAACGCTATTGCCTTCCTGATAATACTATTGCCTTCCTGATAATACTATTGCCTTCCTGATAATGCTATTGCCTTCCTGATAACGCTATAGCCTTCCTGATAATGCTATTGCCTTCCTGATAACGCTATTGCCTTCCTGATAATACTATTGCCTTCCTGATAACGCTATTGCCTTCCTGATAAGGCTATTGCCTTCCTGATAATGCTATTGCCTTCCTGATAACGCTATTGCCTTCCTGATAACGATATTGCCTTCCTGATAACGCTATTGCCTTCCTGATAACGCTATTGCCTTCCTGATAATGCTATTGCCTTCCTGATAACGCTATTGCCTTCCTGATAACGCGATTGCCTTCCTGATAATGCTATTGCCTTCCTGATAACGCTATTGCCTTCCTGATAACGCTATTGCCTTCCTGATAACGATATTGCCTTCCTGATAACGCTATTGCCTTCCTGATAACGCTATTGCCTTCCTGATAACGATATTGCCTTCCTGATAACGCTATTGCCTTCCTGATAACGCTATTGCCTTCCTGATAACGCTATTGCCTTCCTGATAATGCTATTGCCTTCCTGATAATGCTATTGCCTTCCTGATAACGCTATTGCCTTCCTGATAACGCTATTGCCTTCCTGATAATGCTATTGCCTTCCTGATAACGCTATTGCCTTCCTGATAACGCTATTGCCTTCCTGATAATGCTATTGCCTTCCTGATAAGGCTATTGCCTTCCTGATAATGCTATTGCCTTCCTGATAAGGCTATTGCCTTCCTGATAATGCTATTGCCTTCCTGATAATGCTATTGCCTTCCTGATAATGCTATTGCCTTCCTGATAATACTATTGCCTTCCTGATAATGCTATTGCCTTCCTGATAATACTATTGCCTTCCTGATAACGCTATTGCCTTCCTGATAATGCTATTGCCTTCCTGATAATACTATTGCCTTCCTGATAATACTATTGCCTTCCTGATAACGCTATTGCCTTCCTGATAATGCTATTGCCTTCCTGATAATACTATTGCCTTCCTGATAATACTATTGCCTTCCTGATAATTGCCTTCCTGATAACACTATTGCCTTCCTGATAATACTATTGCCTTCCTGATAACGCTATTGCCTTCCTGATAATGCTATTGCCTTCCTGATAATACTATTGCCTTCCTGATAATACTATTGCCTTCCTGATAACGCTATTGCCTTCCTGATAACGCTATTGCCTTCCTGATAACGCTATTGCCTTCCTGATAACGCTATTGCCTTCCTGATAACGCTATTGCCTTCCTGATAATACTATTGCCTTCCTGATAATGCTATTGCCTTCCTGATAATGCTATTGCCTTCCTGATAACGCTATTGCCTTCCTGATAACGCTATTGCCTTCCTGATAGCGCTATTGCCTTCCTGATAACGCTATTGCCTTCCTGATAACGCTATTGCCTTCCTGATAACGCTATTGCCTTCCTGATAACTCTATTGCCTTCCTGATAACGCTATTGCCTTCCTGATAACGCTATTGCCTTCCTGATAACGCTATTGCCTTCCTGATAACGCTATTGCCTTCCTGATAACGCTATTGCCTTCCTGATAACGCTATTGCCTTCCTGATAACGCTATTGCCTTCCTCATAACGCTATTGCCTTCCTGATAATGCTATTGCCTTCCTGATAAAACGATTGCCTTCCTGATAATGCTATTGCCTTCCTGATAACGCTATTGCCTTCCTGATAACGCTATTGCCTTCCTGATAACGCTATTGCCTTCCTGATAACGCTATTGCCTTCCTGATAACGCTATTGCCTTCCTGATAACGCTATTGCCTTCCTGATAACGCTATTGCCTTCCTGATAAAACGATTGCCTTCCTGATAACGCTATTGCCTTCCTGATAACGCTATTGCCTTCCTGATAACGCTATTGCCTTCCTGATAACGCTATTGCCTTCCTGATAACGCTATTGCCTTCCTGATAACGCTATTGCCTTCCTGATAACGCTATTGCCTTCCTGATAACGCTATTGCCTTCCTGATAACGCTATTGCCTTCCTGATAACGCTATTGCCTTCCTGATAATGCTATTGCCTTCCTGATAACGCTATTGCCTTCCTGATAACGCTATTGCCTTCCTGATAAAACTATTGCCTCCCTGATAATGCTATTGCCTTCCTGATAACGCTATTGCCTTCCTGATAACGCTATTGCCTTCCTGATAACGCTATTGCCTTCCTGATAACGCTATTGCCTTCCTGATAACGCTATTGCCTTCCTGATAACGCTATTGCCTTCCTGATAAAACTATTGCCTTCCTGATAACGCTATTGCCTTCCTGATAACGCTATTGCCTTCCTGATAACGGTATTGCCTTCCTGATAATGGTATTGCCTTCCTGATAATGGTATTGCCTTCCTGATAATGGTATTGCCTTCCTGATAATGGTATTGCCTTCCTGATAATGGTATTGCCTTCCTGATAATGCTATTGCCTTCCTGATAACACTATTGTCTTCCTGATAACACTGTTGCCTTCCTGATAACACTCATGCCTTCCTGATAACACTATTGCCTTCGTAAGGTAATGTAAGGTAATGTAAGCCTTTATTTATCCTGACTGATTGTACAATACAGTGCAACATATTGCCAATATTCATTGAAGGGTGCTTTGCTTTCAATTTTGACTGAACGTTTTGTCTGAAAACTTTATATAATTATTACTTTTCTCAGTGCCAAGCTACTTGTCCCAAGTAGATATTGTACAGTACAGTACAGTACAGTACATCGCCAACATGAAAGGTGCTAACTGCAACAAATGTAGTATAATTTGTGTTTTGTTTTATGTTAATAATGTGCCATTCTATTGATTTATTATTGTGATGTTTTCTTTTTTTAGGATGAGTGTGTAATTGTTATACTGGTTGTACATCGTCATTTTTGTTCATGAAACTTGTAAATTTTTGTAAATAGTTATTTTTGTTTGCTTTTGGGCAGTCATGTCATTCAGGCCCATAATTAGAAGGTTTTATGACTGTAAATATTTGTAAATATTAAAGAACTAATAAATCGAGGAAAACAAAAGTTTAATGTTCAATAATATTTTCATAATGCGACGTCAAAGTATCGGGACACAAAAGGAGACACTTAGTGAAGAATGACCCTTTTGTCTCAAAGGCAAATAAAGAAAGAAAAAAAAAATTGTGCAAGGAACTTGAATAAAAAACAATTCAGCAAGAAAACTTGAAGATAAAAAAATTCAAATTTTAAAGAAGCTTGGAAAAAAACAATCTACCTCTTGCATACTATTGTACAGTACAGTACAGTACACTATTTAATGTCCATAATTGTCCATAATTGTCCATAATGTAAAGGTGATGTCCATAATTTAATAGGTAAAAGTATTCTAAATTTGAACCAAAAACAAGAGGGCAACTGGCCTTGAAGGAAAAGCATGTTCACCAAAAACGAGAGGGTAACTGGCCTTGAAGGATAAGCATGTTAACCAAAAACGAGAGGGCAACTGGCCTTGAAGGATAAGCATGTTAACCAAAAACGAGAGGGCAACTGGCCTTGAAGGATAGCCTTATGAAAAAAAAAATACAATTTTTATTGATAATAATAGCACCAGCATTGCATTCTTTTGGGAGTGTGTGGGTGGCCCTTGCAAGGGCCTTTGTTTTTGGACACTCGTCTTGTCGTTTGTTGGTCTTGGTCTTGGTCTTGGTCTTCAGAGAGATGGAACTTCTTGGTGGGTCTAATCATCATCATCACCAAAATCATACACCCTCCTGTCTTGCCAAGATACAGCACCTGCTGGGCTGTTGTAGTACTCTGCCAAGTCGTCTCTCTGCAGCTTTCCTGCCTTGGAAGATGTGTTGCCAGGTAGAGCCTCCAAGCCCTTCCAGGCTGTCACTGCTTCTTCATTTCTCCAGGTTCCTGGTACTACTTCGTGGTTGGCATCTTCGTTGTCAGCCTCCACATTGATCCTGCCTGGTTTTCTGTAGCTGATCAGGTTGTGTAGTACACAGGCAGTCAGGACAACAGATTCCACATTCTTCTTGTCGAGGCACATCGAGGTGAGGAGACATCTGAATCTGTTTGATAGGATGCCAAAAGCATTCTCCACCACTCTTCGAGCCCTGGAAAGCCTATAGTTGAAAATGCGTTGTTTCTTGTTCATGCCTCTGAAGGAGTAGGACTTCTGCATCCAGATCCGAAGGGCAAAGGCATCGTCTCCAATCAGGCTGAAGGGCATGGGCTTGTCATCTCCTGGCAGTGGTTCTGGTTCTGGCAGTCCTGCATATCCACCTTCTCGGGCTTCATAAAGTTCTGTGCCGTAGTTCTGTGCCATAAAGTTCTTCATAAAGTTCTTCATAAAATTCTTCATGAAGTTATTCATAAAGACGATCAGGCTGATGGTGTTGTGAGGACATCTGAATTCGTGGGCCAGGCTGTGGTAGGATATACCAGTGCCAAGGAACCTCAGGGTGATGGCCACCTTGAGACCAGGTGACAGGGCTTTCCTGAAGAATGTGTCTTGTTTCTGGATCCTTGGCCCAACTCTTCTGACTATCTCATGGTACAGGTCAGGTGACAGCCATGCAAAGGACTGGAACTCCTTGGCACTCTCATCTTCTAGCTCCTTCATCAAGGTGTCATAGACACCCATCTCCTGTCTCTTGGAGATCCCCCTCCTCACCCAGAGTCTCTTCTTCTTGGCTTTCCTCTGGATCTCTCTTGCCTGGATCTCCTGCAGGACCAGTCCAGCAGCAGCATTATACATGGCATGCTGATATCTGAGGACAGCAATCTGCAGTCTCTGTCTTCTTGGTACTCTCATGGTGATGTTGCTTTCTTGAGGTCAAGATGCTGAATGACTGGAAGCGGCTGGGGACCCCCCTTTTTATAGGATTTTAACGCGACACTTTTACGTATCACTTACAGGACACGTGGCTCCCACGTGGCAGTACGTGGCCCATACGTGGCACGTGGCTCTTATGTGGCAACTACGTGGCGTTACATGGTGTATACCTGGCCGTTACCTGGATATTACGTGGCGGATACGGCCAATTTTTACGAGGGTCTGACGTGGTGAGTACGTGGCTATCCCGTGGCTCTACGGCAGCTACGTGGCCCCTATGAGGCTTGCGGTTTACGGGGTGTTTACGGCGCCGTAATTTTTTTTTTTTTAATTGGCCCTACGTGGCCCTTACGGCTAGGCTTTATGTGATAGTGTGACCCCAGCATAACTCAGGTAGTCCAAAATACTCACAGTACTTCTGAAAGGATAACCCAACCAACTCTCATATTTACTTCTTCAATTGAGGAAGTGCTGTCTTGTTGATCTCACCATTCCCGATGGTGTCTCCATGAAAGACCTAAATTTCCTTGTAAGCTTCCAAAGGAAAGTGCAAGTAGACTATAAATTCTACAACAGGCTCGTCTTCCCTTAATTCTTCTCACTGTCACAAAAAACCTTTACAGAGCACTGAATTCTTATTCTTCCTCGAGAGTTGGTTGTTTCAGTTGTTTCACCCCTCTTTTCTGGGAATTGGAGAAGCTAGAGCTTTGACAATCATTCCTTGTCTGTGGACAGGTAGAACGATGCATTCTGAATTCAACAAAATGTTATTTAAAGTTTGATAACTGCCGTGAAAAGCAAGAAGCTGACATTTCAGGCGACGGAGCCATGCTTTTGATTGAAGACAATGTCCAGAAAAATTGAATAACGTCTGATAATGTAGTTTGTGTTTCCGTAAATGTAATTTAAGTGAATTTTAAAAAAATTATCCGATACTTTTCAAAGATGGTTTGAATTTTTATGCTTTTTGTGATTTGTCTTTACAGAGAAACAAATGAAACTGGTTTCTTGTTCCAACTGTTCCAAGTTGTTCAACCCAGAAGTTTTCAATCCACACATGACTCGGACCATTTGTGATGAAACTGACATGTTTGGCATCGTGTCTTTCAACCGCAGTTGCAAAAGTTGTGCAGAGACGTTCAACAATATCCAAGGAAGTGTGAGATCATACAAGTGTTCTGTGTGCGACAAATCATTTACTCTTTTGTCATCTTTAAATCTTCATCAAAAAATAAACGAAGAGCCATACAAGTGCTCTGCTTGCAGTAAAGATATTCCCACTTCCTCGTCATTGAGAAGACGTCAACTCATTCATACCGATGAGAAGCCCTACAGTTGTTCTGTTTGTAGCAAGGAATTTGATCGTTGCTCTCAATTATTTCAACATAGAAAAATACACAGTGGAAGACCATTCAAGTGCTCTGTTTGCAGTAAAGATTTTCCAAATTCTTCATCAATAAAGAGACATGAAAGAATTCACACAGGTGAGAAGCCTTACAAGTGTTCTGTGTGTGGAAAAGCGTTTACTTGTTCATCAAATTTACGTCAACATGAAAGAAAATGCACACAAGAGAGGCCTCACAAGTAAAAGTTCTGTAAGTTATGCACAGAAGATTTAGCAAATTCCTCATCACTGAAAAGACATGGAGAAATTCACACAGGTGAGAAGGAAATGTTACAAATGCAAACACTTGGGAGCGGCTATTCCAAAAACATTGCCATTACAATATAGCTTTGGTGGAGCAAAATTAAACTCATGAAAACATAAGAGGTTGCAGCAAAGACAAGTTGAAGAAGGAATAAAAAGTGAATGGTGACCAACAAATGGAGAACTTCCTCCAATGCCACAACGGATGAAAATGATGGATACTTGGGATGAAAATCCCACATTACAAACTTTGAAAGAGTAGGAGCACTCAACAGACCAATGGAACTGCACAGCAGATGGAGAGAGAAAAGAGCCGAGTGCAGCACGACAAGAGAAACTGGGATACTGTTCTTCTCGAGAAGCAGGAGATAATAATAATAATAATAATAATTCATTTATTTTGTATAGCGCTTTTCCAGAAGCCCAAAGGCGCTTTGACAGAGTGGCAAACATAATGCATAACAATACATGAAAACAACAATTTCAAAAAAGACAAGAATCAATAGGGAAATATTTAAAGCAAAAGGAGGGAGAAGGAGAAGAGATAGTCAGGGGTTAAATGCTGTGGGTTGAATGTTGAATGCAGTGTTGAACAGGTGGGTCTTTAGTGATGTTTTGAATGTGGTGAGTGAGGAGGAGTCTCTGATGGTGTGAGGTAGTGAGTTCCAGAGGGTGGGCGCAGCGATGGAGAAGGCCCTGTCCCCCCAGGATCTGAATTTGGTCCGGATGGAGGGGGTCAGGAGGTTTGTACCAGCAGAGCGGAGGTTGCGGGTGGGAGTGTGTCTGGAGAGGAGGTCAGCCAGGTAGGATGGGGCCAGGTTATGGAGGGCTTTGTATGTCAAGAGGAGGATTTTGTACTGGATTCTCTGGGGGATGGGGAGCCAGTGAAGCTTGTAAAGGACGGGGGTGATGTGGTCACGGGTCCGGGAATGGGTGAGTAGACGGGCAGCGGAGTTCTGAATGTATTGGAGTTTATTGGTGATTTTTGAGGGTGAACCATAGAGGAGGCTATTGCAGTAGTCCAGACGGGAGGTGATGAAGGCGTGGATGAGGGTTTCTGCAGCCGTGGAGGAGAGGGATGAGCGGAGACGGGCAATGTTTTTCAGGTGAAAGAAGGCTGACTTTGTGATCTGTTTAGTGTATTTGTCGAAGGAAAGGGTTTGGTCAAAGATGACGCCAAGATTCCGGATGTGAGGGGAGGTGGATACTGGGATACCGTCGATGTTGAGGGCAAAGTTATGGGTGGATTTTGTGAGCGTTTTTGGGCCAATGATGATTATTTCAGATTTATCACAGTTAAGCTTGAGGAAGTTGATTTGAAGCCAGGATTTTATTTCAGTGATGCAGTTTGTCAGGATAGAGTGGGTGTCGGTGGAGACGAACTTGGTGGAGATGAAAAGCTGGATGTCATCGGCGAAGCAGTGGAATTGGAGACCATGACGGCGGATTAAGTGACCGAGCGGGGACAGGTAAAGGATGAAGAGGAGGGGGCCAAGAACTGAACCTTGGGGGACACCTTGGGGGAGGGGAGCAGTGGGGGATTTGCAGTTATTGATGGAGATGAACTGGCATCTGTCATAGAGGTATGATTTAATCCAAGAGAGGGCAGTGCCGGTAACGTTAAAGGTGGATTCAAGTCGGGTGAGGAGGATAGTGTGATCGATGGTGTCAAAGGCAGCGCTGAGGTCGAGGAGGACGAGAATGTTGAGGTTGCCAGCGTCAGAGGAGAGGAGAAGGTCGTTGGTGATTTTGAGGAGAGCAGTTTCAGTACTGTGGTTGGACCGGAATCCGGATTGGAATGTTTCATACAGGTTATTGGCAGAGAGATGATGTTTGAGTTGAGTGGCTACAGCGCGTTCCAAAACTTTTGACAGAAAGGGTAGGTTGGAGATGGGTCTGAAGTTGTTTAGGGTGTCAGGGTTTAGACCAGGTTTTTTTAGAATGGGGGTAACAGCAGCAATTTTGAGGGAAGGTGGGACGATGCCTGTAGACAGGGAGGAGTTTATTGTTGCAATGATAAGTGGAGAGAGAGCAGGGAGGGAGGCTTTGACAAAGCTGGAGGGGATGGGGTCAAGAGTGCAGGTGGCAGTTTTCATTCCTATGAGGAGTTCAGAGAGGTCAGTAGGGGAGATTGGGGAGAACCGAGACAGGGGATGGCAGGACAAGGGGGGGCAGGTGGTTGGAGGGGGAGCGGGTGCGGCGGTGGTCAAGCTGTTGTAGATGTTGTCAATTTTGCGTTGGAAGAAAGAGAGGAAGGAGATGCAGTTGTCTACTGTGAATGACTGGGTGGTGGTGTTCAGGGGGCGGAGGAGTTTGTTTATTGTCGAGAAGAGTGCTTTTGGGTTTCCGGAGCCAGAGTGGATAATTTGAGAGTAGTAGGCAGAGCGGGCGTGGGAGAGGGCATCTTTGTAGTGTTGTAGGTGGTCCTTGTAGGCTTGGGAGTGAACTTTGAGACCCGTTTTATTGCGCAGTCTTTCAAGTTGGCGAGCACGAGTTTTCATCAGGTGGAGTTCAGGGGTAAACCAGGGAGCAGAATGGGTGAAAGAAACTGTTTTGGTTTTTACAGGCGCAAGCTGGTCAAGGCAGGAGGAGAGAGTGTGGTTGTAGTAGTCAGTGAGGTCAGAAGGGGTGTGGAGGTCAATGAAGGGAGAAGTGGACATTTTTTCAGAGAGGGTGGATGAGAATGAGGTAGGTGAAAGAGCATTTAGCTTACGGAAGTTGATTGTGCGATAATGCCTTGGTGTTGGGGCGGGGATGTTGATGGTCAGAGTGATGGCTAAGTGGTCAGAGAGGGTGAGGTCAGAGCCATAGAGATGGTGCAAATTTAATCCAGTGGAGCAGACAAGGTCCAAAATGTGACCACGGATATGGGTAGGAAAGTCGACATGTTGAGTGAGGTTAAAGCAGGTGAGTAAATCAGTGAAGTCAGTGGTTATTGTGGAGTCAGTGGAGTCCATGTGGATATTGAAATCACCAAGGAGGAGGATTGAGGGGGAGAGGGAACATAGCTGGGTCAGAAAGTAGGAGAAGTCAGACAGGAATGATGGGTGTGGTTTGGGAGGGCGGTAGACGACAGCCATGACTGACTGCGTGCGACCAGAGAGTTTTAAAGCCAGGTGTTCAAATGATGGAGCAGATGAGATGGAGATGAGGTTGGTCTTGATGTCTTGACGGTGGATAACGGCAATTCCACCACCTCGGCCCTCCGAGCGTGGTTTATTGACGTAGGAATATCCATTGGGTGTGGTGAGGTTAAGTGTGTAGTAGTCCAGAGGTTGTTGCCAGGTTTCGGTGAGACAGAGAAAGTCCAGTTTGTTATCCAGGATGTATTCGTTCAGGATGAGGCATTTGTTGTTGAGGGACCGGGTGTTGAACAGGGTGAGCTTGATGTTGTTTTGAACAGCAGGGATGAATTCAGGTGATTTAGCCAGGGTTCGTAGGCAGGAGGTGCGATCGTGTGCGTTGCTGTGACCAGGTGCGCTGGGACGAAGAGTGAGAGTGCGCTGAGCCGACCAGAGGACGGGGATGGAGTGACCTGATTGCAAATAAACAAACTTACGACCGGAGCCACGGTGAATGTACCTGGGTCGTCGGAGGAGTCCATTTGATTTGATGGCAGAGATGCATGATGGGGTGGAGCGGGTATTGAGCAGAAGAAGCCTTGCGGCGGAGTACCTCAGAGCCATGCCAGGCAGGAGCGAAGGGACGAGGCCAAGGTCGAGGAGGCAAAGCGGCAAACGCAGCGGCAAACGACTGCAGCCGCTAATCAAGACCACAGCGGCAAACAGCCACCGCCGCAAACAACGGGAGCGGGCCTGAGGAAACAGTGGAGGAGCCGGGCAGGCGAAGCCAGGAGCAGAGCCGGGACCGAGCAGAGGGCAGACCCAACGGTCAAAAATCCGCCACGACCACCAGAAAAGCAAACTATGTACAATGGCCCAGTCGGAGAAGCGGCGAACAAGTAACGCCAGCGTCCTCTCCAGACCGGACCGGAAGCGGAAGTGACCTTTACGGATGCTCTAATCTGGTATTGTTGAATTTATTTTCAATTCAAGCAGTCATTTTAAACACAGGTGCCAGATTCAAAATAAAGTAGTGCCATCCAGCTCCAGCAGATAACTAGTTACTCCAATCATCATCGTCAAGCAAGTTGTCTGCCAGAAATCGGCTGTCCAGGTCTGGCAGACAGTGGGTCGTCATTGCCGGTGTGCTGCCCCCCTGCAGGTCTCTGCTTTCCGCACGTTCCCTCATCTATTCACCGGAGGTTGTCACTTGGAAAGGCAAGCTTCCGGGATGGGGAAAACCGGACGGGCTGACAGTCAAAATGACAACCAATTCACAATAACTGAAAGAGAAGTTGTGAAACAGGATGGGAACTCGGACCGCAGCTCAATACCAGAAGCCCAACAGCAAAACCGGACTATAACAGAATGATACTGTTGCGAATATGGAATTTGGCCTCCATATCCGCTTGTAAATATTCCCCTATTTCCCCAATACTCCCCAACTATCCCCAATCCCCCATTCCCTAGTCCCATTGCCTGTAAATAACACTCTGTAGAACCGACCTTCCCCTTTTTCCCCCATTAAATGTCGTGCCCAGGTCCACCGCATCTCATGTAGACAACTTTCGGACATCTTGCTAGTTATTCTTAGTCTATGTCAGTTAAGGACTCGTTTCCATTAATTCCGACTCTTCGTTGCACCAGATTGTGATTATATGGCACCAGTAGTGAGTTTAGGACCTCCCCATACCTCCTCCCATTTTCCCCATGAAACAACAACTACAACAACAGAGGGGCGCGGCGCGGCGTGCGGGGAGTGTGCGTCCTCACACCGGCTCGGTTAGCCGCCATGACCATGCGCTCCATGGGGTTACCACAAAGGGGCTGGCTGTCAGCTCCTCGTCAGGGGCGGAGCCAGTAACCCCCCCCCCCCCGCACCCAATAAGAAGGGCGGACCGATTCCCTCTGGGGCGGAGCTAACGAGCCGAGGGCGTGTCACTCCCCGCCGGATATACGCGGCGACTTACCGGATGTGACGTGAGATGCGCCTGAACTACGGAGAGCAGAGGAAGCCACCGCCACCCCCAGCGCGACGATACCTCCCCGCATCTTTGGACCGTACCGAACCGGGTCGATTCTGCCCTGAGCCCAGGTGCACCTGGAGCCATCGATTCTGCCTTTCTTTGCCATCAATCCCCGTGTGAGTCAGTTTTGTCCTGTTTATCTGTCGTCTGTCAGGGAATAAGATAAGTGTGTCTAAGTGCCTGTCTTTCTATGCTGTTCCTCTTGTAGTTGTAATCTAACCTTCCGCCCTAATATAACCTCCTCCGGAGGTCTTGAGAACTGAACCCTTGGTGTCGTGTCATTTGAATCCAGCCGTTGTGTCTTTTCCTTCATTGACCTAGCATAGCGCGACTCGGCAACGTTCGAGTATAATCGGGTAACTTGTGCAGACGTGGTCATACCAAACCGCTCGGTAAACTAACATCCACAACCGCGTCTGTAACAATTGGTGTCAGGAGTGGAATTCGGACCCGGGACTAAATTTATTAGGCCCAAATTTGTAGTAGAATCGATTCGGAGCGCGTTTCCCGCGCGAAATTATAACGGCGAAATTTGATTTTGTTATACGGAAATAAAAACCCGAATTTTGAAAGTCGCGCTATGGCAGACCAAGTCGGCTGGGGTCCGGTAGTGGAGAGTGAGGCAGGGTCGGTCCAGGACCAAATTGAGGGACGTGAGGAGAGCGAAGCAGCGAGGGTAGCAAACGCACAAAATGGCGCCTCGCTGGTCACCGCGCCCGCGACCGTGGCAGCGCCCCTGGTGGATTCGAACCTTTTCCTCCTGCAAATGAGGGCCTTTATGGAACAAATGGGAGACCAAATTGGAGGTTTGGGGAGCCGGATGGATGCTCAGAGTGAGCGATTGGAAGGCAAATTGAGGGACATGAGGGACGAAGCGAGGGGTACCAGTGAGAAGTTAGACAATAATTTTGAGGAGTTAGACAAGAAATTTGGGAAGTTAGACAATAATTTTGAGGGGTTAGACAACGGGATAAAAGAGGTGAGAAATGGGTTAGAGGGGTTAGAAAACAGGATGGAAGGCAAATTGAGGGACATGAGGGACCAAGCGGAAAGGGAAGTTAACCAAATGGGGCAGCAGATAGAGGGGGTCAGAAAGGGGGTAGAAACCAAACTGGATGCTCACAGGGAGGAAATGGAGCAGATGAGGGTGGCATCTGGGCAGGAGATGCAAGTGATGGGAGAGGAGATCAGAAGAGGTGTGAGTGAGGAGGTCGGAGGAGTGCGCGAGGAGGTGAGGCACTGTAAGGAGCACATGGAGAAGGAGGTGAGAAAGGGGACTGTAAAATTGCAAGGGGGCATAGAGGACCTGACGCAGGAGGTGGAGCAGCTAACAGAGGGACAAAAAGAACTAACGGACCAGGTAAAGAAGCACACAGCGGTAATAGGAGGGTTAAAAGCGACACAAAATGACCTAAAAAACGACTTGATAGCGACAAAGAGGCAATGTCAGATGGTACGTGAGGGACTGACAGCGAGGTTGGACGAGGTGATAGAGGTAATGGAGACGACGGACCGGCAGGTGAGGACGCACATGGAAACGGTCAAGGTAGCCTTGGAGGACGAGCTTGAGGAGACGTACCGGGGAATAAAAGAGGTGAAGCAGAAATTAGAAGAAGTGGAAGAAGGGATGAGCGAAATTAAGAAGCGACGGAGAGGGGATAAGAAAGAGATAAAAGAGGAGATAAAAGAATTGGTCCAAAGTCTGTGTTTGGATCGTGATGATGTGCTCATTAACCAGATGAGGGATTCGCAGGTGATGGAGGAGAAGCGAAGAGGAAGAGGACCCGGTGTAAGTGGTGACCAATATGGTCGTGCGTATGATGCGCCAGGGGATTTAAGAAGCTTGGGGGTCGAGATGGACCCGGGTGTTCGTGAGAGGCCGTTGGTGAAGTGTGCGACAGGTCTGGTGTGCGAAAAAGGAGGTGTGCAAGAAGGTCCGACTCTGGGGTGTGTGAGGAAAAAGTGTGTGCCAAGGAGTGAGGGTGCAGGCGAGAATGAGTCGGTCGTAGCGCGTGTGCGAGGGAGCACATGGAAGCGTGGTGTGGTGAGTGTTACAGAGGGTGTGACGGGAGAGTGTGCGCAGGAGTGTGCGCGAGAAAGGTGTGTGACGGACAGGTGCATGAGGAAAGAGTGCGCTGTCAAGAGTAAGGGTGAGTGCGCTGTCAAGAATGGAGGTGAGAGTAGGGAGAGTGACAAGGAGAGTGAGTTGGTTGTGACAGGTGAGCGAGGATGTACACCTGGGATGGAAGGATGCACACCTGGAATGGTAGAGCGTGAGTGGGAATGCACGCTGGAGTTGGTGGTGAGGCACGTGGTTGGGTGTGCGAATGAGGGCACACCTGTGATTGTCACAGAGGAGGTGACCGAGGAGGGGGCGCGAAGAGGTGTGTTGGTGAGGTGTGCTACCAACGAATGTGTGCCAAAGTGTTCGGTGGTCAGGTGTGTGACCAAGGCTGTGAGTGGAATGGGTGTACCTGGGTGTGTAAGGAAAGGTACGAGGAGCATGGAAACGGCTGGATGTGTGAGCAAGGAACGGGCTGCGGGGTGTAAGCATCCAGATGAAGCATCGACGGTGACCGGGTTAAAGGTTAGAAAGACTTTTAGCCGAAGCGGGCCCTCGGTGCGTGCCGGGCTTCGCGTGCCGCGAGAACCAGCGGGGATCCGAGCCACGGCGGGTTCGAAAGGACCGCCGTGCGCGATCCACGCTGGGCCTCGCTTTGAACGGCCGCGTCTGTGCTCCAATAGGCGGAGCGGGCGGCTGGATAGGAAGGGTCGTCATGGCGACCACTTTCTGTTGAGGCATTCCGGCAGGTCGAGATCGAGCCATGGGATGGCTCCGTGCCGAGATGGTGCGTGGGATCTCGGCCCGGGTAAACCTCCTTCCCTGCACCGAATGCGGTACGTATCCAGCCGCTGGCACAGAACAACCCGCATTCATGGCTTGGCTTTACGAAGCCTGGCTTTGGACAGGAATTGGCGCACCGAGAGGCATTAGTGAGTAGACTGGGTGATGAGGTTAGTGTTTTGGACCCAAAATTAGAGAAAAACAAAATTTGATGATTGGCAAGGGATTGGCAGTAGTGATTGGCAGATGATGGGCAGTGATTGGCAAATTTTTAATTTGTTGAAATTTGATGTGCAAAATTGGTAGTGAGCGATGGGCCCGGTGGGTAAGGCTGGCATCCCTGTCACCCTTCCCATGGTGGGGCAAAGGAGCAATAGCTTATGGGGTTGATGGCAGTGAAAACTAGCCCGGGTGGGTTAGGTTATATTGTAGGGATCTAGCGAAGATGACATTAGGTGACGTTAAGGTTAGATAGTGACTGATACCTGTAGTGGGGACGCAGGTAGATTAGTGTGGATGATAATGACGTGGGAGCGCAATAGTTTAAAGGGACGACTGGGAAGCGCAAGTTTCAGAAGGGAGTAGTTAGCTGAGATGATGCCGTGGGTGTGAGGATGGAACAGGTGTGATTGCACAGGTGTGCAACTGGACAGGTGTGTGGAACAGTGTGTGAGTAGTGAGTGTGTGGATCAGCGCGAATGCGCTTGGGGAGAGAAGGGTGCAGGTGGCACCAGGTGTGAGAGCACAGGTGTGCAAGTACAGGTGTGTGGAGAGAGTTGGAGTAAGTGGTACGGAGTGGTGTGCATGGTGCGAAGGTGTGGATGGGGGAAGAGTGGACCCCCATCACGGATACCCGGGGCGGGTAGTGTAAGTGTTAGGTAGAGGGTATAGGTAAATTGTGGTTGGATATTGGCATTTGTGGTGCGGTTGCAGAATGGTGTTGTGGATGGGTGCATTAGTGTTGTGGAAATGGCTGGGCGTGTAGCCTGTTAGTGTGTGTAGTTGGTTGGGCACTCCACCACTGTGAGGATGTCGGCCAGGTGAGGCCGCGGGTGGGCTCTGGGAGCCGGTAGAGTTGTGGATGGGGCCCGAGGATCCGGAGGACGGACCCGGGTAGCCCAGTGCCAGAGAGGGCACCGAGTGGGGAGTGCGCCAGAGGGCCTTCCCCAGGTAGTTAGGTTAGGGTAAGGAGCAGGTAAGCTCGGAGGCAACTGCAGTGGTGGAGGTGTGCAGGTGGGTAGACCCACTGGGAGAGGTACACGCCACAGCCCAGAAATTGTGCGAGGGCACCGGGAGATGAATCGGGGGAGTGAGACCCCAAATTGAAAAGCACCACAGTTTGGCCCATGGGAATTGGTTTTTAGAACCCATAGTGTAAGAGGGCCAATGGTTTGGCCGGAGAAAGACCCCGGGTAGTGTAAAGTTGTTAAAGTCATTTAGGAAATAGTTAGGATTGATGAACCTGTCGCACCATACGCAGCCACTTACCTGTGGTGATGATGATGACTCCACACCTGTGTTTTCTTTGTTCTGTGTGCAGAAATGAGAATTGCTGTGTGGATTGGTGAGACGCATCACGACGTGGATGAGACATTGGGGTGATTCCATCTCTCCCTCCTGAGGAGGGACTGATGATGAATTGGTGATGGCAAATTATGATGTTGAGTTGGAGATGGCAAATTTTGAGGAAAGTTGGAAATAGCAAATTTGATTGGTTAGGAGGGAGAGAAGACGAATTTGGTATATGGGAGGAACGGGGAAGACAGTAGGGATGTTTGTTGATTTGTAAAGTAGATGTTTATGGGTAGTGTTGTGTTTTGTGGATACAGTAAGGGGTAAGGGAGGGGCCATGTAGGTTACCTGGTGGGGGGGGGGGGGCGTACGGTAGGAACGTACCTGTCTCACCTGGTTCCCATGTGCCCCCAGTGTGCATTACCTTGCATTGCGTGCACTTTTGCGCCCTTACCACCTTACTCACTTGTCTTCTTCTTTTGTCTTCCACCTCCGAGGATCTGGTTTTGGGGCAGAGAGAGAGGAGAGAGAGGTGCTGGCTTCGCAGTTGTGGGCCTGCACTTTCGCTGCTTGCTGCTTGGATCGATACACCATATGGACCGCAATGTTTGTGGCCACCCACAATGGACCGCAGTTCTTTTGTGGCCAAGCACCACCCGTGGATGGACCTATGGGTCAACGTGGCACCTATGCCATACAAGGTGAACCACTAACAGTTGGCCCCCTGACGGCCACAATAGAGAAATGGACGCGGTTGGCGCCTTTCTTTATTTTTTTTGAAAGAGGCGACAACACCAAGTGCACCACACGAAGGCAAGACCAGCGGCAGAACATCGGCCGGCTGTGACACCACCGGTGATTCATAAACACTTTATTGGTGCACCGGATGGTGCTCACTGTGTGATGGGGTGGTGCTGTTGATGCTTGGAAGGGGTGCTCTGCACATTATTAAAGGCCGTAGGCCACAGAGCACTCGTGGGTTGGTGTATCGATGCTGGCATGCGTGCTCTCTCTATGCATAACATCTGCATGTGTTCCTCCAAAAACAGGTCCTGGATCGTAGTGTAAATAGCAGCGTAGTCTTGTAAATAATGCTCCCTACCGGCTGTATGTTTTAGTTTGCGAATTCTTTCCGGATTCGCTTATCCTGTGGGTGTGTTTCTGTGAGGAGAAGGGTGCAACGTCGCAGGGGGACATATTTACTCATTTGTGAATATCTGTAAAACTGTCGCACTCAGGGTAGAGTTAATAGTAGTGGGAACTACATCTGAGTGCCACACTAAACTAGGTAAAAATTTATCGGGTCGGGACGCCCCGAGGGTAGAGAAGGGTGCAATGTTGTGAATATGGAATTTGGCCTCCATATCCGCTTGTAAATATTCCCCTATTTCCCCAATACTCCCCAACTATCCCCAATCCCCCATTCCCTAGTCCCATTGCCTGTAAATAACACTCTGTAGAACCGACCTTCCCCTTTTTCCCCCATTAAATGTCGTGCCCAGGTCCACCGCATCTCACGTAGACAACTTTCGGACATCTTGCTAGTTATTCTTAGTCTATGTCAGTTAAGGACTCGTTTCCATTAATTCCGACTCTTCGTTGCACCAGAATGTGATTATATGGCACCAGTAGTGAGTTTAGGACCTCCCCATACCTCCTCCCATTTTCCCCATGAAACAACAACTACAACAACAGAGGGGCGCGGCGCGGCGTGCGGGGAGTGTGCGTCCTCACACCGGCTCGGTTAGCCGCCATGACCATGCGCTCCACGGGGTTACCACGAAGGGGCTGGCTGTCAGCTCCTCGTCAGGGGCGGAGCCAGTAACCCCCCCCCCCCGCACCCAATAAGAAGGGCGGACCGATTCCCTCTGGGGCGGAGCTAACGAGCCGAGGGCGTGTCACTCCCCGCCGGATATACGCGGCGACTTACCGGATGTGACGTGAGATGCGCCTGAACTACGGAGAGCAGAGGAAGCCACCGCCACCCCCAGCGCGACGATACCTCCCCGCATCTTTGGACCGGACCGAACCGGGTCGATTCTGCCCTGAGCCCAGGTGCACCTGGAGCCATCGATTCTGCCTTTCTTTGCCATCAATCCCCGTGTGAGTCAGTTTTGTCCTGTTTATCTGTCGTCTGTCAGGGAATAAGATAAGTGTGTCTAAGTGCCTGTCTTTCTATGCTGTTCCTCTTGTAGTTGTAATCTAACCTTCCGCCCTAATATAACCTCCTCCGGAGGTCTTGAGAACTGAACCCTTGGTGTCGTGTCATTTGAATCCAGCCGTTGTGTCTTTTCCTTCATTGACCTAGCATAGCGCGACTCGGCAACGTTCGAGTATAATCGGGTAACTTGTGCAGACGTGGTCATACCAAACCGCTCGGTAAACTAACATCCACAACCGCGTCTGTAACAATATGATGCAGACCCACCATTGGGGGGAGAGAGTACAAGTCCAACCTGCGACTGCAGACGAGAAGACGTGTTTGTGATTTTTTTTGTATTTTTTTTTCGAGGCTTGTGGATTATTTTGCAATAAATAAGGGGAAAGTAACCACAAAATCTGATTTCATTATAAAAACTAGAAGAACGGCACTCAGTGGAGTGCATACCTCTCTATATGTATATACCTCTTGTGGATGAACAGTTTACATTTTGTATTCCACTGGATTCGAAGGCCGGATCTGGATTTAGAACAGAACCAAA
Organism: Myxine glutinosa; assembly: GCF_964187855.1. Classification (NCBI taxonomy): domain Eukaryota; kingdom Metazoa; phylum Chordata; class Myxini; order Myxiniformes; family Myxinidae; genus Myxine; species Myxine glutinosa. Next base: position 81,883,057 of record NC_136265.1, on the reverse strand, counting down.
ATGACTAGTCCTTGTCAAACACCCAACCTGTCCACCAAGTTTCATCCGAATCTGTCCACCACTTTTTGATATTGTGCTACATATCGGCTTTAGCCCCATCACTCAATGGTGAAGAATCGCTTGAAAAATAAATTCTGATGCAGATTCGAATCTTCACCAATTCAGCCTGGTGTTGGCTTAGCGGTTAGGGTGCCGGCTTGGAATCCTAGGATCATGGGTTCGAATCCCGGCCGATCGCCGAATTAACACCAGGGGGTGTAACTCAGCCTGTCATCCTTCCGAGGTCGGCAAATTGAGTACCAGCTTGCTGGGATAAATGATCCCGGTGTGTACCCCGGTTTAGAATCGGTACACCGTATCCCTGCGCATCGTAAGAGGTGACTAAGGGTTGGCGCCAGGAAGGGCATCCGACCATAAAACCATTGCCTCAAACAGGGAACCATGATTGTCATGGGGCCCGCAAGGCTAACCCCTGCTCTAGCGGGGAAAATGGCCTTAAAACGATCATTCATTCATATTCATTCATTCATTCAAATCTTCACCAAAACTGAATCAATTCTTCCTTGTCGCTGTCATGGGTGCACAGAGATTGAATGTCGACACACACCAGAAACAACTATTGAGGATTTATTATCTGGAGAAGAGTCACTTGAATATAACCAGCATTACAACAAAGTAACAATACACTATATCGGCATTTACAACTACAGACTCAATACAACGTCTCAAGTACAACTTCTGCCCAACTCTGTTGATTTCTGTTCTTTTATAGTATTTCTGCGGACAAAGGAAAGTCTCCTGGAGCCTCGAGGAGTCAGACTGAGGAATTAGGGGTCATGGATTTGAGACAGGTTGCCGCCCATAGGCACAGTGGAACATCTGTTTAACATTTCAACACAGGCCATAAAGATAAGCAACCGGAGATGAAATAGTGCAAACATGGTGTTTTTGTCGTGCCAGGGCACTGGGGACCCCATCTGGCCGTTTCTGGAAAAACAACTTCGTTTGCCTTTTGCAAATTTCTTTCTTGCACAGATTATTATCAATGTAAACTTTATTTCTGTAAGTATTCCAAAGCACAGCAAACACACATTTCCTATTACCCAAATGCTGATTGATCAAAGCTTTATCACTGAAGTATATTGTCGCATTCCTGGCGATTAAAAAAATCTCTCCAAGGAACGGATAGCCAATGCGAGCTCTAACTCCGAGGTGTGATCGAACAGCGGATTTTATTATATGCGGGAGGAAGAAAGAGAAGGCGGAGGGATGAAGGGTCTTACCTGTCGATCCCACCGGCAGTCCCAAAGCCTGCAAAGAAAATAAACTCGAACAAAGACGGGAATTAGAATGTACAAAAATAACAGGTTTATTAAATAGAATGCCGGTAACAAGAAAAACGTGACGGTAAAACTAAATTCCTAACCGGGACGTCCCCCACACCAGCTTTAACACAGACAAGGGATAAAAGAACATTGGAAAATAATGGTGTGATTATTTAGTCTACTTAGTTCTGATCACTGGTGGGGGGGTCTCGTCAAGAGCCGTCCTAGGATCATGGGTTCGAATCCCGGCCGATCGCCGAATCAAGTATCCCTGCGCCCGAACCCGGTTCTGTTCTTGGCGGGAAGAAGGCCGCAGTCCGCCCATTTGTGTGCCGCTTGGCCTCACCGAGCATCCTCTCACTCCTGGCCCCGTCGAGCATGAAGCGAACAGGTGTTGTCACGCCGTTCCTCGTCCCTAGCTCTTCGTTCGCAACTCTGCCTCCTCACAATCCCCAGCAAGGTCTCGACACACTACCGCCCGCACCAAGGTCCAGAACGTGAAGAAAGAAAAGGGAAATCGTCAGCGCACAGCCATCTACTGTGGCACCCAGAAGACGCAGGCACAAGAGGGACAAGAGGCACAAGAGAATCTAAGAACAAGAAGAAAGATGCCGGTTCGAGCGTTCTTTTTCCATCCTGCTCTGACGTCATCGGCGCTTCTCCTCCAATCAGCACAGGCCAACACCACAGGCTCGGCTCTCCACCACTCACACGCAGTCCCGGCTCTGATGTCATGGGTCGTGCTTTGCCAATCAGCGTGTTGCTTCTTGCTCGTCCTTCTCTTTTCCCCAATCAGCGAGTTCCTTCTTACTCACCCTTCCCTTCACCAATCAGCGAGTGCCTTCTTACTCCGCTCTGGCCAAACACGGCTCCTCAGGGCGTGTCTTCGGCCTCGTAGACCTTCGTGGTGATGTAGCTGGTTGCCGTCCCATCGGCAGTGCTCAGAACTGGCTTCTGGTTGGTTTTATTGTTATTTAGTGTAGTTAATGGGCATTTCCTGCACTACGTGTCTAATGCGGTGCTATAAGAGACAAAGGATAAATCACAAAGGGTAAGACATACAGGGAATTAACATAATCCCTGAGCTAGTTAACATGCCCGGCCCCTCGTGATGGGGACAAATATACAACTTTATCCGACATCCGGGCTACACAAGTACTTATTACATCAAGGTTTCTACATGACAATGGGAGCATGCTACCTATACAAATCTAGCTGGTCTAATGGTGTCACTACCCCACAAACATAACAATATTCTTAATTTTTCTTGGCAATATATATTGAAGACTATTATAATAACTGGTGTCTTTGTCTTGATCAATGAGGATTTAAACAATTAGTGGGAAGAGACCATCATTGGAGGTTTGCCATTGCCTTTAGACAGCAACAACAAATGACACATCAATCCTAGGAATTAGAACAAGTGAAAAACTAATTTGAAACAAGATGCCAGCGATAACTCGCCTACTAAAAGGAGAAAGACATCTCATGAACAGTTGGAAGTCCATTCAGACTTCCACATCGCATACTCAACTTGTCCACCAAGTTTCGTTCATATCCATTCACAACGTTTTGAGATATTGTGCTACTATATATTGTTTTGGCTATATCTCTCAATGCTGAAGAATCACTTGAAAATTCGAGTAGTCGGATCCGGATCTTCACGAAAATCGATTTTTTTTTTCCTTCTCCACCCAATTTCGTCCGAATCCATCAACAACTTTTTGAGATATCGTGTTTACAGAACTTCGATGGTGGAGGTAATAAATATATACCAGAATCATTTCCATGACAGTGTTAATAAATAGCACCGCAAAGCGGGCGAACCCCTCAGCCCGTGCATGGTGGAAACCAATTTCAAGATGGCTGCCGTGGCGGGCATATTGAAAATCACAGCGTGCCCATTTTCGAAAGGAACCTTCCTCTACTCAACCCCAACACACTGCAAAAATGGATTTAATCGGACAAGCCGTTCTGCTCGAAATTGACGGAAACCAATTTCAAGATGGCTGCCTTGGCGGCCATATTGAAAATCGCAGCGTGCCCATGAACCTTCCTCTACTCAACCCCAACACACACTGCAAAAATGGATTTAATCGGACAAGCCGTTCTGCTCTGACGGAAACCAATTTCAAGATGGCTGCCATGGCGGCCATATTGAAAATCACAGCGCGCCCATTTTCGAAAGGCACCTTCCTCTACTCAACCCCAACACACACTGCAAACATGGATTTAATCGGACCAGCCGTTCTGCTCAAAAGTGACAGAAACCAATTTCAAGATGGCTACCGTGGCGGCCATATTGAAAATCACAGCGCGCCCATTTTCGAAAGGAACCTTCCTCTACTCAACCCCAACACACTGCAAAAATGGATTTAATCGGACAAGCCGTTCTGCTCGAAATTGACGGAAACCAATTTCAAGATGGCTGCCTTGGCGGCCATATTGAAAATCGCAGCGTGCCCATGAACCTTCCTCTACTCAACCCCAACACACACTGCAAAAATGGATTTAATCGGACAAGCCGTTCTGCTCTGACGGAAACCAATTTCAAGATGGCTGCCATGGCGGCCATATTGAAAATCACAGCGCGCCCATTTTCGAAAGGCACCTTCCTCTACTCAACCCCAACACACACTGCAAAAATGGATTTAATCGGACAAGTCATTCTGCTCGAAATTGACGGAAACCAAAAGTTGACGGATGCCCGGACGGCAATACCCCTCAGCCCAAATTGGGCTGAGGGGTGAAAAGTCAATTTCTGAAAGTTCCCTCAAGCAGTTTCACTTAAAATGTTTGGCATCGTAGAAGTGGAATCTGATTGGATAATACAATTTGATTAATAGCCGGCGAAGCCGGTGTTGTGAATGAACCAGATTCAGCGTCAGAACAAATCTAACCGGGGGGCATTAGGGTAACCACAGGGGGGGGGGGGGGGGCAAACTGCCGCTCGAGAACTCAATCTACGATGTAAATGCTTGATAGTAAGAGTTTGCCGTCAACAATCAACACACCAAACCAGTTACAATTATTTAAAAACATGCTGCAAAGTCTCTCTCTCTTACACACACGCACACACACACACTGCACTGTGCCCCCCCCCCCCCACACACACACACTGCACTGTGCCCCCACACTGCACAAAATATAGCCTACGTGCAAGCCACGTCTCTGTCTCTCACTCTTTCACTCACTGCACTGTGCGCGTCATTGGACCATCATTTGAAATAGACTATTTTTCCCCACTCTTACCGAATAAATGCAGACAGACCCAAAAATCATTCAACATTTTGCGTAATAATCATGAAAGCCAAAGCTGGCATCATAAAGTGAATTAAACGCATGGCTTACCTTCAGAAGAGTTTCAGGCGGCGAGTGTTGGTGCTGAACCTCCTAAGAATGGTGTCCTTCCACTCAGTTGCGCATTTTCGGGTTCAGTCCCTCTCAAACGCTCGCTGAACCAACTGGGCCTTTCTTTTGTGGAGCATTGCGTGTCTGTGGTCCGAAAATACGTTTCTCAGAGTGGAGAATTGAATTCTTGCACATTGCTGTGGAGGCGCCAAATGTTGAGGCATGTTTGAAAGCAGTCAGTATACTGGGATACACTCGTACACTGGGCATCTCGATCGGATGTGTGTGGTACTCTGAGAGGATGTGCTGTGTAGTCCAATCCCCCTCGATTGGCTGTGATTGTTTTTGTGAGCTGAAAAACTGTTTATCAACTTCGTACTCTCAATTATATAGGCGATCGTGACAGGTCCATAATATGCTTCACAGCCTTTACATCAAGAAATGTATCACTTTCTGGATTCAGTGCAACAAGTGCACCGGCCAAGTGTGAGTTCCACTCGCTGAATCTGTGATCCATCTCTCCAAGCACTGAATCGATAGTGTTGTGGTGCAGTCTCTGAAGTTCTGTTTTTTCGTCATCATCCCTGTGTCCTGTAGTTCCCATAACGACATACTCATCCATATTTGTGTTCGCTTTGCGTCTCTGTTTGGGGATTGCGGGTCTCGGTGATGCGCTGGCAGCCGTGGCCATGTCCCACACCTTATTAAATTCCTCATCAATGAGCATACTACTTCCTCAAATGTGACTTGATGCAAATATGACCAACAGGGTGTGTTTTTTTCTTTTCTTATTTTTGTTTTTATTTCATTTCATTTAGCGAAAAGATTTTCACTTTTAATATGATAAATATAAATTAATTAATAAACGCAAAGTTTGGCACCAAAGGCTTGGCCTGCGGATGGGGGGGGGGGGGGGGGCACAAGAACTCATTTGGTGGGGAATGGCCCGCGAATGCCCCTCCCCATGACTCCAACCCTCGAATGAACGCGTATGTATTATGTTGAAAAGCCAGATTTTGCTGAATCCTTTGATAATTTCAAAGCTATGACGCACCAAATCGCTCCATGGAGGCCGCCATCTTGCGGATGCGGAAGTATGCATAAAAAATTGCGAAAAAGTTCAATAGGAGTTTGTTTCACCCGTCTTTGTTTGATTCACAATCTAATGCACCTCTAATTTGTAATTAAAATACTTTAAGACCAACCTCGTTCCCCGGGCCCACATGGGCCTGGTTATCTTCAACGAAAATCTTCACCAAACACCGGAACCAATGAGATTCGTGCATTTGAAAAGGTATTTCAAAAAAGCTTATTACCACACCTCTGGTTTCGGTTTCAGCGGTTTCAGCGTTTCAAAGGCTGAAAACGGCGTCAAATATTCTAAAATTGACGAAGAATTATTTTTTTAGAAATCTCGCGGTCATAGGGGATAGTTTTTCACGGCCGGAAATATCCGAAGTTGAGACGGAAATCGTGGCAAGAGGCTTTGTCTTCGCCGGCTCATTGCGGCTTTGCAGTAGGGTCATATTATCACTTTGAGTCCCATTCAGAGTGCTGCTCACACTTGAGAAATCTCACTCTTACTTTCAGATTCTAGTTCTAAAGAAGTGTCTTATCTCCATAAAATGGCCTCTTATTGCATGCAGTACCACTGGCTATTGGACTGGTTTGGATGACCTGGCATCTTCTACATGGTGTTAACCTTCCTCCTGTCATTCAGGTTCAATCACTGGTGTACTGCTTCTGTGATAATCTCATCACATTCCTTGGCTTTTTGTCCATTTATGAAAATGTGGAGAAGTGAATAAAGTGTATAAAATAACATGGGTTTCTTCATTCTGTTTATCAATCTCATCATGGTGTTTCACAAGAAGTGAGATTCATCAATGTGTGTGCCACCCCTCAGATGTATGTGAAACAGGTGTCCCTTCTGCAAGCATTAATTGGGGATGTCAAAGATCTATCCCATGGTGTCTTTCACGAAGAGTAGGCGAGCCATCTCTGGCACCATGAACAAATTCCAAATTCCTGCCCAAACCAACAGAAGTTAGGCTCTGAATTTGGCAAATTGTACAGCATATTGTTCCGAACGTGTATGCGCACAGTGCAGGAAATCAATTCCTTCAATCTTTCTGGCAGTCAAACAAAATTGAAAATCATTCCAAACAAGAACAAGAAAGAGCAATCAGAGATTGCAGACCCTCACCAGGATGTGTTTGTGTGGTGTTTATTAGCTGCTGTGCTTGTGTAATTTATTGACGCCATAGATTTATGTTGAATCAATATGGCTGCCGAACCACATGACCAATGATGCCATCAATTTAATTCTTCCATACAATTTTTGTGTCGGTCATGCTCAAGAAATTTCAAACCGATCGGATCAAACGTTTCACTTGTCTAAATATGACGTCATAATGAAGGCACTGATGACATTATCGTGAATATACAGACTTGGCATTTAATATGGAATATATATTTTTTTCTTGACTTGGGTTTACTTTCTGAACTCAGTATATCAATCTGGTGAGTTTCTTTTACGCTTCGGTGATTTCTTTGTCAAAAGAACCATGTCACTGTCTTTCGCAGCAAGAAGTCAATAACAGGATAATATCACAGGTGGCGTGACAAAATGTAAGGACAGGTACATTTGACGATTGGCTTCACAATCGGGTATATAAGGGTTGTTGCATTCTGTATTAGTGGAAAACAACTGCTGCACGTCTACAAAAGTTATTACCGCTTCCTCTGGAGATGGTCCGTCAACTTGACAATGCTGTTTGTCATGGAGTGGTGGCTTTACGAAATTACGGCATGAAACAGTGTGCTATTGCTCGGCAGTATGGCATCACTCAAGGTCAGGTGTCAAAGATCCTGAAACGAAATGCTCAGAGGGGTGTCCATACTCCAATACCGAGGCCAGGACGTCCACGCAGAACCACAAGGAGAGATGATCGCCACCTGCACCGGTTCGTCTGCAATGGCCGTACCAAGTCAGCTAATCGGCTTAGGGCTGAGTGGCAGCGACTGACAAATGTGCCTGTATCCAGAAGGCTAGTCAACCAACGACTGGTTCAAGCAGGCTATCGTGCCAGGCGTCCCCTGAGAAAGCCACGCCTGACCAGACAATACAGCCAGCGCCGATTGCAGTGGGCCAGAGGGCACCGTCAATGGCAGCCAGGACACTGGAATCATGTGACCTTCAGTGACGAGCCTAGATTTCTGCTCTATCGTCAAGATGGCCGCGTCAGAGTGCGCAGCCAAGTGCATGAAGCCCACAACGAAAATTGTATAGTGCCAAGAGTCCAAGCTGGAGGTGGTGGGGTGGCCGTTTGGGCTGCTTTTCATGCAGGGGGAAAAACTGACCTGGTTGTTCTGAATGGAAACCTGAACCAGTTCAAGTACAGGGTCATTCTGGAAGAAACATTGCTTCCATTTGCTCATGCAGCATTTCGAGGAAACTTTGTCTTCCAAGATGACAATGCACGGCCTCATCATGCTCGCATGATCCAACACTTTCTTGCTGACCGTGGTGTAGCGCATATGGAGTAGCCTGCCATGTCCCCAGATATGAATCCGATAGAGAACTTGTGGGCAGAATTAACGCGTCAAATCGACAACTTGGACCAGCAGCCGACCTCTGTGCGTGAATTGCAGCAGACTATTGTCACTGCATGGCAAGCGATTCCTGTCCAAACCTTGGCAAATCTCGTGAACAGCATGCCTCGACGTGTACGTGCTCTCCTGAATGCTCGTGGGGGTTACACGAAGTACTGAACTGTAATTTTACTGTCCGTAATCCCAGTCATAATTTAGCTTTTGTTTTTGTTGAAATTTGTTTTGGCTAATGTGCAAAATAAAGAGATACTTCTGGAAAACGTACAGAAGTTTAACACAGTACTGTCCGTTAATTGAGTTCGATATCAGTTTACATCACTTTCTAGGATCAATTTATTTGCTTCGAAATGTCAAATGTGGTTTTTGTTTCTTTTAAAGGTCACTAACAAAATCTAGAATAATTTCAACATAATTCCAATGAACTTTTGGTTCTAAGTCATCTTGAAAAGTAAGTTCACCCCCACAAAAAAAATATTCCATATTAAATGCCAAGTCTGTATATTGTTGTTGTATAGCCCCAGACAGTTCTCTTGAACAAGCCCTCACAAAGTCGGGGCGGGCCACGATGGTAGAGAGGTACAGAGAGACAAGAGGAAAAGGGCCGGTCCATGGGACCTCTGTGACCGTGACCGCGCTGCCTTGACAAATACGGGCAGCAGGGAAGAATGGGGAAGATGTGGCCACCGACTTGCATTGGGGGACCAACCACCACAAAGACGTGTCCCCGATGGTTGTGAATATATTTGTTCCCCACAGGGATTACTTGATAATCATCCATGTTTCATTTTTTTTCCATGGAGCATTTTATAAAATTGAGGATTTTTGAAATTTGAAAAGGTTGTTGACCTTTGGCCTTTGTTGACCTTGTGACCTACGCTGATCTCAAAAATAGTTGGTTGAATTCAGTTGGCATTTTACATAAAATATTACTTGGACAAAACGGCATTTGAAATCAAGTAGTATTTGGACAAAACGGCATTTCACATCAAGCAGTACTTGGACAAAAGTCAACATCAAGTGTTACGGATCCATCACTTCGGCCTTTGTTGTTATTATATACTTGTAGGATTTTTAATGTCAGGCGGTTTTGTTAAGATTTTTGTGTGAAATGGAGATGATTTCAGTATGTAAATAAAGGTAAAAATAAATGTTTGTGAAGGAAAAAGGAAAACGCGGCAAAGAAACCGGAAAAGAGATTGAGATGGGCATTGAGAGGAGGCAACAGCTGTGAGTCACATCGAGGCTGCGAGCAGACTTTTTTGATATTGGTTGCGAATGAGTTGAGGCTTCCTGGGGGAGGGATTGCCCGCAACATCTTCACATATTGCGATTGCAATTAAACCTGCGTCTTAGGTTTTATCACCAAGTGTGAGTTATTATTGGAGGGAGCAAGCGCCTCCATTGCAGGCCGATACGCCATTTTGTCCTCAAAGAGACTGTCCACTTGGTGCATTGTGTTTTGTCACTGGGATTCCCATATCGACATCATGTGGATTGCCGTTGGCTTCCATATCGGCTCAATTCCCATATCGACCTCTCACCTCGTAACTCCTCATTTGCCGTCGTGCCGATACCTGCCTGTTCTCGTTGTTCTGCATGGTTTCAACCAGCGTGGGGATCCGTGCACGGACTTTGGGGAATGTTACATTCCACTCACGTTTGGCGTGTTGTGAGTTTATTGCTTTGAGAGCATTGGAGAATGATGGTACCATCATATGTATTGTTCATTTGATGCAAGTGATATTTTCATAGTACTTTCTTTAATAGTGTTATTATTGTATATGTGAGAATTATTAATACAATTACTTGTTTTGTTCCACAATTGCATTGGTATGGTTTTACCATGGTTTATTAGAACACAACAACAACACAACAGGCATTTTAAGGCCACTTTTCCTGCAAGAGCGCGGGTTAGCCTTGCGGTCCCCATGACAATCTTCTCCATTTTGCCCTATTTTCTGCATCTCCCCTTGTTAACCCCCTTGCCCGCATTTCTTCTTCGACCATCTTGAGCCAAGTCTTTCTCGGTCTTCCCCGTCCTCAACTTCCTTCTACATTCATTTCCATCACTCTTCTCAACCAGTCACTTTCATCCTTCCTCAACACAGGACCAAACCATCTCAACCTGTTTCTCTTCACAGCATCCATCACAGGCTCTATTCCCATTATCTTTCACAATTCATCATTTGTCTTCCTCTCTCTCAACGATGCTCCACACATCCACCGAACCATTCGCATTTCCACCCTTTCCAGCCTTCGTTGCTGCTCGACGTTCTTTACTCATGTCTCGCTCCCATAAATCATAACACTGCTCACACATGCAGCATACACCTTTCCCTTCAGCTTCAACGACACTCCCCTCCTCATCAGCACGCCACTCAGTTGCCGAAACTTCTTCCATGCACATCTCACTCCAGCAACTGTTGCCGAGTCTGATCCACCTTCTCCATTCAGCATGTCTCCGAGGTAGCAAAATGTTTTCACACCTTCCAGCTTCATGCCGTCTCCAAGATCCAACTCAGCATTTCCTCCATCTGCAGTTCCCTCTGTGCACACCTTACACTTGAATGTAGCTGCCACACTGGTTAATGACCATCTCAAACCACTATATTTTTGATGAACCCACTCAGTGCACATTGTACATTGAATGGAATTCACTCCGACACCCTTCCTGCACACAGCACACGGCCACTTCCCAGTTCTTTCCACCTCACCACATGCATTACCACTTGCCATCACCTTGGTTTTTTCGATATTCACCTTCAGACCTTTTGTCTCCATACATTCCTTCCACTTGTTCATATTCTCCTTCAGTCCGTCCATACTTTCTGCAATCAACACCAGATCATCTGCACACAACAACTCCCACGGTAAACCCTCCTTTACGTTCCGAGCCAGCACCTCCATCACAGCTACAAATAGTGGTGGACTTAGTACCGACCCCTGATGCACTCCCACCTTCACCTCAAACTCACCACTGTTCCCATTTATTAGAACACTCAAAATAACAAATCTTTCTGCCGCGTTCCCTCTCGAAACTCTGAGGGGGCACCGCAACTGGGGTTTGGGGAGGTAACACATAAAACTGCCTCACACCTTGCTCCTCTTGAGGCAGTCACAAACAAGTCCTTTGGCAACATTGCAATCTCAAGTCAGATGTATTCCCAGGAATTGTCACTCACCCACCAGCAGGAAGTTGGTGGGCTCCATATTTTATACAAAACTAGCAGGGGTAACTGGCTTTGCCGGGTGCTGTTCTAATCCTGTTGCCATTTTGAAGAAATAAATAAAAAAACTTTTTTTTTTTCAATTTTTTTTTTGTGGGGACCAAAAACACTTCCCAACCGCCATGAAGGAATGGGGTCAGGGATAATTTAATATTACCTTTATCATCGATATTATAAATGTGCTCTGTCTGTCTGTCTGTCGTGTGATATCTTGTGAACAGATTAACGGATTTCAACAAATCCAGCTATGGTGGATTCAGGGAAATCCCGGGAAGGTTTGTGATGCAAAAAACAAAATGGGTACATGGGCACAAGTGGCGATACTACAAATGCCAACTTGCTATGCCAGTTATCCTTCCCTACATGGAGGGCAGGATCTCCCAGGAAACCTTTTTTGATCTTGCTCCATAGATTAGCCATCACAGCTATGCCGAGGAAATGGAAACCCCCATTTTTTAGCAATGGCGCAAAGGCAGAGATGAGAGGAGACCTCAGAGTTTGTTTCTTGGCATGGCATGTGCCAAATTAATATTCACTACAGAGAGTTTGATCAAAGGAAAGAAGAGAGGGGGGAGAGGGAGCAATAAATTATTTATATTTTGGTCTTCCTCGTGGTGTGTTGTTGTATATTATTCGTAATTCAGCATCTTAAAAGGCTGTGATTAATATCCTATCAACAATCTCCTCGATACACCGGCTAATTTTATTTTTCGGCATTAACAAAATTTTTTTTTTGCAATTACACAAAGATTGGTATTCCTGTAAGCGAAGCGATGGGTCTTATATTGTAGTATCTACAAGAGCTTAGGCATTAAAGAGCGATTTAAAGAAAAAAATCAAACTTTTCAAAAAAAAAAGTGTTTGCCGAAAACACTCACCGGCACTCACTGATGAACCTCTGAAAGTTGGACAAAGATCCGCGAAGCCATGTCTGAGAAAAATAGCAACACACACACCGATATACCGAGAAACATCTCTCATATACTATGATCGTACTGCCCTTTCCTAATCTTAATCTTTACTGTGGGATAATAAACAATCACATTGAAGAATGCATCACTGCCTTGAAGAGGATACTCCACTCACATGGACTTAACCTTTCCAAGTTGGAATAAATGTTGCCAAGAAATGTGGAAGTTCCAACAATGAGGATGGATGTGCACCTTATCAGTCATAGAAAAAGGGAACTGAGGCAGAAAACTGTTGTAAAACCTTTATAGACACCATTATAAAAACCATGAACAAAAATCTGGATGTGTTCAAACCATTTTCAAGCATCTTCCACCCAGTGTTATAACCTCAAAAATGTTGATCCCATTTTGGTGTTGCAAAAATCAAGCACATCAGAGATCATTGCTCTGAATTGTCAGGTTTCATAAACTGTCACAAAGCAGGAATTTCCACAGTTCAAACCGATTAAAGTTAAGAGTTCAAACAAAACTGCACTGTGCATATGAAAGTTGTGCACACCACAGTCGTGGCCAAAAATATTGGCACCCTTGCACTTTTTTCAAATAACTCACAATTTTCTCGAAAAAGTTGAAATTGGCAAAAGTATTTGATGTCCACAATTCTTTATTTCACTGTTATTATTGCAGAACCTTTGTTTTTGATTCAGAACTTATGATATCCTTTGAAATCAGAAAATAAAAAGAAATGGCATTGACAAAATTATTGACACCCTCGAATTAATATTTGGTAGCCCAGCCTTTGGACAAAATAACTGCAGTCAAGCACTTCCTATAGCCATGAATGAGCTTCCTCCACCACTCTACTGGCAGTTTGGCCCACTCTTCTTGTGCAAACTGCTCCAGTTCTTCCAGATTTGAAGGGTGCCTTCTCCCAACTGCTGTTTTCAGATCTGCCCACAGGTGTTCAATGGGATTTAGATCTGGACTCATTGCTGGCCACTTCAGAACAGTCCAGCGCAGGGGCGGATCCAGGAATTTCAAGACGGGGGGTGCATGATACGACAGCGCTTTAAAGGGAGGGTCTGGGAGTCTTTCCCCAGGAAATTAAAAAAGAAAGATCGTCAGAAATGGCTTTTCGTGCGTTCTTGGAAGTTTCTGCAGTCCCTTGTGTTCTTCCCTGGTCCAACAGTTCAGCAGATTCGCACCGCCTGCACCCTCATCCTGGATCGAAGTGGGGGGGGGGGGGGGTGCGCACCCCCTGCACCCCCCCTGGATCCACCCCTGCAGCATTTTGTCTTGAACCATTCCTGGGTGCTTTTTGAAGTGTGGTTTGGGGTCATTGTCCTGCTGCAAGACCCATGACCTTCGACGGAAACCCAGCTTTCTATCACTGGGTTCAACATTGCACTCCAAACTACCTTGGTAATCTCCTGATTTCATGATGCCATGAATCTCCATGATCAAGGCACCCAGTGCCACAGGCAGCACAGCAACCCCAAAACATCATTGAACCTCCTCCATGTTTAACTGTAGGGAAGGTATTCTTTTCTTGAAGGCTTCCTTTTGTTTTCTGTAAACATAGAGATTATGTGCTTTACAAAAAGCTCTAATTTGGTCTCATCTGTCCACAGGACACTCTCCCAGAAGGATTTTGGCTTGTTCATGTGTGTTTTGGGTCTCTCTCTCAGCAGTGGGGTCCTCCTGGGTCTCCTTCCATAGAACCCCCCCTTGCATTGAGTTGGTGACAGATGGTGCGAGTTGAAACTGTCGTACCTTGTGTCTGAAGGTCAGCTTGAACCTGTTTGGCAGTTGACGAGGTGCTTCCTCCACCATTCGAACACTCCTTCACAACAATCTTCGATTACGTTTTCTGTTGCATCCACATCCAGGGATGTTGGCTGCAGTGCAATGGGCCTTAAACTTCCTGATAACATTGCGTATGGTGAAGACAGGTACATCAATGAGATGGACTTGTAGCCTTGATATTGTCCATGCTTGGCTACAATCATGTGTCTGATCTCCTCACACAATTGTCTTGTTTTCTTTCTTTTCTCCATGTTCATTGCGGTGCACAGTAACACAAAACAGCATAATGACTCCTTTTTCCATTCAAACTGGTTGAATGAGGGATTTTTATATGGCAGGCACCTGCAACTCAACACAAGTGAGTTAAATTCCAAAGTAAAGGAGAATCACTGGCTTGAAAGCTAATTATTTCGAGCAACTTCTGAAAGGTGCCAATAATATTGTCCAGGCCATTTTAGGATTTCTGTGTGGAATAAGCTAAGATTTAGTAATTTTTTCAGCTTTTTTTGTTTGGTTCCACTGCAAACCAAAGAAATACATGTGTGGATACCAAAAGATTTTTAAATTTCAACAACTTTCTGGAAGAAATGGTACATTATTTGAAAAACGAGCAAGGATGCCAATATTTTTGGCCAAGACTGTACCTCTACTTGACCACAAAAAAGACTTCCACAGTTGCTGACACTGAATCAAAATCCTGATCCTGATAAAGATAATAACAAGAACCAAACCTCCACCATAAACTTTAAACAAGTTAATGAAGATTGTCATTAAAGGATCCCAGATAGAAAAACGTAGAAAAACGTAGACTTGGTGAGGCTATTGCCCAGAACCAACTTGCTTTCGTCTCCTGGAAAGCAAATCCAACGGAAGGAAATCTCATTTCCTTTCACAAAGCCCGAAACAAGTGTGTGTCCACCCTCAGGAGAGCCAGGAAACAATATCTCTCCGTTCTCAGGACCGAACTCTCTTATTTGTCTCCCTCTTCCAAATCCTGGTGGCGTCTGGTGAAATCTGTTTCTGGTGTTTGTTCCCCCTCCATCCCCTCCCTCACCTCAAACGGCCACACGGCTGACTCCACACGTGAAAAAGCTGAATGCCTCAACTCTGTGTTTGCCTCTAAATCTTGTGTCCCAAACCCATCCCTCTCTGTACCCACCATACCCAGTCGTACCCAGCTGCTCCTGGACTCTGTGTCCTTTCCTCCTGACAAGGTGGAAAAGTTTCTGTCAACCCTCGACTCTGATTCTGCAACTGGACCTGACGGCATCAGCCCACGGGTCCTAAAATCCTGTTCTTCCGCTCTTTCACTCCCTCTCTCTGTTCTCTTCACCCTCTCTTTTGCTCAAGGTCATCTGACATCTGCTTGGAAATCTGCCAACATCACCGCTTTGCACAAAAAAGGTGCAAAACAGATCCCAGCAACGACAGACCAATCCGCCTTTTCCCAATTATCAGCAAAGTCATGGAATCCATCATTGCTTCAGACATGAAATCTTTCCTCTTCTCCAATGGCTTAATCTCTGATCACCAATTTGGTTTCAGACCTGGTCAGTCTACTCTGGACATGCTGCTTCTGCTTTCTCAACAATGGATGGAGGTCCTCAATGCCAAACAGGAAATTAGAGCTGTCTCCCTTGACATATCACGTGCCTTCGATACGGTCTGGCACCCCGCTCTGCTCACCAAACTCTCCTCTTTTGGTATCCATGGAAATCTCCACGCATGGCTGGCGGACTTCCTCTCTAGTCGTAGTCAACGTGTGGCCCTGAATGGGTTTCTCTCATCTCCTCTTCCTGTTCAGGCTGGAGTTCCCCAAGGCAGTGTTCTGGGCCCTGTGCTTTTTCTGGTCTTCATCAATGATCTCTCTGACTCTCTTGAAAATCCCCTCTATCTCTTTGCTGATGAATCTACTCTCTGTCGCTCCATTCTTCATCCCTCAGATCGGCAGTCTGCAGCCTCATCACTCTCTGCAGACCTGGACAAAATCACAGACTGGGCAAACATGTGGAACATGTCTTTCAATCCTGACAAATCTCACACTCTTACGATGTCTCTCTGAAAAGACCGACTGGACAACCCTCCCATCCTCTTTCTGAATAATCCTCTCCAAGAAGTTCTGTCACTCAAGCTTTTGGGTCTCACTATCTGCCATGATCTTTCCTGGGAAAACCACATTTCAAATCTGGCCTCCAAAGCCAGTCGCCGACTGGGCATCCTCCGTCGTGCGAAGTCCTTCCTTGGCACACCTGAGCTCCTCACCACATACAAGGCTTTCATCCGCAGCCCAATGAAATACTGCTCTCCCCTCTGGGCTGGTGCTCCTGCCTCACACCTAGCTCGTCTTCATGCTGTTGACACCAAAGCATTCAGAATCATTGGAATCTCCCACGATGAAGCTAACTCCAAGGGCCTCTCACTCACTCACCGCAGGCAAGTTGGTGGTCTTTCCGTCTTCTACCGACTCCTCTCTGGCCTTGCCCCCCGAGCTCTCTCTGGGCTCTGTGCCGCAAATATTCCTACAGGTCGCACAAGATCTGGGTGCAACCCTCTTATGGTTAAACTGCCAAAATCAAGTGTCTCTGCTCACCTTCACTCCTTCATTCCTCTTTTCTCCCACCTCTGGAACAAACTCCCTCACTCTCTTCAATCCAACTCCACTCTCCAGGTCTTTAAAACAGCTGTTCACCACCATCTCTTATCTTCCCCCATCCAAAACCTTGATCTTTTCTACCCCCGCTAATTTCACCCCAATTCCACTTTTTTGAAATACCAACTTCTGTCCTGGAAGTCCTTGGTGTCCTTGTGTTTTATACTTCTCCCACCCCCCCCCCCCCCCACTTCCCACACCTCCTCCCCCCAAGCCCTCTCCCTCCCACACATCTCCCTGCTCTCAAATGTTGTGTTTGTGTGCTTCCCCTTCTCTCCCCATCTTGTCTTCCGCTCCCTCTTTTTATATATTTTGTTTGTCTGGTTGATTTGTTTGTGAAGTAAATGTTAGCTCTTTCACGAGCCTCGATTCAGTATACAAAAAAAAAAAAAAAAAAATGCTGGTTGTAAAATGAGGGGATGTGGAAAAAAAAAGTAGAATACAAAAAACATTTAAAATTGAGGCGATGGTTAAATGATGGATAAAAACAAAATAAGCCTTGAGGCGATGGTCCCACACGCTACGGTTTGCTGAAAATCCGGGATTTACTGCACGAGCTAGTAAGCAGTATTCCTCATCGCGTCGTGCTTCCGCACGGAGTTTATTGAGTATAGGTTCACGAAGATGATCTTGACTTCCATCATCGACGTTTGCTACTGCCGCCAAGATGACTTGGTGTACGTGATGTTGACCGTGTATCTCCGCCTCCTCATCATCTGGCAATGGGCTATCCACTGGGTGGCTTGATCGAGCATCTGGGATGGCATGCTCGGATCCCTACCTCCATGTTGCTGTAAACGTGTAGAGAGACAATTTCTCCACGAGTCGTTGCAGACGTGGATTTTCGACAGCAACCAAAGTGTAGGTGTTCAATATGGGTTCAAGCGGTTTGTGGTCGATGAAAAGCTGAAATATGGGTCGGGTCTGTAACAATATTAATCTCCACTCACATTGAGGCCCATTGGAGCTTGCAAGTATTTGAACTGACCCCACGGTGTCATGAATACGGTAAGGGATTGGCTGGCCTCGTCCAGAGGAATTTGCCAGTATCCCTTGGTCGCATCATATACAGTATAGAAGCAAGTGTTCTTCACATGCGAGACTGCCTCAGTGCCTCAGCAGTTGTGATGAGAGGGTATACAGGGCGTTTGACATGGCGGTTCAACATACGGAAATCCACACACATGCGAATGTGACCATTAGGTTTCGGAGTACAACAAGTGGATGACACCAATCTGAAGGCTCGCTTCCCATCGGAGAAATGACACCCTTGTTCACCATGTCGTCAAGTTCTGACAACCTGATCCCACCAAGCCACTGGTAGTGGACGTGCCTTCCTCAGCTGGAAAGGTACAGTGTCATCCTTCAGGTTAATACGCATGGCGCCGCCCTCCATAGGTCGAATGCTATCGTCTGTGGTGAAAACGTCTGCAAATTCGGCTATCAGATGATCACAAACCTGTGATCGTTGTTGCTGATTAGGTTCATCGCCGAAATCCCATGTGCTGGAGTTTGTTGATGACACGGAATATGAGTCATCATCGGATCGACTGACCGTGTTATGTTGCACAGGCTGTGTTTTACTCTTCGACTGTTCGAATGGTCTGCCACAATTGCACCACACCAAGTCGTTCAACAAATAAAATGCCAGACAAGGTGTTCGGACCCCATCACACACGTATACAGTCTCAAACAGTTTTACCTCCATGATGGATACAAACGTGAAGAGTGCCCATGCACTTCATTGAAGCACCATCAGCGTTCACCACTCAGAGGTCGTCACCATCATCCAAATTATCTGGATGCATGCCAAGTTGCTGCAGATGTCCAGGACTGATGATAGTTGCCTCAGCTCCTGTGTCCGGGAGCACCTCCAGGGTACCAATATAATCACCCTCGAAGTTGTCAACATCGACATGAATCCACGGTAAATGTTGCTTCCTCTGCAATGCGCAAAACACATCAGCGACCAAGACAATCCGCCGAACAGTTGGGGGTTGCTTGTTGTCATTGTGCTGTCGAGCTCTCCATACAGGCTTATCCCCCTTCGATTTTCGACATACACGTGCAAAGTGGCCCATGGTGCCGCACTTCTGGCACTTCCCATCACAAGCCGGGCAGCTCTTTGAGTTATTGAAGGCATCGCCCACACAATGTCCACAATTGGTGGTCTCGGGTCGGGACTGACTGCGACAATAAAATGGTCGACGAGAGTTTTTGGCAATGACAGCCTGGGACTGATGTCCGGCCAACATATCAGCCTTCCTGCTGGCTTCTTCGCTACGGTACATGTCCAGAGTACGTTGTAGTGTGAGATCTCTCTCAGCCATAAGCTTACGACGCACCTCTGAATCAGATATGCCAGTGATGATCCGAATGACAAACTGTTGTTCAACAGTCATGGTTGAGAGATCACAATTGGCGGCAATCTCCTTTAGTGCACAATAAAATGAGTCAAAGGTCTCTCCATCCCGTTGGTGCCGCTCATGAATATCAACCAGATCGTGGATGACGTGCCGCTGTCCTTGTAGAAGCTCCACCACTGCTCTCAACCCCTACTACCTCCGACTCACTCCCAATGCTTCCCACATCTTACGTCCTTCCTTCCTCCATATTGCGTACCTCTTCCATCCGTGAAGGAGAGCGAGCTTCCCCGCGCGGCTTTTAACAGGAATAAAATTAAATTTAATGCCGCGCCGTCAGCGTCTCGTAAGCCCAATCAACGATACAATTTATCGCCTCGGACTACGAAAATTTTTCATTCAAATGGCGGGCGCGATGTACGTCTATGTCTCACCGCGGAAAAAAAAATTTGTCCGACGGGCCCAGATCCTCACTCTTGACACCAGTTGTCACACGGACCCTTTGGTTAACACCAGGGACCATGGATGGACCAGAACGGCTTTAATGGAGGCGACGACCAAACACGGATTCGGTTATAAAACGCGGGAGGAAGAAGGAAAGTGGAAGCTGTGGTAAAAGCGCGTACCTGTGGAAGGCGAACGAACTCAAACGGCACAAGATTTGCAGGGAATGGAAAATAATACAAGGGTTTATTTGCAAAGGTCGGGACAGGGAAAAGCACGAACCGGTAATAAATATCCTAATCGGGACGTCCCCTCTCACAGATTTCGGATACGAGACGAGGGAATGCGAATTAAGGAAAAGAACACGTCGTGTAATTGTGAATGGTGCGTCCTTATCTGTCTTGTCATCTTGTCCCTACGCAGCTCCAAGCTCCGATGCACCCACGCTCTGCTAGGCCCGAGCCAACACCCACTCCAGGCTCCTCGTCGACCGCCCACGAGGTCCGCGCACCACTCTAAGCACAAGCACCGAGCACCACTCCAAGCACCACACAGATGGTGAGCCAACGACCACCAGGAACTCTCAAGACCAAGAAGAAAAGCGCAGAGAGCACAAGACAGCTAGAGAGGGACGTGCATCACAAGAGGCAGCGAATAACCCAAAAAACGAGAGCTCGAGCTCCTGAAATGTCCTGCAGCGCACTTTTATCACCTGGGCGACATCAGCCTTGGCGCGCCACCAACCAGCGCCTTCCACTGAACCTTCCAGCTTCACGCCTCCCGCACTCGTTGACTGGAGGTTCGCGCCTAGTGCGCTGACCAATCACAGGCCTTCTGGGAATGTTGCTATGCAAGTTCATGATGCGACCGGCGGCATCCATCATCGGCAGTGTCCTGGCCTGGTTTCCTGTCCGTTTTCTTCCAAAGTCATTGTCAGGGAAGGGAATTTAATTAATGTTTGCACTACAGGGCCTGCCTAAGTGTCTACAGGTGTGCATTGCAATAAGGGACAAAGGTTTGATTACCAGGTGTGACACACAGGGGTTTGTTCTTAATCCCAACACTAACACTCAAACATCCTGCTATGTTCACAAGCAGACATCCTAACCCGACAAACCGGACAACAGGACTTATTACACACACACAGATCTTATTACAGGTAGCTTCCCTCTCGCGACAGACGAAGCATGTTACCTATTCAGATCTACCCAACTCTAGATATTGCTTTACCCTACCAACATAACAATATGTTTACATCTACGTTGATAATTTCACCATCTGTGGACAGAACCAGAAAGACCATGACTCAAACCTTCGGCATTTCCTGGATGTGGCTAGTAAATACCGGTTGACTTTCAACGAAGCCAAATGCAGTTACTCAGTCAAAACTATTAATCTCCTGGGGTACACAGTGACCCAAGGTGAGATAAGACCGGATCCTTCGAGGTTCCAGCCTCTGCTTGACCTCACCCCTCCCACAGATTGGGCTACGTTAAAGCGAGCAATGGGTCTTTTCGCACATTACAGCCCATAGATCCCTAAATACTCAGATAAGATAAGGCTGTTAGTGGACTGCAAAACATTTCCGCTGACCTTGCCCGCCCTCACAGCTTTTCAACAACTTAAGGAAGATGTCGCAGGTGCTGTTGTGACTTCAATCGACGAGACAGTACCATTCATTGTTGAAACGGACACTCTGATTGTGCTATCGCAGCTACACTGTCGGGGGAGGGGGGGAGGGCGACCGGTAGACTTTTACTCTCACACACTATCTGACAGCGAGCACCGCCACTCCTCCATAGAGAGGGAAGCGTATGACGTGGTGGAGTCTATCCGCAGATGGCGCCACCTCCACCTTGGCAAGCTGTTCAAAGTAATAACTGATCAGCAGTCCGTGTCCTTTATGTACGACCGCAAACATTCTCAAAAGATTAAGAATGAGAAGATTGCGCGCTGGCGTATAGAACTGGCAGACTACCACTTCGATATTGTGTACCGGCCCAGTAAAGATAACCGTGCAGCCGACGCATTGTCCAGGCCCACATGCTCAGGAATGACCGTCGATGATCTGCAGTCTATGCATGCCGTGCTCTGCCACCCGGGTATCACTCGGATGGCCCATTTTGTTAGAAGCAGAAATTTGCCCAACTCTGTGGATGATATCCGCCAGTTATGTAAGAACTGCTGAGTATGCACCGAGCTAAAACCCACTTATTTCAAACCTGTGGTGGGCAATCTCATACTTGCCGGGCGACCGTGGGAGTGCTTCAATATCGACTTCAAAGGGCCTTTGCCTGGGGGGCCTAACCGCTTCATGCTGACTGTCGTGGATGAGTTTTCACGATTCCCATTTGCATTCCCGTGTTTTGATACTTCTCTCTCGGTAATCCACTGACGTTTCGGTATTTGGAAATCCTGCTTTCATTCACAGTAACCGCGGGACAGCTTTCATATCACGTGAGATCAAGCGATTTCTCCTCGAGCAAGGAGTTGCCTCAAGCCACACTACCGCCTATAACCCCCAAGGCAACGGAAAAGTCGAAAGATTTAATGGTACCATCTGGAGGGCCATCATGATGGCGCTCAGATACCGAGATTTGCCCCAGAGCATGTGGGGAAGGGTTTGCCAAAAGCGCTACACGCTATTCGGACTCTCCTGTGTACCGCTACTAATTATACTCCGCATGAAAGGCTATTCAAATATAATTGCCGTAGTTCCAGCGGGATGCCTTTGCCGTCGTAGTTAGCTGAGCCCGGACCCGCTCTACTGAAGCGAACAGTCCGCCAGAGTAAATACGAACCTCTCGTGGATCGAGTAGACATTCTGCAAACTAATCCTTCGTATGCTCATGTCCGCTTGGCTGATGGCCAAGAGACCAATGTCCCAATTCGGCATTTAGCTCCGTGTGGAGAGGACGCTGTGCCGGATGAGCAGGGCTCGAACGCTGCGGTTCAGAGTCCTCCTGCTCGGGAGGCTCAGAGCTTAGAAGCGCTTATCAGGGACTCTGGGTTGTCTGATTATGAGAGCTTGACCTCTATGATTCCGGGATGTGTGGATGGAGTGGGCGTTTCACCGGCAAAGGCTGCCCAAGTAGAAGTAATCTCTAGCGGCTACGGCAATGATGGGATATACCGCTCTCGAGGGGGTCAACTCTGCCAGATCCCGATTCGCCTGGGCTACGATACTTGCTAGGTGAATTGTTAAGACAGGGAGATTGTGATAATAAAATCCTATTCAAACTACAACTCCGCTGGTGGAAGGCGTGAAAGAGTTCTTAGCTATCTTTCATGGGCGTATGCTTTGCTTGCGTATTTAATCTGCTGCTACGAGGTACTGCATTATGCTGTTTTGCTTCCTGGGAGATTTGGTAAGCTGAACTAGAGGATTTCGGTGTTTATTGTTTGAGACATGCTTTGTGCTTCATTCTGTAGTATTGATGATTTGTATGCTGTGTCCTGTGCAGGTGTTCCACACTTTCTGATTTCAATAAAGCCTGCTACTTGCATCAGGTTTAGGAGATCATATTTCACAACACGTATATATCTCCACAAGTGGGGGGGTTTCAGGAAATGGTTTCAAAGTATCCACCTCCATTGTGTGTGTGTGTGTGTGTGTGCTTATGTGTGTGTGTATGTATGTGTGTATGTACAGTCACATGAAAAAGTAAGTACACCCCATGTAAAGTTTTGACTTTTTCAACATATTTCAACATACAGCTATTTGACCTCATTTCAACAATATTGATAGATAAAGGTGATATAATATAACAAATATCATGAAACATTTATATTTTGTAGTCCATTGTATAATTTTTAAAAACATAAATGCAAATTTCGCATGTGGAAAAAGTAAGTACATCCCCACATTTATCACTACTTCAAATACCTAAAATTAGAATCAGGTGCACCAGCTCAGGTGCAAATGATTAGAACATCGTTAGAGAGGATCTTGGAGGAACCTATCTTACTTAAACCTCAGACATTTAGTTTGGTTTGCTCTTTGTTGTTGAAGTGTGCGGCGTCACCATGCCTAGATCAAAAGAGCTCTCTGAGGCCTTCAGAAAGAAGGTTATAGATGCCTACGAGTCTGGGAAGGGATTTAAAAAGATCTCCAAACAATTTGAAATCAATCATTCGACTGTCCGGAAGATCATCTACAAGTGGAGAAGATTCCAAACAACTGCCAACTTGTTCAGGCCAGGCCTCCCCAGCAAGTTCAGCCCGAAAGCAGACCGCAAGATGCTTAAAGAAGTCTCTAAGAACCCCAGAATGTCATAACAGGACCTACAGGTAGCTCTTGCCACTGTTGATGTCAAAGTGCACGAGTCTACCATTAGAAAGAGGCTGCACAAATTTGATCTACATCGGAGGTGTGCCAGGAGGAAACCTTTGCTGTCCAGAAAGAACATCAGGGCAAGACTAAAGTTTGCTAATGAACACCTAGGCAAAGACCAGCACTTCCAGAACAATGTGCTCTGGACAGATGAGTCAAAGGTAGAGCTATTTGGCCACAGTACCTGAAGACATGTTTGGCGAAAACCAAAGACAGCATTTGACCACAAGAACCTGATACCAACTGTAAAGCATGGTGGTGGAAATATTATGGTTTGGGGCAGCTTTGCTGCATCAGGGCCTGGGCAGCTCACCATCATAGAATCCACTATGAATTCTTCCTTGTACCAGACGGTGCTTGAGGATAATGTGAGGCCATCTTTCAGAAAGTTGAAGCTCAACCAAAGATGGACCTTGCAACATGACAATGACCCTAAACCAGTGGCGTACCTAAGGTATGGCAGGTATGGCACGTGCCCTGGGCGCCACTTGAAGGGGGGCGCCACTGAGCAGTTTCTATTAAAGTCAGACAAACCATCCTCGGATAGTGAAAAAAGAATGTTCTTCAGATGTATGATCTGTCTTTGATTATCATGGGTGAGACGCACTAGGATGGCTAGATTGTTAAACCACTTATATAAATTATTAGGTAAAACTACAGTGCTGGGAGCTACATGACCACATACCTCACAGTACCACTGCTCAGTGCCAACTGGCAGTAAGACCATTCTCCTGCGCAAACTAGGGAGGTAGTCTAGAATTTTGTGCAAAATCTGTGAAATTTAATGTTCTCATTAAAAGTGCCATTTCCTTATTTCAGAGCATTGTGTAAGGAGACGATGAAACGTTTCTTCACGAAGAAGAAGGAAAGTGGAGCTGAAGGACAGAAGAGACGAACGTTGGAGACGGAGGAAGCCAAGAAGTCGAGCAAGTTCTTCATGCCCTTCTTTGAAAAGCCCGAAACAATTTGTTCGACACGTTCCATGGAGTCGCCTCCACCTGCTACAAGTTTGTTAGAATCCGAATGTGGATCAAGTACAAATGCGTCACAAGCCGAGGAGGAAGTCAAATCAGATAAATCCGAGTATGACGAGATGAAAAGTGAGGCTGCCAGAGAGAACGTGGACATGACAGGAGGGGAAGACGATGGTGGTGGTGGTGATGTTGAGTTTATTGACGAGATTTTACCTGACCAGATTGAACCTGACGACACTGAACCTAGTGAACTGGATGGTGTCGAAGAGCCTCGAACTGTCATACCAGAAGTGATTGAACAGCATGACATCGAATTTCTGAAGTTAGACAAGGATACTGGAAAAGCAATTCTGCCTGATGCGTTGAGATCAGAAATAATAAAGCTGGGTTCGAAGTATTTCCAGAACAGTGAGGGGCCTTTCCTACCAACAAATAACCGCTCAATGAACAAAACTTGGTTCAAGAGGAAATTGAGAAATGGTCGTGGTGAGGAAGTGACTCGCTCATGGCTGGTCTATTCCCCTTCTAAAAAGTCTGCATTTTGTATCTGTTGTCTTCTCTATTCCCGTTCCCGGTCAGACCATCAATCCTCATTGGAGCAGGAAAGTGGATTCGACCAGTGGAAAGCACCTGAAAGGATTAGTGTTCATGAAAATGCTAAGAATCACCAGGAGTGCTTCACACAGTGGAAAGAAATGGAAAGAAATTTAGCTGAAAACAGAGGAGTTATTGACGTGGAACTTCAGTCACAGATTGAGAAAGAAAAGCAGAAGTGGTGTGATATCTTGACGAGAATCCTTCACTGCATAAAATTCCTTGCGACTCAGAACCTGGCTTTGCGAGGACACAGGGAGTCACTTCAGCTGGATGATGACTCCAATGTGGGAAATTTCCTTGGCATACTGAAACTACTGGCCATCTTTGACCCTGTCATGAAATAACACCTCACTCGTGTGGAAAGTCATCCTGGATCCACGTCTTATCTTTCACCGGGTGTCCAGAACGAATTCATCCACATGATCGCATCCTCTGTTCGCCAGAGTTTACTGAGAAGCATTCGTTAAGCCAAGTACTATGGTCTCATGTTCGACTCGACTCCTGATCAGCCACACCGTGAGCAGATGTCAGAAGTAGTGAGGTACGTGGAAGTTGATTTTGAGAGGAAAACAGTCCGTGTTAGAGAGTCCTTCCTTGGTTTTATCCAGATAAGCCAGAAGGATACTGAGAGCTTGGTTGAAGACATCTTGAAACAGCTAGAGAAGGACGAAATGGAGCTACAAGATTGTCGGTCACAGTGCTATGACAACGCTGCTGTGATGGCTGGACACAGAAGTGGTGTTCATCAAAGAATAAGTAAGAAAAACAACCTGGCAGTGTTTGTGAATTGCGACAATCACTCACTCAACTTGGTGGGTGTACATGCAGCCATGCAGGATACAATGATGGTCACGTTTTTTGGAACCATCGAAGTTCTACGTGTTCTTCTCTCGTTCAACACAGTGCTGGGAAAACACTCAAAAACGCCGTGCCTGTGGTTGTTAAGTCGGAGTCCGAAACCAGGTGGAGTGCAAGGACAGAAGCAGTGAAGCCTTGAGAAGATACCTTGAGGAGATACTTCAAGTTCTCCAGGACATGATAGACAATGACCTGAAGATGACTCTGTGATCTTGCTCTGCTGAGTGTATAAAGAGAAGAAACTGAAAAAACTGACTTTGAGCACATCATCGACCAATTTGCATCAGTGAAAGTAAGGTGCAGTTGTAATTTTCATGCAGTGCCATAATTTGTGATTTAAAAGATTAACGTGCTTGACTTGTATTTTTGAGCTGATTTTATGGTAAAGTTATCTAAAAGATGGGTGTCAGATGTTTGGACAGGGGCGCAATTTCAGTGCTTGCCATAGGCGCTATTTTCCGTAGATACGCCCCTGGCCTAAACATACCAGTAAATCCACCAAGGAATGGCTGAAAAGAAAGAAATGGAGGGTTCTGAAATGGCCAAGTCAAAGCCCGGATCTAAATCCCATCGAGATGTTGTGGGGGGGGGGGGGGGGGGGGGGGTTTGAAACGAGCTGTGCACGCAAGCAACCCCTCAAACATCGCACAGCTGAAATAATTCTGCATGGAGGAGTGGGCAAAAAATTCTCCCAGTCGACGTCAGAGACTGGTAGACAGTTATAAGAAACGCCAACTTGAGGTTGTTTCTGCCAAACGGGGCAATACCACCTGTTAGAGCCAAGGGTGTACTTACTTTTTCCACATGCGAAATTTGCATTTATGTTTATTTAAATTATACAATGGACTGCAAAATGTAAATGTTTCATGATATTTGTTATACTAGTACCCGACTGCAAAGCCGCAATGAGCCGGCGAAGCCAAAGCCTCTTGCCACTATTTTACCCATCACCATGGCATCAGTAGGTTAGGTAGTTGGTAGTAGGTAGGTGTAGTAGGTACCGTACCTTGTAAGACTTGGTAAAAGAGAAGAGCAGACAGTCCTCCCCAATACCTACATACAATAAATGTCACAAGAAGCTTAAGGAAGTAACTATACGATGTGCTAGCTTAGGGCCTATTTTAAGACAGTATGTGTGTAGTCTTCTAACTTCAGCCGCTGTCAGGACTGGTTCTCTCCGGGCACTGCGGCTTCCTCCACCAGAAGAAGTTAGCTTGCAGTAAGATCAGTGCCGGCAGATCAGACGATAGCGCCGTTTCAACGGCAATGTGTGACTGTCGTTAATCAAACCGTGTCAATGGCGCTGATTGGCTGACCTAAGCTGATCGCTGATTGGTCAGCTCACAAAATTTTGCAAATTCAGACCTAAAATGACACCATTTGCATTCTGGATGAGTTTAAATTGATAAAATTTACTTCTTGATTAATTCGGTGAATTTCGTCTCAACTTCGGATATTTCCGGCCATGAAAAACTACTCCCTATGGCCGTGAGATTTCTAAAAAATAATTCTTCGTCCATTTTAGAATATTTGATGCCGTTTTCACCCTCCGAAATGCGTAATAAGCTTTTTTGAAATATTTTTTCAAATGTTCGAATCTCATTGGTTCCGGTGTTTGGTGACGATTTTCGTTGAATATAACGAGGTTGGTCTTAAAGTATTTTAATTACAAATTAGAGGTGCGTAAGATTGTGAATCAAACAAAGACGGGTGAAACAAACTCCTATTGAACTTTTTCGCAATTTTTTTATGCATACTTCCGCATCCGGACGATGGCGGCCTCCATTGAGTGATTTGGTTTTTGAAATTTTTTTTCAACTGCTGGAATCTCATTGGTTCCGGTGTTTGGTGACGATTTTCGTTGAAGATAACGTGGTTGGTCTTAAAGTATGTTAATTAAAAATTAGGGGTGCATAAGATAGTGAATCAAACAAAGACGGGTGAAACAAACTCCTATTGAACTTTTTCGCAATTATTTCATGCATACTTCCGCAACCGGAAGATGGCGGCCTCCATTGAGTGATTTGGTGCGTCAAAGCTTCGAAATTCTCAAGCCAAGGGATCCAGCAAAATCTGGCTTTTCAACATAATACGTATGCGTTCATTGACAACACCGGCTTTGCCGGCTATTACATCACCTTTATCTATCAATATTGTTGAAACTAGGGCATGCCCGTACTATATATATATCTAAAATTATATCCCCCCCCCTATTTACATGAAATGGTTTGGTCCAAAGCGAACGGCTTGCGAGTGGTGACAATCCCCCCCCCTCTATTTACATGCAATGGTTCGGTCCAAAGCGAACGGCTTCCGGAGTTTGGTAAAGAAATCGCCATCGCGTACACAAACGCGCAGGAAAGCGAATGAATCGCAAATTCGTTTTTATTAGTTGTAAAACATAATGCCCAATTATTCAATTAGCGCCAACGTATTTTGGCTTTTTGCAATTTAATCGCAAGGAAAAGTAGAAAGAGAAGAGGGAAAAAAAGAAAAGCCTTGCCTTGCTGCAAACAGCTGCTGCAAACAACAACAACATGGAAGGCTGCACTGTCCGGAAGTTGGCATATCGCAGTTACGATTATTTTAGTGTTAATGGCCAATTATTCAATTAGCGCCAACGTATTTTGGCTGTTTGCAATTTAATCGCAAGGAAAAGTAGAAAGAGAAGAGGGAAAAAAAGAAAAGCCTTGCATTAACGCATTAACGCTTGCATTGCATTAACGGTTCGGCACACGTGATAGCTCGCTGCTCTCTGATTGGTTGAAGCGTTTTTTGGACATAGCTCGGTAGGTACTTGTCCGATTAATTACAAACCTTGAAAAGGCACATCCTCGGGTCCCCAGCAATATACCTGGCAAGTTTCAAGTATATCGGACCCGTGGTTGTCGAGAAACAGCGGTCACAGACAAACACACAGACACACAGACAGACACACAGAGATTACTGGCATTATAGATAGATGAAGATCAAATAGCTGTATGTTGAAATATGTTGAAAAAGTCCAAACTTTACATGGGGTATACTTACTTTTTCATATGACTGTATGTGTGTTTGTATGTGTGTGTACGTATGTGTGTGTATACATGTATGTGTATGTATGTGTGTATGTATGTGTGTGTACGTATGTGTATGTATGCATGTATGTGTGTGTATGTATATGTGTATGAGTGTATGTGTGTTTGTGTGTGCAATATTTGTGTACATATGTAAAAAAAAACCCAAAAAAAAACACCTTTAGAGGCCATTTTCCCCCGCAAGCGGGGGTTGGCCTTTTTCGGGCACCGTGGTTGTTGTTTTTTTTTTTTTGGTCCCCTTTTTGAAGCAATGTTTTACGGCCGGATGCCCTTCCTGCCGCCAACCCTGTTTGTTGCCTTTTACGACAAACAGGGAATTACCAGTGAACTGGTACTCAATTAGCCGACCTCGGAAGGATGACAGGCTGAGTCAACCCCCCTGGTGTTAATTCAGTGATCGACCGGGATTCGAACCCAGGATCCTAGGATCCTAAGCTGGCACCCTGGCCGCTAAGCCAACGCCAGGCTTGTGTACATATGTAAAATAAAATAAAATAACATCCTATCACCTTCAAAGCTAATGTTGTGCCACCTGTCTGAACTCATGCTTCCTCCTATGACTGATGCTCCTGTGCCCTATGTGTCTCTCCAGTGTGAATTTTTTGATGCTTTGTTAATGCTGCTCTTTCAACAAATGCCTTAAGACACACAGAACACTTGTGCGGCTTCTCTCCCATGCGAACTTTTTTTATGTCGGTGTAAATGCGATAAACAAACAAAATCCTTGTTACAAACAGAACACTTGTAAGGCTCCTCTCCCGTGTGTATCATTTGATGCTTTTTTAATTTTCCTTTATCACCAAATGCCTTAAAACACACAGAGCACTTGTAAGGCTTCTCTCCTGTGTGTATTTTTTGATGCCTTATTAATGTTACTCTTTGAATAAATGCCTTAAAACACACAGAACACTTGTGTGGCTTCTCTCCCGTGTGAATTTTTTTATGTCGGTGTAAATGCGATAAACAAACAAAATCCTTGTTACAAACAGAACACTTGTAAGGCTTCTCTCCAGTGTGTATCATTTGATGCTTTTTTAATTTTCCTTTATCACCAAATGCCTTAAGACACACAGAGCACTTGTAAGGTTTCTCTCCTGTGTGTATCCTTTGGTGATTTTTTACTCTTCCTTGATGACTAAATGCCTTAAGACACACAGAACACTTGTATGGCTTTGCTCCCATGTGCATTTTTTGATGTTGATACAAATATGATGAAGAAGCAAAATCCTTGTTGCAAATGGAACACATGTGGGGTTTCTCCCCTGTGTGCATCCTTTGATGATTTTTTAATGTTGATCTTTGACCAAATGTCTTAAGACACATAGAACACTGGTGTGGCTTCTCTCTCATGTGAATTTTTTGATGTTGATGCAAATATGATGCACAAGCAAAATCCTTATTGCAAACAGAACACTTGTAAGGCTTCTCCCCTGTGTGCATCCTTTGATGATTTTTTAATGTTGATCTTTGACCAAATGTCTTCAGACACATAGAGCACTTGTGTGGCTTCTCTGCTGTGTGTCTTTTTTGATGTTGATGCAAATATGATGAAAAAGCAAAAGCCTTGCTACAAATGGAACACTTGTGTGGCTTCTCTGCTGTGTGCCTTTTTTGATGTTGATGCAAATATGATGAAAAAGCAAAAGCCTTGCTACAAATGGAACACTTGTAGGGTTTCTTTTCTGTGTGTATTTTTTGATGCCTTATTAATGTTGATCTCTGAACAAATGCCTTAAGACACACAGAACACTTGTGTGGCTTCTCTCCTGTGTGTATCATTTGATGATGATGCAAATATGATGAAAAAGCAAATGCCTTGCTGCAAATGGAACACTTGTGGGGCTTCTTTCCTGTGTGTATTTTTTGATGATGATGCAAATATGCGGAAAAAGCAAAAGCCTTGAGGCAAAAAGAACACTTGTAGGGTTTCTTTCCTGTGTGTGTTTTTTGATGCCTTATTAATGTTGCTCTCTGAACAAATGCCTTGAGACAAGCAGAACACTTGTAAGGCTTCTCTCCCATGTGTCTTCTTTGATGACTTATTAAAGTTGTTCGATAAAGAAATGCTTCAAAACACACGGAGCACTTGTAAGGCTTCTCTCCGGTGTGTATCCGTTGATGTTGACGCAAAAGTGACGAATAAAAAAAATCCTTACCACAAACAGAACATTTGTGTGGTCTCTTCCTTCCTTGGATATTCTTGAGAGTCTCTGCGCAGCTTATACAACTGCGGTTGGAAGACGCGCTGCCAAATGTGTCGGTTTCTTGACAAACATTCTGTTTCATGTGATGATTTAAAATTTCTGAGCAGAACAACTGGGAACAGTTGCAACAAGAAACCAGTTTCATTTGTTTCACTGAAAAGACAAATCACAAAAAGCATTCAAAATTTACCAAAACTTGAAAATGTTGGAAACTTGATAATATTTCACTCATATTAGATGAAGCATTTGCCATATTTCTGTCCTTCATTCAATGGACAAGCTCAATCTCAAGGATTCAAAAATGGCAGAATTTTCCAAAATGTATCTGACAGTGACCGAGCAAACACAAGCTACCTTACCAGAGGTTATTCGATTATTGTGGCAGCAGAAAATAACAAGGTGTGATGTGTGGTCCTTATTTATATTGTTACGTATGTGGGGGGTAGTCAAATGATTACCTTAGAGCCAGGTAGAATTGTATAGATTACCATGCTCCAAATGTCGTGTCGCCATCTTGATGTACATGTCAGGCCGGATGCCGTGTAAATGTATAATTGTGGGGTTATGTTAATTAGTTAGGGATTGATGGTTAATCCCCTCTATGTAACTGCCTCTGTTATTTCCCTTCTGTTCCTTATGACAATGCAGCACACACGCACAAAACCAGGCAATAGCGCATTAATAACACTAAATAAAAACTAACCGGTAAAAGGACATTGAGAACCACCGCTGATACCACCGACGGGTGATCACAAAAGCAGGCAGGTCCGTGAGGCCATGACCCGAAGAGCAGTGATTGGTTAGGACGGTCATTGAGCAATGAGATTAACTCGATGGTTGGAGCAGGCATGGGTGGCATTGGATGATGTCAAAGCCTTGAGTATAAAAGACCAGAATTCTCGACATTTTCTCATTTGTGTTGGGACACTCTCTTGCATTGGGATGAGCTCTTGCGGTGGGACGAGCTCTTGCGGTGGGACGGGCTCTTGCGTTGGGACGGGCTCTTGCGTTGGGACGAGCTCTTGCGTTGGGACGGCCTCTTGCGTTGGGACGGGCTCTTGCGGTGGGAAGAGCTCTTGCGGTGGAACAGTCATATTTCCGCCCTTCTTGGGTGGGGACATTGATAGCGAATGGTCACGAACTCTCTCGGGTCCTGGTGTTTGTGAAAGGCGGATATCTCTTGCGCCTGATTTTCAATACGAATGGTCTTGAGTTGGGACTTTGATAGCGAACAGTCACGGTTTTCGCCAGTGGTGTGCCGAGTTTGATAGCAGACGGCCACGGCTCGTGCATTCTTTCTCTTTGGTCCGGGCGATCGGCTGCACGGCCGCATTGTCCTTTAACTGGCTCGTGAGTGCTGGCTGTTCATCGTCTGGGTGTGCTGAGACGGCTGTGCTGGTGAAGTGGACAACAAAGACAAGCGCGGCTGAGTGAACAAGGGCGCGCTGAGGCCTAGTTGCCACGCCCGAACGGCACCAAGGCGTATTTTCCCGCCAAGGACGAGGGACCTGGGACGATCCCGGATAATCAAGGGGACCAGAGATAAGTCACAACTGCACATTTTTACTTTCATTCACCTTTATTTTCCCCTTTGTTTGTATTCGAGTCCATTTGGGGGTGCTCCATTTGGGAACCCTAGTTTGTCGTGCATTATTTTGTTTCCGGCATTGCTTCAATAAAGCCGGTATTTTTGTACATTTGAATCAGTGTTGGTTTGAGTTAATTCTTGCAGGTCAGAAGACGTCCAGTGGGACCTGCAAAGGAAAGAGCTTCGCTGCTTTGGGGTGTTTTACGTATTAACTCTGCCATTGTTGACTGAACGCCTCGGAGTGTTAAGCTCGATCGGCAATCCGTCTGAGATCGGTCTTTATCGGCACAGACACGACAAAATTTTCCAAAGACTCCCTTTATCCTCCTCAAAAAGTGATTCCAGATGCATCACTTTTCAGTCCAATACGATGAAGGAGGGACAATAAATTGAAAGGAAGAGAAGGTACAAGACCAAACTTTCACCAACCTATCCTCAGAAGAAAATATTTTGTGCCTCAACCAATGATTTTCCAACCTTTGGCCTCCACAACTCATGTGGAAAATGCAGCCGCTTACTTGCAATCATCAGTAAGGTAATGGAATCCATCATTCATCTGCAGCTTGATATAGTACTGTTCTCCTCTATGGGCTGGCACTCCTGCATTACACCTTGCTCAGCTTGAGGCTGTGGAAACCAAGACCTCCAAGATTAATGGAATGACCCGCTATGAAGCAGAGGTTATGGGCCTATCACTTACCCATCACAGACAGATCTTTGGTCTCTTTGTCCCATTTCTCAATCTCGTTTCTGGTCTTCCATCCCCTGCTTTTTCCATGCTTGTATCACCCTCGCTACGCCACACAAAAAAAATGCAGGCACAGAGCTCGTACTGACAGACCAACACGAAAAATATGGCATTCCCTGTTCAAACTACATACAGAACTCACTTTGGAATATTAACTGGAAATAAAAAACACTCTTCTGACCTCCATCGTCAGTTATTGTTCCGTCCCACGCCCGGACAACGCGATGTTGATCTAGCCCACCACGAGAAAAAGGTTGCCGATCACTGGACTAAGGAGATGAAAAACGTATTGGATTATCGAACTCGTCTTACATCTGCGCAGAATGGACAGGGACATTGTCTCCAAGGAGCAAAGCTTTGTTGGCGCAGATCTCATGGGATTTCAGTTGGAAAAGTGACTAGTGGGGGGGGCCAATGTAGCAGATTGAAATGCCCGGTGAAATTGCTTGTTAATTTTTGGACACTGGTTGGGCTGTCTTTAGGGATGATATAAGTTCTAGAAAAAATATGTCTCCAATTGTTTCAAGTTCTTTATGGCGGCCATTTTGGATTTTCAAAATGGCGGATGTCGAAAACGTAAAATTCCATTATCTTGGCTTCTAAATGACCTAGAGTTTCGATTCTGGTGTCCAGTTGTACATTTTTGGGGATAGAGAATTGAATGAAACCTTCTTTAATAACCTACAAGGGATAAAAATAGGTTTTTATGGCACAGCCGAACCAGTGTCCAAAATCTAACTTAATGCACATCTATCTTAATTGTTATTTGTTATTTGTATGTTCCAGATTCGTGACCCTGAGCTATGATGGAGCCAAAAAGCAAGAAAACCAAGAAAGAAACTGATTTCACACTTTGCATTCAGTGCCAGGATCCCCAAGGTGCACTAGTGACTGAGCCAGCACTGGGCTCATATGCAAAGTTTCTCCAGTTCATCCAGGAGAGGGCACGATATGGTGATGCCGACTTCAAACAGATCAGCGAACGATTAAGCTGTTTCACTGCCACTGACTTGAGGAACAATAAAGCAAAGTGGCACCGGGCATGTTATGGATCTACATGCAACACTGCTCACCTGGAGCGTGCTAGAGTTCGCCACCAGAAAGCCTGCGAACATGGCGACACCCAGCATCTTCATAAGAGGTGTGGACGTCCTTCTTCTGCACCTGCCGCTGCAAGTACCTCAGGTTCTACGCAAGACGAGACTCTTCGCTTCACACGTTCATCATCAACTCCATTCAACAGAGACCTTTGTTTCTTCTGTCAAGAGGTCACTAAGGAAAGTGTACATGTTGTATGCACGTTCAACGCAGGTAAACAGCTGAAGAAAGCTGTTGAAGAAGGCAGCAACCACAAGTGGAAAGTTCAGCTGAGTGCTGCCATCAGTGCACATGATGCTCATGCGATCGACGTCAAGTATCATCTCCCATGCTGGGTGCAGAATGTCCAACGTGCTCCCAAGAGTGGGACATCAAGTGATGACAAAGAACACATACTGCAAGAAACTAATGTTATCAAAATAGCCGCAGACATTGAGTTTGTCAGCCTTGTTCGCTCTCTACTCCAAGCTGGTGAAATTCTCAACATGTCTGACCTGAAGTCGGTTTACTCCAGGATTCTTGACAATAATGGTGTGCACAATGTCCCATCACCTACTACCCAAGGCATGAAGGAGAAAATCAACTCTCACATTGATGACGTTCACTTCATGAAACCAAAACGTCGAAACGAGTCAGACTGTGTATTCTCCACTGCCGTGCGTGATGCAGCTGTCGAAGATGCAATGACGAAGACAAATGAAAAAAACATCGAACAACTGTTTGAGAGTGCCTCTGTTCTCCGCAGTGCCATTGCTTGTCAGAACAAGCACCCATGGCAATTTGAAGGAGAAATGAACACTGATGATGCTGAAAAGCATGTACCCAAAGTACTCTATGCTTTCCTCCGCTGGCTACTGGAAGGACCAGCCACGAGCATTGAGCCAGAGACTATGCGCTCAGCCACTATTCATCGAGATGTTATAACCATCAGTCAGAACATCATGTACGGCTACAAGTCAAAACGCCAAGTCACGTACAAGCCCAAAGAGCCAGATGCACCATTCCGCCATCGCTTAGAATGGCCACAGCAGCTTGCCGTTGCCATTGTAGTCCATCAGTCCACCAGAAACAAGAAGCTTCTGGATTTCCTGCATGGGTTCGGTCTGTCTGTTGATTATAGTCGGATCTTGCGGTTGGAGACACAGCTGGCCAACTCAGTCATAGAGTCTACGACAGAACAGGGTGTATACTTTCCAAGAACCATGCGCATAGGGACGTTTGTCTTCTTTGCAGTGGACAACAGTGACTTCAATGAAGACACACCTGATGGGAAGCGGACACTCCATGCTACAGCCTGGGCACTCTACCAACGACGGGAACATGCACTCTCCACAGATGAACATAGAACACTGACACTACATGACCGAAAGGCCAGACACCGCTCACTCAAGGTTCTGACTGCTCCAGACTTTGTTCCTTGCCAAGCACCAAACAAACAATCTGCCACAGGTACCACGTATAGCTTCAAGACACGGTCAAACCCAGATGTCACCAAGCCGTACTCTGCGACGGACACAGTGTGGCTACTTTCACGCACAATCATGCGAACAGCTGAAGCTGAGGACGTACAAGACGACATCATCCCACCAGATGACCAGCTGCAAGCTGCAGAACCCCAGCATGCTGACCCTGTTGGGTCACTCGTCCACGATCCAAAACAACCACCTGGCAGTAGGATCAAGCATCACGATATCCCAACTTGGACAGCCTACAACTCACTGCTCTCCTCTTCGAAGCCTCTGACAGAGGTCAACGCCCTGCCATTGGTAGCAGCACCAGCCCATGAATGGCAAACACTGATAACAGTCTTGAAACAGACACAGCAAATCAACTGCATGGTCATGGGTCCCGATAGGAAGACAGTGATCACCTTAGACATGGCCCTGTATGAGCGAGCCAAACAGCTGGAGATGACCAGAGATGACTGCAAAGGCAAGTGGGTACTGCGACTAGGGGAGATGCACACTGTGATGGCTGCACTGAGGGCTGCTGGGAATGCCATAGAGGACAGTGGTCTTGACGAGGCTTGGTCTGAGGCTGATATCTATGGCCCAACAACGACCAGACAAATACTGGAAGCCAAGCACATGAAGAGGGCTTTGGAGGCCCACATCACCACTGTCCAAGCCCTCTTCGACCTCTATGTGGACGAATTCTTCCAAGAGCATCCCCATCTGAGGGGCCCATGTACCCAGTCAGCACAACAGGTTGCCCAGAGCTGTCATCTACACAACCGAGAGGAGATGACAAGCGCGCAGAACAACATGCTAGCTGTCCTCGAGTCAAACGAAGTCCTGGAGGCCATGGCAAAGTTTGATGAGAGGAAAGAAGCCAAGAGTCCACTGTTCAAGTTTGTGCGACGCTACATGCGGATGATAATGCTGATATACACATTCATCCGTGCCACCTGTGATGGACAATTTGAGCTTCACCTGTCTTCACTGGATGAGATGTGCATATACTTCTTTGCACATGACAAACAGAAATATGCCAGGCTGACTCCCCGGTACCTTGCAGAGATGAAGGCCCTGAAGATGACAGATCCAGGGATCTACCAAGAGTTCATGGATGGGAACTTCAGTGTCCATAAGAATGAAATCCTCTTCTGTGCTGTTGTTGTTGTGCACATGTTGGCAAGCCCTCAATAGGTGCTCTGTTGAGGTGGTATCTGCGTTTCATGACCTTGGGGCCTCTGAGGAGCTGAGAGCTGACACAGAAAGTGACATTGAGGCATTTGTATGCCAGCTGTATGAGCCTCGTACTACAGTTGTGGATGTGGGCAAGCTGAGGTGGAGACTGTTTACCAAGAAACAGCTAGAGGCACAGAAGCTGCCACCAACACGGGGAGCTTTACATGAAGCCATTGCTCGTGCACATTTCCAGGCCATGGTGTGGCATCAGGCTGATGTACCGGACCCCCAGCTTCCACAACCAACAGAACATGGATGGAGAGCAGAAGGAGATCAGCTGGTGCCCATCACAATCAAGGACCCTCCAGCCCCAGCTGCCATCACACATCTAATCAAATGTAACTGCAAGAAGACCCAATGCATGTCTCACTGCTCATGCAGGTCTCAGCATCTCAACTGTTCTGAGATGTGTATGTGTGGGGCAGATGAAGAGGTGTGTGGTAACACGGGTCAGGAGCGCCCCATGGGAATCGATAACACTGATGATGAGGAGGATGGAGATCCTTCAATGTAACAATGAACACTGCCAACTAAAAATATTGCACAAAGACATTATAAGTGTACATTTGAACACTAAAGTCCAGCCTTTATGTGATTTAGAAGTGAAAATGATGGAAAAAAAAATATATATGTGTTGGCATAAGTGCGTGAAAATCCAAGATGGCTGCCATAAGAACCCTTTTGATCATATGTAGGTGTATAAATGTGTGTTTATTGGATTAAGTATCCGCAAATATGTACATTTGGACACCAAAATTAACACTCTAGGTCATTTAGAAGCCAAGATAATGACAATTTCGGTTTTCAACAAACGCCATTTTGATAATCCAAAATGGCCGCTATAAAGAACTTGAAAAAAATGGAGACATATTTTTTCTACAACTTCTATCATCCCTAAAGACAACCCAACCAGTGTCCACAAATTAACATTTGAATTCAACGGGAAAACATTGGCCCCCCCACTAGACTCAGAAAAGTTCCCTGTTTCGTTGACATAAAAACAGCCCACGTATGGAAACACTTTAAACCCATCTACAATTCGACAAGAATTGGAAATAAATAATTTATTCGGGAAAATAAACAAAACAGGTAAACATAGTGTGATATCTTCTCTGTGTAACTCGGCTTACCTTCGAGCAGCTGATCAGCTTTGCTTGTCTCTGCCGGAGGAGAATCACATGCTTCCTGCTTTATGTGCTCAGAGCTCAAAGCATTCTGGGAGGTCTGAAGAGAGTTACTCTGGAAGGTTTCCATCTTCACCAGAGGAGCTTCATCTGGAAACCATGTGACATTGTGTTCCATGAACAAAAGGGATAAACGAGTGAATCCAATGAAAAAAAAAATGAGGGTTTTGCAAGTTAATTTGGTCAAAACCCAAGCAAGCATTGTCACAAAAAGAAATGTCTCATCCTCAATCCATTTATCATCTGACAAGGTAAAAATAGAATTCTCATTTAACTCACGACTTTGATATCTCAATTTAACATTGACAAACGAAAAAGGAGTGCAAAAATCTCGTAAACAAGTCGAGCTACAAAGTACACCGCCCCATGCCAAATAAATAAATAACATATCCTTCAGGTGTCACATTGTCTGGGCACCTTTGGCACCTGCCAATGCCACCGTGCAGCACATATAGACAGTATTGGGAGGGAGAGGTGTGCAACAATTGATTGATTCAATGATTAATTCCGTAATCAAAAAAAATAAAAATCGTAGAATAATTAATTTCTTCATCAATTGGCTAATAGCATACCTAAACGACCGCTGCTTCATCCAATGAAAAAAATAGCGGAATTATAGCGTAGTTATTCGTTGTTATTTCCGATCAATTTTCATCTACAGTGTAGTTATTTCCTTATTGAATGTTTAGAGGAAGCGTGAACGCAGGTGGAAGAAAATCTGGCTGAAGTGTGTCCATCTCAGATAGATTCTGAACAGGATTGTGGATTTATTTGTGTGTCAAACTAGTCTTCTCGTCCTGGAAGACCAATCTCAGTGCATTCCAAAAAGTCCACAACAAGTGTGCGTCCACTCTCAGAGGAGCTAGAAAACAACATCCGCCCAACCACAAGAATGAACTTTCAAACTTGTCTCCCTCCTCCAAAACCTGGTGGCACCTTGGCAACCCTGTCTCTGGTGTATGCTCCTCTTCCACCACTTCCCTCTCTTCAAAGAGCACCACAGCTGACTGACCGCTCATTAGATGGCTGAATGTCTCGATTCTGATTACTTGCAAATCATGTGTCCTCCAACAGAGTCACTCTCAGACTCTGTATCTTTTGCACCTAAGAAGGTGGATGACGTTCTTTCATCCCTGGATTCTGACTCTGTTACTGCACCAGACAGCATCAGCTCACATGTCCTGGCAAGCTGCTCTTGCACATCCTCATTCTACCCTGTTCACCATTTATTTTGCATGGGGTCATCTTCCATCGTTTCGGAAACCTGGTAACATTACTGCATCTACTATAATGGTGTGTGTGTGTGTGGGTGAGAGAGAAAGAGAGAAAGAGAGAAAAAGAGAGAGAAAGAGAGAGAAAGAGAGAGAAAGAGAGAGAAATAGAGAGAAAGAGAGAAAAAGAGAGAGAAAGAGAGAGAAAGAGAGAAAAAGAGAGAGAAAGAGAGAGAAAGAGAGAGAAAGAGAGAGAAAGAGAGAGAGAAGAGAGAGAGAAAGAGAGAGAAAGAGAGAGAAAGAGAGAGAAAAAGAGAGAGAAAGAGAGAGAAAAAGAGAGAAAA
The DNA here is from genome assembly GCF_964187855.1 of Myxine glutinosa. NCBI lineage: Eukaryota > Metazoa > Chordata > Myxini > Myxiniformes > Myxinidae > Myxine > Myxine glutinosa. Next base: position 81,842,459 of record NC_136265.1, on the reverse strand, counting down.
GGAGAGAAAAAGAGAGAGAAAGAGAGAGAAAGAGAGAGAAAGAGAGAGAAAGAGAGAGAAAGAGAAAGAGAGAGAAAGAGAGAGAAAGAGAGAGAAAGAGAGAGAGAGAGAGGGAGGGAGGAAAGGGGAAGTAGTGAGGAGAGGAGGAGGGAAAGGGGTCAGGGAAGGGGAAGGGGGAAGGGGAAGGGGGAAGGGAGGGAGGGGAGGGGGAAGGAAGGGGGATGGGGGAGGGAAGGGAAAGGGAAGGGAAAAGGGGAGGAGAGGGGTGAGGAAAGGAGGAGGGGGTAGGGGGAATGGAGGGGAAGGGGAAGGGAAGTAGGGAAATGGTGAGGAGAAGGGAAGGGAGGGGGAAGGGAAGGGAGGGGAGTGGAGTGGAAAGGGGAGTGAGAGAACGGAGCGTGGAGGAGAGAGAGAGAAAGGAGGGAGGAGAGAGAGAAAGGAGGGAGGTGAGAGGAAAGGAGGGTGGAGGGGGAAGGAGGGAGAAAGGAGGAAGAGGGGCAAGGAGGGGTGGGGAAGCGAGGAGGGGGAGGAGCAGGGAGGTGAGAGAGAATGGAAGGAGGTTGAAGCGAGGCAGCGAGGAAGTGGGGAGGAGGGGGGGGGGGGCAAAAAGACAGGACCCTAAAGACCAAAGACCCGAAAGACAAATTGTGCCGAAGACCCAAAAGACCCCAAAGACCAAAAAGACCCAAAAGACTCCCCCCCCCCCCCCCCTTCCACCCCGAAGATCCAAAAGACCTAGAAGATCCAAAAGCCCCTGAATACCCAAAATACACCTGAAGACCACAAAGACCCCAAAACATCCCGAAGACCCAAAACACACTGAAGACCCAACACACACTGAAGACCCAACACACACTGAAGACCCAACACACCCTGAAGAACCAACACACCCTGAAGACCCAACACACCCTGAAGACCCAACACACCCTGAAGACCCAACACATGCTGAAGACCCAACATGCCCTGAAGACCCAACACACACTGAAGACAAAACTCACCCTGAAGACAAAACACACCCTGAAGACCCAAAAACACCCTGAAGACCCAAAACACCCTGAAGACCCAAAACACCCTGAAGACCCAAAACACCCTGAAGACCCAAAACACCCTGAAGGCCCAAAAGGACCCGAAGGCCCAAAAATACCCCAAAGACCCAAAAGACCCAGAAAACCCAAAACACCCCAAAGCTCAAAAGACCCCAAAGCTCAAAAGACCCCAAAGCTCAAAAGACCCAAAAGACCCCAAAGACCCAAACGACCCTGAAGACCCAAAATACCCTGAAGACCCAAAAGACCCTTAAAAACACTGAATAAACAAAATACCCCAAAGACCCTTAAAGACCCAGAGGACCCAAAATACGCTGAAGACCCCAAAGACCCAAAACACCCCACAGCCCCAAAATACCCTAAAAGGCCCAGAGGATCCAGAAGACCCTGAAGACCCAAAACAACACAACAACAACAACAACAGGCATTTTAAGTCCATTTTCCCTGCAAGAGCGGGGGTTAGCCTTGCAGTCCCCATGACAATCTTCTCCATTTTGCCCTATTTTCTGCATCTCCCCTTGTTAACCCCCTTGCCCGCATTTCTTCTTCCACCATCTTCAGCCAAGTCTTTCTCGATCTTCCCCGTCCTCTACTCCCTTCTACATTCATTTCCATCAATCTTCTCAATGAGTCACTTTCATCCTTCCTCAACACATGACCAAACCATCTCAACCTATTCCTCTTCACAGCATCAATCACAGGCTCTATTCCAATCATCTTTCACAATTCATCATTTGTCTTCCTCTCTCTCAACGATACTCCAAACATCCACCGAACCATTCGCATTTCCACCCTTTCCAGCCTTCGTTGCTGCTCTACGTTCATTACCCATGTCTCGCTCCCATAAATCATAACACTTCTCACACATGCAGCATACACCTTTCCCTTCAGCTTCAACGACACTCCCCTCCTCGTCAGCACGCCACTCAGTTCCCGAAACTTCTTCCATGCACATCTCACTCGAGCAACCATTGCCGAGTCTGATCCACCTTCTCCATTCAGCATGTCTCCTAGTTAACAAAATGTTTTCACACCTTCCAGCTTCACGCAGTCTCCAAGATCCAACTCAACATTTCCTCCATCTGCAGCTCCCCCTGTGCACACCTTACACTTGAATGTAGCTGCCACACTGGTTAATGACCCTCTCAAACCACTACATTTTTGATTAACCCACTCAGTGCACATTGTACATTGAATGGAATTCACTCCGACACCCTTTCTGCACACAGCACACGGCCACTTCCCAGTTCTTTCCACCTCACCACATGTTTTACCACTTGCCATCGCCTTCGTTTTTCCGATATTCACCTTCAGACCTTTTGTCTCCATACATTCCTTCCACTTGTTCATCTTCTCCTTCAGTCCATCCATACTTTCTGCAATCAACACCAGATCATCTGCATACAACAACTCCCACGGTAAACCCTCCTTTACATTCCGAGCCAGCACCTCCATCACAGCTACAAATAGTAGTGGACTTAGTACCGACCCCTGATGCACTCCCACCTTCACCTCAAACTCAACACTGTTCCCGTCCTTCGTCCTTACAGCTGTGCGCGCTCTTTTGTACATTGCCATCACTACTCTGATCAACCATTCCTCCACTCCTAACTTCCTCAATGCCCATGTCACTACTTCACGTGGAAACCTATCAAATGCTTTCTCCAGATCAACAAACCCAAGAAACAACTTCTTCCTCTTCTCCCTGTACTTCTCCTGCAACTGCCTCACAATAAAAAGCGCGTCTGTCGTTCCTCTTCCTGGCATAAATCCAAACTGGATTTCGTCAATCTTCACTTTCTTCCTTATCCTCCTATCCAACACCCTTTCCAATACCTTCATTCCATGCTCCAATAATTTTATCGCTCGATACGAGCCACAGTCCAGAGGGCCACCTTTCCCCTTGTATAGAGGGATGAGGGTACTCAGTTCCCAATCCACTGGAATGCGGCCTTCTTTCACCACCAGATTGCAGATCTGTCATTCTCTTCACACCCCAATTTCCCGCTGCCTTCAACATATATCCCACAACTCCCGTCAGCCCTCCTGCTTTTCTACTCTTCATTGCTTTTATCGCTTCCTCAACTTCCTCAACTTCAAGACCCAAAACACCATGAAGACCCAAAAGACGCTGAAGACCCAAACGACCCTGAATACCCAAAATACCCTGAAGACCCAAAATACCCTGAAGACCCAAAATACCCTGAAGACCCAAAATACCCTGAAGATCCAAAAGACCCCAAAGACCCTGGAGACCCAAAAGACCCTTAAATACAACGAATAAACTAAATACCCCAAAGACCCTTAAAGACCTAAAGGACCCAAAAGATGCTGAAGACCCCAAAGACCCAAAACACCCCAAAGACTCAAAATACCCTTAAAGGCCCAGAGGATCCAAAAGAACCTGAAGACCCAAAACACCATGAAGATCCAAAAGACGCTGAAGACACAAATACACCAAAATGGTCAAAGGTGCTTATCCCTCTCAAACGACGTGTGGTGAGGAACGCGGAGCACGCCGACTCACGCTAGTTAATACAATGAAAGTATATCGGACAAAAATGTTAGTCAATAAAAAAATGGGTACGTCAAAACAAAAAGGGGAGCTCTGTCTACTGTAACAACATGGCTTGCAAAAGCAGCCTGAATATCATTCACCAAGTGGTGGTTAATCATATTCAAAAATACATGCAATCTGGGTCCATCATCTCCAGGGAATTTTAAAAACAGATCACATGTACAGTGGAGCAGTGGCGTGTCAAGGAAAAATGACGTTCGGGTGAGATGTCAAATTTGCTGAGCCTCGTAACTTCCCATAAGTCTTTGAATGGTGTGTGTGTATGTGTGTGTGTGTGTGTGTGTGTGTGTGTGTGTTTGTTTGTGTTTGTTTGTGTTTGTTTGTGTGGGAGCCATGTTTTTTGTGGATTTTCATGTTTTTTCATGTTTTTGAGAGCCATGTTTTTTTATGTTTTCTCTGATCCTCAATTTGGTTTCAGACCAGGCCACTCTACTCTGAAAATGCTGCTTCTGCTGTCTTAACAATGGATGGAGGTCCACAATGCCAAACAGGAAATCAGAGCCGTCTCCCTTGACATACCATGTGCCTTCGATACGGTCTGGCACCCTGCTCTGCTCACCAAACTCTCCTCCTATGGCATCCATGGAAATCCCCACGCATGGCTTGCAGACTTCCACTCTGCTCGTAGTCAACGTGTGGCCCTGAATGGATTTCTCTCATCGCCCCTTCCTGTTCAGGCTGGAGTTCCGAAAGGCAGTGTTCTAGGCCCTGTGCTATTTCTGGTCTTCATCAATGATCTCTCCGACTCGCTGGAAAATCATCTCTATCTCTTTGCTGATGACTCCACTCTCTGCCACTCCATTCCTCATCTCTCAGATTGGCAGTCTGCAGCCTCCTCACTCTCTGCAGACCTGGATAAAATCACAGACTGGTCAAACAAGCGGAACATGTCTTTCAATCCTGACAAATCTCATACTCTCACTATGTCTCTCCGAAAAGACCGACTGGACAACCCTCCCATCTACTTTCTCAACAATCCTCTCCAAGAAGTTCTGTCACTCAAGCTTTTGGGTCTCACTATCTGCCATGATCTTTCCTGGGAAAACCACATTTTCAAGCTGGCCTCCAAAGCCAGTCGCCAACTGGGCATCCTCCATCGCGCAAAGTCCTTCCCTGGCACACCTGAGCTCATCACCACAAACAATGCTTTCATCTGCAGCTCAATGGAATACTGCTCTCCCCTCTGGGCTGGTGCTCCTGCAATTGTTCAAAATGTTGTATACCAATAATTTTCTATTCCTACTGATCGCACAAGATCTGCCAGCAACCCTCTTCTGGTGAAATTGCCAAAATCAAGACTCTCTGCTCACCTTCACTCTTTCATTGCTCTTTACTCCTGCCTCTGGAACAAACTCCCTCACTCTCTTCAATCCCACTCCTCCCTTCAGGTCTTTAAAACAGCTGTTCACCACTATCTCTTATCTTCCCTCATCCAAAAAGTTAATCTTTTCTACCCCCGTTAAATCACCCCAGATACACTTTTTTGAAATTCCAACTTCTTTCCCATGCCTCCTCCCCCCAAGCCCTCTCCCTCCCACAGATATCCCGATGTCCCTGTTCTCTGCTGTTGTACTCGTGTGCTTCCCTCTCTCTCCCCATCTTGTCTCCCGCTCCCTTTATTGTATGTTTTGTGTGTCCGTTTTTTTCTTGTGTGATTAATGTCAGCTCTTACACGAGCCTCGATCTTGTATACAAAAAAAAGAAAAGAAAAAAAGTATCACATTTTCACCAGGTATGGTTTCACATCAATCGGTGAAGCGGTTTCAGAGAAGGGATTTTTTAATTATCGGCTTTGAAGCTAATACGGCTGCCACACCACGTGACATATGACATTAAAATGTACACTCATATGTACAAAATGCATATGTATGGGTGGGGGATTACATTTGTGAAGTTTTGTGTTGATCAGATAAGGTTCATTTTTCTATGCAAGATGGCTGCCAAACCGCGTGACCTGACATCATAATTTTCAAACTATATGCAACGATGGTGTTAGATGATATTTTCAAAATTTTGCATCGAGAGGGTAAGCGGTTTCGGAGATATAATTGTTTCATATTTTTATTCAATCCAATATGGCTGCCACACCTTGTGACCAATGAAGTTTTCGTGGTCATCTTTTAATCACCATGCTTAGTCATTGACACACAAAAAGTTTCGAGTCAATCAATTTGGTGGTTTGGGAGATGTGATTTTAAGCTTTCAAGTGAAATGCAATATGGCTGCCAAACCGTGTGACATATGATGTCAAAAATTTAATATTTCAACACAAATGTGTCATAGATCATGTGCATACAATTTCAGATTTTTGGGATAAAAAATGCGATAAAACATTTTTGGCTGGTATACCACATCACCTATGATGTCATCATTATCATGCTTTTGTTCCCCATTGGGAGTACTTGACAATGTGCCAGGTTTAAAATTTTTCCATTCAATCGTTTCCGAGAAATAATTTTTTTTTTCATTGAATCGAAGATGGCGGCCATACCACGTGACATATTACGTCACAATTATCATAAAAACATTCTGCATGGGTGTCACTCCGACCCTGAAAATTTAGTCTCAATCGGACATATGGTTGCTGAGAAAAATGACGTTCAACCCGAAAACATAATGCCTCCGGCTACCTGCGGATGCGGCGGCTTAATAAATAATACAAAGAATGATAACATTGTAACAAAACATACATTAATTAATATCATTAATATAAACAAAAATAATAATATTAGTATCATTTGGCAACAATAATAACAACGACGAACACATAATACCCCTCGCCCTCTCCCCATGCCTCCCTGCGCTGGCCCACTGCACATCTGCACTTGGTGAAAGGCAAGCTAAAGCTCAAGCAGTAAAGCAGGCAGGTGGGTATGCTGCAAGGCCATGAAGACCAATGAAAATTTGGCCCAATGGACCAACGGGCCCCCGAGTCACATAAAAGGTGCAAAAACTTATCCGCTGAACTACAGACCTCCAAGCTTAATACCAATCATCAGCGAGGTCATGGAGTCCATCTTCGCAGTATACATCAAATCTTTCCTCGTCTCCAATGGCCTGATTTCTGAACACCAGTTCGGATCCAAACCAGGTCACGGTACATTGGACTTGCTCCTTCAAGACAGCTGTTCACCAACATGATCTCCAATCGAAAACCTGGTCTTTTTCTGGCTTTGGAAACCCCGCACTCACCCATGCAAATCCCTCCTTCCCAATTTCCAGTTTCCCCTCCTGAGAGTTTCTTTCTGTATCCATCTTGTCCACCTCGTGCATCCTCTCCTGCCTCCCATTCCTCCCCACACCCATTGTTTGTCCGCCTCACTCTGTCTTGGTCTTCGGCTCTGCTGTTGGTCTCCACTATTGCTTTTGTCCTGTTGTGTCCGGATTTGTTCAGTGTACTCGTCCTAGCTCCTCGACGAGCCTCAACTATGCATACAAAAACAAATCTGAACAGTGTTGTGGTTTAACATGTCGGAGATGTTCATTTGGATAAATACTGCACTGATGAAATGGACACTTCCATAATGGGAAACACAACAGGTACCAGCAAAGTGTTTATATTCTGTAAGCAAAGTGTATTGTTATCATTAAAGTTTAAAGTTGAACATTAACAGCACCATTGTTGTTATTGTGGTTGTTGCTCAAACCTTTGATAAACGAGGAGTTATCATCAACAAACTCGGACTCCACCTTCACTTTCACAATAACATCTGAAAATAAAAACATCACATTCAAACTCAACTTTAAGCAATACTTCTGAAGAAAATCATCATCACAATCGATATCCAGAAAATTTTCACTTTTCAATTCCCTGAAAAAGATATTTTTGAAACGACTTGAAAGAGGAAACACTTAAACTTCTCTCACACCTCGTCCATTAACGAATCTGCTCTCGGGAATCAAAATGTCCGCTCGAGCTTCGATTACAACGAAGGGGATCGATTAACCGGTTCAGGACATCGACACGATCTTGGAAGAGGAAACCCGATCAGGATCTCGACACGATCTTGTACGATGAAACCAGATCAGGAGATCGACACGATCTTGTACCCCAGTCCGTAGGCCTACATGGTGTGATTCTCCATCTAAATTATTATTTATTTAAATAGTACACAGCACGGACCCCGCACGGGAACGAACATCACGTACCGGATCCAGACTCCTCATCCCTGGGAGAACGTCCCGGACTGACCCCGTTTCCTCCATCGGAGCCGCTCCTCCTTCCCGGGGAGTTCGTTCTGTGCTCCACTATGGCCAAATCTCCCTTCATAGCGTACAGTACGTGAGGTACAGTGTAATACAGTACGTGGGGTACAGTGTAATACAGTACGTGAGGCACAGTACAACTATAATACAGTACCACAGGGTTCAACACAAACAAACAACACCGTGAGTGAAGTTCGAGTGAGTGAACTCCGTGTTCTCAATCAATCTCTGAATGGAGTTAATTCATCAATTCGAATCCGCAGATTCGTCACAAATCGAACACTCCCTTAAAAACATCCAAGGTGATGTTTTAAAACGAAAAGATAAGTGGGATTCTGGATCGAACCAGGGCTCCCTTTGTATTATTAGTTCACCCGCTCACTATGGAAGCGGCAGGCGGAGAGGGGGTTTAGATGTACTATTAGAAGCGGCCTTGGAACATGCATGACATTAAAACATGTTAAATCAGGTCATTGAAAACACATGAATATTTCGGTTTGCCATTATCATTAGTGATGTTATTAACTTTGTAATGAGAAGCGGCTTTGGAAAAACACCACAACAAACGCCTTGGAAGAACTCGACGTTAGCGGCAGGAAGGATCGTGTTGTGATGCTGTGCACACACGACTCGATTGCCAAAAAGGTAGGCCACAACGCGTGGATACAAACGAAAGCACTTTATTACAAGCTCGCACATCAGCACTAGGCGGGCTCGAAGTTCGAGCCCGCATATATGTCCCGAGGCCACGCCGATCGGCCGAAAGGCAGGGCATGTATCTCAGCTCCACGCCCGGACGCTCGCACCACCCACTGGTGCGCGGAATTATTGATCATTGTGCCCGCCACACGCGCCCCCCCCCAGAATTCCCACGCACCTGAAGGGTGAGCTTGCGGGGAAGCCGGATGACCCGGCCGAAACACCCTCTGGCGATGCGTGCAGGGCTGGGGGGTAGCGGGACGGCGGGGCTGGGGGGTGCTGGGGGTCTGAATGCCGGGAGGCGGCCTAGACGCGGAGGCAGAGCTGCTTGCAGGGGGTGGTCCAGATCGAGGTGGGCCGGCTTGAGGCGGTCCACGGAGATACGATCCGGGGCACCGCCGATGTCCACGGTAAAAAGTTTGTCCCCGGTCTCCAGCACGCGGAAGGGCCAGTCGTATGGGGGCCGCAGCGGTCCCCGGTGGGCGTCGTGCTGGGTGAAAACGTACTCCGCCGTGCGAAGCTCTGGGGCAACGTGGGAGGACGGGCAACCGTGGTGTGCCATCGGCACCGGGGCGAACCTCCTGGCGGTCTCCTGCAGGGTGGAGCGCTGTTGCACCAAGGACCAAGGAGCCGTGGAGTCGGGGATAAATTTGCCTGGCACCCGCAGCGGTTGTCCGAAGACCAGCTCTGCCGAGGACGCGCGCAGGTCGTCCTTGGGCGCCGTCCTGAGGCCCAGAAGGACCCAGGGGAGCCTGTCGGCCCAGCTGCCGTCGCGGAGGCTGGCCCGGAGCGCGGCCTTCATGGAGCGATGAAAGCGCTCGCACAGGCCGTTGGCCTGGGGGTGGTAGGCCGTGGTGTGGTGCAATGTGACGCCGAGCCCTTGCGCCACCGCTCCCCAGAGCTCCGAGGTGAACTGGGGGCCGCCGTCGGATGAGATGTCCGAGGGGGCACCGAACCGGGCAGCCCACGTGGCGATGAAGGCTTGCGCGATGTCAGCCGCAGCCGTCGCCGCCAATGGCACGGCCTCCGGCCACCGGGTGGTGCGGTCCACCATGGTGAGGAGGTGGGTGAACCCCCACGAGGAGGGCAGAGGTCCCACCAAGTCAACGTGGACATGGTCGAACCGACGCTCGGGCACCGTAAACGGGGCCAACGGGGCCTGGGTGTGGCGGTGAACCTTTGCGCGCTGGCACGCGAGGCACGTCCTGGCCCAGTCGCGGACGTTCTTTCTGAGGCCATGCCAGACGAACTTTGCCGCGACGAGCTTCTGGGAGGCCTTCGTGCCGGGTGGTACAGGCCGTGGATGGCGTCGAAAACCGGGCGCTGCCAGCCAGCGGGCACGATGGGGCGAGGCCGGCTGAGGGAGACGTCGCACAAGAGGGCCGTGCCCGTGACGTCGACTGGCACCTCGGTGACGCGGAGGCCCGTGATGGCGGTCTGCAAGGCCTGGACGTCGGGGTCGGCGGTCTGGTCCTGCGCCATCCGGGCATAGTCGATCCCGAGGTGGACCGCGTGTGCGACGGACCGGGAAAGGCAATCCGTCACCGGGTTGTCTTTACCCACGACGTGACGGATGTCCGTCGTGTACTCGGACACGGCAGAGAGGTGACATTGCTGCCGGCTGACCATGGCTCGGCGACCTTGGCCATCGCGAACACAAGGGGCTTGTGATCGACGAAAGCCATGAACGGGCGGCCCTCAAGCAGATGGCGGAGGTGGCGGACCGTCAGGTGGAGCCCGAGCAGCTCGCGGTCGAAGGTGCTGTAGCGGTGTTCGTGCGGGCGGAGCTGCCGGCTAAAAAACGCCAGCGGCTGCCAAACACCACGCACCCACTGCTCGTGCACAACGCCCACCGCGTAGTCCGACGCATCGGTGGTGAGGGCGATTGGTGCATCGGGCGCCGGGTGCGCCAGCATGGTGGCGTTGGCCAAGGCCAGCTTTGCGCCCGCAAAAGCCACGGCCATCGGCTCCGTCCAGCCGATGTCACCTTTGCCCGGCTTCCCCCGGAGGGCCTCGTGCAGGGGGCGCAGGAGCTGGGCGACGCGGGGCACGAAGCGGTGGTAAAAATTCACCATGCCCAGGAATTCCTGGAGCCCCTTGATCGTGTGGGGGCGCGGGAAACTCCTGACGGCCTCCACCTTGGCCGGTAAAGGGATGGCCCCGTGCCTGGTGATGCGGTGCCCCAAGAAGTCGGTGGCAGTGACGCCGAAACGGCACTTCGCGGGGTTGATGATCAGGCCATGCTGGCCCAGGCGTTCGAAAAGCGTGTGGAGGTGGAGCAGGTGCTCCTCCCGGGACGCGCTCACGACTAGGATGTCGTCCAGGTAGACGTAGATGAAAGGTAAGTCGCGCAAGACGCTGTCCATGAGCCGCTGGAACGCCTGGGCCGCATTCTTCAACCCAAAAGGCATCCGCAGGAACTCAAAGAGGCCGAAAGGGGTGGTGACGGCCATCTTTGGGACATCGTCCGGTTGTACGGGGACCTGGTGGTAGCCCCGGATGAGGTCCACCTTGGAGCAAACTGTCGTGTTTGCCAACCGGGTGGAAAAGTCTTGAATATGCGGGACCGGGTAGCGGGCGGGGGTGGTGGCATCGTTGAGCCTGCGGTAGTTACCGCACGGCCGCCATCTGCCGCCGGGCTTGGGCACTATGTGCAGAGGAGAGGCCCATGTGATGTTGGAGCGCCGTACGATGCCCAGCTGTTCCAGCGTGGCGAACTCCGCTTTCGCTACGGTGAGCTTCGTGGGGTCGAGGCGGCGCGCCCGGGCGTAGACCGGTGGGCCGACGGTGGGGATATGGTGCTCCACCCCATGTTTGATGGCCACCGCTGGAAAGGTGGGCTGCGTGAGTGCCGGGAAACTGGCGAGGAGGCGGGTAAACTCGTCCGCTGCCGGAGGCGTACAGACTAACCTCGCCGGGACAGAACCACTCAGCAAGCCGCTTGGCAAGCCGCTCAGTGAGCCGCTCAGCGAGCTGCTCAACGAGCCGCTCAGTGAACAAGCGAGCGAGCTGAAGGTTTCAGCCTGGACGAGACGTCGACGCTTAACGTCCACCAACAGCCCATGCGCACAAAGGAAGTCCGCACCGAGCAGGGCCATTGGCACACTGGCGGTGACGAACGACCATTGGAAGCGCTGCCCTCCGAACCGCAGTGAGAGGCAACGCTTCCCGAATGTGCGGATGGGGGTTCCATTGGCGGCAAGCAAAGCGGAGCCCCAGCCCGCGGCTTGCTTGTCGGACGCGGAGGCAGGGAGGATGCTTACCTGCGCTCCCGTGTCGCACAGAAAACGACGTCCAGACGAGGTGTCCGTGATGAACAGGAGGCTGCCGGAATGGCAGACGCTCATGGCCGCAAGTGAGCGCTGGCCCGGTCGTTTCCCGACCCGTCAAAAGAACACGGCGGGCGGCACGTTCTAGCCTTGCGGCTGAACCTGGCGTGATAGTAGCACCAGGGATTGCGGCGGTGGCGGCCGCGTCGGCCATGCCGGCGGTGGTGGTAGTGGCGGCGGCGGTAGTGGGCGGAGCGTAGCAGCGGCCACGAGGGAAGCCGGGGGCGCTGGAGCCTCCGCACCGGGATCCACTACGGCAGCACCATAAACCAACCGCATGTCGCAGGCCGTGAAAAATTTGTCGCATTCTCCGGCCAGGGCGCGGGGTTCCGTTGTTTTTGAACCGGCCAGCGCGAGGTGCACCTGTACAGGTAGCTGGCGGAGGAAAAGTGCTCGGAAGAGGAAATCTGGGCACTGGTCTCCGAGAAGGGACAGCATAAAATCCATCCGAACGGACGGTCGTGTGTCGCCGAGGGCGGGAAGGTCCAGGAGGCGGTCGGCGTGTTCGACCTCCGTGAGCCCGAACGTGGCGAGGAGGAGACGTTTGAGCGCCGCGTACTTGTGGTTGCCCGGTGGGCGCCGAATGGTGGACACGACGCGGGCGGCAGTGCCGGGCCCGAGGGCGGCAACCACGTGGTAGTGCATGGTCTCGTCCGCCGTGATGCCCCGGAGTTGGAATTGAGCTTCGGCCTGCACAAACCAAACGTCGGCTTGCGCTTCCCAGAACTCCGGGAGTTTGATGGCGATGGCGTTGATAGCCATGGCGCGTTCTGGGTCAGCGACGGCTGAACCAGTTGGAGTCACCAGTGTGGTGCTGTGCACACACAACTCGATTGCCAAAGAGGTAGGCCACAACGCGTGGGTACAAACAAAAGCACTTTATTACAAGCTCGCACATCAGCACTGGACGGGCTCGACCTTCGAGGTCGCATATATGTCCCGAGGCCACGCCTTGCCCCCGGGCATGGCCGATCGGCCAAAAGGCGGGGCATGTATCTCAGTTCCACGCCCAGACGCTCGCGCCACCCACTGGTGCACGGAATTATTGATCATTGTGCCCGCCACAGTGTTATTATTCCTTGTTGGGTATATAGACGACAGTACATCTACGATCAGGTGCATTCGGCAATGTCATGGGCATTGAGTGATGTCCAGATTCCTCGAACTTCTTTGTTTATTGTTATAAACAGAATTAGCGACTGTTAAAAAAGCTAATCAGACGTGTTTGCGGTTTATAATTTTTTTTTTTTTAACCTCTGTTCGAGGCCGTTGGGCCGTTGCTCCCACAAAAATGCCACGATAAGCTATTTGTAAACATTGATATGGCGTTTGTTCAAGGAGAAAAACCCCTTGGGGAAGTGGGACATTATTAGTATTAATATTGTTTTGTAATATTCATATTATGCTATTATCTATCATTCATTTTGTTATTAGAAGTGGGCTTGGAAAAACGCCACGATAAAGCTAATTAACATGGATATACACCTCAACATGCAAGCCCAATGTCGGTAATGGTGGGGAAAACCTGCTCGGGGGAGAAAACCCCCTTGGGGAAGGGGGCAAATGAATGTGCTACAACCCTCATTGTGTAACCCTCAGTCATCCTGTCAAGATTGGTTCAGATTGGATAAGTAACGACGGAATGTATTGCGGTCAAAAAATCATCAGACAGACAGACAGACAGGCAGACAGACGCCAAATGGCATATTTTAGTATGATTAGCTCACCTGGAACAAAGTTCCGGGGAGCTTATGCGATGGTGCCGCGTTGTCCGTCAGTCCGTAAACACTTGCAACCTATTCTCCGAAACCACTGAAAGGATTGTGATCAAACATGGCACAAATTATATGTGTCGTGTTGCGACAAGTTTGTTCACGACATTTAAAAAATCGGGGTCTAACGGGCTTTACCTGGGGTCAAAGTGGAGCCAGGTTTGACCCTCCAAAACAGGCATTTGCTTTGTTTCCTCAAAAACTACACATGCAATTCCGATGAAACTGGACCACAAACATCACCGCCCATGATGTACCAAAGTTTGTTCATGACATTAAATAAATCTGCCCTTTAGGAGTTTAAGGGGTGAGGCGGGGGATGGTGTTGCCCCCAAAATAGGTGTTTGCTCTCTTCTCAGAAACTATACATGCAATTCCGATGAAACATGACCACAACCTTCATCACCTGTGATGTACCAAAGTTTGTTCATGGCATTAAATAAATCTGCCCCTTTGGAGGGGTGTTGACCCCCCCCCCCTCCCCTCGAAATAGATATTTTCTTATTTGTTTGTTTAAAGTCTTATAATTATGTTTGTTTGATTCTACATGCTGCGCTGTCTTCTGGCAACCATTGAAATTGGTTTAAAATACCTTCAGTCAGTGCTGTATACTGTTTATTCCACCAGGTTAGTGTCAGGGTATTGCCCCTATGTTTAGCTCACCCAGTTAAGAGGACCCCATGCGATGACGCGTCGTCCATCCGTCAGTCCGGAAACACTTCCAACTTCTTCTCAAAAACCGCTGATGGGATTGTGACAAAATTTTGAACAAATGATACTTGTTGTGTTGTGACTGAAGTTTGTTCACGGCATTAAAAAAAATCGGAGTTTAAGGGGGTTTACCCGGGGGGTCAAAGTGGATCCAGGTTTGACCCCAGAAAATTGGAATTTGCTTTTTCCTCGGAAACGGCACACACTATTTCGATGAAACTTCACCACAACCTTCATCCCCCGTGATGTAGCAAAGTTTGTTCAAGGCATGAGAAAAAAAATGGGGTCTGAGGAGGTATATGGGGTGGGGGGTTTGACACCCAAAATAAGTACTTTTTTGCTTGTTTATTTAAAGTCTTATGATGATGTTAGTATGATTGTACAGGCTGCCATGTCTTCCAGAAACCATTGAAATTTGTTTAAAATACCTTTAGTCAGTGCAGTCGGTAGGTTATATTGCAAGGTGGAAACACAAAACACACATCACCTCGTCTCAGGGTGTGAAAAACTCATGTCAGATCAGCTCTACACAAAAAGGCACAACAAAGTATGTCGAGTAATCCACTGGCACAACAACTACAAAACTTCAGTATTCCAGTTCCAGAAAACTCATGGAAACATGAATCAAAAACAAGACTTCAAAACAAGGCAGTAACACTCACGTACAAGGTACGACTTAATGATCCCATCGAGCGTGAGCAGAGAAAACAAAGTCTTGCGATCTGGAGTGTTCCGTCATCAAGTTTCTTGCGATTGCTTACCAAGCCAGTCATTCTGTATCAGCCACTTGGCAAACGGAGCAAGCGATCATGAGAGGTACTTGGTTATGTTAACAAAAATGGCCACCATAGTTGGATTCAGAACGACACCACAACCAATGAAATTCATGTTATGTATACCCATACGAGGCTAAAGTAGTTCGGGTCAAAAGCGGTCTCGGATGTATAAAGAGTTTAGAGATTTAAAAAATACGTTCCAACAGCAGGTAATTATGTGAGTGTGTTCAACATGGCCTTCAAGGATTGGTTTTGAATGTATTACGCATAAAAAGCCCTTCATGCCTGTCTGTGTTAATTAAACGGAAAAAGTTGTGGATAAAGTGGATAAAGCTACAATAAATACTTGTGCCTCTTACCAGTTTGTGTTCTGTTGGCCACAATCGTGGCCACACGTAACGTTCAACAATCTTTATTTTTTGTTCCTGTTTGATGACATGTGGGTGTTGTTGTCGGTGTAATATCTCTGCTCAATTAAGAAAAACAGAGAGACAGAGACTACCACTTTCTGGTGAACGATTTAATCGACTTGCTGGAACAAACTCGCTTGCATTTACACCAAGTACTTTATTGAACATACAACACACAAGCCATCAAGTGAGTTTCTTGCTGCCCTTGCGAAGTACTTCTCCTTTTTATAGTTTTCCGTCGCTCCTGGATGTTTGTGCAAGGGCAAAGAGTAATTAAAAGGTCATGGAAGTTGCAGCCAGGCCGGCGCCAGAACACGTGTTTCCTATCAGTCATCAGTAAGGCCGAGGAATATGTTTGTATAAGCAGAGAGGCCTTCTTGGGCTTCTCATTGGGCCTTCTCTGGAGAATTAGCTCCTTTGGAAATCATTCTTATCTGCAACTCTCAGGAAAGAGCAGAGGTGGGGCATGGAACTAATCTCAGTGGAAAGGCCCCTTGTTGATTGAAGCAATCACAAAGCACTGACCCTGCGTTTTCCAGAACTTCACCAAGTGCTGCATCTTTCAACAATCATTTATCACCAGCTCTTTCCAGCTTTTCACATTTCTCACATGTTCCAAGTATAGCTTAATATATCATTCATACAAATTATGCAACATTGTTGTGGCTCCAGATAATTTTACAAAACACCATTCATGTTTCTGTTATTTTCTGCATTGTCAAAAGCTCCAAACAAAATTACAATTTAATTGTGAATAAAAACGTACTCACAGTGACTCATCGAAGTTCAATAATAAGGAAGTCCGTCTGAAAGGACTTCCACAGTGTGTTCAACATGGCCTTCAATGATTGGTTTTGAATGTATTACTTCCTCGCTTGTTTGTAAGGTCGATGTTTATTGGCCAAAATAAATTCTTGCCAATGAAGTGTGGTTTTATTCATATTTGAAAAACATGGTGACATTAAGAGAACATGATTGATTACAAAAATCGTGAGTTGGAGCAGATGTTACCAAGAAATGTGGAGCTTCCAATGGCGAGGATGGATGGGCACATTATTGTAGCGGTTACCGCTGGATGCACACAATCGCCTTGCACCGGCCAGAACACGGCCAGACGCGCCTCTCCCGGGCATGCCCGGACTCACTGTTCCCGGGCACGCCCGAACCTCCCGGGCACGCCCGGTCTCGTCTTTCCCGGGCATGCCCGCTCTCGCCTTTCCAGTGCTCGTCCAGAGCGCCCGGGCACGCCCAGCCTCGACTTGCCAGGCCGCAGCCAAACACGCCCGGGCAGGTCCAGACTCGCCTTTCCAAGGCTCGCCCTTGACACCCGGGCATGCCCGGTATAGCTTTTGCCGGGCAAACTTCCCGACATAAATGTGTATATATTGTAACGAATGTGGAAACGTTACAATGTGAACGTTACAAAAGTATGGTAACACCCTGTTAATGTAAATAATGGTCGCAGCCGTCCTCCTAGTTAATTCCATGAAACTTACACGCAGGTCACGATATATCTTTTAAATAGTGTATTTCCTTATTCCATGTAGGCTAAATATGTGTTTCCCACTAGATTGACTTTGCATTGTATCAAACAAAATAAGCGTAGGCCCTTCCAATTTCCCCAAACATCTCCGCTCTCCAAAGTTCCTTTCAAAAGGGGAGTTGTTTTCAATCCCGCAGGCCGCCATTGCCCATGTGCTTTGAGTCGGAGAAGAAAGGCGTGTTTCCACCTCGTCATAAGAGGGGAGGAGTGAGCCAGCCCTAACAGCCAATCAGCACTGCGGTGAGCGACCCGTTAGGCGTGCCCTCGGAGCCGGCGGCTTAATTCCGCCCGAGGTGATAAAAGCGACTGTAAGGGACTGCTTTACCAGATGACTTGGGAGATGAGCAAAGAGGCGGCACCAAGAGGAGCGGTGAGATGCGAAACGCTCCAAGCCAAAGAGGAGAGGTACTCGGCAAGGAAACCAGCTTTGGAGAGACGCGCTGAAAGGAGGGAGACGGCTCCACCACAAGAAGAGGAGCAGGTGTGCCGAACCAGCGCGTGACGTCTACCGCAGCGGATACGCGACGGAGGGTTTTCCCGCCAAAACCGCGAGGAATTGAGAGCTGCTGCCTCCGACTTTGCCTCCCTCTCAAGCAATCCACCTCAAGCCCTACCTGCCTGCAATATCCCCTGTGTAAGTGTGAACGTCCTGTCCTGCTCGTTGTCTTGGGGTTAAGTAAAAATGAATAGTGTAAGTTAACGATTCGCTGTGTTACTGCTTCTTCCATCCATTGCTTGTGTGTGTATAATAAATCTGTTCTTCCTCCGTATTCTTCTTCTTCTTCTTTTTCATTCTCTTTCGGTCGCTTTAGAGGTTTCCCGATTGAATATCTGTGGGGCGATCTGGTCAACGTCGGGTGGAATCGGGTTCTAATCGGGGAGTAACTGTTCGGACGCGGTTAAATACACCACCGCTCGGTCAATATAACATCTAAAACCGCGTCTGTAACAATTGGTTGTCAGGAGTTGGATTCGGACCTGGGACTAAATTTGTTAGGCCCAAATTTTGGAACACCAATTGTACTATTAGAGTAACAATTGGTGTCGAGGAGGGAGATCGGACCCGAAATCGGACCCGAAGCGCGCTTAACGCGCTCAAAATTATAAGCTGCCGAAATTTATTTTGTTTTATAAAACCCGAATTTTGAGATCTCGCCATGGACAATCAAGGCGATCGGATGTCGGTGGGAGAAATAGACGGGTTAGGGGTAACCCAGGACTTAGGGAAAGAAAGGGAGGAGGAGAGCAATGAGGAGGCGGTTGAGGGGGTATCAGGCGCACAAAATGGCGTCCTCGCGCACGTGGGTGTAGCGGCACCAAATTTAGCCGCGGCCGTGGTCGCGGCAGCCGAGCCAGAGATGCCAATGAATTTGGACCCGTTTATGAAACAGATGATGGCCTTTATGGTAAAAACAGACGATAATTTCAAAGGGATGGAAAACAGGATAGGGGGCCAAATGGGGGCAATGAGGGACGAAGCGAGGGGTACGGGTGAGGGGTTAGACAACGGGATAAAAGAGGTAAAGAATGGGTTAACGGGGGTGGAAAACAGAATGGCTGCCCAGGAGAATCAGTTAGAGGGGGTGAAAAATGGGTTAATGGGGTTAGAAAATAGGATGGAGGACAAATTGCGGGAAATAGGGGAACAATCTTCCAGGGAAATCAAACAAATGGGAGAGCAGATAGAGGAGGTGAAAATCGGGGAAGAAACCAAACTGGATGCTCAGAGGGATGAATTGGGACAGATGAGGGTGGCATCTACAAAAGAGATGGAGGAAATACGACGAGGGGTAAGTGAGGAGGTTTCGGGGCTACGCGAGGAGGTAAAGCGAGGTGAGAAGCGTATGGAGAAAGAGGTGAGAAATAATACGGCAAAGTTACAAGGGGGAATAGAAGATCTGACGGAGGAGGTGGAACAGCTGACAGAGGGACAAACGAAGTTAGTGGAGCAGGTTCAAAGGAACACTGCAGTACTCGGAGGGTTAAAGGCGACACAAAAAGAAATTAAAAACGAATTAATAGCGACACAGAGGCAATGTCAGATGGTACTGTTACATATTTATGTGAATGTATGTCGATTACCATTCAGGTCTTTGCTTATCCGTGTGTAGTATATTAAGGGTTGTTGTGATTGGAGGGTCAGGAGCCCTTTTTTTTTTTTTTTTTTTTTTTTTATACAAGATCGAGGCTCGTGAAAGAGCGAACATTAATCACACAGAAAGACAAACCGACACATAAAACATATAACATCGGGAGCGGTAGACAAGATGGGGAGAGAGGGGGAAGGACACAAACACAACATTTGAGAGCAGGGACCGAGAGACATGGAGACATCGAGAGATCTGAGAGAGGGCGAGGGCTTTGAAGAGGAAAAGACACGAGGAAAAAAGGACGAGTATTCTTCTTCCTCGCCCGATCCGCCGAAAGTGGGGATTGATTGAGCCGTGTGGAAAAGCGGCGTTCCCGAGCCTGTCTGGCGAGAGGAGTTACCGGGACGGATATCTGCCCGGTGGACGTCAAACTGTCGTGTGGCCGTGCACCGACCCAGCGTGGGGCGCCGTTCGCGACACCGTCTAAAAAGACGCGTACGGGTCGCCCGTTGGGGCCTAACACGCCTTGCAAGCGGCGTGGGGTTTGGCTTGCTTTCCCGTACCCGCTTTGCGTGGCCACGAGGGGCTGCAGCCGGGGTGCCTGGTAGTGGTACGATACCTGCCCGGTGGAAACACGTCCACCCGGGGTTCGTTCAACCGCCCGAGTGCGGCGACGCCGACCATCATCTTGGTCAGGAGGGGCCCAGAGACATTGTGCGGGACCGAGACCAAAAGGGGGTCGTGAGTACTCACCGGGACACACATATATAAGATGGCCATCTTAATCATAGGGAATTGATTGTGGATAGGGAATTGTTGATGGTTGTGTATTGTTGATTGCTCGGGGAAAATCTCCGTGGTTGTGTCATTGAAATTGTATGGTATCCTTACCATTGGAATATATCCTTGAACATCAGTTGTCTCTTGGGTGAAATTCATATGGATTGCGTGGCGAAAGCGCATATATAATACAGCTTTCTGGCGAAGTTCCGCTCACGGTCCGGGGGTCACCGAGACCAGGTATTCACCGAGGGGACCATGTAACAGTACGTGAGGAACTGACAAAGAGGGTGGACGAGGTGACAGAGATAATGGAGACAAAGGACCGGCAGGTGAGGATGCACATAGAGACGGTCACGGTAGCCTTAGAGGACGAACTTGAAGAGACGCACCGAGAAATAAAAGAAGTTAAACAAAAATTAGAGGAAGTGGAAGAAGAGGTGAGTGAAATTAAGAAGAGACGGACAGAAACTAAGAGAGAAATCCAGGAGGAGGTGATGGAATATGTGCAAGGTCGGTGCTCAACTCATAATGTGATGCTCACTAACCAAATAAAGAGTTTGCAGGTGGCAAAGGAGGTGCGGAGACGATGTACGGAGGTGAGTGGCAATGTATATGATGTGAGGAAAGCTTCAGTCGGCTTGGGGATTGGTTTGGATCCGGGTGTTCGTGAGAGGCCGTTGGTGAAGTGTGCGACAGGTCAGGTGTGCGAAAAAAGAGGTGTGCGAGAATGTCCGACCATGGGGTGTGTGAGGAAAAAGTGCACGCCGAGGAGTGAGTGTGCCGTCAAGAGTGAGTTGGTCGAAGCGTGTGTGCGAGGGAGCACAGGGAAGCGCGGTATGGTGAGTGTTACGGAGGAAGTAACGAAAAAGTGTGCGCAAGAGGATGCGCGAGAAAGGTGTGTAACAGACGGGTGCATGGGGAAAGCGCATGCTGTCAAGAGTAAGGGAGAATGCATGCCTGTGGTGAGTGTTACAGAGGGTGTAACGGGACAATGTGCGGAAGAGTGTGCGCGAGAAAGGTGTGTAACGGACAGGTGCATGAGGAAAGAGTGCGCTGTCGAGAGTAAGGGTGAGTGCGCGACCGAGAGTGGAGGTGAGAGTAGTGAGAGTGACACGGAGCGTGAGTTGGTTGTGGCAGGTGAGCGAGGATGTACACCTGGAATGGAAGGATGCACACCTGGAATGGTAGAGCGTGAGTGGGAATGCACGCTGGAATTGGTAGTGAGGCACGTGGTTGGGTGTGCGGGTGAGAGCACACCTGTGATTGTCACAAAGGAGGTGACAGAGGAGGGGGCGCGAAGAGGTGTGTTGGTGAGGTGTGCGAGCGACGAATGTGTGCCAAGGTGTTCGGTGGTCAGGTGTGTGACCAAGTCGGTGAGCGGAATGAGGGTACCTGGGTGTGTAAGGAAAGGTATGAGCAAGCAAGGGGTAGCGTATGCATGTAAGCGTCCAGGTGAAGCATCGACGGTAACCGGTTTAGCGGTTAGAGCGACTTATAGCCGAATCGGGCCCTCGGTGTGTGCCGGGCTTCGCGTGCCGCGAGAACCAGCGGGGATCCGAGCCACGGCGGGTTCGAAAGGACCGCCGTGCGCGATCCATGCTGGGCCTCGCGTGGAACGGCCGCGTCCGAGCTCCACTAGGCGGAGCGGGCAGCTGGATAGGAAGGGTCGTCATGGCGACCACGTTTTGTTGAGACGTGCCGGCAGGTCGAGATCGGGACATTGGATGGCTCCACGCCGAGGTGGTGCGTGGGATCTCGGCCCGGGTAAGCCCCCGTCCCTGCCACGAATGCGGGACGTATCCAGCCGCTGGCACAAAAGAACCCGCGTTCATGGCTCGGCTGTACGAAGCCGAGCTTTAGAAGGGAATTGGCGCACCGAGAGGATGTAATAAGTAGACGGGTGATAGTGATAGTGATCGTGATTTGACACGAAATTTATAATAGTGGGTAGAATTGGCAGTAAATGGAAAATTTTTGAATTGGTTGGAATTTGGACGAGCAAAATTTATAGTGAGAGACCCCCGATGTGGTGGGATGGCAAATCCACCATCCCTCACAAGTGGGGGCAAATGCGCAATAGTTTATGGGGTGGCTATGACAACCGAGCCAGGGAGGGCTTGGATAATTGTAGGGATCTAGCGAAAATGACATTAGGTAACGTTAAGATTAGTTAGTGACTGATACCTGTAGTGGGGAACGCAGGTAGTTTAGTGTGGATGATAATGACGTGGGAGCGCAATAGTTTAAAGGGACAACTGGGAAGCGCAAGTTTCAGAGGGGAGTAGTCAGCTGAGATGATGCCGTGTGTGTGAGGATTGAACAGGTGAGAATGGAACAGGTGTGATTGCACAGGTGTGCAACTGAACAGGTGTGTGGAGCAGTGTATGAGGGAGTAGTGGTGATTGCGTGTTGTGTTGACCAAATGGTCCAGGAAGAAAGGAGGGTGCAGGTGGCACCAGGTGTGATTGCACAGGTGTGCAACGACAGGTGAATGGAGGACAGGTGTATGGAATAAATGGTATGGAGTATTGGAATGGATGGTCGTGGAGTGAGTATGGTGGAAATTGTGGAGTGGAGTGGATGGTGCGAAGGTGTGAATGGGGGAAGAGTGGACCCCCATCACGGATACCCGGGGCGGGTAGTGTAAGTGTTAGGTAGAGGGTACAGGTAAATTGTGGTTGGATATTGGCATCTGTGGTGCGGGTGACAGAATGGTATTTGGATGGGTGCATTAGTGTTGTGGAAATGGCCGGGCGTGTAGCCTGTTAGTGTGTGTAGTTGTTTGGGCGCTCCACCACTGTAAGGATGTCGGCCAGGTGAGGCCGCAGGTGGGCTCTGGGAGCCGGTAGTAGTTGTTGGGGATGGGGCCCGAGGATCCGGAGGACGGACCCGGGTAGCCCAGTGCCAGAGGGCACCGAGTGGGGTGACAGAGCCAGGAGGGGCCTGCCCCAGTTAGATAGGTTAGGGTGAGGAGCTAGGTAAGCTCGGGTGGCAACTACAGTGGTGGAGGTGTGCAGGTGGGTAGACCTGTTGGGAGAGCTAGACGTCGCAGCCCAGAAATTGTGCGAGAGCACCGGGAGATGAATCGGGGGAGTGAGACCTCAAATGGAGAAGCACCACAGTTTGGTCAATGGGAATTGGTTATTAGAACCCATAGTGTAAGTTGGCCAATGGATTGGCAGGGAAAGACCCCGGGTAGTGTAAAGTGTGTTAAAGTCATTTAGAAAATAGTTAGGATGAAGGATCTCCTCGCACCATCTGCATCCACTCACCTGAGGTGACAGGTACTCCACACCATGCCATGTTTTGATTATTTTTTATGATGCAAATGTTTGGATTGTGAGACGCATCATGACGTGGGTGTGACATTGTGCGTAATTCCATCTCTCCCTCCTTATGAGGATTGATGATGAATTGGTGATGGCAAATTTTCAAGTAGAGGGATTGTCGCGACGAATTTGGTATAGAGGAAATATGGGGAAGACGTGACAGTAGTGACGAATTTGTAAATGTGTAGATTTTTGTACATATGGGGTAAGGGCAAGGGTAGGGTAGGTGACAGGGGGGTGACGTACGGTAGGGACGAGCTTTCTCACTTCGCCCTCCGTACGCATTTCGCCTTGCATTGCCTTATTGACGTGTACCCTTGTGACCTTACCCCTCGCTCAATTGTCTTTCTTTTGTCTCCCACATGACCTGTGCGCCATTGGGTGCCGAGGGGAGCGTGCGTGAGGTGGCCATTGTGCGCCCGAGATTCCCAGAACCAGCATGCATTGCGTTGATGTACCACTTTATGGACCGCTGTTCTGCGGCCAAGTACCACTTGATGGACCCCAGGTTCTGGGGCAGGGCACCTCTGTTGGAGACCGGCCATAGTGGCCAGGGAATCTTGCTTGCGGACCTCGGTAAGGTGGCACCTATGCCAAACAGGTGGACCACCCTTAGTTGGCCCCTGAGGCCCTAAATAAAAACGAACACAAGTTGTGCTTTTTATTATGTCCAAATAGGCCGCATGAAGCCAGAAGACGTCGGGAAGAACATCGACCCAGCAGAGAAAGTGAAGACCACCACCAGTTGTTTTGTTGTGTTTATTAAGAACCATGGTGACTGCGCACCGATTGGTGTTTTTGGTGCTTTGTGGTGCTTGTGGTGTTTTTGGTGCTTTTGGGTGCTTTGGTGGTATTGGTACTGGTGCATCGATGCAATGCGTGCTGTCTCCTCCCTCCCAACAGGAATTTCTTTTTTTCTTGTTCCCTAAAAAGAAAAAAAAAACACAGGTCCTGGGTTGCGTTGTAAATAAGAAATCACGTCATTGTAAATAATGCTCCCCACCGTAAATGTATAGTTTGAGAATAATTCCATAATTCGGTTAGCTGTGGGCTTGAGTCTGTTAGACAGGATGCAATGCAATAGGGGGACATACTTATTTGTGTTTTAAGATTGTCACACTCAGGGTCAGGTTAATTGTAGAGGGAATTACACCTACGTGTCACACTAAGTTAAAGTTTAGTAGGCCCGAGCACGGGCCTGAAGAAAGGAGGGTGCAGTGTAACGAATGTGGAAACGTTACAATGTGAACGTTACAAAAGTATGGTAACACCCTGTTAATGTAAATAATGGTCGCAGCCGTCCTCCTAGTTAATTCCATGAAACTTACACGCAGGTCACGATATATCTTTTAAATAGTGTATTTCCTTATTCCATGTAGGCTAAATATGTGTTTCCCACTAGATTGACTTTGCATTGTATCAAACAAAATAAGCGTAGGCCCTTCCAATTTCCCCAAACATCTCCGCTCTCCAAAGTTCCTTTCAAAAGGGGAGTTGTTTTCAATCCCGCAGGCCGCCATTGCCCATGTGCTTTGAGTCGGAGAAGAAAGGCGTGTCTCCACCTCGTCATAAGAGGGGAGGAGTGAGCCAGCCCTAACAGCCAATCAGCACCGCGGTGAGCGACCCGTTAGGCGTGCCCTCGGAGCCGGCGGCTTAATTCCGCCCGAGGTGATAAAAGCGACTGTAAGGGACTGCTTTACCAGATGACTTGGGAGATGACCTGGGAGATGAGCAAAGAGGCGGCACCAAGAGGAGCGGTGAGATGCGAAACGCTCCAAGCCAAAGAGGAGAGGTACTCGGCAAGGAAACCAGCTTTGGAGAGATGCGCTGAAAGGAGGGAGACAGCTCCACCACAAGAAGAGGAGCAGGTGTGCCGAACCAGCGCGTGACGTCTACCGCAGCGGATACGCGACGGAGGGTTTTCCCGCCAAAACCGCGAGGAATTGAGAGCTGCTGCCTCCGACTTTGCCTCCCTCTCAAGCAATCCACCTCAAGCCCTACCTGCCTGCAATATCCCCTGTGTAAGTGTGAACGTCCTGTCCTGCTCGTTGTCTTGGGGTTAAGTAAAAATGAATAGTGTAAGTTAACGATTCGCTGTGTTACTGCTTCTTCCATCCATTGCTTGTGTGTGTATAATAAATCTGTTCTTCCTCCATATTCTTCTCCTTCTTCTTTTTCATTCTCTTTCGGTCGCTTTAGAGGTTTCCCGATTGAATATCTGTGGGGCGATCTGGTCAACGTCGGGTGGAATCGGGTTCTAATCGGGGAGTAACTGTTCGGACGCGGTTAAATACACCACCGCTCGGTCAATATAACATCTAAAACCGCGTCTGTAACAATATATTGCTGCCCGATAAACGGGCTTTTGTTCAGAATACCTGAGCTGTTTTGTTTCAATAAAGCAACTCGGACGAATTCCGTCTTTGGTCGCGTCAATTCTTTCGACTCGCGTTGGAGCACCGCTCCTTCACTGGTGACCTACCGACATGGACACGGCAGTGACTCTTAAACTGCCTACCTTCTGGGAGGCTCACGCGGCTGTTTGGTTCGCCCAGGCGGACTCCCAGTTCGCCCTGCGAGGCATCACCGCGGATGACACCCGCTTCCACCACGTCGTGGCAGTGCTCGGTTCCGCCACCGCGGCCCGCGCCCTGAGCCTCCTCGAGCACCCGCCGGCTGCCGACAAGTATGACACGCTGAAGACGCTCCTCCTCGACGCTTTCGCCCTCTCACCGGCGGCACGCGCACGGCGCCTGCTCGACCTGCCCGAGCTCGGCGACACGCGCCCGTCCGAGCATATGGACTATATGCTCTCGTTGCTCGGTGAGCACTCTCCAGATTTTCTGTTCCGCGAGTTGTTCCTTCACCAGCTGCCTCACCCGGTACGCCTCGCCCTGGCTGGCACGTCGATCACCGATCCCCGCGCCCTCGTCAGGGAAGCCGATAAGATCTCCTCGGCGGGCCAACACATCGGCGTGGCTACCTGGAGCCTGCCGCCGTCCGAGGCGACGCCCACAACGCCCGAGCGCCCTGCGCGGTTGGAGGCCGAACTGCCGGTGAAACTGGCGGCCGCCACGCCGCACCGACCGCTTCCGACACGACGGCCGGGGCCTCCACCTGACCAGGCGTGGTGTTCTTATGACTTGGACGCAAGGTCTTGTGTCTTGTGTCAAACCCTTTTGAGCTTGACTCTAGCCCGACTCTGTGAAGGGACTTGAGAGGCCGCAGGCACTCAATAGGGCTGGACCCATGAAATTTCGGGGATTTTTGGTAAAATTACCTCAGGGTAAAGTTACATAGGAAAACCCCGTGTTAAATTTCCGTCGCCGAAGGACTTTATTTCTTATTGCGAAATTCTCTAAGACTTCGCCTCTAGGAGTTATTGAAAATATTAACTTATATAAAAATTAGTTTTCTAAGACTGAAGCGCAGTGACATCATCACGCCCTCGCCACGAGTGTCGAAGGTCTTTCGAAGAAGAAGAGTTCGGAGTTGGACTGGACACGAGGCGGAGCGGACGCCATTTGGAAGAGCTGAGAGGACTCAGTCGTGATAGGGTGAGTCTGAGTGAGTATATCAAGACAAGAACAAGATCTAGAAGGAGGTATGTACGGTGCGAGTCATATAATATATTGTTTAGTTATCGTCGATGAGGAATTTGGGTCGGAATGGGTGATCGGCCTGGGTGACTTGGTCTCGACTAGATGCTAGGCCGCACCTCATTTTGTCCAATAAAGTGGTTTTAAAATATTTTTTGATGGTTCTTATGCTTATCATTAGATGCATAACGTTCGTAGCGAGGTGTGGATATATGGATTGACATCGGATGGTCTGAGATTCGGGATTTAGGAGCTTCGAAGTTTTTTCATTAGGAATATATGCGATTTGTTTTGGGGGGCCCTTAGAGCTAACGGAGGCTTGGATTTTAATTCTGATTCCGGATTTCGCAGTCGCTAGTACGTCTTAACACTCGACAGAAACTGGCCCCGTGAAATTTCCAGGATTTTCGGTAAAATTACTTCAGGGTAAATTTACATAGGAAAACCCCATGCTAAATTTTCGTCGCCGAAGGACTTTATTTTTTGCGAAATTTATCCTGACTTCGCCTCTAGGAGGATACAGGGGTATCTGTGGATAACGGGAACCTTTATTTGGTGAAATTCGGACTGGTATTGACCGAGTTATTCAAAATATTAACTTATATCAAATAAATCTTTTAAGGTGAAAGCGCGATGACATCACCACGTCACGCGGCACGAATGCGCACCTGTATCATTGGAGGTATTGACTTATATAGGGTTGGTTTTCTAAGGCTTATATCAAAATATTAACTTATATCAAATGAGTCTTTTAAGGTGAAAGTGTGATGACGTCACCACGTCACGCGGCACGAATGCGCGCCTGTATCGTTGGAGGTATTGACTCATATAGGGTGGGTTTTCTAAGGCTTATATCAAAATATTAACTTATATCAAATAAGTCTTTTAAGGTGGAAGCGCGTGACGTCACCGCGTCACGCGGCACGAATGGTTCCATTGTGCACGCTTTCGTTTTATTTCCAAATTAAAATCTGTTTTCACTTTTGCCGTAAAAATGACATCAGTGCAGCGAGTGTGGTATCTTATTTGGTGAAATTCGGTCGATTTGAAGTGGTGAAAATAAAATGTGATCGTGGAAAATCGTAGCGAGGGGCCATTTTGAATAGGTTTTCGATTATTGCAACGGATTATTGCACCCTCCCATCACCCTCCCATCACCCTGCCGTCACCCTCCCGTCACCCTCCCGTCACCCTCCCATCACCCTCCCCCATCACCCTGCCCCATCACCCCCCCCCATCACCCTCCCATCACCCTCCCATCACCCTGCCACATCACCCTGCC
Organism: Myxine glutinosa; assembly: GCF_964187855.1. Classification (NCBI taxonomy): domain Eukaryota; kingdom Metazoa; phylum Chordata; class Myxini; order Myxiniformes; family Myxinidae; genus Myxine; species Myxine glutinosa. The sequence continues at coordinate 81,814,306 of NC_136265.1, read as the reverse complement.
CCATCACCCTCCCCCATCACCCTGCCATCACCCTCCCATCACCCTGCCATCACCCTGCCATCACCCTCCCATCACCCTTTATTGGACCATTTGACTTCTATAGGGTTGGTTTTCTAAGGCTTATATCAAATTATTAACTTATATCAAATAAGTCTTTTCAAGGTGAAAGCGCGATGACGTCACCACGTCACGCGGCACGAATGCGCGCCTGTGTCGTTGGAGGTATTGACTTATATAGGGTTGGTTTTCTAAGGCTGTAGGCCGCACCTCATTTTGTCGAATAAAGTGGTATTCGGGTGGTTCCGGTATTTGGGACCGCAGGGACGGAAAGTGCAGGTACGGGGTGCTTGGCACTCCCCAGCCGGCCCGCTCTGAAGGTTCGGATCGGGACACCGGGATTCATTCCGGTCGCCCGGTCGGCCCAGAGGTGCGGGTGCGGGGCCTGTCACGGAACGTCAAAACAAACGGCCTGCCGGGGCCGCCCGAAAGTCGGGCGTGAGGGGCGCGTCCACTAATGGAACGCCTCTCGCTTCCCAGCTCGAGGGCCACGTGGTCAGGAGAACCTCGTCCCTTCTGGTTGCCCTGCCGTCCCGCCGTGGGCGCTGGCAGGGTGCACTTCAAACTAAGCTTAAGTGTCAAGTGTTAAGTTCCTCCTTGCCCTCGCAAGGGAAAGGCTAGGGTCAAGCTCTTCCAAATTTCCAAACACTAGAAATTGGACGTCTCAAATTAATTAATTATTTGTTAATACATCTCAGTCGCCCGCGACCTCTCTAGCGCGGGCGTCGAACCAGTTCATTTCCGGGCGACCGGGCCGAGTATCGGCCCGGCCATGGCCGAAGCCGTTGATTCCGCCGTAGCACGCTAACGCGTAGGCTCGCGCGTCCCTGGTCCGCCGGGGCTCCGTGGGTGTCCTACCGTGCCCGGCACTGCTGATCTCTCAAACTTCCGGGAGTAGGTGCCGGTGCCCGGGGACGGAGTTCGCTGTCTAAACATGGTAGCGCTAGGCCAGTGGGACCGCCGGGACCCACGTGCACTCACAAGGTGTTCTGCGCGTGGGCGGCAGTATCAGACCGGGGCGCCCAAACGCTCCCCGGCTAAAGTTATCCTGAAAGCGCCCACATTGTGCGGACAAACCCCACCCAGTCGAGGGCCACGTGGTCAGGAGAACCTCGTCCCTTCTGGTCACACTGTGCCTATCGGCCGGCCTCGAAGACCGAAATAATGACTATGTCAGCCTAAAAGACGCAAGGTTTGACACAAGACACAAGACGCAAGGTTTGACACAAGACACAAGGCTCGGACGTGCCGACCCCCGTGCACTTTCGGCAAGTCGGGAAACGGCCGGGCCGGCGTTCATTCCCAGCCATGAGCGCCGGCCACTCGCGCAACTTGCTTTTCATTTGGGACAAAGCGTCCGGGCGGCGTTTCCTTTGTGACACCGGTGCCCAACTGAGCGTCATACCCGCCTCCGAGCAGGACAGACGGGACGCCGTTTGCGGCCCCTCTTTGGTCGCTGCTAATGGCTCGGCCATACGCACTTTCGGCCCGCGCAACGTCACCCTCTGCTTCGGCAGCCAGCGCTTTCAGTGGACCTTTGTGACCGCCTGCGTCCCCATGGCTTTGCTGGGTGCCGACTTCCTCTGCGCACAAGGGCTGCTGGTCGACGTCAAACGTCGTCGCCTTGTCAACGCCTAGACCTTCAGCTCCCTGGCGTGCACGATGAGCAGCTCCGCGCCGACCGAACTGGCGTGCGCCCTCCCGACGGCGAATGAGTTCGCTCGCCTGCTCGCGGAATTCCCGGCCCTCACACGGCCGACGTTTTCGGCCGTCGCAGTGCGGCATGGGATCGAGAACCACATACCCACTACGGGCCCGCCGGTCTATGCCAGGGCCCGCCGCCTCGACCCGGCCAAGCTCGCCGTGGCAAAGGCCGAGTTCGACGCGTTGGAGCACCTCGGCATTGTGCGGCGCTCCAATAGCACGTGGGCCTCACCACTGCACATCGTGCCAAAGCCGGGGGGCGGATGGCGCCCGTGTGGCGACTACCGCCGCCTCAACGACGCTACCACCCCCGACAGGTACCCGATCCCGCACATCCAGGACCTTTCCGCCCGTTTGGCGGGACGGGTCATATTTTCCAAAATTGACCTGATACGGGGATACCACCAGGTACCTGTCCGGGCGGCCGACGTCCCGAAGACGGCCGTCATCACGCCGTTCGGCCTGTTCGAATTTTTGAGGATGCCGTTTGGCCTCAAGAACGCGGCCCAGGCGTTCCAGCACTTAATGGACGGCGTGCTGCGCGACCTGCCATTTCATTTCGTCTATCTGGACGACATCCTCGTCGCCAGCACGTCCCGCGCCGAGCACCTCCTCCACCTCCGAACACTGTTCGGTCGCCTCAGCGAGCACGGCTTAATTCTCAACCCGGCCAAATGCCACTTCGGCACGACGACCGTTGACTTTTTGGGCCACCGCATCACCAAGACCGGGGCCGTGCCGCTGCCGACCAAGGTCGAGGCCATCACCACGTTCCCGCGTTCCCGTTCCATCAAGGCCCTACAAGAGTTCCTCGGCATGGTGAATTTCGTGCCCCGCGCTGCTCAGCTCATGCGGCCCCTTTACGAGGCCCTTCGGGGCAAGCCGACCAAGCATGACATCGTTTGGTCCGCGGCCATGGACGCGGCCTTCGCGAGCGCAAAAAGGGCCCTCGCCGACGCAACGCTGCTGGCTCACCTGGTGCTCAACGCGCCCATCGCCCTCACTACGGACGACTCCAACTACGCGGTGGGCGCCGTCCACGAACAATGGGTGGACGGGGTTTGGCAGCCACTCGCTTTTTTCAGCCGGCAGCTCCGGCCGAACGAGTTAAAATACAGCACGTTCAACCGCGAGCTGCTCGGTCTATTCCTGGCCGTTCGCCATTTCCGACACCTCCTGGAGGGCCGCCCGTTCACGGCTTTCGTCGACCACAAGCCGTTGGTCTACGCAATGGCCAAAGTCACGGAGCCGTGGTCGGCCCGCCAGCAGCGCCACCTCTCCGCCGTGTCGGAATTCACCACGGACATCCGGCACGTCGCCGGCAAAGACAACGCTGTGGCCGACTGTCTTTCTCGGGCCAGCGCGAACGCGGTCCACCTCGGCGTGGACTTCGCGCTCATGGCGGCCGACCAGACCACCGACACCTCGGTGCAGGCCCTCCGGGCGGCGGACACGGGCCTCCGCCTGGCCGACATCCCCTTCGCGGGCACCGTCCTGCTCTGCGACGTCTCCCAGGGCCAGCCTCGCCCAATCGTGCCCGTTTCCTGGCAGCGCCGCATCTTCGCCTCCATCCATGGCCTTTCTCACCCAGGCCGGAAAGCTTCTCAGAAGCTGGTGTCGGCGTGTTTCGTCTGGCACGGCCTTCGATGGAACGTCCGCGACTGGGCCAACGCCTGCACGGTCTGCCAGCGGGCCAAGGTCCACCGCCACACCCAGGCCCCGCTGGCACCTTTCACCGTGCCTGCACGGCGTTTCGACCACGTCCACGTGGACCTGGTGGGTCCCCTGCCCCCATCGCGGGGGTTCACCCACCTGCTCACCATGGTGGACAGGACCACCAGGTGGCCGGAGGCCGTGCCCCTCACCTCCACCACCACCACCGCCGACGTGGCGCAGGCGTTCATCGCCACCTGGGTCGCGCGCTTCGGCGCACCGGCGGACATCTCGTCCGACCGCGGCCCACAGTTCACGTCCGAACTTTGGGGCGCGGTCACCCGCTCGTTGGGGGTCACGCTGCACCGCACCACGGCCTACCACCCCCAAGCCAACGGGTTGTGCGAGCGGTTTCACCGCTCCATGAAGGCCGCACACATGGCCGGCCTTCAGGACGACGGTTGGACCGACCGGCTGCCGTGGGTCCTTTTGGGCCTCCGCACGGCCCCAAAGGAGGACCTCCGGGCGTCCGCCGCCGAGCTCGTCTACGGCCAGCCGCTCCGCATCCCGGGCGAGTTCGTGCCCGACGCTGCCAGTCCCTGGTCCGCCGCACACCAGCGCTCGGACCTCCAGGAGGCCACCCGCTGATTTGCCCCCGTGCCAACGTCCCGCCACGGTGGCCCCCAGTCCTACGTCCCCCCCGGCGCTTCGCACAGCGGAGTACGTCTTTGTGCGTCATGACGCGCACCGGGGGCCACTCCGGCCGCCGTACGACGGGCCCTTCCGGGTCCTGCGACGGGGCGACAAGTCCTTTGTCGTCGACGTTGGCGGCCGGTCGGACCGGATCTCTGTGGACCGCCTCAAACCGGCGCACATGGACGTCGACCGACCACCACGGTTGGCCCTTCCTCCGCGGCGAGGCCGCCCCCCGTCCACAGTTCCCCCCGCTCGACCACCCACCACCACGTCGGACCCCTCCCCACGACCCTCCAGGGGTCGCTTCGGCCGGGTAATCCGGACCCCCCTTAAATTGACCCTGCCGGTGCAGGTCGATTCTGGAGGGGCGTGTGTAGCGGTTACCGCTGGATGCACACAATCGCCTTGCACCGGCCAGAACACGGCCAGACGCGCCTCTCCCGGGCATGCCCGGACTCACTGTTCCCGGGCACGCCCGAACCTCCCGGGCACGCCCGAACCTCCCGGGCACGCCCGGTCTCGTCTTTCCCGGGCATGCCCGCTCTCGCCTTTCCAGTGCTCGTCCAGAGCGCCCGGGCACGCCCAGCCTCGACTTGCCAGGCCGCAGCCAAACACGCCCGGGCAGGTCCAGACTCGCCTTTCCAAGGCTCGCCCTTGACACCCGGGCATGCCCGGTATAGCTTTTGCCGGGCAAACTTCCCGACATAAATGTGTATATATATTGCTGCCCGATAAACGGGCTTTTGTTCAGAATACCTGAGCTGTTTTGTTTCAATAAAGCAACTCGGACGAATTCCGTCTTTGGTCGCGTCAATTCTTTCGACTCGCGTTGGAGCGCCGCTCCTTCATTATCACATAATCATAGAAAAAGGGAAATTAGGCAGAAAACGGTTGCAAGACATTTATGGACACCATGAAGCAAAACACGTTTTTGCAAAAACAACAATCAAGAAATGTTCAACGCATTTTCAGCCATCTTCCATCCAGTTGTTATCACTTTAAAATGTCGATCCCGGAATTTTCACAGTTCAAACCGATTATAGTTGAAAATGTCAATGCACATCTGCACTGTCCATGTGAAAGTTGTGCACACGACCTCTGCTTGACCACAAATAACACTTTCCACAGTTGGTGACACTGAATGAAATTGTAATATCTCACCGTTTGTCCACTCTCGATGCTGTGTGAGGTTTTCACAAGCTGAACTTGATAAAGACTCGAACAAGGACTGAACCTCTGGCATATATTTTAAACATGTTAACAAAGGTTAGAATTAAAGGATCCCAGATAGAAAAACGTGGACTTCACTCATCGTTGTAAAATGAAGGGATGTGGAAAAGAGAGGATACAAAACAACTTTTTAAATTGTTGAAATAACTGGTGCCTTTATCATGATTTTGCCAATTTGCATTGATTAAATGGAAGGAAAAATTACCCTGTTTGTGCCAGATTTCTTGTGAAATAAAATCATTAAAAGCATTGTGGTGGAATTAATTGATAGTTCAATGAGAATAGTATTTCCAGCCATGATTAAAAATAATGAAGTTGCGGAGAAAAAAAAACCTCATTTACCAAAGCATTTACAAACTTGTTGGCCAGAAAAGAATTCCCAGGGAAAATACTGTCGTGTTCACCGGGGGGAGGGGGCGTGGGGGGGGAAGGGGGTGGCGTGCCAAGTCCGTTAATCCACCAGCCGCCGAATGTGAAGCGAGCAGGTCAGGCTCGCCCCCCGCTCCCCAAAGCACCGACGTGAGACAAGAAAGGGCTGCGACCACTCGTATTGCCTGAACCAAGAAGGGCTGGTTGCTATGAAAGTCGGAACAAGAAACAGGAAAATAAAAAATCGGTCAGAGACCAAGGACGTGCCGGAATGTACTTTTTTAAATCGGCCATTTTGGATTAAAATGGTGAGAAATCTATACACGTGTATACGCTAAGCAATGGAAGGTAACTGAGTAAGTGTATGCATATCTCTTGTCCTTTCAGAGTTATAGTGGTTTGAAATATATTTTCAATGAAAACTTGGCCCCCTGACCTTTGACCCCAAAAAATAATTAAAACTATGCATTTTTGACCATTTTATGCCACATGTTATTTTTCGGGAATTGAATAATGAACATTTTGGTGTTGGTTAGAAGGGAATCGGATAATGTTTGACAGAGTTATTAGTAAAAAAAACTATTTTTGACCTTGAGTTTGACCTTTCAAGGTCACTCAAGGTCAAAGGTCAAGATGGCAAATGAAATGTCGTATGTGACTTCCTATATGTCAGTAACAGTAAGTTTATGCGGGTTCAATGCGATGCCATGTTCCCGACATCGGAGAAGTACATTCCGCACCTGTTGCACATCCTCATTGAATGTCGGTCCATATCATCGACGACCCTGACCGTATTTTGGATTCCCTCAAGAGCGATGCCACCTCTGTAATAATATTCATCTCCACTCACGTTGAGGCCCATTGGAGCTTGCAAGTATTTGAACTGACCCCAAGGTGTCATGAATACGGTAAGGGATTGGCTGGCCTCGTCCAGAGGAATTTGCCAGTATCCCTTGGTCGCATCATATACAATATAGAAGCAAGTGTTCTTCACATGCGAGACTGCCTCAGCAGGTGTGATGAGAGGGTATACAGGGCGTTTGACGTGGCGGTTCAACATACGGAAATCCACACACATGTGAATGCGACCATTAGGTTTTGGAGTACCACAAGTGGATGACACCAATCTGAAGGCTAGCTTCCCATCGGAGAAAGGACACCCTTGTTCACCATGTCGTCAAGTTCTGACTTAACCTGATCTCACCAAGCCACTGGTAGTGGACATGCCTTCCTCAGCTGGAAAGGTACAGCGTCATCCTTCAGGTTAATACGCATGGCGCCGCCCTCCATAGGTCGAATGCTATCGTCTGTGGTGAAATTGCTTCCTCTGCAATGCGCAAAACACAGCAGCGACCAAGACGATCCACCGAACAGCTGGGGGTTGCTTGTTGTCATTGTGCTGTCCAGCTCTACATACAGGCTTGTCCCCCTTCGATTTTCGACATACACGTGCAAAGTGGCCCACGGTGCCGCACTTCTGGCACTTCCCATCACGAGCCGGGCAGGTCTTTGAGTTCCTGTGGGCATCACCCCCACAATGTACACAATTGGTGGTCTCGGGTCGGGACTGACTGCGACAAAAAAATGGTCGACGAGAGTTTTTGGCAATGAAAGCCCGGGATTGACGTCCGGTCATCATATCAGCCTTCCTGCTGGCTTCCTTGCTACGGTACATGTCCAGAGTACGTTGTAGTGTGAGATCTCTCTTAGCCATAAGCTTACGACGCACCTCTGAATCAGATATGCCAGTGATGATCAGAATGACAAACTGTTGTTCAACAGTCATGGTTGAGAGATCACAATTGGCGGCAATCTCCTTTAGTGCACAATATGATGAGTCTAAGGTCTCTCCAGTCCCTTGGTGCCGCTCATGAAAATCAACCAGATCGTGGATGACGTGCCACTGTCTTTGTAGATGTGCTTCAATGCTGGTGAGAACATCCCTGACAGAAAGTATGTCCGATGTGAAATCGATATCAATGGCAATCTTGAGGACTGATATCATGCCCAATGTCAGACAGTTCCGAAGAGTTGCCAACTGCTCACGAGCTTGCATACGATCGAGACGTATGATGAGGTAGTAATCATCCCATTGTTCTCTCCATGCCTTGAAATCCTGCAAAGTCGTAGACTCGGATAACACTGGTGGTTGTTTAACCGAGAATTTCGGAGCAGATAAAGATGATGCCTCGGGGGTGTTTTGACGATCTGGAACACCATCGTCACCGACGTCACCAGAACCAGTGGGCGGGCGGCCTGCTATGGCCTCACAAAGCAGTTTAATTTCCTGGATGTGTGCCTGCTGTTGATCGGCTGCGGCCTGTTGTTGGTTCAACATAGCACGTTGCTGCACAGCCATTATGTCCTTCATAATAACCACAAACGAGGTCACATCCTGAGAGTACTCCGTAGGTTTCTCTTTGGGAGGCACGTCTGTGTGTTAAACGTACTCACTGAGAAATGAAACAGACACAAACATGAGAAATCCCCTTCCTGCGAACGATGATGATGGATGGAAATCGAAAGTCGCTGCCATCGACTTTCGCTGAAATCGAAAGTCGCTGAAATCGAAAATCGCTGCCATCCACCGTTATCAGCTTGGATTGGAGCCGATGATCACACCCAGAGCTGCGCAGAATGTTCCTTTTGCCAACTACGCCATCCTGCCGACTTCGCCATGTTAAAAGTTCAAGGAGGCAGAGATGAACATCTGAGTTTATTCAAACAACACAGTGACCGAACACGCAAGCCTTCGGCTGCAGGGCATCATCGAGCTACTGACTGCGGCTACCCAGAAACAGAAACAGGTTTACATAATACGTCAAGTGTAATACCAAAGGGTTTTGCAGTATCCAACAGTGAATGCATGTTGAAATGACTCTGGTGCCTTTGTGATGATTTTACCAGTTTGGATTGAATCAAATTTATCTTTGAACAAATGCCTTAAGACACACAGAACACTTGTAAGGCTCCTCTCCCGTGTGAATTTTTTTTGATGTTGATGCAAATGTGATGACGAAGCAAAAGCTTTGTTGCAAACGGAACACTTGTGTGGCTTCTCTCGGTGGTTGTTACCTCCATATGCAGGTTTCAGAAGGTGCAAAGGAGCACTGCCAAGTCTCAAAGTATCCACCTGTGTGTGTGTATGTGTACATGGGCGTTTGCCCGAATATGCATGTATGTGTGTGTAAGTTGTCGTTGGCTACTGTGATAATAAAATCCTATTCAAACTACAACTCCGCTGGTGGAAGGCATGAAAGAGTTCTTATCTATCTTTCATGGGCGTATGCTTTGCTTGCGTATTGTCGTGCGACTCCAGTTAACACAAGAAGGTCGTGGATGGGCCTGAACGGATTTATTCGGAGGCAACAACCAAACACGGGTTCGGCTATAAAACGCGGAGGAAGAAGGAAAATGGATGGCTGCGGCAAAAGCTAACCTGGATCGCGCCGACGGCAGCTTCGATCCTGCAGGGAATCTAATTCAACCGGCACAGGTTTAACAGGGGATGGAAAATAATACAAGGGTTTATTGCAAAGAAACGTAGGGACAGTAAAACGCGATATTATCTAAAGTTCCCAGATTGGGATCCCACACACTGACGTCAAATACAGACCGGGGGAGTGAACAACCAAAATAACACGTCCGTTATGTAATTGGGAACGCGGAGCTCGGTCTTAGCTGTCTTGTCGTCTTCAATCTCCGGCGTGGAGGAATCCTCCGCCCGCCTCGCATGCACCACTAGGCCCGTTCACAGCACCAAGTCTCACTCCCGCACAAGCACCGCTCCAAGCACCACGAGGTCGATCTTCACACACGATCGATAAGCCAACTCAACCAGGGCCAAGACTGCGAGTCAACGCAACCAGGGACAGGACTCTCTCCACTCGAGATCGCACCGGGACTGCCAGGCCAGAAATCTGCCACGCAGAGTTCCGCGCGCTCTTTTTATAACCTCTGGCGGTGACGTCAGCCTCGGCATGGCACCCAACCAGAGCCGCATAACTTCCCGCCCTTTGTCGAACCGCTTCGCGCCTTCCGCGTCCATTCGCGCCAACCGATCACAGCCCTCCTGGGCGTGGTATAGCACGTGGCGTGTAGCATGATCATAGCTCGTAGGTGCAGCTGGCCGAGGTCCATGTGGCTGCGCCCCGAGCCGGCTCCCCCCTCCCCCTTGCCTGTTCGTCTTCCAAAGTTATGCCAGGGAAGGGATTTATTTGATGTTGCGCTGGGGACCTAACTGCGTGTCTACAGGTGTGCATTGCCATAAGGGACAAAGGTTTGGTGACCAGGTGTGGACACACAGGGGCGTTATTCTTTAATCCCTATTCTATTTAACACACAAACATCCTGGTATGTCCACAGGTATACATCCTAACTGACAAATCGCCTAAACATGAAACTTATTACAGGTCAGATTCCTTACCGCGACAGACGAATACCTACATACACAGATCTATCTGGCTCTACATATTGCTACCACACCGACATAACAGTATTTAATCTGCTGCTACGAGGTGCCGCATTATGCTGTTTTGCTTCCTGGGAGATTTGGTAAGCTGAACTAGAGGATTTCGGTGATTATTGTTTGAGACATGCTTTGTGCTTCATTCTGTAGTATTGATGATTTGTATGCTGTGTCCTGTGTAGTGTTCCACACTTTCTGATTTCAATAAAGCCTGCGACTTGCATAAGGTTTTGGAGATCATATTTCACAGCACGCACTTGTGGAGATCATATCTCCACAAGTGGGTGGGTTTCAGGAGATGGTTTCAAAGTATCCACCTCCATTGTGCGTGCGTTTGTGTGTATGCTTACCGAGCAGGTTTCAAAGTATCCACCTCCTGTGTGTGTGTGTGTGTGTGTGTGTGTGTGTGTGTGTGTGTGTGTGTGTGTGCGTGCGCTTATGTGTGTGTGTATGTATGTGTGTATGTATGTGTATGTACGTGTGTGTATACATGTATGTGTGTATGTATGTGTATGTATGTGTGTGTATGCATGTATGTGTGTGTATGTATGTGTGTACGAGTGTGTGTGTGTGTGTGTGTGTGTGTGTGTGTGTTTGTGTGTGCAATATTTGTGTACATATGTAAAATAAAATAAAATAACTTATCCCATCACCTTCAAAGCTAATGTTGTGCCACCTGTATAAACTCATGCTTCCTCCCATGACTAATGCTCCTGTGCCCGATGTGTCTCTCCAGTGTGAATTTTTTGATGCTTTGTTAATGCTGCTCTTTCAACAAATGCCTGAAGACGCACAGAACACTTGTACGGCTTCTCTCCCATGCGAACTTTTTTGATGTCGGTGCAAATGTGATGAACAAACAAAATCTTTGTTGCAAACAGAACACTTGAAAGGCTTCGTTTCCGTATGTATCCTTTGATGCTTTTTTAATTTTCCTTTATCACCAAATGCCTTAAAACACACAGAGCACTTGAAAGGCTTCTCTCCTGTGTGTATTTTTTGATGCCTTATTAATGTTACTCTTTGACTAAATGTCTTAAAACACACAGAACACGTGTGTGGCTTCTCTCCCGTGTGAATTTTTTTATGTCGGTGCAAATGCGATAAACAAACAAAATCCTTGTTGCAAACAGAGCACTTGTAAGGCTTCTCTCCCGTGTGTATCATTTGATGCTTTTTTAATATGCCTTTATCACCAAATACCTTAAGACACACAAAACACTTGTAAGGCTTCTCTCCGGTGTGTATCCTTTGGTGCTTTTTTACTCTTCCTTGATGACTAAATCCCTTAAGACACACAGAACACTTGTATGGCTTCTCTCTCGTGTGCATTTTTTGATGTTGATGCAAATATGATGAAGAAGCAAAATCCTTGTTGCAGACAGAACACTTGTATGACTTCTCTCTCATGTGAATTTTTTGATGTTGATGCAAATATGATGGACAAGCAAAATCCTTATTGCAAACAGAACACTTGTAAGGCTTCTCCCCTGTGTGCATCCTTTGATGATTTTTTAATGTTGATCTTTGACCAAATGTCTTAAGACACATCGAACACTTGTGTGGCTTCTCTGCTGTGTGTCTTTTTTGATGTTGATGCAAATATGATGAAAAAGCAAAAGCCTTGCTACAAATGGAACACTTGTGGGGTTTCTTTCCTGTGTGTATTTTTTGATGATGATGTAAATATGATGAAAAAGCAAAAGCCTTGTTGCAAACGGAACACTTGTAGGGTTTCTTTTCTGTGTGTATTTTTCGATGCCTTATTAATGTTGATCTCTGAACAAATGCCTTAAGACACACAGAACACTTGTGTGGCTTCTCTCCTGTGTGTATTTTTTGATGATGATGCAAATATGATGAAAAAGCAAATGCCTTGCTGCAAACGGAACACTTGTAGGGTTTCTTTTCTGTGTGTGTTTTTTGATGATTATGCAAATACGATGAAAAAGCAAAAGCCTTGAGGCAAAAATAACACTTGTAGGGTTTCTTTCCTGTGTGTGTTTTTTGATGCCTTATTAATGTTGCTCTCTGAACAAATGCCTTAAGACAAGCAGAACACTTGTAAGGCTTCTCTCCCATGTGTCTTCTTTGATGACTTATTAAAGTTGTTCGATAAAGAAATGCTTCCAGACACATGGAACACTTGTAAGGCTTCTCTCCGGTGTGTATCCTTTGATGATGACGCAAACGTGATGAATAAAAAAAATCCTGACCACAAACAGAACATTTGTGTGGTCTCTTACTTCCTTGGATATTCTTGAGAGTCTCTGCGCAGCTTTTACAACTGCGGATGGAAGACGCGCTGCTAAACGTGTCGGTTTCTTGACAAACATTCTGTGTCATGTGATGATTTAAAATTTCTGAGCAGAACAACTGGGAACAGTTGTAACAAGAAACCAGTTTCATTTGTTTCACTGAAAAGACAAATCACAAAAAGCATTCAAAATTTACCAAAACTTGAAAATGTTGGAAACTTGATAATATTTCACTTAGATTAGATGAAGCATTTGCCATATATTTCTGTCCTTCATTCAATGGACAAGCTCAATATCAAGAATTCAAAAATGGCAGAATTTTCCAAAATGTATCTGACAGTGACTGAGTAAACACAAGCTAACTTACCAGAGGTTATTCGATTATTGTGGCAGCAGAAAATAAGAAGGTGTGATGTGTGGTCCTTATTTATATTGTTACGTTTGTGGGAGGTAGGCAAATGATTACCTTAGAGCCAGGTAGAATTGTTTAGATTACCATGCTCCAAATGTCGTGTGGCCATCTTGAAGTACATAAGTCAGGCCGGATGCCGTGAAAGTGTATAATTGTGGGGTTATGTTAATTAGTTAGGGATTGATGGTTAATCCCCTGTATGTAACTGCCTCTGTTATTTCCCCTCTGTTCCTCATGACAATGCATCACACACACACAAAACCAGGCACTAGCGCATTAATAACACTAAATAAAAACGAACCGGTAAAAGGACATTGAGGACCACTGCTGATACCACCGATGGGTGATCACAAAAGCAGGCAGGTCTGTGAGGCCATGCCCCGAAGAGCAGTGATTGGTTAGGACGGTCATCGAGCAATGAGATGAACTCACTGGTTGGAGCAGGCATGGGCGGCGTTGGATGGCGTCAAAGCCTTGAGTACAAAAGACCAGGGTTCCCGACATTTTCTCTCTTGCGTTGGGACACTCTCTTGCATTGGGACGAGCTCTTGCGGTGGGACGAGCTCTTGTGGTGGGACGAGCTCTTGCGGTGGAACAGTCATATTCCCGCCCTTCTTGCGTGGGGACATTGATAGCGAATGGTCACGAATTCTCTCGGGTCCTGGTGTTTGTGAAAGGCGGGCATCTCTTGCGCCTGATTTTCAATACGAACGGTCTTGAGTTGGGACTTTGACAGCGAACAGTCATGGTTTTTGTCAGTGGTGTGCCTAGTTTGATAGCAGACGGTCGCGGCCGTGCAATCTTTCTCTTTGGTCCGGGCTATTGGCTGCACGGCTGCATTGTCCTTTCACTGGCTCGTGAGTGCTGGCTTTTCGTTGTCTGGGTGTGCTGAGAGACCGGTGCTGGTGAAACGGACAACAAAGACAAGCGCGGCTGAGTGAACAAGGGCGTGCTGAGGCCTGGTTGCCGCGCCCGAACGGCACCAAGGTCATATTTTCCCGCCAAGGACGAGGGACCTAGGACGATCCCGGATAATCAAGGGGACCAGAGATAAGTCACAACTGCACATTTTTACTTTCGTTCACCTTTATTTTTCCCTTTTTTTGTATTTGAGTCCGTTTGGGGGTGCTCCATTTAGGAATCCGAGTTTGTCGTGCATTATTGCGTTTCCGGCATTGCTTCAATAAAGGCGGTATTTTTGTACATTTGAATCAGTGTCGGTTTGAGTTAATTGTCGCAGGTCAGAAGACGTCCAGTTGGATCTGCAAAGGAAAGAGCTTCGCTGCTTTGGGGTGTTTTACGTATTAACTCTGCCATTGTTCACTGAACGCCTCGGAGTGTTAAGCTCGATCGGCAATCCGTCCGAGATCGGTATATATCGGCACGGACACGACAATATTTTCCAAAGACTCCCTTTTCCTCCTCAAAAAGTGATTCCAGATACATCATTTTTCAGTCCAATATGATGAAGGAGGGGCAATAAATTGAAAGGAAGAGAAGGTACAAGACCAAACTTTCACCAACCTATCCTCAGCAAGAGCAGATTTTGTGCCTCAACCAATGATTTTCCAACCTTTGGCCTCCACAACTCATGTGGAAAATGCATTTGCTTACTTGCAATCATCAGTAAGGTATTGGAATCCATCATTCATCTGCAGCTTCAGAGAGTACTGCTCTCCTGTCTGTGCTGGCACTCCTGCATTACACCTTGCTCAGCTTGAGGCTGTGGAAACCAAGACCTCCAAGATTATTGGAATGACCCGCAATGAAGCAGAGGTCATGGGCCTATCACTTACCCATCACAGACAGATCTTTGGTCTCTTTGTCCCATTTCTCACTCGTTTCTGGTCTTCCATCCTCTGCTCTTTCCTTGCTTGTATCATCCTCGCTACGCCACACACAAAAATGCAGGCACAGGGCTCACACTGACAGACCAACACGAAAACCATGGCATTCCCTATTCAAACTATATACAGAACTCACTTTGGAATATTAACTGGAAATTAAAAACAAACTCTTCTAACGTCCAATGACTACTCGGTTATCGGTCCGTCCCATGCCCGGACAACCCGATGTTGATCTGGCCCACCACGAGAAAAAGGTTGTCGATCACTGGACGAAGGGGATGCAAAACATATTGGATTGTCGAACTAGTCTTACATCTGCGCAGAATGGACAGGGACATGGTCTCCAAGGAGCAAAGCTTTGTTGGCGAAGATCTCATGGGATTTGAGTTGGACAAGTGACTCAGAAAAGTTCCCTGTTTCGTTGACATAAAAACAGCCCATGTATGGAAACACTTTGAATCTACAATTCTACAAGAATTCTACAAGAATTGGAAATAAATAATTTATTCGGGAAAATAAACAAAACAGGTAAACATAGTGTGATATCTTCTCTGTGTAACTCGGCTTACCTTCGAGCAGCTGTTCAGCTTTGCTTGTCTCTGCCGGAGGAGAATCACATGGTTCCTGCTTTATGTGCTCAGAGCTCAAAGCATTCTGAGAGGTCTGAAGAGAGTTACTCTGGAAGGTTTCCATCTTCACCAGAGGAGCTTCATTTGGAAACCATGTGACATTGTGTTCCATGAACAAAAAAAGGGATAAACGAGTGAATCCAATGAAAAAAAAGAAGAGGGTTTTGCAAGTTCATTTGGTCAAAATCCAAGCAAGCATCGTCACAAAAAGAAATGTCTCATCCTCAATCCATTTATCATCTGATGAGTTAAAAATAGAATTCTCATTTAACTCACGACTTTGATATCTCAATTTAACATTGACAAACGAAAAAGGAGTGAAAAAATCTCGTAAACAAGTCGAGCTACAAAGTACACCGCCCCATGCCAAATAAATAAATAACATATCCTTCAGGTGTGACATTGTCTGGGCACCTTTGGCACCTGCCAATGCCGCCGTGCAGCACATATAGACAGTATTGGGAGGGAGAGGTGTACAACAATTGATTGATTCAATGATTAATTCCGTAATCAAAAAAATAAATAATCGTAGAATAATTAATTTCTTAATCAATTGGCGAAAAGCATACCTAAACCACCACTGCTTCACCCAATGTAAAAAAATAGCGGAGTTATAGAGCAGTTATTCATTGTTATTTACGATCAATTTTCATCTACAGTGGAGTTATTTCCTTATTGAATGTTTAGAGCAGTGGTTCTTAACCTTTTTAGAGGCGCCGAACCCTAACGAAACCCACCGAACACTCGCGGAACCCCTCAAATTTGACCAAAAAATTAAGAAGAATTGCATCTTAATGCGTGCGTTTTCTGTTCTTCTTTTCGGGAGGCGATCTGGGAAATGCGTGGTTTTGTTTTGGCAAGGGCCACCCTCAATTCATTGTCGCATGCAAGCCTGCTCCTTTGCTTTGTTTTAATGTCCACGAGTTTCGAAAACGCATGCTCGCAGAGATACGTTGTAACGAACGGCATGAGGATCTCAAGGGCAATTTTAGCGGTGAGGATACCCTTTCATTTGGCGGCACCAAAATGTTGAGAGCGTTGTTGTGCCGAAGAGTTGTTGTTGAGTCTGGCTCTGCTGAAGTTCGATGAGGTCGTCGAGGTATTGGTCGTTGACATCTGCCGTTGCAACGTCGAAAGTAAACGGCTGCCGCACCCATGCTGGGTATTGCTCTTGGTCAGGGAAGTAGCCGTCGAATTACTTTCCCAGCTCATCCAAGTGCGTGGCAATCGCTTGCTTCAGCTCCCCCGGTACAGCAGTGCCTCCAACTTCAGACTCATCTTCGATCCCGCTCACGCACTCGTCCAGTAGCGAAAAGTTTGTGAAGTTGTCGCTCTCTGTTCGCCGCCTCCACAACGGTAACTTCTTTCGGAAAGCGCTCAGCTTTTCTTCAGATTTGATGGCATTCACTCCACCGCCCTGCATCTGGCAATTGAGATGATTGAGTGCATCAAAGATGTCAGCCAAGTACGCCAAGGTGAGGATGAACTCTGACTCTTGGAAGTGCGTTGCATGGCAATGCTGGTGTTCTCGCAAAAACAGGGCTAATTCTACACACAAGGCAAAAACACGGCTCACTACCTTCCCTCATGATAACCATCAAACGTTAGAGTGGTAGAGAAAGACTTCAAATTCAGAGCCGAGTTCATTGCACAGCTCTTTGAAGATGCTATGATTCAAAGCACGGCTTCGCATGTAATTCACAGTTTCAATGACGATTTTCAGAACATTGGCCAGTTTTGGAGGCAGGGTTTTTGATGCCAGCGCGTGTCTGTGCAGGACGCAGTGCGTGACGATGATGTGTGGTGCATCGGTCTTCACCAACGCTCCAAAACCGGAGTTGTGTCCCAGCATGTCTGGAGCTCCGTACGAGCAAACTGCAGACACCATGTTCCACGAGAGGCCGTTGCTTCTGAAGAAGTCGTCCACAAGCTTCTTCACGTCGGCTGCCTTCGTCGTTGTTGTGAGAGGCTTGCAGAACAGAAAGTCTTCCTTGATCTGGTCTCCTTTGACATAACGCACAAATAAGATGAGCTGGCTCAAATGTGAAACGTCGGTGGTCTCGTCGAGTTGAAGGCTGAATTTCGTCGGGCTCGCGACTAAATCTGCCACTACCTGGGCGAGGATGTCGTCGCTCATGTCGTCGATTCTGCACCTGATGGTGTCATTTGAGAGTGGAACGAGAGAGAACTTGTTTTCAGCAGCTTTTCCCAGCATGATGTTGGCCATCTTCAACGCGGCCGGTTTGATGAGTGTCTCGCCAACAGTGTGCGGTTTGCCCTGCTTTGCGATCAGGTACGCAACTTCATACGATGCGGTGAGGATCGGTTTGTCAATTGGAATGAAGCCGAGAGTGGGCAAGGTAGCACTTGCGTCGAATCGGACTCTCTTCAATTTGAATTCATCCAGCGTTGCGTCTTTGTACTGCCCCTCGCCGTGCAGTTTTTTGAAGTGTTCCCGTAGTTTTGCTGGTGCTAGGCTGGAGTTGCTCAACTTGACATTGCAAAGCATGCATTGAGGACGCTGACTTCCGTCCCGTTCCGTCAAACACATGAACCCGTACCGCATGTAATCCTCCGACCACTTCCTTTTTTTGCTCGACATACTGCAAAAAAAAAAAAAAAGTGACAAACTGATCTTAATTGAGTTCGGGCAAATAATAATTATATGACAAAAATTAAAAAAGGAACATGCTTAAATATAATCAGTACCCCTCTGAAAACTGAGAAATTTTAACGAAGAAAACATAACTTGTAGTTACGATGATGGGATTTATTATCTACTCAACTCTATGTCACCTCAAATCCTATTATAATATTACATAGAAAACTGCGAATTGTTAGTTTTGAATTGCAACCAAAGGAGTTATATCACCTCCACCTAATTTTCTGAGTAATTCAATCATATTTTATAATCACCATCCACTTTTGACTTTAATATAACTCTGTACCCGCCCTGCATATCCACAAGCATTTCCAAATTACTTTTCAATTAATCAGTAACTCCAAAGTAAGGCGCGACCAATGACGCATGGCACACGGCAAGGTAATCGAGGCTATTCACTGGAATTTCCGAACACCTGCAAAGTCCAAAATCCAGTAAGTAAGCAAGTAAGCACCATCAACAGAATAATTAGCAAGTTGCTCATTGATTCAACTTACTACAGTCAGTGTGAAACAACTTATCTTAAACACAGACCAGAGAAACCATGAATGGGATGGGAATACAATTACAAATAACATTTCCATTCGTTCGTAACATACATAGCAAAATAATAATAATATTAATAATAAGCGTAATTACACAGATTCAAAATTGATACAAAACTGGAAAAAAAAAATTGCAATGCGTTTCAGAGGACCTCCACCGAACCCCTGAGCCTGGCTCACTGAACCCCTGGGGTTCGGTCGAACCCAGGTTAAGAACCACGGGTTTAGAGGAAACGTGAACACAGGTGGAAGAAAATCTCGCTGAAGTGTGTCCATCTGAGATAGATTCTGAACAGGATTGTGGATTTATTTGTGTGTCATACTTCTCTTCTTTTCCTGGAAGACCAATCTCAGTGCATTCCAAAAAGTCCACAACAAGTGTGCGTCCACTCTCAGAGGAGCTAGAAAACAACATCCGCCCAACCACAAGAATGAACTTTCAAACTTGTCTCCCTCCTCCAAAACCTGGTGGCACCTTGGCAACCCCTCTGGTGTATGCTCCTCTTCCACCACTTCCCTCTCTTCAAAGAGCACCACAGCTGACTGACCGCTCATTAGATGGCTGAATGTCTCGATTCTGATTACTTGCAAATCATGTGTCCCCCAATGCCCCATTCTCAGACTCTGTATCTTTTGCACCTAAGAAGGTGGATAACGTTCTTTCATCCCTGGATTCTGACTCTGTTACTGCACCAGACAGCATCAGCTCACATGTCCTAAAAACCTGGCAGGCTGCTCTTGCACATCCTCATGCTACCCTTTTCACCATTTATTTTGCATGGGGTCATCTTCCATCATTTCGGAAATCTGGTAACATTACTGCATCTACTATAAATGGATGAGAGGTGTGTGTGTGTGTGTGTGTGTGTGTGTGTGTGTGTGTGTGTGTGTGTGTGTGTGTGTGTGTGTGTGCATACTTTTTGACGTTTATTAATTAACTCGCAAAAGTACCGGCGTTGCCGTGTAACAATGAGTCGTTCCCTGACGGGCATATGAATGGGGGGGGGGGGGGGAAGGGGTGAAAGAGGAAGGTGGGGAAGGGAAGGGGAGGGGGAGGAGGCAGGGGGAAGGGGAGGGGGGGGAAGGGGGAGGGAGGAAAGGGGAAGGAGTGAGGAGAGGAGGAGGGAAAGGGGTAGGGGAAGGGGAAGAGGGAGGGGATGGCGGGGAGGGGGAAGGAAGGGGGAGGGAGGGAAGGGGAGGGAAAAGGGGAGGGAAAAGGGGAGGGGATGGGGAAGAGGGGGAGGGGGAGAGGGGGAGGGGA
Organism: Myxine glutinosa; assembly: GCF_964187855.1. Classification (NCBI taxonomy): domain Eukaryota; kingdom Metazoa; phylum Chordata; class Myxini; order Myxiniformes; family Myxinidae; genus Myxine; species Myxine glutinosa. Next base: position 81,794,515 of record NC_136265.1, on the reverse strand, counting down.
AAAAGAGGAAAGGGGTTGGGGTAGGAGGAAGGGAGGGGAAGGAGAAGGGAAGTAGGGAAACGGTGAGGTGAAGGGAAGCGAGGGGGAAGGGAAGGGAGGGGAGGGGAGTGGGAAGGGGAGTGAGAGAACGGAGGGTGGAGGGGAGAGAGAGAAAGGACGGAGGAGAGGGGAAGGGAGGGTGGAGGAGGGGGGAGGAAGAAAGGAGGAAGAGGGGCAAGGAGGAGTGGTAAAGCGAGGAGGGGGAAGAGCAGGGAGGCGAGAGAGAATGGAAGGAGGTTGGAGTGAGGTAGCGAGCTAGTGGGGGGTGGTAGTCAGGTTCACTATGTTAACAAATATAATTTCGTTCAAAATTTTGGTAGATTAGCAAAACTATACATTTTTGGAATATTCAGAGCATGAGGAATCCAAAAATTAATGTTTACATTTGCGTAGACACCTTTGCGAAAATGACACTCAGGACAGTGATGAAGATAGTCAGGTTCACTATGTTAACAAATATAATTTCTTTCAAAATTTTTGGATTAGCAAACCTGTACATTTTTGGAATCTTCAGAGCATGGAGAATCTGAAAATCAATGTTGGTATTTGCACAGACACCTGCATGGCCGCCATTTTGGATTTTGAAAATGGCCGCCATAAAATACATATTTTGCGCGATCTCGGCTTCTAGTCAACCTAGAGACTTAATTAAATATGCTAATCCTATGTTTTCTGGGTCAAGGAATCCAATAAAGGCTTCAAAATAGTGCTCAGGATTATAGAAAAGCAACAAACAAAGGTGATTGAAAACCATTGTCTTTATATTTGTGATATAACTGTATTACATAATACATGATATTGCAAGTCCTTTGAAGTTATAGGTTGTTATAGGAAGTTATAGGTAGTATCAGATTGAACTATAAGTCCTATACACAGGATCTACGAGGTCTATACCGTTCAGGAATATGCTTTTACAGATCTTCATCACTGTCCTGAGTGTCATTTTCGCAAAGGTGTCTACGCAAATGTAAACATTAATTTTTGGATTCCTCATGCTCTGAATATTCCAATAATGTATAGTTTTGCTAATCTACCAAAATTTTGAACGAAAAAACATAGTGAACCTGACTATGGAGGGGGGGAGGGGGGGGGGCTTCAAATAAAATCAACACCCAAAACAAAGTCCGTGAACTCTTAATTACATTTCGACTGCTGAGACCCCGCAGACCTTTGATGACCCCTTAAGTCCCCCAAGACCCTGAGGACCACCAAGACCCCTGAAGAGCAAAATTACCCTTAAACACCCAAAAGACCCCAAAACTCAAAAGCCCCTGAAGAACCCAAAGACGCAAAACACACCAAAGACCCAAAACACCCAAAACACCCCAAAGACCCAAAACACCCCAAAGACCCGAAACACACCAAAGACCCAAAACACCCCAAAGACCCAAAACACCCCAAAGACCCAAAACACCCCAAAGACCCAAAACACCCCAAAGACCCAAAACACCCCAAAGACCCAAAACACCCCAAAGACCCAAAACACCCCAAAGACCCAAAACACCCCAAAGACCCAAAACACCCCAAAGCCCCAAAACACCCCAAAGACCCAAAACACCCCAAAGACCCAAAACACCCAAAACACCCAAAACACCCCAAAGACCCAAAACACCCCAAAGACCCAAAACACCCCAAAGACTAAAAACACACCGAAGACCAAAAACACTCCGAAGACCAAAAACACTCCGAAGACCAAAAACACCCCGAAGACCCAAAATACCCAGAAGACCCCGAAGACCAAACTACCCCAAAGATCAACAGACCCTGAAGACCACAAAGACCCAAAACATCCCAAAGACCCAAAACATCCCAAAGACCCAAAACATCCCAAACACCCGAAACATCCCAAACACCCGAAACATCCCAAACACCCAAAACATCCCAAAGACCCAAAACACCCCAAAGATCCAAAACACCCCAAAGACCCAAAACACCCAAAAGACCCAAAACACCCCAAAGACCCAAAACACCCCAAAGACCCAAAACACCCCAAAGATCCAAAACACCCCAAAGACCTGATCATCAATTTGGTTTCAGACCAGGTCACTCTACTCTGGACATGCTGCTTCTGCTGTCTCAACAATGGATGGAGGTCCTCAATGCCAAACAGGAAATCAGAGCTGTCTCCCTTGACATATCACGTGCCTTCGATATGGCCTGGCACCCAGCTCTGCTCACCAAACTCTCCTCCTATGGTATCCATGGAAATCTCCATGCATGGCTTGCGGACTTCCTCTCTGGTCGTAGTCAACGTGTGGCCCTGAATGGATTTCTCTCATCTCCCCTTCCCGTTCAGGCTGGAGTTCCCCAAGGCAGTGTGCTGGGCCCTGTGCTTTTTCTGGTCTTTATCAATGATCTCTCCGACTCTCTGGAAAATCCTCTGTATCTCTTTGCTGATGACTCCACTCTCTGCCGCTCCATTCCTCTTCCCTCAGATCGGCAGTCTGCAGCCTCCTCACTCTCTGAAGACCTGGACAAAATCACAGACTGGTCAAACATGTGGAACATGTCTTTCAATCCTGACAAATCTCACACTCTTACTATGTCTCTCCGAAAAGATCGACTGGACAACCCTCCCATCTACTTTCTCAACAATCCTCTCCAAGAAGTTCTGTCGCTCAAGCTTTTGGGTCTCACCATCTGCCATGATCTTTCTTGGGAAAACCACATTTCCAAGCTGGCCTCCAAAGCCAGTCGCCGACTGGGCATCCTCCGTCGTGCGAAGTCCTTCCTAGGCACACCTGAGCTCCTCACCACATACAAGGCTTTCATCCGCAGCTCAATGGAATACTGTTCTCCCCTATGGGCTGGTGCTCCTGCCTCACACCTGGCTCGGCTTCACGCTGTTGAATCCAAAGCTTTCAGAATCATTGGAATCTCCCGCGATGAAGCTATTTCTGAGGGCCTTTCACTCACTCACCGCAGGCAGGTAGGTGGTCTTTCTGTCTTCTACCGACTCCTCTCCGGCCTTGCTCCCCCAGCTCTCTCTGTGCTCTGTCCCCCAAATATTCCTACAGGTCGCACAAGATCTGCCAGCCACCCTCTGATGGTTAAACTGCCGAAATCTCGTCTCTCTGCTCACCTTCACTCTTTCATTCTTCTTTTCTCCCGCCTCTGGAACAAACTCCCACACTCACTTCAATCACACTCCTCCCTCCAGGTCTTCAAAACAGCTGTTCACCACCATCTCTTATCTTCCCCCATCCAAAACCTTGATCTTTTCTACCCCCACGAATTCACCCCAGATCCACCTTGTTTGAAATTCCAACTTCTTTCCTGGAAGTCTTGGCAGTGTCCATATGTTTTATACCTCTCCCACCCCCCCCCCCCCTTCCCATGCCTCCCCCCCAAAGCCCTCTCCCTCCCACAGTTCTCTCGAAGTCTCCATGTCTCTCGGTCCCTGCTCTCAAATGTTGTTTGTGTCCTTCCCCCTTTCTCCCCATCTTGTCTACCGCTCCCGATGTTATTTGTTTTGTGTGTCTGTTTGTCTTTCTGTGTGATTAATGTTCGCTCTTTCACGAGCCTCGATCTTGTATCCAAAAAAAACAAAAAAAAAAAAAAAAAAAAAAACAAACCCAAAACACCCCAAAGAACCAAAACACCACCAAATACCAACAACTCCCCAAAGACCCAAAACACCCCAAAGACCCCAAAGACCCAAAACACCCCACAGACCCCAAAACACCCCTGAAGACCAAAAACACCCCGAAGACCCAAAAGACCCCGAAGACCCAAAACACCCTGAAGACCCAAAACACCCCAAACGACCCAAAACACCCCGAAGACCCAAAACACCCCGAAGACCCAAAAAGACCCGAATACCCAAAAATACCCTGAAGATCCAAAAGACCCAGAAGACCCAAAAGACCCTGAAGACCCAAAACACCCTGAAGACCCAAAACACCCTGAAGACGAAAAAGACCCTGAAGACCCTGAAGACCAAAAAGACCCTGAAGACAAAAAAGCCCCTTAAATACACTGAACAACCAAAATACCCAAAAGACCCTTAAAGACCCAGAGGACCCAAAAGATGCTGAAGACACAAAAGACACAAAAGACACCAAAATGGTCAAAGATGTCTATCCCTCTAAAACGACATGTGGTGAGGAACGCGGAGCACGCCGAGTCACGCCAGTTAATACAATGAAAGTATATCGGACAAAAATGTTCATCAATAAAAAAATGGGTACGTAAAAACAAAAAGGGGAGCTCTGTCTACTGTAACAACATGGCTTGCAAAAGCAGCCTGAATATCGTTCACCAAGTGGTGGTTAATCATGTTCAAAAATATATGCAATCTGGATCCATCAACTAGAGGGAATTTTAAAAACAGATCACCCGTACAGTGGAGCAGTGGCGTATCAAGGAAAAATGACGTTCGGGGCAAGATGTCAAATTTGCTGCCACTCGTAACTTCCCAAAAGTCTTTGAATGGTGTGTGTGTGTGTGTGTGTGTGTGTGTGTGTGTGTGTGTGTGTGTGTGTGTGTGTGTGTGTGTTTGTTAGTGTGTGTGAGAGCCATGTTTTTGTGGATTTTCATGTTTTTTCATGTTTTTGAGAGCCATGTTTTTTCATGTTTTTGAGAGCCATGTTTTTTCATGTTTTTGAGAGCCATGTTTTTTCATGTTTTTGAGAGCCATGTTTTTTCATGTTTTCTCTGATCATCAATTTGGTTTCAGACTAGGTCACTCTACTCTGAACATGCTGCTTCTGCTGTCTCAACAATGGATGGAGGTCCTCAATGCCAAACAGGAAATCAGAGCTGTCTCCCTTGACATATCACATGCCTTCGATACGGTCTGGCACCCCGCTCTGCTCACCAAACTCTCCTCCTATGGTATCCATGGAAATCTCCATGCATGGCTGGCGGAGTGGCGGACTTCCTCTCTGGTCGTAGTCAACGTGTGGCCCTGAATGGGTTTCTCTCATCTCCCCTTCCTGTTCAGGCTGGAGTTCCCCAAGGCAGTGTTCTGGGCCCTGTGCTTTTCCTGGTCTTCATCAATGATCTCACTGACTCTCTTGAAAATCCTCTCTATCTCTTTGCTGATGACTCCACTCTCTGCCACTCCATTCCTCATCCCTCAGATCGGCAGTCTGCAGCCTCCTCACTCTCTGCAGACCTGGACAAAATCACAGTGGTCAAACAAGTGGAACATGTCTTTCAATCCTGACCAATCTCACACTCTTACTATGAAAAGACTGACTGGACAACCCTCCCATCTTCTTTCTCAACAATCCTCTCCATGAAGTTTTGTCACTCAAGCTTTTGGGTCTCACTATCTGCCATGATCTTTCCTGGGAAAACCACATTTTCAAGCTGGCCTCCAAAGCCAGTCGCCGACTGGGCATCCTCCGTCGTGCGAAGTCCTCCCTGGCACACCTGAGTTCCTCACCACAAATAATGCTTTCATCTGCAGCTCGATGGAATACTGCTCTCCCCTCTGGGCTGGTGCTCCTGCAATTGTTCAAAATGTTGTATACCAATAACTTAATATTCCTACAGGTCGCACAAGATCTGCCAGCAACCCTCTTCTGGTGAAATTGCCAAAATCAAGACTCTCTGCTCACCTTCACTCTTTCATTCCTCTTTACTCCTGCCTCTGGAACAAACTCCCTCACTCTCTTCAATCCCACTCCTCCCTCCAGGTCTTTAAAACAACTGTTCACCACCATCTCCTATCTTCCCCCAACCAAAACTTTGATCTTTTCTACCCCCATTAATTCACCCCAGATCCACTTTTTTGAAATACCGACTTATTTCCTACAAGTCTTCGCAGTGTCCATGTGTTTTATACCTCTCCCACCCCCCCCCCCCCCTTCGCATGCCTACCCATCTCCCCCCCCCCCCCCCAAGCCCTCTCCCTCCCACAGATATCCCGATGTCCCTGTTCTCTGCTGTTGTACTAGTGTGCTTCCCTCTGTCTCCCCATCTTGTCCACCGCTCCCTTCATTGTATGTTTTGTGTGTCCGTATTTTTTTGTGTGTGTGATTAATGTCAGCTTTTTCACGAGCCTCGACCTTGTATACAAAAAAAAAGAAACAAAAAGTATCACATTTTCACCAGCTATGACAGGTTTCACATCGATCGGTGAAGCGGTTTCATAAAAATATTCTGCACGGGTGTCACTCCTACCCTGAAAGTTTCGTCTCAATCGGACATATGGTTGCTGACAAAAACGACGTTCAACCCGAAAACATAATGCCTCCGGCTACCTTCGGATGCGGCGGCTTAATAAATAATACAAAGAATGATAACATTGTAACAAAACATACATTAATTAATATCATTAATATAAACAAAAATAATAATATTAGTATCATTTGGCAACAATAATAACAACGACGAACACATAATACCCCTCGCCCTCTCCCCATGCCTCCCTGCGCTGGCCCACTGCACATCTGCACTTGGTGAAAGGCAAGCTAAAGCTCAAGCAGTAAAGCAGGCAGGTGGGTATGCTGCAAGGCCATGAAGACCAATGAAAATTTGGCCCAATGGATCAACGGGCCCCCGAGTCACATAAAAGGTGCAAAAACTTATCCGCTGAACTACAGACCTCCAAGCTTAATACCAATCATCAGCGAGGTCATGGAGTCCATCTTCGCAGTATACATCAAATCTTTCCTCGTCTCCAATGGCCTGATTTCTGAACACCAGTTCGGATCCAAACCAGGTCACGGTACATTGGACTTGCTCCTTCAAGACAGCTGTTCACCAACATGATCTCCAATCGAAAACCTGGTCTTTTTCTGGCTTTGGAAACCCCGCACTCACCCATGCAAATCCCTCCTTCCCAATTTCCAGTTTCCCCTCCTGAGAGTTTCTTTCTGTATCCATCTTGTCCACCTCGTGCATCCTCTCCTGCCTCCCATTCCTCCCCACACCCATTGTTTGTCCGCCTCACTCTGTCTTGGTCTTCGGCTCTGCTGTTGGTCTCCACTATTGCTTTTGTCCTGTTGTGTCCGGATTTGTTCAGTGTACTCGTCCTAGCTCCTCCACAAGCTTCAACTATGCATACAAAAACAAATCTGAACAGTGTTGTGGTTTAACATGTCGGAGATGTTCATTTGGATAAATACTGCACTGATGAAATGGACACTTCCATAATGGGAAACACAACAGGTACCAAATATAACGGAGCAAACTGTTTATATTCTGTAAGCAAAGTGTATTGTTATCATTAAAGTTGAACATTAACAGCACCATTGTTGTTATTGTGGTTGTTGCTCAAACCTTTGATAAACGAGGAGTTATCATCAACAAACTCGGACTCCACCTTCACTTTCACAATAACATCTGAAAATAAAAACATCACATTCAAACTCAACTTTAAGCAATACTTCTGAAGAAAATCATCATCACAATCGATATCCAGAAAATTTTCACTTTTCAATTCCCTGAAAAAGATATTTTTGAAACGACTTGAAAGAGGAAACACTTAAACTTCTCTCACACCTCGTCCATTAACGAATCTGCTCTCGGGAATCAAAATGTCCGCTCGAGCTTCGATTACAACGAAGGGGATCGATTAACCGGTTCAGGACATCGACACGATCTTGGAAGAGGAAACCCGATCAGGATCTCGACACGATCTTGTACGATGAAACCAGATCAGGAGATCGACACGATCTTGTACGAGGGAACCCAGTCCGTAGGCCTACATGGTGTGATTCTCCGTCTAAATTATTATTTATTTAAATAGTACACAGCACGGACCCCGCACGGGAACGAACAGCACGTACCGGATCCAGACTCCTCATCCCCGGGAGAACGTCCCGGACTGACCCCGTTTCCTCCATCGGAGCCGCTCCTACATCCCGGGGGGTTCGTTCTGTGCTCCACCATGGCCAAATCTCCCTTCATAGCGTACAGTACATGAGGTACAGTGTAATACAGTACATGGGGTACAGTGTAATACAGTACGTGAGGCACAGTACAACTATAATACAGTACCACAGGGTTCAACACAAACAAACAACACCGTGAGTGAAGTTAGAGTGAGTGAACTCCGTGTTCTCAATCAATCTCTGAATGGAGTTAATTCATCAATTCGAATCCGCAGATTCGTCACAAATCGAACACTCCCTTAAAAACATCCAAGGTGATGTTTTAAAACGAAATGATAAGTGGGATTCTGGATCGAACCAGGGCTCCCTTTGTATTATTAGTTCACCCGCTCACTGTGGGAGTGGCAGGCGGAGAGGGGGTTTAGATGTACCATGGTGCACTATTAGAAGCGGCCTTGGAACATGCGTGACATTAAAACATGTTAAATCAGGTCATTGAAAACACATGAATATTACGGTATGCCATAATATCATTAGTGTTGTTATTAACTTTGTAATGAGAAGCGGCTTTGGAAAAACACCACAACAAACGCCTTGGAAGAACTCGACGTTAGCGGCAGGAAGGATCATGTTATTATTCCTTGTTGGGTATATAGACGACAGTACATCTACGATCAGGTGCGTTCGGCAATGTCATGGGCATTGAGTGATGTCCAGATTCCTCCAATTTCTTTGTTTATTGTTATAAACAGTGTTACGTGGTGCCCTCGGTGAATACCTGGTCTCAGTGACCCCCGGACCGTGAGAGGAACTTCGCCAGAAAGTTGTATTATATATGCGCTTTCGCCACGCAATCCATATGAATTCCACCCAAGAGAAAACTGATGTTCAAGGATATATTTCAATGGTAATGACACCATACAATTTCAATGATACAACCACGGAGATTTTCCCCGAGCAATCAATAGCAAACAACCATCCACAATTCCCAATCCCCAATCAATCCCCTATATGATTAAGATGGCCATCTTATATATGTGTGTTCACTTCGGTACTCACGACCCCCTTTTGGTCTCTGCTCCACACAATGTCTCTGGGCCCCTCCTGACCAAGATACTGGTCGGCGTCGCCGCACTCAGGCGGTTGAACGAACCCCGGGTGGACGTTTTTTCACCGGGCAGGTATCGTACCAGGCACCGTGGCTGCAGCCCCTCGTGGCCACGCGAAGCGGGTACGGTAGAGCAAGCCAAAAGCCCCACGCCGCTTGCAAGGCGCGTTAGGCCCCAACGTGCGACCCGCACGCGTCTGTTTAGACGGTGCCGCGAACAGTGCCAGACGCGGGGTCGCTGCACGGCCCCCACGTCAACTTGACGTCTCCACCGGGCAGGTACACGTCCCGGTAATTCCTCTCGCCAGACAGGCTTCGGAACGCCGCTTTTCCACGCAGCGCAAGGTCGATCCCACCTTTCGTCGGAGCGGGGCGAGGAAGAATAATCCTCGTCGCTTTTTCTTCCTCGTGTCTTTTCCTCTTCCGTTTCCGGTCACTTCCGTTTCCGGACACTTTTTCAGAAGGGCTCCTGACCCTCCAACCACAACAACCCTTACTCTATTACACATGGATAAGCAAAGACCTGAATGATAATTCACATACATTCACATAAATATGTAACACTCCCCCCCTTCAAGAAAGAAAGTTTGAACCCAGCGAAAACTTTCTTTGCCGGCCAATTTGGATAAACAAACCAAATAACTCAACCCCCCCACCTTATCAGTTCCCCCCGGGCACAGTTATCACTTAACAATAAAGCAACAAAATTTCACACAACCCCCAGAGATTTTCAAAGGTAATTCCTTCTGGACAAAGCACCAGCCACGACATTGTCCCTGCCCTTTACATGTTCATTTTCCCCTTGGACTCCTGCCAAGCCAAACTCCATCTCATGACCCTCTGACTTTGACTGTCAGTTTCTTGTGAATGAAGGTTAAGGGGTTGATCAAAGATCCAAAGTTAAGCAACTCGATAGCACTTTTTCCAGGAGGCCAAGCCGAGTATTCACTACATGGATGCCTTTAGGAACGTGGAGTTCACGGTTAGTCCGTGCAGGAAAGTTCTCTACATGGGCGCCTTGAGGAACGTGGAGTTCACGGTTAGTCCGTGCAGGAAAGTTCACTACCTGGACGCCTTTAGGAACGGCGTTCACGGTTAATCCGTGTAGGAATCTTGGCTCGGCGGCTCCGCCGCCTTCAGTGCTTCAACTTCTCAGAACTTCCCTAATAATTATGGTGGGACCGCTTGTCCCTGTAGTCCCATGAATAGCGGTCTCCTTCTCGGCCACTACTTTGACAATCCTTCCTTCGGGAGCTGCCGTAACTCAGGGAGCCTCCATAATAATATTGATTGCGGCCACCACCAACACTACCGCCCAGTTGTCCTCTCCTGTAGACCTCTCGACGCCTACGAAATGCCTTCCCTACTGTTATGGTCCGACCCTCCAAATCCTTGCCATTCCAATTCTTCTCTGCCTCTCTGGCGTCTTTTGTGCTGGCAAACGTGACAAAGCCGAACCCTCTTGACTATTGCGTTTCCCCGTCTCTTACCAACCGCACTTCCACCAGCGGCCCATATCTGTTGAAGACAGAGGTCAGAACTTCTTCCTCTGTTTTGAAGTTCAGTCCCCCTACAAATAACTTGGCACTTTTGTCGCCATCCCGAGCTGGTGTGGTGTTATTTTCCCTGCTGGGCTCTTTACCAACCCTCAGGTTACCATAAACTTGACCCCCGGCCAAATCATTCCCGATAACCACAGATACACCCTCTACAGGAAGCGTGGCTTGTAAGCCGACGGTGACTGGTCCTGACACCAAATCGGACTCCAAATGGATGACATGAAGGGGAGCACTAACACCGCCCCCGATCCCCTGTAAACGAACACTATCCCCCGTTGCCGTCTCCTCGGACCATGGCAAAATGCCTTCAAGCATTAAAGATTGATGTGCCCCTGTGTCCCTCAATATCCTAACCGGTTTCCGGTTAGTCGAGGCTCCATCCCGTGACACAAACCCCTCTGAAATAAATGGTTGGTAACCCTTTTGATGGCGATTTCTCACAATGGCCATTGCATTTGGAGTCGTAATAGTCGGACTCCGCTCTGGGTCTTCCCTTTTCATGCGGTAACAACTGGACATCAAGTGTCCAGGTTTCTTGCAAAAAGCGCAAGTAGGCCCGGAGGAAAAACTCGTGGTCTGCCTCGGGCCCCCCGAACTATAAGTTTGTCTTGGGCCCGCATCCCTCTGATTTTGAACAGGTGGGGTATCATAGTTGTCCCCATAATCATCTCGAGGCCGCCGCCATGTAAGGTCGTTCTCCGCACCGGGTGTTCCATAACTCCCCTGCTGAAGTCTAGGCGAGGAGTTAGGTTTGTGGACCCCTATTCGGTGGGTTAAGGCATAATCATCTGCCATGGTGGCTGCGTCCCACAACTTTGGTACCTTCTTTTCCTGCAGGTACACTTTGATGTCCTCGTGGACACACTGCTGGAATTCCTCCACCAGGATCAAGTCCCGCAATGTTTCGAAGTCTTTCCCGACTCCTTTTGACTCACACCACCGATCAAACATGTTTTCTTTCACTCTGGCAAACTCCACATGGGTCTCACTCTCCCTCTTCCTGGCATTCCTGAATTTTTGCCTGTAAGCTTCCGGAACCAACTCATAGGCTTTGAGGATGTGCTTCTTCAGTACCTCATAATCTGCACATTGGTCCATTGGTAGCGCCGAATAAATTTCCTGAGCTTTCCCCACCAGCACACTTTGCACGAGTATGGTCCAGGCCTCCTCCGGCCAGTTTAATTGTCGAGCCACTTTCTCAAAGTGTGGAAAAAATTTCGCGACTTCCTTTTCACTGAACGGTGGAACCAGCCTCACATGTCTGCCCACATCCCAGGTTTTCTGGTTAGGTGTCGACCCCGTCAGCAAGGGTGGTGCCTCTCCCCGTTCTCTCATTAACTCCAGCTCCTTGAATTTGATTTCTTGCTGAAGCTCCATGTCACATTCCTTTAATTCCCTTTCCGCTTTTCTCTCCTCTGCTTCGAGTTCCCTTGCAGCTCTCCTCTCCTCTGCTTCTGCTTTCCTTTCCTCTGTTTTCATCCTTTCTAACCTTTCCTGGAGTTCTCGTTCCACTCTCCTTTCTTCTTCTGCTCTTTCCTTTTCTGCTTTCCTTTCTTCTTCTGCTAACCTTTCCTGGAGTTCTCGTTCCACTCTCCTTTCCTCTGCTTGTTTCTCTTCTCTCCTCTCTTCTGCTTTCCTTTCTTCTTCTTTTAACCTTTCCTGGAGTTCTCGTTCCACTCTCCTTTCCTCTGCTTGTTTCTCTTCTCTCCTCTCTTCTGCTTTCCTTTCTTCTTCTGCTCTTTCCTTTTCTGCTTTCCTTTCTTCTTCTGCTCTTTCCTTTTCTGCTTTCCTTTCTTCTTCTTTGATCCGTTCCTGGCTCCGTAATTGTAACTCCAGTTTCCGGAGCTCAACGTCTTCTGGTTCTTCGGGTAGCCACTGCCAGGCTAACTCGTCCCACGTTCCTAATCCCACCATAGATTGTATCACCGTGGCCTGCAACTCTGCCTTCCTCAAATTAGTTCGGACCTCCAAGTTAAAATGTTTGGCCAATTTCAAGAGGTCCGACTTTAGTAACGCTCGGAACTGTGCCTCACTCGGTGTTACCGCAAAGTTCTGTGCCACAAACGCCATGGTGACTATCGTTAACACCTGTTAACCTTCACCCAAGACTTTACCCCAATTTCCCCAAAAATTTTCCAATTAATACTTAATTAATAAATTTTAATTAATAAAAATATTATTTTATTATTTTATACAATTTTAGATCCCGGACGTAGACCCAATTGCGAATCTGCAAATCGTAATTTGGACGAGCCCCCAATTCTGTTACGTGGTCCCCTCGGTGAATACCTGGTCTCGGTGACCCCCGGACCGTGAGAGGAACTTCGCCAGAAAGTTGTATTATATATGCGCTTTCGCCACGCAATCCATATGAATTCCACCCAAGAGAAAACTGATGTTCAAGGATATATTTCAATGGTAATGACACCATACAATTTCAATGATACAACCACGGAGATTTTCCCCGAGCAATCAATAGCAAACAACCATCCACAATTCCCAATCCCCAATCAATCCCCTATATGTTTAAGATGGCCATCTTATATATGTGTGTTCACTTCGGTACTCACGACCCCCTTTTGGTCTCTGCTCCACACAATGTCTCTGGGCCCCTCCTGACCAAGATACTGGTCGGCGTCGCCGCACTCGGGCGGTTGAACGAACCCCGGGTGGACGTTTTTTCACCGGGCAGGTATCGTACCAGGCACCGTGGCTGCAGCCCCTCGTGGCCACGCGAAGCGGGTACGGTAGAGCAAGCCAAAAGCCCCACGCCGCTTGCAAGGCGCGTTAGGCCCCAACGTGCGACCCGCACGCGTCTGTTTAGACGGTGCCGCGAACAGTGCCAGACGCGGGGTCGCTGCACGGCCCCCACGTCAACTTGACGTCTCCACCGGGCAGGTACACGTCCCGGTAATTCCTCTCGCCAGACAGGCTTCGGAACGCCGCTTTTCCACGCAGCGCAAGGTCGATCCCACCTTTCGTCGGAGCGGGGCGAGGAAGAATAATCCTCGTCGCTTTTTCTTCCTCGTGTCTTTTCCTCTTCCCTTTCCGGTCACTTCCGTTTCCGGACACTTTTTCAGAAGGGCTCCTGACCCTCCAACCACAACAACCCTTACTCTATTACACATGGATAAGCAAAGACCTGAATGATAATTCACATACATTCACATAAATATGTAACAACAGCATTAGCGACTGTTTAAAAAGCTAATCAGATGTGTTTGTTGTTTATAAAAAATTTTTTTTTTACCTCTGTTAGAGGCCGTTGGGCCATTGCTCCCACAAAAATGCCATGATAAGCTATTTGTAAACATTGACATGGCGTTTGTTCAAGGAGAAAAACCCCTTGGGGAAGTGGGACATTATTAGTATTAATATTTTGTAATATTCATATTATGCTATTATCTATCATTCATTTTGTTATTAGAAGCGGCCTTGGAAAAATGCCACGATAAAGCTAACTTAACATGGATATACACCTCAACACGCAACCCCAATGTCGGTAATGGCGGGGAAAACCTGCTCGGGGGAGAAAACCCCCTTGGGGAAGGGGGCACATGAATGTGCTACAACCCTCATTGTGTAACCCTCAGTCATCCTGTCAAGATTGGTTGAGATTGGATAAGTAACGATGGAATGTATCGCGGTCAAAAAATCATCAGACAGACAGACCGATTCCCTACTCAGTTACATGGAGGTTCTTCTTCTTTTTCATGGCATTCGGAGCACACTACCCGATACAGTCCGACCAAGACTAAGGGATTTCATTGCCTACCCCCCATAAACATAACAATACTCCTGATCATGACCTGCTCAACCAAATACTACTGCTCATGATGATTCTTTTTTTTTTCTCCTTGTCTCCACTCATAAGCCCATCCTTGTCTCATTTGACACTGGCATCCACCGCAATTGCTTCCATCCTCTCGATCTGGGGTTTTATTGCCCGATGGGGGTTACGTGGCGAAATATATTGTTGCAGTTTTGCGAAGCCCGTTCCCTTACAAAGGGGAGATTAAGCCCCTTTTTCTTTCTGGGTCTTCGAACCGTGAGACTGAGTCGCCACTTCCAGGCAGACGTGGAAAAGGGTTTCGGGACAATTTTGCACGGACCTAAGTACCCACACCGCAGCGGAAGCGGGGATCGAGCCTCGCACGAACCACGCATAATTGAGTACACCCGAGCGGATGGCGTACCACGTGGTCCGTGCTGTTACCTTGCTATTGGAACCCGATCAGAACGATCTAATTCATACCATGCTAAGTCAATGATGGAAGGGACGAAACGGTCGAATCAAAGGAAGAACAGATTTAATTATTATTTACACAATGTACGATGGTAGAAGAAGAAGAGACACAGGGCAGTCTTAACTTATTTACCCAGACAATGGGCCCACTCACACACACACAGGGAGATGAAGGCAGAATGTTCACGCGCCGGCTTTGGTCGCTCCAGGAACAGCTCACCCGGCGTGGCCCTCTGGCGGTCACAGCACGTATCCCGGCAAAGGCAGGCAGGCAGGCGGGAAAATCCTTGCGGCGCGTATCTCAGCAAAGGCAGGCAGAAGGCAATATGCACGCGTCTGTGGCCCGGCACGGCTGTCTTTTACAGCGCGATTAATACAACTGCGCGGAGCGCGGGGAGCACTTTCATTCTCGCAACTGACACAGCACAACTCGTCTGCACTCCTCGGGGATCTGACTCCAGCTCAACTCCACTCATAACTCGTAACTCTAACTCAACAGAGGATCCCGGCTCATAACTCAGAGGAGGACCGAATACAGCGCGTACCTTCTCATAACTGGTCACAGAGCGTCTCCCCTCATAACTGAGGTGGGGGCTCTGGGCACAGGGTTATATTGCCCCCGCCCTGGCCCGCATCGAATGTTCCAAACCCCGCCTTTTGCCACAGTGGTAAGTCACTCCCCTCGAGCCCTGATTGGCGGCTCGTGCTTACCGGTCACTCCCACTCCTCCTGTCCCGCCTTCCTTCGGCCTTGATCGACTTGTTCAGGCTGGCCTCATGGTATTTTGCGCCAAAACCCAAAGCATTGAGGCATCGTAAAGGACCTAACTTTCATTGTCCTACTCAATGCAAAACTAAACACAGGGAAGGTCTACGCTTACATTTACGAAGAAATAACTGAGCTTAAACGAGGCTACATGTTGTAGTGTAACTAAACTATGAGGAGAAATTAACCTTTATTATAAAAACACAAAACCGCAACAATATTCTTCCTCTGGGGATGGGTCGGCAAACTTTTACTCAGTTGTCATCCATTACTGCCGTTGGAATTTCGGTGTCGAGCCGGAGTCTGAATTAAACCTTGATGCAGGGTGTCACTATTCACAACAGTTTGGACATCAGGGCCTTCGGCTCCTTGAAAAGAGTGTGGCTCCAGCTCCTGTTGAGGGGCGAGCGCATCTTTTGGCTGCCAGTTATGCACATTCATCATAGTCTGTTGACGACATCCTTTCTTTGAAAACTCATACTGTGTGAAAGTCAAACAATAAATTGTATATCTCTCGGTGTTGTTTTATACTCGCAGTGTTTTTAAAATAGTTATACCCACATGTGGTGCAGTGTCTCATGTTCAGCATTTGTCTCCAACTCACAGCAACACCCATTTTTGGGGAGAGGGAATTTGCATCCCTTCCCAAGGGGGTTTCCCACCTTGGGTGAAATCCGTGTCTCAGTTGTTCCTGGAAACGTTGTTCTTTTCTGTGAATCCCCAATCCTTCATGCATGGAATATACTTTGCAATAGAGGATGGTCTCCTCTGTGGTTCAGTTCATTTCTTTTGAACTAATTATGTTCATCTGCAGCTTTTTGTGATAGTTTTGGGGCCAGTCGTGATCTCTTCAAGTTTTTGCTGAAGTGTAAAACCCTGTCTCATCTTGAGATTGATATGTTCTCTCTATTTTGTGAATTCTTTCATATCTTTTCATTGATGAGGAAAGAACAAAATCCTTGTTGCAAACAGAGCACTTGTATGTCTTTCTTCTGCTGTGTTTTTTTTATGATGACATAAATTGCAGGACAGACCAAAATCTTCATTGCAAACAAAACATTGAAAGACTTCTCTCGTTGGATGGTATCTCCATATGCTGGTTTTAGGAGATGGGAGGAAGTTCTTCGAGAACTCAAATTCCCAACATCCTTTTTCGGTAAAGAATCATTATTCATGAACCAGATTGTGAAACTTCCTTCTCATAGCTTTTTTCCAAGAGCTCTTTTTGGAACCCTCAATGAACCTTTGACAGCCTCCACCTGCAGCTCCTTTGTTGTGATATTCCCCGGAATGCTTTTCAAGTGCTCAGTGAGGGGGTTTCTTGATCATCCCTGTTGTTCCGACTGCGACTGGTACAATTTCAGCTTTCTTCAATTTCCAAGACGTCTTGACCTCATTTTTCAGCTCCTGGTATTTGACCATTTTCTTGGTCTCAGAAGCATTTAGCCCAAAGTCATTGGGAACCAAAACCTCAATCAACAGTGCCGTCTTTTCCTTTTTGTGTTTGATCACTATGTCCGGACGCAATGCTCCACCTGCATTGTCGACACTTGATGGGATCATCTTGTCAAGCGTGAGCACTATGTGTTCATTTTCAAGGATAGTTTGGTTTGTGTTTCCATGATTGATCTGGGACAGGAATGTTAAAATGTTTTGCAGATGTGCCAGTGGATCACTCGACAGACTCTGCCAGATCTTTCTGTGTACAACTGTTTCTGACATGAGTTTTTTACATCCCGAAAGGAGGTGACTAGTACTTTCTGTTTCTACTCCACAGAACCTGCATTTGTCCGATTGGCTCAATCCTGCCAATTTCCTAAAGCCATTAGTGTGGTGTCCCTGGTCTTGGGCATTTATGATGACTCGTTCTCCGTCCCAATTAATTTTACCTTTTCTTAGCCATTCCGATGAGCCTTCCTTATCAATCCCTGTTCAGTCAAGCTCTTTTTTGAATCTTCCTGCTCTTTTGTCACTCTCCCATTTGTCAGAGTATATCTGCTGATATTTACCTCTGCCACCAAAGGTGGATGGAGATTATGTTTTCACCCCTGTCTGTTTGTTTGTTTGTGAACAAAATATCTCAAAAAGTTGTGTACGGATTCGGACGAAATTTGGCAGAGATGTAGTGCATGTCACAAGGACGAAATGATTAGATTTTGGTGAAGATCCGGATTCGGATCCGGCTCCGAGAATTTTCAAGTGATTCTTCACTATTGGGAAAAACGATACATAGCAGGATATGTCAAAATGTTATGGACGGATTTGAACGAAACTTGGTGGACCGGTTGGGTGTCTGACAAGGACGATTCGATTCGATTTTGGTGAATATCTGAATATGGATTCGGATATGAGAATTATTTAATCTTTAAGTGCTTCTTCACCATTGAGAGGTAGGGCCCAAAACGATACATAGCGGGATCTCTCAAAAAGTTATGGATGCATTTGGACGAAACTTGTTGGACAGGTTGTGTGTCTGAAAAGGAAGGATCGATTCAATTTTGGTGAAGATCCGGATCCAGCGAGGAGAATTTTTGAAATGATTCTTCACCATTGGTTGATACGGCCAACCAGGCAGAGGTATGCTCTCTACTGAGTGCTGTTACCGTTCTTTATGTATAGTTTTCCTGTTTCTTCTTTGCGATCATTGGGGCTGTATTTGTTTCTGTTTTGTTTCCCTGCGTAGTATCCTGCAAATGCACCTGTTCTGGATGTTTGTTGATAAATGGATTAAGGATACCTTTTCTGATTTGTTATTTTCATGATCATGTACAAATATTCGATAGTCTTTTCAGAGCTTTTCACATACTCCGCTAGTCCTACACACAATGTTCTGTGCACTTGATTCAGCTCCATCAGACCGCCTCCTCTTCGTCTCGGCAAATAAAACCTCGGAATGCATTGGTTTTTGTAGAATAGTTTATGAATAGTTCAAAGTTTCCTTGTTTTGGTGTCGAAGTTGTTGATTTCCAATTGTGGCCAGTTGATAATTGCACACCTGTACTGGAATACCAGGTACTGTGAGTTGGTTTACAGCTTTGATTTTGTTCAGTGGAGAGCGGTCTGATTTCAGAATTAGTCTTATTCTACTGTAGGCACTCTTTGCTGATTAATTTTATGTATTTTTTGTGTTGCACTTGGGGACCTTATTTTCTGAGGTATTTGTCGGATGCTTCATTTTCTCATTCCTGTATTGTTGTAATTTCATCGATTGAGATATTGTGTGTTCTTTATGTTTTACCGGATAGAAATGTGCATTTGGCGCATTTGTCAAGACCAAATTCCATTGGAATGGCCTCCAAGTACAACTTAACAAGTTTGAGTTGATCAACCAATTTGTTATCATTCACTGTAAACAGTTTTAGGTCGTGCACGTGCAGCACGTGTCACCGTTAGAGGTTATTTGGTCATTTTTATTTTGGACGTTAGATTGTATCCGTGTCCTTGTTCATTGATAAGTTTACTCAGTGGGTCCAGAGCCAGACAAAACAGGAGGGGGGAAAGGCTGTCTGTCACCTTGTAAGATACCACGTCGTCGTATCTTCACCCTTGGGATCTCAATTTTTCCTTCCAAGTGAGGTATTATCAGTGTTGTATTCCAGAACCTCATTGCTTTCTCTATCAGTCTGACTATTTAGGGATTAACTTTGTATACTTGCATGCATTTTATAATCCATGAATGTGAGACAGTGGGACACTATCAAAGGCATTTTTGTAATCTATCCAGGTTGTGATGACTTCGTTTGTCGAAGCATTTTTTTATTTTATTTTACTTTCGTTTTCCCCTTGTTTGTATATGAATTTCACCCATCCGAGATTCACCCATCTGTGGGTGTCGTGATCATGGCACATGCATGAGCTGAACATGAACAAACACTTCTGAAACTCTGAAAGTTCTTGCTGTGGAGTCTAATTGGTTCACGAGTTATCAAGTGACCACTATATTCGTCATGTGTGTGCGTCTGTCTCTGTGTGTGTCTGTCTGTCCGCAGAATAACTACCCGATGATATCATCCAATCTTGATGAAACTTGGGTGGGAGGTTGATATCATGATCTCGTTGTGTCCTGCCTAGAGTGGGCGTTTTGCACCCATTGTGGGCGGAGCCACGCCCGAAAAAGATGTCTTTTTAGGGGGTAATCAAGTTCAAGCTACATCTTCTCCGAGGGAGTGGGTGGAATCTGACACTGGTTTCGATATTTGGTTCGGCCAATGTCATGTGTCTCGCCCCACGGAGCTCGATTTTTCATTTTTTTCCCATTTCATTTTTCACCGAATTTTCGCTATTGTGTAGTTAACTAACCTCATAACTGATTGTACATTATTTTCTATCTCATTTCAAGGTCAGTAACCTTCGTTTTGACATTTCCGGGCCTGACCTGTCCGGACCTGTTTCGGTTATAGTCCGTCCTTTGTCATTGAATACCGCTCGCTCGTGAACCATCGTCGTCTCCCGACTTTCTCATGTTTTTTCGTCGCCGGAGGCATTATGTTTTCAGGTTGTCCATCCGGCCTTGATAGATTTTCATTACCGCGATAACTTGAGAACTGCGAAAGAGATCTTAGTCAAACTTGGCACGGGTATGTAAAATGAGGTAAAGATGAACTAATTAGATTTTGGGGTCACGAGGTCAAAGGGCAAAGGTCATGTTAGGTAAAAATACTGTTACAGCGATAACTTGTGAACCAGTGTTGGGATTCTGACCAAATTTGGGACACTTATGTAGAATGATATAAAGATGAACTGATTAGATTTTGGGGTCAAGAGGTCAAAGGTAAAAGTCTGTAATAGGTCTACAACTTAGGAACGGCTGAAATGATCTAATTCAAACTTAGTACCCTAGTACAGGCATGTATAATGATGTAAAGATTAAAGGATTAGATTTTGGGGTCTAAGGTCAAAGGTAAAATCTGTAATAGATCTATAACTTGAGAATGGCTAAAGTGATCCAATATCGTAATGTAATAATTATAATATTATAATAATATAATTATAACATAATTATTATTATAATTATTAATATTATTATTATTGATATAATAAAATTGTATGTATAATATTGTAAAGATGAATTGATTCGATTTTGGGGTCTAAGGTTAAAGGGCAAATCTGTAATAGGTCTATGACTTGAGAATGGCTGAAGTGATCCAATTGTAACTTGGTGCAGGTATGTATAATGTTGCAAAGATTAAGTGAGATTGCAAAGATTAAGTCTATTGCAAGTGAGTGAGATTGAGTGAGATTGCAAAGTATAATGTTGCAAAGATTAAGTGAGAGTGAGATTTGAGATCTCGCGAGATCTTTGTCGGCGAGGTCACGTCTTTTCGAAGCTGTCCATGCGCTCACGCTTTCGAAGTTAAGTAATTTTTCACAATTGTGTTTTTGTCGAAACTGTATTTATCTTTTGGTGTGTGTACCTATAGTGTGTCCTTAGTAAGATTCTCGGTGTTAATTTTTCATACCTGCATAGAAAATCGTCGGTTAATTTGTGTCGCATCTTTTGAGGCCTACTAGGCTACCGTGTCCTACCTTGAGGTTTTGTTTTTCTCTCAGCGGTCCGTCGATTGTGCTGCAATTACTTTCGCTCTCTGTTTTTGTCCCAGTCTTTCACCCCATACTTCCTTGTTTAAAATCTCAACTCAAAAAAAAAAAACACAAAAAAATATTTCCTTCTCTATTCTTATTCGTTGTTCTTATTAGTTTATTCGTTCTTCTTATTTGTTCGTTCGTTCTTCGATCACGTGTTTCACCCCCATTTCCATTTTCCATTTCCCCAGATAGTTTTCACTGCTCAATTTTAAAATATTTAAACTTTCCCCTGAAGTACTGTATTCTGTCATATATTATAACACCTTTTTCTTCTTCTTCTTCTTCTTCTTCTTCTATAAAAGGATGCTTTCGACTTGCTCACCAAATCTATTCATTCCAAAAAAAAATTCCATCTCTTACAGTTCCTCTTTTCTACATTCCCGAAACTCTCCTGCACTCCACCCCTCCTCCAGCGTCCTCAAACGTATTTTTGACTCGAAGGTCACAAGAAACTCATTTTGCAAAAAATGTTCGTTTTCCATGAATCATACACTTTCTATAATCCAATGTCACCCCTCCCCTGCAAATCTTCCCCATCACCCCTCCCCTCCAAAACTTCCCCATCACCCCTCCCCTCCAAATCTACCCCCTTGCCCCTCCCCTCCAAATCTTCCCCATCACCCATCTCTTTCAAATCTTCCCCCTTGTGTTACGTGCTTCTCCCCTACCCCTTGGTCACGGTGTACCTCCGAGCCCCGAAAGGAGTCACGGCAGAAAAATATGTTATCCAGTGTCAAAAATCAATGGTGAAACCACACCAATTGCAACTAATACAAACACCAATAATACAAACAAATATTGTATTAAAAATCACACAAGAATAACAGTACAACAATAACAGGAATCAAGAGTACAATCAATATCTCCTATGATGCTACCATCAGCTAGCATGCATAAGGTAACTCACTGTGCTCCAAGTGAGTGGAAAAGAACATTCCCCAATGTCTCTATATTCCCGTCTTCGAGCTCAGAGTTGATCTCCTCCAGTGATCAACGGAACGATGTCGAATCGAAACCAGAATCTCGTTCAGATGACAGGCACAGTCACGCCACCCAAAACGGCACAAAGGCGCACGCAGCCAAAGCGGAGAAAAGGATCACGTGGTTAAAGCGGCACAAAGGTGCACTCACAATGACTGGGAAATCCAAAGGTGCCCTCCAGGTATGAACTTTCACTGTTCACAGTCGGCGAGCCGCAAAGTAATTGTCAAAAGCTTCGGTGCACACACACACCACAGATACGTCTCAAAGCGGTGGAAACAGTTGACGAAGCAAGGAAAGTTTGCTCGACGCACGAGTCAAAATGGCCGACGGCTCGTCCTCGAGTCGCAACGACCCGGCGATGATTCTTCGGAATCTAACGCCAAACCTGACACGCAGGATGATCAGTCACAGCGATAACAACTTTATCGCAGGAATCCTTTGTCCCAGGAAACCCAAAGTACGTGACTAGCTCGACAACGTTCATTGCAGACCGCAAAGCAACCAGCTTCTTCTCCGACTCTTTCGCTCCGCCCTCTTTTTCTTCTCCTCCGCTTCCTCGTCGTCTGGTTCCGGTTTCATTTAAAACTTTAACCTTTTGACAACAATAACCGTCATTTCCCTCAAACCACCATAATAATAATACATGGAACCAGAAATGTTTCAAGTGGATGAAAACCACAACAACGGAAGTGATGAATCCGTAACACTTGCCCCTCCCCTCCAAATCTTCCCCATCACCCATCCCTTTCAAATCTTCCCCCTTGCCCCTCCCCTCCAAATCCTTCCCATCACGCATCCCTTTCAAATCTCCCCCCTTGCCCCTTCCTCCTAAACTCCCCCCCCTACACCCCTCCCCTCTGAGACTCTCCCTCATCCCTCACCCCTCCCCTCCTAGACTCCCCTCTCACCCCTCCCCTCCTAGACTCCCCTCTCACCCCTCCTCCTCAAAGCATCCTCCCCGCTTCTTCCCCTGTCCAACTTTCACCTTAATCTCCCCCAACCTTCTGCCTCGCTCTTCCCCCTCCTCAAATAACACCTCACTGTGCCTCACCCAATCACCATCAAACCTTTTGTCCGCCCCATCCTTCCCTTTCTCCAAGCTATTCTGAAATTTCTGACACACCTTCAACAGCTCTCCCTACCTCTTCCTCCTCTTCCACATCTTACCCTACTTACCCGACCCCTCCCCCCCTGTCCTGTATCCGATGCTCCCCCTTCCTCTTCATTAACGGAATGGACCTCAAACATCTGGGGCCTTCGCTCAAACCTGACTGATCTCTCCATACAGGTTGCTTCTGACAAACCAGATGTGATCTGCTTAACAGAAACTTTCCTCCTTCATGATGTCTCTGATGCCTTGGTATCTCTCCCAGGTTACTCCCTCCTCCGGTATGATAGACCTGAGCCTCGTCCTGGAGGTGGGTTGCTATCTTTATAAAAAAAACTCTCTTCCTCACTCGCCCTCCACTGCCCTCTCTCCACCTCACCCCCAGGAATAGCTCTGGCTATGGCTTTCCCTTCGCTCCCACCTTTTGTTCATATGTGTGTTGTACCGTCCACCAAACAGTGATGACTCCATCTACATCTCGCTGTCTGACAATATGGACCAACTTCTATCTACCCATCCCAACTCTCTCTTCCTCATATGTGGTGATTTCATTTGTCACCATGCCAGTTAGCTGGGTGTGGGTACCTCTCTCACCAGCCATGGCTCCTCAGCAAAGGACTACTGCAACTCACTGGGACTGACACAATCTGTCAATTTCCCAACCCGGATCTCAGTCAACGGAGCATCTTGTCTTCTGGACTTGGTTATGACCAACTTCCCTGAAAATGTCTGTTGTTCTTCTTCTGCTCCAATCGGCTCATCTGATCATGTGCTTGTTAAAGTGGACATCTCTCTGACCATTCTCAGAGAGCCTCCTCAGCATCGACGAGTCTGTCATTTCACTCAGGCCAACTGGCACAGTCTTCAAGCAGCCATCAATCATCTGGACTGGTCTCCCATCTCTACTGCCTCTGACATCAACTCATCCTGGGAATTCTTCCAAAGTAAATTGCTCTCTCTCATGCACAGATTTATCCCATCTCGTCTTCAGTTGTCATACCCTTCCTCCCGTCCATGGTACACAGAATCTTGTGGTGAGGCTGTTGCCCAGAAACAACTTGCCTTCGTCTCCTGGAAAGCAAATCCAATGGAAGGAAATCTCATTTGCTTTCACAAAGCCCGAAACAAGTGTGTGTCCACCCTCAGGAGAGCCAGGAAACAATATCTCTCCGTTCTCAACACCGAACTCTCTTATCTGTCTCCCTCTTCCAAATCCTGGTGGCATCTGGTCAAATCTGTTTCTGGTGTTTGTTCCCCCTCCATCCCCTCCCTCACCTCAACGGCTACACAGCTGACTCCGCACATGAAAAAGCTGAATGCCTCAAGTCTGTGTTTGCCTCTAAATCTTGTGTCCCAAACCCATCCCTCTCTGTACCCACCGTACCCAGTTGCTCCTGGACTCTGTGTACTTTCCTCCTGACAAGGTGGAAAAGTTTCTGTCAACCCTCGACTCTGATACTGCAACTGGACCTGACAGCATCAGCCCACGGGTCCTAAAATCCTGTTCTTCCGCTCTTTCACTCCCTCTCTCTGTTCTCTTCACCCTCTCTTTTGCTCAAGGTCATCTGCCATCTGCTTGGAAATCAGCCAACATCACCGCCTTGCACAAAAAGGTGCAAAAACAGATCCTACCAACTGCAGACCAATCAGCCTTCTCCCAATTATCAGCAAAGTCATGGAATCCATCATTGCTTCGGATATGAAATCTTTTCTCTTCTCCAATGGCTTGATCTCTGATCATAAATTTGGTTTCAGACCAGGTCACTCTACTCTGGACATGCTGCTTCTGCTTTCTCAACAATGGATGGAGGTCCTCAATGCCAAACAGGAAATTAGAGCTGTCTCCCTTGACATATCACGTGCCTTCGATACGGTCTGGCACCCCGCTCTGCTCACCAAACTCTCCTCCTTTGGTATCCATGGAAATCTCCACGCATGGCTGGCGGCCTTCCTCTCTAGTCGTAGTCAACGTGTGGCCCTGAATGGGTTTCTCTCATCTCCTCTTCCTGTTCAGGCTGGAGGTCCCCAAGGCAGTGTTCTGGGCCCTGTGCTTTTTCTGGTCTTCATCAATGATCTCTCTGACTCTCTTGAAAATCCTCTCTATCTCTTTGCTGATGACTCTACTCTCTGTCGCTCCATTCCTCATCCCTCAGATCGGCAGTCTGCAGCCGCCTCACTCTCTGCAGACCTGGACAAAATCACAGACTGGGCAAACAAGTGGTACATGTCTTTCAATCCTGACAAATCTCACACTCTTACTATGTCTCTCCGGAAAGACCGACTGGAAAACCCTCCCATCCACTTTCTGAATAATCCTCTCCAAGAAGTTCTGTCACTCAAGCTTTTGGGTCTCACTATCTGCCATGATATTTCCTGGGAAAACCACATTTCAAATCTGGCCTCCAAAGCTAGTCGCCGACTGGGCATCCTCCGTCGTGCGAAGTCCTTCCTTGGCACACCTGAGCTCCTCACCACATACAAGGCTTTCTTCCGCAGCTCAATGGAATACTGCTCTCCCCTCTGGGCTGGTGCTCCTGCCTCACACCTAGCTCGTCTTCACGCTGTTGAAACCAAAGCGTACAGAATCATTGGAATCTCCCGCGATGAAGCTAACTCCGAGGGCCTTTCACTCACTCATCGCAGGCAGGTTGGTGGTCTTTCCGTCTTCTACCGACTCCTCTCCGGCCTTGCCCCCCCCAGCTCTCTCTGGGCTCTGTCCCCCAAATATTCCTACTGGTCGCACAAGATCTGCCTGCAACCCTCTTATGGTTAAACTGCCAAAATCAAGAATCTCTGCTCACCTTCACTCCTTCATTGCTCTTTTCTCCCGCCTCTGGAACAAACTCCCTCACTCTCTGCAATCCCACTCCTCCCTCCAGGTCTTCAAAACAGCTGTTCACCACCATCTCTTATCTTCCCCCATCCAAAACCTTGATCTTTTCTACCCTTGCTAATTTCACCCCAAATCCACTTTTTTGAAATACCAACTTCTTTCCTGGAAGTCCTTGGTGTCCTTGTGTTTTATACTTCTGCCACCCACCCCCCTTCCCACGCCTCCTCCCCCAAGCCATCTCCCTCCCACACATCTCCCGATGTCCCTGCTTTCAAATGTTGTTTGTGTGCTTCCCCTTCTCTCCCCATCTTGTCTACCGCTCCCTCTTTTTATATATTTTGTTTGTCTGTTTGATTTGTTTGTGTGATAAATGTTAGCTCTTTCACGAGCCTCGATTCTGTATACAAAAAAAGGAGAAAAAAAAGTGAATATATCTTAGAGTCATCGGTCAAAGTCTGTAATAGGTCTATAACTTGAGAATGGCTGAAGTAATCCAATTCCAATTTGGTACGGGTATGTATAATGATGCAATGATTAAATGATTAGGATTTGGGGTCAAGAGGTCAACGGTCAAAGTTTGTAATTGTTCTATAACTCGAGAATGACTGAAGTGATCTAATTCAAACTTGGTACAGGTATGTACAATGATGTAAGCATTAACTGATTAGATTTTGGATTCAAGAGGTCAAAGGTTAAAGGTCAAAGTCTGCAATAGGTCTATAACTTGAGAATGGCTAAAGCTATCTAATTGAAACTTGGTACAGATATGTATAATGATGTAAAAATTAACTGATTAGATTTTGGGGGTCCCAAGGTCAAAGGCCAAAGGTCAGAGGTCATGTCAGGTAAAAATGTGAGAACTTGTGAACAGCTGAAGGGATTTATAATAATAATAATAATAATAATAATTCATTTATTTTGTATAGCGCTTTTCCAGAAGCCCAAATGCGCTTTGACAGAGTGGCAAACATAATGCATAACAATACATGAAAACAACAATTGCAAAAAAGACAAGAATCAATAGGGAAATATTTAAAGCAAAAGGAGGGAGAAGGAGAAGAGATAGTCAGGGGTTAAATGCTGTGGGTTGAATGTTGAATGCAGTGTTGAACAGGTGGGTCTTTAGTGATGTTTTGAATGTGGTGAGTGAGGAGGAGTCTCTGATGGTGTGAGGTAGTGAGTTCCAGAGGGTGGGCGCAGCGATGGAGAAGGCCCTGTCCCCCCAGGATCTGAATTTGGTCCGGGTGGAGGGGGTCAGGAGGTTTGTACCAGCAGAGCGGAGGTTGCGGGTGGGAGTGTGTCTGGAGAGGAGGTCAGCCAGGTAGGATGGGGCCAGGTTATGGAGGGCTTTGTATGTCAAGAGGAGGATTTTGTACTGGATTCTCTGGGGGATGGGGAGCCAGTGAAGCTTGTAAAGGACGGGGGTGATGTGGTCACGGGTCCGGGAATGGGTGAGTAGACGGGCAGCGGAGTTCTCAATGTATTGGAGTTTATTGGTGATTTTTGAGGGTGAACCATAGAGGAGGCTATTGCAGTAGTCCAGACGGGAGGTGATGAAGGCGTGGATGAGGGTTTCTGCAGCCGTGGAGGAGAGGGATGAGCGGAGACGGGCAATGTTTTTCAGGTGAAAGAAGGATGACTTTGTGATCTGTTTAGTGTATTTGTCGAAGGAAAGGGTTTGGTCAAAGATGACGCCAAGATTCCGGATGTGAGGGGAGGTGGATACTGGGATACCGTCGATGTTGAGGGCAAAGTTATGGGTGGATTTTGTGAGCGTTTTTGGGCCAATGATGATTATTTCAGATTTATCACAGTTAAGTTTGAGGAAGTTGATTTGAAGCCAGGATTTTATTTCAGTGATGCAGTTTGTCAGGATAGAGTGGGTGTCGGTGGAGACGAACTTGGTGGAGATGAAAAGCTGGATGTCATCGGCGAAGCAGTGGAATTGGAGACCATGACGGCGGATTAAGTGACCGAGCGGGGACAGGTAAAGGATGAAGAGGAGGGGGCCAAGAACTGAACCTTGGGGGACACCTTGGGGGAGGGGAGCAGTGGGGGATTTGCAGTTATTGATGGAGATGAACTGGCATCTGTCATAGAGGTATGATTTAATCCAAGAGAGGGCAGTGCCGGTAACGTTAAAGGTGGATTCAAGTCGGGTGAGGAGGATAGTGTGATCGATGGTGTCAAAGGCAGCGCTGAGGTCGAGGAGGACGAGAATGTTGAGGTTGCCAGCGTCAGAGGAGAGGAGAAGGTCGTTGGTGATTTTGAGGAGAGCAGTTTCAGTACTGTGGTTGGACCGGAATCCGGATTGGAATGTTTCATACAGGTTATTGGCAGAGAGATGATGTTTGAGTTGAGTGGCTACAGCGCGTTCCAAAACTTTTGACAGAAAGGGTAGGTTGGAGATGGGTCTGAAGTTGTTTAGGGTGTCAGGGTTTAGACCAGGTTTTTTTAGAATGGGGGTAACAGCAGCAATTTTGAGGGAAGGTGGGACGATGCCTGTAGACAGGGAGGAGTTTATTGTTGCAATGATAAGTGGAGAGAGAGCAGGGAGGGAGGCTTTGACAAAGCTGGAGGGGATGGGGTCAAGAGTGCAGGTGGCAGTTTTCATTCCTATGAGGAGTTCAGAGAGGTCAGTAGGGGAGATTGGGGAGAACCGAGACAGGGGATGGCAGGACAAGGGGGGGCAGGTGGTTGGAGGGGGAGCGGGTGCGGCGGTGGTCAAGCTGTTGTAGATGTTGTCAATTTTGCGTTGGAAGAAAGAGAGGAAGGAGATGCAGTTGTCTACTGTGAATGACTGGGTGGTGGTGTTCAGGGGGCGGAGGAGTTTGTTTATTGTCGAGAAGAGTGCTTTTGGGTTTCAGGAGCCAGAGTGGATAATTTGAGAGTAGTAGGCAGAGCGGGCGCGGGAGAGGGCATCTTTGTAGTGTTGTAGGTGGTCCTTGTAGGCTTGGGAGTGAACTGTGAGACCCGTTTTATTGCGGAGTCTTTCAAGTTGGCGAGCACGAGTTTTCATCAGGTGGAGTTCAGGGGTAAACCAGGGAGCAGAATGGGTGAAAGAAACTGTTTTGGTTTTTACAGGCGCAAGCTGGTCAAGGCAGGAGGAGAGAGTGTGGTTGTAGTAGTCAGTGAGGTCAGAAGGGGTGTGGAGGTCAATGAAGGGAGAAGTGGACATTTTTTCAGAGAGGGTGGATGAGAATGAGGTAGGTGAAAGAGTGTTTAGCTTACGGAAGTTGATTGTGCGATAATGCCTTGGTGTTGGGGCGGGGATGTTGATGGTCAGAGTGATGGCTAAGTGGTCAGAGAGGGTGAGGTCAGAGCCATAGAGATGGTGCAAATTTAATCCAGTGGAGCAGACAAGGTCCAAAATGTGACCACGGATATGGGTAGGAAAGTCGACATGTTGAGTGAGGTTAAAGCAGGTGAGTAAATCAGTGAAGTCAGTGGTTATTGTGGAGTCAGTGGAGTCCATGTGGATATTGAAATCACCAAGGAGGAGGATTGAGGGGGAGAGGGAACATAGCTGGGTCAGAAAGTAGGAGAAGTCAGAAAGGAATGATGGGTGTGGTTTGGGAGGGCGGTAGACAGGTGGCAAGGATAGTGTGATCGATGGTGTCAAAGGCAGCGCTGAGGTCGAGGAGGACGAGAATGTTGAGGTTGCCAGCGTCAGAGGAGAGGAGAAGGTCGTGAGAGTCTTTCAAGATGCAGTTGCAGTTGTCTGGAGGGGATGGGGTCAAGGATTTGCAGTTATTTTGTTGTTATTATATACTTGTTGGATTTTTAGTTTCAGGTAATATTGTTGGTAACATTTCTGTGTGAAATGGAGATTTAAATTAAAACTTGGTACAGGTATGTATAATGATGTAAACATGAACTGATTAAATGTTGGGGTCAATAGGTCAAAGGTCAGAGGTCATGTCAGGTAAAAATGTGAGAACTTGTGAACAGCGGAAGGGATTTAAATTAAAACTTGGTACAGGTATGTCTAATGATGTAAACATGAACTGATTAAATTTTGGGGTCAATAGGTCAAAGGTCAGAGGTCATGTTCGGTAAAAATGTGCAACTTGGGCACAACTGAATGGATTTAAATCAAAGTTGATACAAGTATTATAATGACGTAATAATGTGGGCGGAGGCGTATCAGTCACGTCGTGACACCGAAGAGTGCCGTTCTAGTTTTTTTAATTGAACCCTAAAACACCATTTCCACCTGTATCATCAGTAGAAGGTCGAGATATGAGTTCATTCATTTTGCTGGCCATATTTTCCACAATCTTGAATTGGGGGTTTCCGGCTAAAATTTCAGTTTGGCAAGTGATTTTCGTCATCAGCAGGGTCGATTTAGTCCAGAAAGGTATGTTGCCAGAAATAAGCATAACTTGTCTCCTCTTACATTGCATTTTTCATTTTTCATGCCGAGTCTATCAATTTTGTCTATGTTTGCAATTATATTTTTGGTTATTTGGATCATGGCTTTCAATGCAGGCGAGTCACATGCTCTAACAATCTCTCCACATGGATTGGCAATTGAAAAAAACAATCTACTTTTCTGGATACCAATGGAAGAAGTGCAGTCCTTGTAAATCCATGCACTTTTCACTGTAACCCCTTTCATGGGAGGGTCATATCAAAAAGCCGTCATCAAAGGTGAATTTCCATCTGGGTATTCTCCTTCGAACTGAGGAATACCTGAGCTGAATCTAGCTCAGAACGGTGAGTAACACTTTCACATAGAGCTCAATTGGGTTTGGCTGCCCATTTTGGATTGATGCTCCTGCTGTTACGGATTCGTCGCTTCCGCCTTTGTTGTTATTATATACTTGTTGGATTTTTAGTTTCAGGTAATATTGTTGGTAACATTTCTGTGTGAAATGGAGATGACTTTAGTAAAAGGTAAAAATAAATGTTTGTGAAGGAAAAGGGAAAATGCGGCAAAGAAACTGGAAGAGGAGAGAGGAGGAGATCGGCAGGGAGAGGAGACGGCCATGAGAGATACAGCCGTGAGTCTCATCGAGGCTGCAAGTGGACTTTTTCGATATTGGTCGCGAATGAATTGGATGGGGACTTAACTAACCAGAGCCTGTTAGGGTATTGAGGGACACGGGAGCACATCAATGGTTGATGCTCAAGGGCATTTTGCGATTGTGTGAAAAAACTGCAACTGGGGTTAGCGTCCTCTTACAGGGGTTTGATGGCTTAGTTAAAGCTCCTCTTCATGTGATCCATTTCAAGTCTGAGTTGGTGTCAGGACCAGTCACCATAGGTTTGCAAGCCACTCTTCCTGTGGATGGAATTTCTTTTATTATCGGGAACGATTTGGCCGGTGGTCGAGTTTCAAGTAATCCGATGTTGGTTGAAAAGCACAGGATGGGAAAAAACACAGCACAGTTAGAGCAGGAGAATCCGGGTATCTTTCCATCATGTGCAGTGACGCATGCTAGGAATAGGAAACGCTCTGAAGAGAACGAGAAGGAAGGTGATGTGGATTTTGGTTCCATAGATATATTGGAGGAATGGTCTGGGAGACACGGTAGGAAAGAGAGTGACACCAAGGAACCTAATGATAAGGTTTCATCTGGACTAAAAAGGATAAAATGGAGTGTCCGTTTAATTGTGGCTTATGGGACTTGATCAGCCATAGTTTTTATTTGTAGTTTACTGGGTGTGAGTATTACTTTTGGTTGTTAAAGACATTTTTGGTATGGAAATAAAGTTTTCACCATGTTCAAACTTTCCTCCTTGAAGGCGGGAAGTGTTACAGATTCGTCGCTTCTGCCTTTGTTGTTATTATATACTTGTAGGATTTTTAGTTTCAGGTAATATTGTTGGTAACGTTTCTGTGTGAAATGGAGATGACTTTAGTAAAAGGTGAAAATAAATGTTTCGGAAGGAAAAAGGAAAACGGGCAAAGAAACCGGAGGAGGAGAGAGAGGAGAAGACCGGAAGTGAGAGGAGACGGGCATGAAAGAGATGGCCGTGTGTCGCATCGAGGCTTTTTCGATATTGGTCGCAAATGAATTGAGGCTTCCTGTGAAAGGGATTGCCCGCGAAATCGTCCCACATTGTGATTGTAATTAAACCTGCGTCTCAGGTTTTGGTACCAAGCATGAACGATTGTTGGTGGGAAAGCAAGCGCCTCCATTACAGGCCAATCTGCCATTTTTCCTCAAGGAGGCCGTCCACCTCGTGGTTCGTGTTTTGTCGTTGGGATTCCCATATTGACATCATCGTGTGGATCACCGTTGGTTTCCATAATCGGCTTAATTTCCATATCGACATCAATGTGTGGAGCGCCGTTGGTTTCCATAATCGGCTTAATCTTTGATGGACGTGGGGCGTGGATTGCATTCACGTTTTGGGGGATCATTACCATGCCGCAATCTGCCCAACCTCTCACGTCGTCCGCAGCCGCGTCGATACCTGCATGTTCTTGCCGTTCTACACAACTTCGACCTTCACCCGCGTAGGGATTTGTGCACGGACTTTGGGGAGTGTTTCATTCCACTCACGTTTGGCGTATTGTAAGTTTATTGCTTTGAGAGCATTGGGGAATGATGGCACCATCATATGTATTGTTCGTTCGATGCAAGTGATATTTTCATGGTACTTTCTTTGATAGTGTTATTATTCTGTATGTGAGAGTTCTTAACACAATTACTTGTTTTGTTCTACACAATTGCATTGGTGTGGTTTTACCATGGTTTATTAAAACACTCAAAATAACAAATCTTTCTGCCGCGTTCCCACTGGAGACTCTGAGGGGCACCGTAACTGGGGTTTGGGGAGAGAACACATAAAACTGCCTCACACCTTGCTCCTCTTGAGGCAGTCACAAACAAGTCCTTTGACAACATTGCAATCTCAAGACAGGAGATGTATTCCCAGGAATTGTCACTCTCCCACCAGCAGGAAGTTGGTGGGCTCCTTATTTTATACAAAACAAGCAGGGGTAACTGGCTTTGTCAGGTGCTGTCCTAATCCTGTTGCCATTTTGAGTTGTTCGGGTTCAAATCAAAAGGGTCAAGTTGTTCGGGTCAAAATCAAAATTTGTTTTTTTTTCTATGTTTTATTTTTGTGGGGACCAAAAACACTTCCCAACCGCCATGAAGGAATGGGGTCAGGGATAATTTAATATTACCTTTATCATCGATATCATAAATGGTGCTCTGTCTGTCTGTCTGTCATGTGATATCTTGAGAACAGATTAACGGATTTCAACAAATCCAACTATGGTGGATTCAGGGAAATCCCAGGAAGGTTTGTGATGCAAAAAACAAAATGGGTACATGGGCACAAGTGGCGATACGACAAATGCCAACTTGCGACGCTCGTTATCCTTCCCTGCATGGAGTGCAGGATCTCCCAGGAAACCTTTTTGTTCTTGCTCCATAGATTAGCCATCACAGCTGCGCCGAGGAAATGGAAACCACCAATGGCGCAAAGGCAGTGATGAGGACACCTCATACAGTCGTTTGATTCTTGGCATGGCATGTACCAAATTAATATTCACTCCAGACAGTTTGATCAAAAGAAAAAAGGGGGGAGAGGGAGCGAGAAATTATTTATATTTTGATCTTCCTCGTTGTGTGTTGTTGTATATTATTCGTAATTCAGCATCTAAAAAGGCTGCGATTAATATCCTATCAACAATCTCCTCGATACACCAGCCAATTTTATTTTTCGCCTTACCAAAATCTTTTTTTTGCAATTACACAAAGATTGGTATTCCTGTAAGCGAAGCGATGGGTCTTATATTCTAGTATCTACAAGAGCTGTGGAATTAAAGAGCGATTTAAAAAAATAAAACTTTTCAAAAAAAAAGTGTTTGCCTAAAACACTCACCGGCACTCACTGATGAACCTCTGAAAGTTGGACAAAGATCCACTTGGCCATGTTTGAGAAAAATGGCAGCACACACACACACAGACATACCGAAAAACATCTCTCATACACAATGATCGTACTGCCCTTTCCTAATACGACCGGAATCCCCTCTTGTGAAAGCCCTGGTTGTAGTATGTTCCTGAAAAGAAATAATTAGGAATGTGTTACGTGGTCCCCTCGGTGACTGCCTGGTCTCGGTGACCCCCGGACCGTGAGAGGACCTTCGCCAGAAAGTAGTATTATATATGCGCTTGCGCAACGCAATACCTATGAATTCCACCCAAGAGAAACTGATGTTCAATGATATATTTCCAGGGTAAGGATATCATACAATTTCAATGATACAATCACGGATATTCCCCGAGCAATCAACAACAAACAACCATCAACAATTCCCAATCCACAATCAATTCCCTATATGATTAAGATGGCCATCTTATATATGTGTGTCCCCTTCTGTACTCACGACCCCCTTTTGGTCTCTGCCCCTCACAATGTCTCTGGGCCCCTCCTGACCAAGATGCTGGTCGGCGTCGCCGCACTCGGGTGGTTGAACGAACCCCGGGTGGACGTGTTTCCACCGGGCAGGTATCGTACCAGGCACCGTGGCTGCAGCCCCTCGTGGCCACGCGAAGCGGGTACGGTAAAGCAAGCCAAAAGCCCCACGCCGCTTGCAAGGCATGTTAGGCCCCAACGTGCGACCCGTACGCGTCTGTTTACACGGTGCCGCGAACGGTGCCAGACGCGGGGTCGATGCACGGCCCCACGTCAACTTGACGTCTCCACCGGGTAGGTACACGTCCCGGTAACTCCTCTCGCCAGACGGGCTTCGGAACACCGCTTTTCCACGCGGCGCAAGGTCGATCCCACCTTTCGTCGGAGCGGGGCGAGGAAGAAGACTACTCGTCTCTTTTCTTCCTCGTGTCTTTTTTCTTCCGTTTCCGGTCACTTCCGTTTCCGGACACTTTTTCAGAAGGGCTCCTGACCCTCCAACCACAACAACCCTTAATCTACTCCACATGGATAAGCAAAGACCTGAATGGTAATTCACATACATTCACATAAATATGTAACACTCCCCCCCTTCAAGAAAGAAAGTTTGAACCCAGCGAAAACTTTCTTTGCCGGCCAATTTGGAGAAACAAACCAGATAACTCAACCCCCCCACATTATCAGTTCCCCCCGGGCACAGTTATCACTTAAAAATAAAGCAACCAAAATTTCACCACAACCCCTCCAGATTACTCACTCTGGACTAAGCACCAGCGACGACATTGTCCCTGCCAAATCAAACTCCATCTCATGACCCTCTGACTTTGACCGTCAGTTTCTTGTGAATGAAGGTTAAGGGGTTGATCAAAGATCCAAAGTTAAGCCACTCGATAGCACTTCTTTCCGGGAGGCCAAGCCGAGTATTCACTACATGGATGCCTTTAGCAACGTGGAGTTCACGGTTAGTCCGTGCAGGAAAGTTCTCTACATGGGCGCCTTGAGGAACGTGGAGTTCACGGTTAGTCCGTGCATGAAAGTTCACTACATGGACGCCTTTAGGAACGGCGTTCACGGTTAATCCGTGTAGGAATCTTGGCTCGGCGGCTCCGCCGCATTCAGTGCTTCAACTTCTCAGAACTTCCCTAATAATTAGGGTGGGACCACTTGTCCCTGTAGTCCCATGAATAGCGGTCTCCTTCTCGGCCACTACTTTGCCAATCCTTCCTTCGGGAGCGGCCGTAACTCAGGGAGCCTCCATAATAATATTGATTGCGGCCACCACCAAAACTACCACCCAGTTGTCCTCTCCTGTAGACCTCTCGACGCCTATGAAATGCCTTCCCTACTGTTATGGTCCGACCCTCCAAATCCTTGCCATTCCAATTCTTCTCTGCCTCTCTGGCGTCTTTTGTGCTGGCAAACGTGACAAAGCCGAACCCTCTTGACTGTTGCGTTTCCCAGTCTCTTACCAACCGCACTTCCACCAGCGGCCCATATCTGTTGAAGACAGAGGTCAGAACTTCTTCCTCTGTTTTGAAGTTCAGTCCCCCTACAAATAACTTGGCACTTTTGTCGCCATC
Organism: Myxine glutinosa; assembly: GCF_964187855.1. Lineage (NCBI taxonomy): Eukaryota > Metazoa > Chordata > Myxini > Myxiniformes > Myxinidae > Myxine > Myxine glutinosa. The sequence goes on along the minus strand of NC_136265.1, from coordinate 81,758,538 downwards.
CCGAGCTGGTGTGGTGTTATTTTCCCTGCTGGGCTCTTTACCACCCCTCAGGTTACCATAAACTTGACCCCTGGCCAAATCATTCCCGATAACCACAGATACACCCTCTACAGGAAGCGTGGCTTGTAAACCGACGGTGACCGGTCCTGACACCAAATCGGACTCCAAATGGATGACATGAAGGGGAGCACTAACACCGCCCCCGATCCCCTGTAAACGAACACTATCCCCCGTTGCCGTCTCCTCGGACCATGGCAAAATGCCTTCAAGCATTAAAGATTGATGTGCCCCTGTGTCCCTCAATATCCTAACCGGTTTCCGGTTAGTCGAGGCTCCATCCCGTGACACAAACCCCTCTGAAATAAATGGTTGGTAACCCTTTTGATGGCGATTTCTCACAATGGTCATTGCATTTGGAGTCGTAATAGTCGGACTCCGCTCTGGGTCTTCCCTTTTCATGCGGTAACAACTGGACATCAAGTGTCCAGGTTTCTTGCAAAAAGCGCAAGTAGGCCCGGAGGAAAAACTCGTGGTCTGCCTCGGGCCCCCCGAACTATAAGTTTGTCTTGGGCCCGCATCCCTCTGATTTCGAACAGGTGGGGTATCATAGTTGTCCCCATAATCATCCCGAGGCCGCCGCCATGTAAGGTCGTTCTCCGCACCGGGTGTTCCATAACTCCCCTGCTGAAGTCTAGGCGAGGAGTTAGGTTTGTGGACCCCTATTCGGTGGGTTAAGGCATAATCATCTGCCATGGTGGCTGCGTCCCACAACTTTGGTACTTTCTTTTCCTGCAGGTACACTTTGATGTCCTCGTGGACACACTGCTGGAATTCCTCCACCAGGATCAAGTCACGCAATGTTTTGAAGTCTTTCCCGACTCCTTTTGACTCACACCACCGATCAAACATGTTTTCTTTCACTCTGGCAAACTCCACATGGGTCTCACTCTCCCTCTTCCTGGCATTCCTGAATTTTTGCCTGTAAGCTTCCAGAACCAACTCATAGGCTTTGAGGATGTGCTTCTTCAGTACCTCATAATCTGCACATTGGTCCATTGGTAGCGCCGAATAAATTTCCTGAGCTTTCCCCACCAGCACACTTTGCACGAGTATGGTCCAGGCCTCCTCCGGCCAGTTTAATTGTCGAGCCACTTTCTCAAAGTGTGGAAAAAATTTCGCGACTTCCTTTTCACTGAACGGTGGAACCAGCCTCACCTGTCTGCCCACATCCCAGGTTTTCTGGTTAGGTGTCGACCCCGTCAGCAAGGGTGGTGCCTCTCCCCGTTCTCTCATTAACTCCAGCTCCTTGAATTTGATTTCTTGCTGAAGCTCCATGTCACGTTCCTTTAATTCCCTTTCCGCTTTTCTCTCCTCTGCTTCGAGGTCCCTTGCAGCTCTCCTCTCCTCTGCTTTTCTCCCTTCTAACCTTTCCTGGAGTTCTCGTTCCACTCTCCTTTCCTCTGCTTGTTTCTCTTCTCTCCTCGCTTCTGCTTTCCTTTCTTCTTCTGATCTTTCCTTTTCTGCTTTCCTTTCTTCTTCTGCTCTTTCCTTTTCTGCTTTCCTTTCTTCTTCTTTGATCCGTTCCTGGCTCCGTAATTGCAACTCCAGTTTCCGGAGCTCAACGTCTTCTGGTTCTTCGGGTAGCCACTCCCAGGCTAACTCGTCCCATGTTCCTAATCCCACCATAGATTGTATCACCGTGGCCTGCAACTCTGCCTTCCTCAAATTAGTTCGGACCTCCAAGTTAAAATGTTTGGCCAATTTCAAGAGGTCCGACTTTAGTAACGCTCGGAACTGTGCCTCACTCGGTGTTACCGCAAAGTTCTGTGCCACAAACGCCATGGTGACTATCGTTAACACCTGTTAACCTTCACTCAAGACTTAACCCCAATTTCCCCAAAAATTTACCAATTAATACTTAATTAATAAATTTTAATTAATAAAAATATTATTTTATTATTTTATACAAATACACTTTTAGATCCCGGACGTAGACCCAATTGCGAATCCGCAAATCGTAATTTGGACGAGCCCCCAATTCTGTTACGTGGTCCCCTCGGTGACTGCCTGGTCTCGGTGACCCCCGGACCGTGAGAGGACCTTCGCCAGAAAGTAGTATTATATATGCGCTTGCGCAACGCAATACCTATGAATTCCACCCAAGAGAAACTGATGTTCAATGATATATTTCCAGGGTAAGGATATCATACAATTTCAATGATACAATCACGGATATTCCCCGAGCAATCAACAACAAACAACCATCAACAATTCCCAATCCACAATCAATTCCCTATATGATTAAGATGGCCATCTTATATATGTGTGTCCCCTTCTGTACTCACGAACCCCTTTTGGTCTCTGCCCCTCACAATGTCTCTGGGCCCCTCCTGACCAAGATGCTGGTCGGCGTCGCCGCACTCGGGCGGTTGAACGAACCCCGAGTGGACGTGTTTCCACCGGGCAGGTATCGTACCAGGCACCGTGGCTGCAGCCCCTCGTGGCCACGCGAAGCGGGTACGGTAAAGCAAGCCAAAAGCCCCACGCCGCTTGCAAGGCGTGTTAGGCCCCAACGTGCGACCCGTACGCGTCTGTTTAGACGGTGCCGCGAACGGTGCCAGACGCGGGGTCGATGCACGGCCCCACGTCAACTTGACGTCTCCACCGGGTAGGTACACGTCCCGGTAACTCCTCTCGCCAGAAGGGCTTCGGAACGCCGCTTTTCCACGCGGCGCAAGGTCGATCCCACCTTTCGTCGGAGCGGGGCGAGGAAGAAGACTACTCGTCGCTTTTCTTCCTCGTGTCTTTTTTCTTCCGTTTCCGGTCACTTCCGTTTCCGGACACTTTTTCAGAAGGGCTCCTGACCCTCCAACCACAACAACCCTTAATCTACTCCACATGGATAAGCAAAGACCTGAATGGTAATTCACATACATTCACATAAATATGTAACAAATGGAAGAAAGCCACCTCTCTTCTACATTATTGTCGCAAGTCAAAGACATTTCAAAGAGAAAATCTTTACTGTGGGATAATAAACAAGCACATTGAAGAATGCATCACTGCCTTGAAGAGGATACCCCACTCACATGGACTTAACCTTTCCAAGTTGGAATAAATGTTGCCAATAAATGTGGAAGTTCCAACAACGAGGATGGATGTGCACCTTATCAAAGTCATAGAAAAAGGGAATTGAGGCAGAAAACTGTTGTAAAACCTTTATAGACACCATTATAAAAACCATGAACAAAAATCTGGATGTGTTCAAACCATTTTCAAGCATCTTCCACCCAGTGCTATAACCTCAAAAATGTCGATCCCATTTTGGTGTTGCAGAAATCAAGCACATCAGAGATCATTGCTCTGAGTTGTCAGGTTTCATAAACTGTCACAAAGCAGGAATTTCCAGAGTTCAAACCGATTAAAGTTAAGAGTTTAAACAAAACTGCACTGTCCATGTGAAAGTTGTGCTCAGTTGTGAAAAACGAGTAAGGGTGCCAATATTTTTGGCCATGACTGCACCTCTACTTGACCACAAAAAAGACTTTCCACAGTTGACGACACTGAATCCAAATCCTGATCCTGATAAAGATGATAACAAGGACCAAACCTCCACCATAAACTTTAAACAAGTTAATGAAGATTGTCATTAAAGAATCCCAGATAGAAAAACGTAGACTTCAATGCTGGTTGTAAAATGAGGGGATGTGGAAAAAAAAAGGAGAATACAAAACAACATTTGAAATTGGTGAATGCATGTTGAAATGACTGGTGCCTTTATGATGATTTTACCAATTCGGATTGAATCAAATTGATCTTTGAATAAAATACCTCAAGACACACAGAGCACTTTTAGGCTTCTCTCCCATGGGAACTTCTAAGATGTCGGTGCAAATGTGATGAATGAAAAAAATCCTTCTTGCAATCAGAACACTTGTAAGGCTTCTCTCCTCTGTGTATCCTTTGATGATTTTTTAATTTGCCTTTATCACCAAATGCCTTAAAACGCACAGAGCACTTGTGTGGCTTCTCTCCTGTGTGTATTCTTGGATGCCTCTCCAAAGTATGCGAGAGAGGAAAGGCCTGAAGACACAGAACACTTGTACGGCTTCTCTCCCGTGTGAATTTTTTGATGTTGATGCAAACGTGATAAAGAAACAAAATCTTTGTTGCAAACAGAACACTTGTAAGGCTTCTCTCCTGTGTGAAGTTTTTCATGATATGCTAATGATGCTCTTTGAGTAAATGCCTTAAAACACACAGAACACTTGTGAGGCTTCTCTCCTGTGTGTGTCCTTTGATGATTTTTTAATGTGCCTTGATCACCAAATACCTTAAAACACACAGAACACTTGAAAGGCTTCTCTCCCGTGTGTATCCTTTGATGTTTTTTTAATGTGCCTTTATCAACAAATGCCTTAAAACACACAGAACACTTGTGTGGCTTCTCTCCTGTGTGTATCCTTTGATGTTTTTTTAATTTGCCTTTATCAACAAATGCCTTAAAACACACAGAACACTTGTGTGGCTTCTCTCCTGTGTGTAGTTTTTCATGATATGTCAATGTTCCTCTCTCAAGAAATGCCTTAAAACACACAGAACACTTGTGTGGCTTCTCTCCCGTGTGAATTTTTTCATGTTGACGGAAATTTGATGAAGAAGCAAAATCCTTGTTGCAAACAGAACACTTGTAAGGCTTCTCTCCCGTGTGTATCCTTTGATGACTTTTTAATGTGCCTTTATCAGCAAATGCCTTAAAACACACAGAACACTTGTAAGGCTTCTCTCCCGTGTGTATCCTTTGATGTTTTTTTAATATGCCTTGATCACCAAATGCCTTAAAACACACAGAACACTTGTGTGGCTTCTCTCCTGTGTGTATCCTTTGATGACTTATTAATTTTCCTGTATCACCAAATGCCTCAAGACACACAGAACACTTGTAAGGCTTCTCTCCCGTGTGTATCCTTTGATGTTTTTTTAATGTGCCTTTATCAGCAAATGCCTTAAAACACACAGAACACTTGTAAGGCTTCTCTCCCGTGTGTATCCTTTGATGTTTTTTTAATTTGTCTTGATCACCAAATGCCTTAAAACACACAGAACACTTGTAAGGCTTCTCTCCCGTGTGTATCCTTTGGTGTTTTTTTAATTTGCCTTGATCACCAAATGCCTTAAAACACACAGAACACTTGTGTGGCTTCTCTCCTGTGTGTATTCTTTGATGCCTTCTTAATGTTTGTCTGTGAAGAAATGCCTTAAAACACATAGAACACTTGTGTGGCTTCTCTCCTGTGTGTATCATTTGATGCCTTATTAATGTTTGTCTCTGAGGAAATGCCTTAAAACACACAGAACACTTGTGTGGCTTCTCTCCCATGTGTATTTTTTCATGTTGACGCAAATATGATGAACGAGCAAAATCCTTGTTGCAAAGAGAACACTTGTAAGGTTTCTCTCCCATGTGTATCCTTTGATGTTTTTTCAATCTTCCTTTCTCAACAAATGCCTTAGAACACACAGAACACTTCTGTGGCTTCTCTCCTCTGTGTATTTTTTCGTGACATGTTAATGTTCCTCTCTTAATAAATGCCTTAAAACACACAGAACACTTGTGTGGCTTCTCTCCTGTGTGTATCCATTGATGACTTTTTAATTTTCTTTTATCACCAAATGCCTCAAGACACACAGAACACTTGTAAGGCTTCTCTCCTGTATGTATCCTTTGATGACTTTTTAATGTTCCTTGATCAGCAAATGCCTTAAGGCACACAGAACACTTGTAAGGCTTCTCTCCCGTGTGTATCCTTTGATGCCTTTTTAATGTTCCTTGATCACCAAATGCCTTAAAACACACAGAACACTTGTGAGGCTTCTCTCCTGTGTGTATTTTTTCATGATATGTTAATGTTGCTCTTTCAATAAATGCCTTCAGACACACAGAACACTTGTAAGGCTTCTCTCCTGTGTGTATCCTTTGATGCTTTTTTAATTTGCCTTGATCACTAAATGCCTTAAAACACACAGAACACTTGTGAGGCTTCTCTCCTGTGTGTATTTTTTCGTGACATATTAATTTTCCTCTTTCAACAAATGCCTTAAAACACACAGAACACTTGTGTGGCTTCTCTCCTGTGTGTATTTTTTGATGTTGATGCAAATATGATGAAAAAGCAAAAGCCTTGCTGCAAACGGAACACTTGTAGGGTTTCTTTCCTGTGTGTATTTTTTGATGATGATGCAAATATGATGAAAAAGCAAAAGCCTTGAGGCAAAAAGAACACTTGTAGGGTTTCTTTCCTGTGTGTATTTTTTCATGATATGTTAATTTTCTTCTTTCAACAAATGCCTTAAGACACACAGAGCACTTGTGTGGCTTCTCTCCCGTGTGAATTTTTTGATGTTGATGCAAATTTGATGAAGAAGCAAAATTCTTGTTGCAAACAGAACACTTGTAAGGCTTCTCTCCCGTGTGTATCCTTTGATGTTGACGCAAATGTGATGAATCAAAAAAATCCTTACCACAAACAGAACATTTGTGTGGTCTCTTCCTTCCTTGGATATTCTTGAGAGTCTCTGCGCAGCTTTTGCAACTGCGGTTGGAAGACGTGCTTCTATTTGTATCTGTTTCTTGACAAACATTCTGTGTCATGTGATGATTGAAAACTTCTGAGCAGAACAACTTAGAACAGTTGCAACAAGAAACCAGTGTCATTTGTTTCACTGAAAAGAAAAATCACAAAAAGTATTCAAAATTTACCAAAACTTCAAAATGTTGGATAATTGATAATATTTCAGTCAGATTAGATGAAGCATTTGCCATATTTCTGTCCTTCATTCAATGGACAAGCTCAATATCAAGGATTCAAAAATGGCAGAATTTTCCAAAATGTATCTGACATTGACCAAGCTACCTTACCTACCTTACCAGAGGTTATTCGATTATTTTAGCAGCAGAAAATAACAAGGTGTAATGTGTGGTCCTTATTTATATTGTTACGTATGTGGGGGGTAGGCAAATGATTACCATGTAGCCAGGTATAATTGTACAGATTACCATGCTCTGAATGTCGTGTCGCCATCTTGATGTACTGTTATGGATCCCGGATTTAGGTGAATTACTATTCATGTCATTGCTTATTAATGTTTATTCTATTAAAGGTTGTTGTGGTTAAATGGTTAGAGAGGCTCCGGATAACAGGAGAACGGAAACGGGATAGTGAACCGGAAGAAGAAAAACAAGACACGAGGTCCTGGAGAAGCAGCGATCTTCTTCCTCCTCGCCCAGCTCCGACGCGAGCGGTGTCGATATTGAGCAGCGTGGGGAACGCTGCGTTTGAAAGCCCGTCTGGCGAGAGGAGTTACCTGCGCGGGGTAATTACCGGTTACGCGTCAAGTTGCCGTGGGTTCGTGCATGGAACCAAGCGTCCGGCACAGTTCGCCTCAACGTTTACAAGGACGCGTACGGGTCGCACCTTGGGCCTCGCGCGCTTTGCGAGCCGCGCTTTGCTTTGCCCGCTTTGCTTTGCAGCAGCTGTTCCCGGTACGCGACGTGCACGTTTGGAGCACGTCAGCCAGGGGTTCGTTCAACCGCCCGTGTGCGGAGAAGTCGACTTTCACCTTGGTCTGGGGGGGCCCAGAGACATTGGGAGGGACAGTGACCATTGAGGGGTCGTGAGTGGGGAAAGGGGGGAAATATATGAGATGGCCATCTTAGTAATATTGCGGATTGATTGTTGATTGTGTTGATGGATTGAGAATATATTATTAATTAATCCGGATCCTTGGTGTGGGGTTGCTTATTGACCTGAATTGTTTGTGTCTTTCATATTGATTGCATTACGAACGCGTATAAATCAGAGATCTTTCTGGCGGGGTACTCCCACGGCCCGGGGGTCACCAAGACCAGGTAGTTACCGGGAGGAGCACGTAACAGTACATACAGTGCATTCAGAAAGTATTCAGACCCCTTCACTTTTTTCACATTTTGTTATGTTGCAGCCTTATGCTGAAATGGTTTAAATTCATTTTTTCCCTCATCAATCTACACTCAATACCCCATAATGACAAAGAGAAAACAGGATTTTAGAAAGTTAAGCAAATTTATTAAAAAGAAAAAACTGAAATATCACATTGACATAAGTATTCATACCCTTTGCTATGACACTTGAAATTTAGCTCAGGTGCCTCCCATTTCTCTTGATCATCTTTGAGATGTTTCTACACCTTGATTGGAGTCCACCTGTGGTAAATTCAATTAATTGGACATGATTTGGAAAGGCACACACCTGTCTATATAAGGTCTCACATCTGACAATGCATATCAGAGCAAAAACCAAGCCATGAGGTTGAAGGAACTGCCTGCAGAGCTCAGAGACAGGATTGTGTCGAGGCACAGATCTGGGGAAGCCTACAAAAAGATTTCTGCTGCATTGAAGGTTCCCAAGAGCACAGTGGCCTCCATAATTCTTAAATGGAAGACGTTTGGAACAACCAGGACTCTTCCTAGAGCTGGCCGCCCAGCCAAACTGAGCAATCGGGGAAGAAAGGCCTTGGTAAGAGAGGTGACCAAGAACCCGATGGTCACTCTGGCTGAGCTCCAGAGATCCTGTGTGGAGATGGGAGAAACTTACAGAAGGACAACCATCACTGCAACACTCCACCGATCTGGGCTTTATGGCAGAGTGGCCAGACGGAAGCCTCTCCTCAGTGAAAGACACATGAAAGCCCGCTTGGAGTTTGCAAAAAAGCACCTAAAGGACTCTCAGACTGTGAGAAACAAGATTCTGTGGTCTGATGAAACCAAGATTGAACTGTTTGGCTTCCGTCTGGCCACTCTGCCATAAAGCCCAGATCGGTGGAGTGTTGCAGTGATGGTTGTCCTTCTGGAAGTTTCTCCCATCTCCACACAGGATCTCTGGAGCTCAGCCAGAGTGACCATCGGGTTCTTGGTCACCTCTCTTACCAAGGCCCTTCTCCCCCGATTGCTCAGCTTGGCCGGGCGGCCAGCTCTCGGAAGAGTCTTGGTTGTTCAAAACTTCTTCCATTTAAGAATTATGGAGGCCACTGTGCTCTTGGGAACCTTCAATGCAGCAGAGATTTTTTCGTCGGCTTCCTCAAATCTGTGCCTCGACACAATCCTGTCTCTGAGCTCTGCACGCAGTTCCTTCGACCTCATGGCTTGGTTTTTTTTTTTTGCTGTTTTTTAAAATTTATATCCAAGATCGAGGCTCGTGAAAGAGCTAACATTAATCACACAAAAAGTCAAACCGACACATAAAACACAAAAAATAAGGGGAGCGGTAGACAAGATTGGGAGAGAGGGGGAAGGACACAAACACAACATTTGAGAGCAGGGACATCAGGAGAAATGTTTTAGGGGGAGGGCTTGGCGGGAGGTGGGAGAGGTATAAAACATATGAACACTGCAAGGACTTCCAGGGAAGAAGTTGGAATTTCCAAAAAAAAAGAAGAAAAAAAAGAGTATCTGGGGTGAATTAGCGGGGGTAAAAAAGATAAAGGTTTTGGATGGGGGAAGATAAGAGATGGTGGTGAACAGCTGTTTTAAAGACCTGGAGGGAGCTGTGGGATTGAAGGGAGTGGGGGAGTTTGTTCCAGAGGCGGGAGAAAAGGGGAATGAAAGAGTGAAGGTGAGCAGAGAGCCTAGATTTTGGCAGTTAACCATAAAAGGGTTGCAGGCAGATCTTGTGCGACATGAAGGAATATTGGGGGGACAGAGCACAGAGAGAGCTGTGGGAGCAAGGCTGGAGAGGATTCGGTAGAAGACAGGAAGACCACCAACCTGCCTGCGGTGAGTGAGTGAAAGGCCCTCGGAGTTAACTTCATAGCAGGAGATTCCAATGATTCTGAAAGCTTTGGTTTCAACAGCGTGAAGACGAGCGAAGTGTGAGGCAGGAGCACCAGCTCAGAGGGGGGAACAGTATTCCATTGAGCTGCGGATGAAAGCCTTGCATGTGGTGAGGAGCACAGGTGTGCCAAGGAAGGAATTCGCACGACGGAGGATGCCCAGTCGGCGACTGGCTTTGGAGGCCAGCTTGGAAATGTGGTTTTCCCAAGAAAGATCATGGCAGATAGTGAGACCCAAAAGCTTGAGCGACAGAACTTCTTGGAGGATTGTTGAGAAAGTAGATGGGAGGGTTTTCCAGTCGGTCCTTTCGGAGTGACATTGTAAGAGTGTGAGATTTGTCAGGATTGAAAGACATGTTCCACTTGTTTGACCAGTCTGTGAATTTGTCCAAGTCTGCAGAGAGTGAGGAGGCTGCAGACTGCCGATCTGAGGGATGAGGAATGGAGCGGCAGATAGTGGAGTCATCAGCAAAGAGATAGAGAGGATTTTCCAGAGAGTCTGAGAGATCATTGATGAAGACCAGAAATAGCACAGGGCCCAGAACACTACCTTGGGGAACTCCAGCCAGAACAGGCAGGGGAGATGAGAGAAATCCATTCAGGGCCACACATTGCCTACGACCAGAGAGGAAGTCCGCAAGCCATGAGTGGAGATTTCCATGGATACCATCGGAGGAGAGTTTGGTGAGCAGAGCTGGGTGCCAGACCGTATCGAAGGCACGTGATCGGTCAAGTGATACAGCTCTGATTTCCTGTTTGGCATTGAGGACCTCAGTAGGGAGATAATGGGGCTTCCAGGACACCCATGTATTTAGATGAGACTTTTCCCCAAACTGCCCATTTTTCCCCTGATTACCGCGACACCCCTTTCTCCTTTTACATGTAAGTGAATGGGGGAGTCCTTACTTAACCTCCAAGGACCACGCAATATTCAAAATCCCTCATTGATCCTATTAATATTTGCTCATTTTCTAATTTTTTAACAACTCCATTCTCTTATGGAACTCATTCCCATCTAGGATATTGATAAACTTTACATTCAGTACCTTTCTTTGTGCGTTTATAAAATGATATGTTTCACAGAGGGACCTGGTCTGTCCTCCTCCCGATCCACATACCATTTTAAAATTATAATATTTATTATCCGGTTGATAACCATCAAAGTTCTCACTCCACTCTAATATATTTTTCTTCCCGCCCTCCATTACCCCACTTAACAAATGAATACGTTTATCCGTCTTGAGGACCTTCTGACCAGTGATCCTCTCAACCTCTCGGATCTGATATTTCTCACACTCATTATGTTTTCCATTTATATACCAATCTTGAGATTTTCTCCATTCTTTATTCATTTATATATCACCAAAAGGTACACACATGACACCACCATCTAAAATATATCGTTTATCATCATATGCTCCTAGTGCTAGTTTATTTATCTCTTCTGAATATAATTCATGCTTATAACTCCTAATCCCTTTTACCTTTCTATACTGTTCCTCCCCACTCATCAAACATTGATAATAATGACCAAAATTTATACTTTCTTTAATTACATTTTTCTTAATCCCCTTGAGCTTCTGATCACACTTCTCCACATTCCCAACTCTATATTTATACGCATAAGCCTTTGCTCTCAATGCTATGAACTCACTCAGAATATTTCCACCAAGCTCATCCTTGAACTTTCCAATCACCTTTTTATTTTGATTCGAGAACAATTCACTCTTTTGATCATAGTTGCTTGTATCATAAATTACAGAATCAGCTTTCATATCATCATAGACGTCATCTGTCTTGATACTCAGAATGAAGCTGTCCATATCCATATACATCAACATGACGTTATCATCATACTTTGTTTTCAAATTTTCATAATAATATTCATACATCAGTAGTTTTGATAGATCGAGAACAGCAGTACCAATATAAATCGGTTTATTCATCTCAATTTCTTCTTTCATCATATGAACAGCACAAAAGTTTTCTGTAAAGATTTCAACACGCTCAAAGCTCGGTCTGTTGATTAGTTTGGAAGTTTGTTCCCAGGAAGTTGTCAACTTGATATTTTGTCTCTTTCTAACATTTTCCATAGTCTTCCCAAATACCGCGTTATTCATCAACTTATAAAAATCTTTCTCAAAGTCAGTCTTTCCAAGCGTTCTCTTTCGAGTGTTAAAATCAATATATTTCATTAACCAATAACTCTGTTTGAATTTCAGGACCCGATGAACTTTCTCAACAATTAGACCATGTTTCACAAATTGTAAAATATTTCTCTGATGTCGTACATAGTTCTTCTTATCAAAGAATGTTGTTAAAAGTTTTTCTGTTCTTGATCCCTTATCAAATGATTTCTGATATTCACTCAACCACTCTGGGTTTGTCAATTCTTTCTCACACCCGAAAGGAAGATCTTTATGTTTCTCAAAGAGTTATTTTGGATACTTTAGATCAACCTCCAGGAAATACCCTTCTTTCCTTTCATCCAACTCTTTTTGTGTTGATCGCAGAATCTTTTCTAGAACACCCTCATGATCACTCTCCCATTTCAATCCTCCATAAGGTTGTGCTTGGGACATTGCCCACCCATAGAGGTTGTTGGCGTCATAATACATGAGATAGGAACTATCTTTCTTTGGATCATAATCTGGAAGATATTTGTTATTTGCTTTTGAATATCTTGATGAGCAGACTTGTGAAATTCCCCCTCTCTTTGCTCTCTCTATCATCAGGAGCATATCAACATCGGTTATCAAATCCAAATCTTGTTTAGTCATTTTCAACATAGCACTCCAAGCAAGACCCGGTGCTGTGAAATAATGAGCAGAGTCCAAGCCATATCCAGAAAGACACACGGATCTAAATGCTTCGAATACATCTGCTAGAAGAAGGACATCAGTCTTGAGATAGAGATCATGATAATCACCCATATTATTGATATTGTATTTTTTCCAAACATTTTGAGCATGTACATAATCATCATCTGAAACATTGCTATTATTTAGAATATTGTAAAAATCTTCTTTTGGAGGAAGTTTCTTTTCATCAAATCTTTTAAATGAATCCATATAGTCGTACGGGTAAATTCCCTTTTGTGTTAGGAGTTCTGTATCCTCATAATTATTCTCCAAACATGGAATTTTTTTCAAATTTTTAACTAGGTTAGCAAGAGGACTAGCCATGAATTTATATGTATCCAAGAATCGAATTCTTGTAGTTGCTCTTGTTGGAATGATCTTTGTAAAGGAGATGTATTTTTGATCTGTACTTGGAATAGCACTGATACTCCCAGGAGTCTTTGACAACTCTTTAATAAACAAGTGTGTATCATAATGAGCGTTGTTATGAAGAAAGACAGGAATGAAAGAGGGGAGTTTATAATTAATATTACAACTTTGATGAGCCGGACCTCTATATTTACCAGTGAGATGGCAATGATCTCTAACCTTTAGGCTTTCACCAATTTTTTCCTCACAAATATGACAGACATTGTTTTTTCTAAATTCCCTTTTCTCTTCACTCGTCAAGTACATTGGTTTATTGGTTTCTCTCATTATCGTGGTTAATCGAACACAGTCTTTTTCTAGTCGTTTCACAAACTCCTCTGGGGCATTTGAGCCTCTATACTCCTCTACCTTGTTATATTCACCACCAACGGATGATTTGATATAATAACAAAATCCGCAAGGAGTATGTTTTTGATACTTATTTGTGTATGATTCTTTTGGATCTGGAGCCGCTGTTGCTATTTTCTCCAAGATACTCTCAAAATCAGCATATATCACAAAAGGATGTTTAATTGTTTTATTTTGATCTTTGAATGAAATTTTAGAACCAGGCTTTGGAAGTGTAATGACTGTTGCTTTCTCATTTGAACAATATTGTTTATGAGTATCCAATCTCTCCTGTGAATGAAATGTATTCAAACACCGACGACATGGATAAACTTTACATTTTCTAGAATAGACTTGTGATTTAATCAATCTTGAAAAGTTCTTGATATAAGCATAATGTTCAATTTCACCAGATCGGAAATACAAGAGGTCAACATGTTTTTCTTTCTCATCATCTGAGATTTGTAAAATCTGTACTTTATTATTTTTAGTCAACCCATAAACATTTATAGAAATATTATTTAACTTTTCAAACTTTGAGATATTATTAAGAGTCATCGGAAATTTCAAATTTCCCATATTCAATTCATTTTCATATTTCATATAATTGCTTACTCTTTCAGCATGTTCTTTTGCTGGATGTAGATATGCTAGTACAAACCACAAGAAGCACTTGTTATCAGTATTCTGAATATTTACTATAGCATTTTTATCTTTGATGATTTTAGGAAGTTGAATATATGATCTTGCTTGTAGTGGATCAGATTTTAAAATGTGAACATCAACAAACAGAACCTTTTCAACAGTGAGACCGCTTCCAACAATAAGATCATCAATATCATATTCACTATATTTAAGCTCATTAAAGACCTGTTCTTTATTTCTATTATAATCATTCTTATTAAGTACCATATAAGTTGTTGTATGTAGGTAAAAGTTAAATGGTGGATCTTCCTTTTTACGAAGAACCAATTTAGCCCCCAAATAATATTTACAACTTCCCATTTCAGATATAGTCTCATCAATCTGATCATCTATTCCTTCCTTTGTAAGATCAACAGCAGCTCCCAGAGAACGGGGGACTGGATCTTTGAAACGGAACAATCTAATTTTAATATTTCCTTTGAAAGCACCATCGAAATTTTCAATCTCATAATATGGAACTTGGTGTTTCTTTGTCTTCTCATGGCGCTTCCAATCCTTCTTGAGGATGTTGTGTTGACAGCGTTCACAATAGACCTTTGGAAGAACCTTTGGTTTGAGATTCTCCAAATGTTTTTGAGTATCTAAGTGTTGCTCATACCCACTTCTCAGAACCCATGTCTTACAAATCTTACAATACTTATTATCTATACTCTTTAAATGTTTTTGTGTTTTAGAATGTTTATTGATATGTTTGTAGTTCTGCTCACAACTCTCACAGTAAGTAGAATTCATCTTATTTATATAGTAAAAAACTTCACTATATACGAGTTATCTTTTACTTAAAATAAAACATGAAAAAATTGAAAACAAGTCAGGAAACTCAATTAAATTTGGGACAACTTATTCATATGATTCTTGGTTAGGATGTGATATCTATAACTAGTCTTCTTCATATCCTTATCACAAAGATCACAATGTTCCATCTCTTCTTCTTTATAACCGTTAAGAACATTATCTAAATGATGCTTTGTTTGTTTATGTATCCGTTTACCAAGTACTCTAATTAGCTTATTACAAGGTTCACATCTTATCATATTTTTACTCTTATCAGATGTATTGATAGCATGTTTAATGGTCCTGACATGAGCATCATATCGATTGTACTGTTTATCACAGGCGGAACAATAACCAGAATTCATGTTTTGTTTTGTTTTTTTTGTTGTTTTTTGTATACTGAATCGAGGCTCGTGAAAGAGCTGACATTTACTTCACAAACAAATCAACCAGACAAACAAAATATATAAAAGGAGGGAGCGGAAGACAAGAGAATGGGAAGCACGCAAACACTTGAGAGCACACAACATTTAAGAGCAGGGAGATGTGTGGGAGGGAGAGGGCTTGGGGGGAGGAGGTGTGGGAAGGTGGGGGGGGGGGGGGTAAAGGCCGACGTTGGGTTCCGTAACAATGTGTGTATATATATATATATATATATACACAAAGAATTAAGTTAAGCACCCCCCCCCCCCCCCCGTTTTTTTACAACCTCGCACATTACAAGTTTGTTGTCGTCAAAACAGTGTAATATACCCATGATATTGCTATATTTTCTGGAGAAGTGATATTATGGTCACATAAAAACATAACAATCATGCCGTTTTCAATATTTTATTCTGAATAATTTAAGGTGAAATTTTTTGGGAATTTTAGGCATATTTTCACCTCAATTTAAGTATGGAGCTATAGGTCCATCACGGACAGTGTGGATGACGTTTATGTTTTCTAACGTACAGTCATTGTTCTGAGAAGACCTCTAGCGATCTTTGCGTCAATAACGTGTGTAGGACCCACGTGATCGTGCTGCACGAGCGATGGGCGTCACAGATGAGTGCACTCATCTGCATTTCATCAATGGATAATTGCTAATGTCATACCAATCATTATTTGATCTCACATACCTTAGAATATATGCCAATGTATACATATACACAAAGAATATATATTAGGGGGTGCTTACCTTAATTCGTTGTGTAGGGGTGCTTAACTTAATTCTTTGTGTATATATATATATATATATATATATATATATATATATATATATATATATATATATATATATATATATATATAATGTTATTTATATAGTGAAAAAACTTCATATTTCTTCATCACTAAACTCTATATAGTAATCGGAATTATCAATAAAACTACTCTCATAAATATCATCTGAACAGATACTAAAGCTATTTTCTGATCCGAGGCTCTCAGAGTCTGAGCAACTATCAAATTCAGAATCACTGAAAAAGTCTTCTTCAGAATAACTACTCATTTAATTAGTAAGAAACACAATTTCCATTTATATCAATACACTTTCTTTCAATTACAGAATCAACTACATGACTCAAATTGAATGTAATTTTCAAATAATCATGAATAATAAGTGTTCTGAGAGACAAAGTCCCAGAAATATTAACATCTTTATTTATTTCAATACCTTTGGGTTTATTAAGGTATATACAAATGTCTCCACGAGAATTGTCGATGGTCTTATCATTCATCTTTAAAGCCTCAGGATCAATTTTAGATTCTAGCCTTGTCAGAATAGCCAGTACAAGTGGAGATACTTTTGTAAGACTTACCTTGAGTGATGACTTTACAGGATAGGCTCTTCCTGTGACTGGAATAGTGGAACTCATCTTGTTCTCCATTTCCGTCTTTATCCAGAAGTTCCCATATTTATCTTTGTTCAATTTAACATCTTTGACATATTTTTCTGCTGGTACCGAAGTAGAGATTGATTGAAATTTGTCTTTTGTGTTTTGAAACATTGTATTTATTGGCTAATAAACCTGCGTTTAGTTTAAGTAAAAATTTATTATATAGATATGATAGAAGGATATTTAGAATTTCCAGACTCTCCATATGATAAATTAGAGAATTGTCCGGCTTGTGATAGAGTGGGGCTTAATGATGAGGATTCATATAAACAATGTTTATTCTGTGATTATCTTCTAATTAATGATAATAAGAAATATAAAATATATATATAACTTTTAAATTAGAACCAAAAATGAATTACTTTACAAGATTAATAAGAGATGAATGTTAAGTATTGTGATGATAATACACTATTTCTTTCAAGGGAAGAGACTATTTGTATTGAGGAAATGTATAAGGGTTTAATGATATTTATTATTCAAAATAATTTTAATGGAAATGTCAATACAAGATACTATATAAATAAAATAATGAATTATTTTGAAATTAAACCTGAACTCAGGATAAAATATAGAGTTTCTAAAATAGCTCAAAAAAAGTTAGATGACTTGTTTTCCAAATATATAAATGAATGATTTTTTACCCGTTTGGGAAAACAAGATAAAATTTAACAACCATAAAAATCTTCCAAATTCATTAAGATGTCTAATAATCGGTTCAAGCGGATGTGGAAAAACCTGTTTGCTTTTAAAGATGCTCCTTACCCCCAACTTTTTAGATTATGATAATTTAATAATTTTTACGAAGTCAAGTTTTCAACCCGAGTATCAACTACTATCACAAGGTTTTAATGCGGGTCTTAAAAAGGAAGACATTATCGGTTTATTTAAACTTCAAAACAAACTAAATGATTACAACATTGAGGATATAATACAACTATTTTGTGATACACAGAAATCAAAATCAAAACCCATAACTTGTATTCTCAGTGATAATACGGTTGATATACCTTCACCTCAAGATTTGGATAAATCAAAAAAGAACCTCGTCATCTTTGATGATTGTGTTAATGAGAGAAACCAAACAGTAATGGATAGCTACTATACAAGAGGGAGACATTCTTCTTGTAATTGTATTTGTCTTAGTCAGTCATATTTTCAACTCCCTCGACGCTCAATAAGAAACAATGCCAATACTTTTATTTTATTTAAGTTAAATTCAATAGATGTAAATAATTTTTGGAGAGATAATTGCTCTACGTTATGTAGTAAAAAAGAATTTGAGGCTCACATGAAACACGCGATTGGAAAATATAAGTATATTGTTGTGAAACAAGATGAGATACTAAATGATATTTTTCAATAAATAAATACAGAAAATGAATACCGAAGAAAGAGCAAGAAAGTTTAAAGAACATCAAGAGTTGGTTTCAAAAGTTGTAAAGCAACAGGAAGAGATAAAGAAGAAACGGAGACAGAAACTAACTGGTGAAGAAGCCTTTGAAAGAAAACAAGAGAAATTTTTTAAACCACTTAAAAAAACTCAACAAACGATTTCACCTACAGTTCCCACATTAGAATTTACTCCAAAAAAACTTCAAATGCTCAAAGATTTTAGTCAAATGACAGAGCTAGAACTTGGAGAATTAGAATATGATGATGAAGGATTATTTCGGAAACTTGAGGAGGTAAATCAATCCCCTAATTATGTTGTGGAAGCTCTTCAAAACAATGAAAATTCGGCGGATTCAAAAACCAGAGCAGCTCTCATTCCAACAGAAGAACCAGCACAGTTCTATCTTGTGAAAGAAAAGGTATTGATATTTAATGATAAATTGGTGTTCTTAAGTTCTGCTCGACGAAATGTTGAATTAACCTCAAGATTAATGTTTCTTCTAACAAACTCTGGATTTAGCGGTTCAAAATATTTTGAGGAACCACTTGATATGGAAAGAGAGGAAGATAGAGAGTATATTGAGTTGCTAAACGCACTTGATTATGGAGTTTCTGTTGCTGGTAAAAGGAAGAAGAATGAGAAGGAGAAATATATGTTTGGTGCTTTAGGTAAGCTTGGTTCAGGTGTTAGTTTTCTTCCAAATGACCCATCACAATTAGTTAATAGGCTATTATTGCTGTTAGGTAGTAAGAAGGCTGGAAACAACAATTGTTTTAATGAACCCTCAGCCATTTTAGATCAGTTGATGAATATGAAAATAATTAATAAATGTCAATACAAAGATATTTTATTAGATATTAAATAAATGAGAAGCACAATTCTTCGTTTTAATTTCACAACGAGTGATTACACAGCTTCATTCCCTTACCCACTACAACTTGACCCCACAAAAGAATATGAGGCTTCTTTGTTGTCAATGGAGACTTACAATACCCATTTTAATATCACAGAGAAAAACAACAAGTTTAGTTATAATCCAGGAAGTGGATATAAAACTATAACCGTTTCACCCAGAGCTTACGAGATTTCTCAAATATCTTCAGAAGTCTCTCGCCTTATGAAAGTAGAAGGTGATGAACCAAAAAATATTGTAATAGATATTCAAAAACACACTTCAAAATAAACTATTAAACTTAAAAATAATTATAAAGTTGATTTCACGATTGAAAATTCGTTCAGAGAGCTATTGGGTTTCTCTTCAAAAAGATTGAAACTAACGGGATGGTTTACAGTGAGAATGTCATTCAAATATCCTCCGGTATAAATTCGGTATTAATTCATTGTGATTTGATTGATGGTGCTTATAACGATGGAATAAGAACAAATACAATATTTTCATTCAGCGCATACTCAACCCCGATTGGTTATAAATTCAATATGGAACCAAAAAATCTTGTTTATTTACCTGTCAGGAAAAACCATATACAGAGTAAATTTTAGGATAACCGATCAAGATAATCGTATGATTCCCTTTAATGAAGAAATTATATCCATCAGAATTCACCTACGTGAAGTTTTTCAATAAATAAATAATGGTTATTGTGAGAAAACACGAGTTGGGAAAATATAAAATAATTACAGGGGATGGGATGTTCCTTTCACCATACTATAAGGGTGAAGGTATGTTTCTTGGTAGAGGATACTATAAACCAAAGAGACAACGGGGTGTGCGGCATCAATTTAGAAATAAAGATGGGATAATTGATACTCTAATGGGTATTGGTTCAACCATTCTTAAACATAAAGACCTAATTGGTTCAACTGCTTCTGCCGTGGGTTCAGTTGCGGGTGCTATAAAGAGTATAAAAGATGCTCAAAATGAGTCTCATAAATTACAAGCAATCAAAGAAATAAAAAAAGGTAAAACTCAACTATCTTCACAAGAACGACAAAAAAATCATTAAAATACTTGGGTCAGTGTTTCAACGATTTTAATGCTATATAAATACAAGTATGGAAGCGATTGATAGTATCTATGATTTGGATGATACGATTATCATTTCAAACTCCACGAAAAAGGAAGACTATTTTAAGGTAAATGCTATAACAGGAACAGACTGGAATTCAAACGGAACAAAAAGTTTTGTAATAAATAATCAACAAACTTACTTGAATCTAGCTGATAGCTTCTTGCTGTGTAAATTTAAATTCACTAAGGCTGCGAATAACACTAATGCTACACTCGTAAATCATTTCTTCTGGAAAATGTTTGATAGTGTCCGCCTGTATATTGGAACACAAGAGGGGTTGAAGCGGTTGATTATGTCTCTGCTACATCTGAAATGATGAAATTTACACTATATTCGTTTAGTGATAGAATGGGTAAGGGAGCTGTTGAAGGTTTTATTCCTGATATGTCAACGGGAACAAATGCTGACCCTGGTTATAGTCAAAGGAAGTCAATGTATAATGATGATACAAAAGCAGAGAATAGTTTTACCGTAGCAGTACCTCTGAAAGGTATATTTGGATTTTGTGATTATGATAAAGTTTTGTATGGTCTTAAAATTAGATTTCAACTACAAAGGAATGATAATGTAAATAGGTTGCTTTTTGGGGCTGAAAATGCTTTTGGCGACAATAATAAATTTGTTGTTAATGATTTGTGTTGGTATATCAGTGAATATACTCCTAATCTTAAAACGGAAGAGATGTTAAATAGAAGACTTAACTCAAAGAAACCGCTAAATGTATCATACCTTAAAAGAAGATGTCAACACGTTAAACTGGAACACACTACCTACACTTGGCATTTGGGTGTTCTTGAAGGAAAGCCACGATACCTATGGCTCATTTTTAAAAAACCAGATGGAGAGGAGGGTACTGATAAGAATAATTCGCTGAGTGATAATGCTAAGGTGAAACAACTTCGGGTTTCTCTTGATGGCACATTTTATCCGCGAGATAGATTGGAAATTGATTGGGAAAAAAATGATTATGCGGAAGCCTACAAGTCTTACCAAAAGGTGTGTGAAAGCAACGGTAATAATGACCCTATTTTGGATATGGTTGCGTTTCAAAAACTTTATACGATCTACGCAATTGACCTGAGTTCTCAAAAAGAAACTATAAAGTCTAATAGAGTGGATACTTCTCTATACATTGAAAGAGGGGAGAGTGAAGAGGTTAATGCATATTGTTTGCTTTTGGAAGAAACAGAATTACAGATTAATACAGATAATGGTGTTATGATTAATATCACATATATTTTTTCTCATAAATAAATGGTAGGGGTATATGTTAATCAAATCAATCTTAATAAATTAACATCTTGTATTCAACATCAAAAGCCTTGTATTATTAATGTTAATACAATTCAAAGAAAAGGAGCAGTAAGAATTGATGTTTTACTCACAAGAGAGCAGGTAAAAACACTAAATGATGCTGGATCACTTAAAATTAAAATGACAAAACCTATGTTAAAGAAATATTCAATACAAGAGGGAGGATTTCTCCCGTTTCTAATTCCTTTATTTGCTGGTTTAAGTGCGGCGGGAGCATTGACTGGTGGTATTTCAGCAGCGGTAAAAACTGCTAACGAAAGGAAGGCACAACTAAAAGCTCAAAAAGAATTGGAAAGACATAACAAGGAGTTGGAGAAACAAATTAGTGGAAGTGGTGTAATTGTAGATTTTGCTCAAAAACTTGAAAGTCTACCTGATAAAGCTAGATTGTTAGTTGGAGATATGCTTTCCTCTATCGCTCAAGCGGGTGTTAAACTAACTAAAAGGGGTAATGGGTTATATCTTTCTCATAAATAAATGGATAAATGGTTTAAACAATTTGGAAAGAATACAACGTCAAATATAGAACTTACTAAATATTGTAAAAAACTAAAAATTGATTATGTGGTTATTTGTATGAGAGATGAATTAACAAAGTTGTCCAATAATACAAAGAATATTATTATGAATTTAGACACACAGAATGGTTCTCATTGGGTTTGTATTCATAATAGTCAGGATAAATATTATTTTGATAGTTATGGTATGCCACCACCTGATGAAGTAATACAATTCTTACAGAATGGTGTTTATCAAACATTTCAAGTTCAAGAAATTAATTCTAAATGTTGTGGCCAATTATGTTTATATGTATTATTTCAACTCAACAATAATGAAAATTTTTATGATGTCATTTTAAATCTAATATAAATGACTTATGCCGGAAAAGATGATTCTATCTTTGGAGAATCCTCTCAGGATATTGATTTATCAAATTATTATACAAAGGCACAGGCTGAACGACAAAAATATAGTATAAGTAAAAATATTAATATGAAAAATACTTATAAATTAATCAATTATCCAAACCCTACAGATGCGAATGACTTAATTAGATTCAGTGATTTATCACAATATATATCTTTAAATAAAACAGCACGTTTTGTTAAACAAGTAAAATTTACAACCACAACACCTGGTTATACTGACCATACACCTTTCCTCATTCAATTTAACTATCTGCTTACAATTGAATTTTATAAAGAAGGACATATAGTTAATATGTGAATTAATAAATGGGGGTATGATATGCCTGATTTAAGGTATAATTGGTCTTTTTCAATAAACATAGAAGACCTACATGATTTTAATCAGTCTCGTAAAGAAGAATATTATCCGCTTGGTGAGGATAAGGATTTATGTGGAAGTACAATTAATAAACAACAAATACACGGTTTTAAGAAAAGAAAAATATATGATAGTATAGCGATGGTTAGCATGACAAAGAAGGAAGGTAATGAGATAAGGATAGAAAGCCAAGGAATACAAACCGATTTGGTAGTGGGAAGATGGGGTGGTATTACCTGTCATAATATTAATCTCACATATATTTCTGATACATAAATGGCAGGAAGAAGACTACAAGAAAATTATAATTTTTGTATTCAGGGATACCTACAAGAAAAGGGCACTCGGTATTACATACCTTATGATTTGGAGCATATACATGGAAATTTTGTCATTAAAAACTGGCCTTATACTGATATTGCTAAACCCACAAATAGAGACTTGTTTAAAATATTAAATAAAAATGAACTTCTCAAAGTTATGAAATATAAAACTCTTTTAGAAATCATCAACAAATCTTATTGGTATCCTATTATGAGAAAAATAATTATAGATACAAGAATATCTCAAAATCCAGATGAATATATGTATAATATTCTATGGGGTTCAAACTCAAGGGTAGCAAGGGATGAGGAAGGAGTTGAGGAGAAGGAGGAAGGAGTTGAAGAAGAGAAGGAGGAAAGAGAGAAAAAGGAGGAGGACAGGGAGAAAAAGGAGGAGGAGAGGGAGAAAAAGGAGAATGAGGAGAGGGAGGAAAGGGAGAAAAGGGAGGAAAGAGAGAAGGAAGAGAGGGAGGAAAGAGAGAAAAAGGAGAGGGAGGAAAGGGAGAAAAAGGAGGAGGACAGGGAGAAAAGGAGAAGGAGGAGAGGGAGAAAAAGGAGAATGAGGAGAGGGAGGAAAGGGAGAAAAGAGAGAAGGAAGAGAGGGAAGAAAGAGAGAAAAACGAGAGGGAGGAAAGGGAGAAAAAGGAGAGGGAGGAAAGGGAGAAAGAGGAGACGGAGGAGAGGGAGAAAAAGGAGAAGGAGGAGAGGGAGGAAAGGGAGAAAAGAGAGAAGGAAGAGAGGGAAGAAAGAGAGAAAAACGAGAGGGAGGAAAGGGAGAAAAAGGAGAGGGAGGAAAGGGAGAAAGAGGAGAGGGAGGAAAGGGAGAAAAGAGAGAAGGAGGAGAGGGAGGAAAGGGAGAAAAGAGAGAAGGAGGAGAGGGAGGAAAGAGAGAGGGAGGAAAAATATAAAAAGATGGAAATCAGTGAGATTAATGAAAGATTGAAGTTATTATGGCAAATAAATCAATCTCAACGCACCGAAGAGGAAAATAAAGAATTAATGACTCTTACGAGGATATTGGTTTTTAAATTTGCTAGAATGAATTCAGAGAGCAGATATACAACATATAGTTGATGATGTTGGTGTTATTGACTTTAGTTAGTTTTATTTGTAAATAAATGGAGGAGAGAGTAAAGCCATTTCTAAGGATTCTTTATGTTTTAAAAATCAAGATAGAAATGTATATGTTGAAAACCAAAAAGGTTTTGGCACTATGTAGGACTTTTTCTCATAAATAAATATGAGTTATTGTCTCAAATGTGAAAAGAAAACTAAATCTAAAAATATCTCTTATGTTAAAGCTAAAAATAATAGAGTTTATCAAAAAGGAATATGTCAAGTGTGTGGCTCTAAAAAGTGTCAATTCATCTCTCCGAAAAGTGGAGGAGACATACAAAAATCTTTGTCAGGTAGCAAATTTACAACAACTGGAATTCCATGGGAATTACACCTTCCAGGGTATTCTTTCTGTGGCCCAGGAACAAACTTGGATAAAAGATTAGATGAGGCTGACAATCCTAAACCTTGGTCTAAACCTACAAATAGGGTTGACGAAGTGTGTATGGAGCATGATATTGCTTATGGAAAAACCACTACGTTGACTGAAAAACATAAAGCCGACAGAGAAATGTTGTATAATTTGTCTTTGATACAAAATCCAACGTTGAGAGAGAAAGTTGATAGGTTTATTGTGAGAAATTTGATAAATGCTACATTGAAACTTGGTCTTGGTTATTCCTCAAAAAACTATTAGGCTCTAATGATGTCATCAAGACTGAGGAGCTTTTGGCTGAAGAATTACACAAACCTATAATCACCAAGTTTAAAAGAAGGAAGGTTTATTGCAAAGACACTGACTACATATGGTCCGCTGATTTAATTGAATTGAATAATGACAGGGGGTACAGGTATACTTTAACCGTTATTGATTTGAGGAGTAGATTTGCCTGGGTTGTTCCTTTAAAAAATAAAAAGGGTGATACTTTAATGTTATCCTTTAAGCTAATATTTGATAGGGATAAAAGAAAACCAAAGAAACTGTGGACCGATGAGGGAACAGAGTTCTATAACAAAATATTTATGAAATTTCTTAAGGGGGAGGGTATTAAATTATACAGCACCTTTAATGAAGGAAAAGCAGTTGTTATTGAGCGTTTTAATCGCACTTTGAAAGAGAGGCTATATAAAAAATTCACACAACTCGGTTCTCAAAAATGGGTGTATTTAATTCAGGGTATTGTAGATAATTACAATAATACCGTTCATTCATCAACAAAATCAAAACCATCAGAATCATTTTCAAAATTAGAATATGAAAAGGAGATTAATTTGAGAAAACCCAAGTTCAAAGTTGGTGATATTGTAAGAATATACAGATGGAAAAGCCATTTTGAGAAAGGTTATACAAAAAAATGGACTAATGAATTATTTAAAATCATTGATGTAATGGATACAGTCCCTTGGACCTACAAATTATATGATTTAAATGGAGAAGAAATCTTGGGTTCATTTTACTCACAGGAATTACAAAAAACAAAGCTGATTCTGTAATTTATGATACAAGCAACTATGATCAAAAGAGTGAATTGTTCTCAAATCAAAATAAAAAGGTGATTGGAAAGTTCAAGGATGAGCTTGGTGGAAATATTCTGAGTGAGTTCATAGCATTGAGAGCAAAGGCTTATGCGTATAAATATAGAGTTGGGAATGTGGAGAAGTGTGATCAGAAGCTCAAGGGGATTAAGAAAAATGTAATTAAAGAAAGTATAAATTTTGGTCATTATTATCAATGTTTGATGAGTGGGGAGGAACAGTATAGAAAGGTAAAAGGGATTAGGAGTTATAAGCATGAATTATATTCAGAAGAGATAAATAAACTAGCACTAGGAGCATATGATGATAAACTATATATTTTAGATGGTGGTGTCATGTGTGTACCTTTTGGTTATATATAAATGAATAAAGGATGGAGAAAATCTCAAGATTGGTATATAAATGGAAAACATAATGAGTGTGAGAAATATCAGATCCGAGAGGTTGAGAGGATCACTGGTCAGAAGGTCCTCAAGACGGATAAACGTATTCATTTGTTAAGTGGGGTAATGGAGGGCGGGAAGAAAAATATATTAGAGTGGAGTGAGAACTTTGATGGTTATCAACCGGATAATAAATATTATAATTTTAAAATGGTATGTGGATCGGGAGGAGGACAGACCAGGTCCCTCCGTGAAACATATCATTTTATAAACACACAAAGAAAGGTACTTAATGTAAAGTTTATCAATATCCGAGATGGGAATGAGTTCCATAAGAGAATGGAGTTGTTAAAAAATTAGAAAATGAGCAAATATTAATAGGATCAATGAGGGATTTTGAATGTCGCGTGGTCCTTGTAGGTTAAGTAAGGACTCCCCCATTCACTTACATGTAAAAGGAGAAAGGGGTGTCACGGTAGGTAATCAGGAGAAAAATGGGCAGTTTGGGGAAAAGTCTCATCTAAATACATGGGTGTCCTGGAAGCCCCATTATCTCCCTACTGACCTCCATCCATTGTTGAGACAGCAGAAGCAACATGTCCAGAGTAGAATGTCCTGGTCTGAATCCAAATTGATAATCAGAGATCAAGCCATTGGAGAAGAGGAAGGATTTGATATCCGAAGCAATGATGGATTCCATGACTTTGCTGATTAATTGGAAGCTGGCTGATTGGTCTGTAGTTGCAAGGATCTGTTTTTGCACCTTTTTTGTGTAAAGCGGTAATGTTTGCTGATTTCCAAGATGCTGGCAGATGACCTTGAGCAAAAGAGAGGGTGAAAAGAACAGAGAGAGGGTGAGATAGAGCAGCAGAGCAGGATTTTAGGACCCGTGGGCTGATGCCGTCTGGTCCAGTTGCAGAATCAGAGTCGAGGTTTGACAAAAACTTCTCCACCTTGTCAGGAGAGAAGGACACAGAGTCCAGGAGCAGTTGGGTTCGACTGGGAAAGGTGGGGACAGAGAGAGATGGGTTTAGGACAAAAGATTTTGAGGCAAACACAGAGTTGAGGCATTCGGCTTTGTCACGTGCGGTGTCAACTGAGTAGCCATTTGAGGTAAGGGAGGGGATGGAGGGGGAACAAACACCAGAATCAGATTTGACCAAATGCCACCAGGATTTGGAGGAAGGAGACAGGTTTGAGTTCAATCTTGAGTGTGGAGAGATAGTGCTTCCTGGCACTCCTGAGGGAAGACACACACATTTTCCGAGCTTGGTGGAAGGAACTGAGATTGTCTTCAGTTGGATTAGCCTTCCAAGAGGCAAAGGCAAGTTGTTTCCGAGCAACTGCCTCACCACAATATTCAGTGTACCATGGACGGGAGGAAGGGTATGGCAACTGAAGACGAGATGGGATAATTCTGTGCAGGAGAGAGAGCAGTTTGCTTTGGAAGAATTCCCAGGAAGAATTGATGTCAGAGGCAGTAGAGGTGGGAAACCAGTCCAGATGATTGATGGCTGCTTGCAGACCGTGCCAGTCAGCTCGAGTGAAATGCCAGACTCTTCGGCGCTGAGGAGGCTCTCTGAGAATGGCCAGAGAGATGTCCACTTTAACAAGCACATGATCAGAAGAACTGATTGGAGCAGAAGAAGAGCAGCAGACATTTGCAGGGAAGTTAGTCATAACCAAGTCCAAAAGAGATGATACTCCATTGACTGAGATCCGGGTCGGGAAATTGACAGATTGTGTCAGTCCCAATGAGTCGCAAAAGTCCTTTGCTGAGGTGCCATGGCTGGTGAGAGATGAACCCACACCCAGCCAGCTGGCATGATGACAGTTGAAGTCACCACATATGAGTAAGAGAGAGTTTGGATGAGTTGATAGAAGTTGGTCCATGTTGTCCGACAGCGAAATGTAAATGGAGTCATCACTGTTTGGAGGACGGTACAGAACACATATGAACAAAAGGTGGGAGCGGAGAGGAAGCCGTTGCCAGGGGTACTCCTGGGGGTGGGGTGGAGAGAGGCCAGTGCAAGGAGAGTGAGGAAGAGAGTTTTTGATAAAGATAGCCACCCCACCACCAGGACGAGGCTCAGGTCTTTCATACCGGAGGAGGGAGTAACCAGTTAGAGATATTAAGGAATCAGAGACATCTTGAAGGAGGAAAGTTTCTGTTAAGCAGATCTCGAGATGTGGTTTTAAGTAGATGTGGTTTTTGTTTTGCTCTGATACGCATTGTCAGCTTTGAGACCTTATATAGACAGGTGTGTACCTTTCCAAATCATGTCCAATCAATTGAATTTACCACAGGTGGACTCCAATCAAGGTGTGGAAACATCTCAAAGATGATCAAGAGAAATGGGAGGCACCTGAGCTAAATTTCAAGTGTCATAGCAAAGGGTATGAATACTTATGTCAATGTGATATTTCAGTTTTTTCTTTTTAATAAATTTGCAAAACTTTCTAAAATCCTGTTTTCCCTTTGTCATTATGGAGTAGTGAGTGTAGATTGATGAGGGAAAAAATGAATTTAAACGATTTCAGCAAAAAGCTGCAACATAACAAAATGTGAAAAAATTGAAGGGGTCTGAATACTTTCTGAATGCACTGTCAGTCAGGCCGGATGTCGTGCAAGTGTATAATTGTTCCCATGACGAGGGGTGGGGTTATGTTAATTAGTTAGGGATTAATGGTTAATCCGCTGTATGTAACTGCCTCTGTTATTTCCCCTCTGTTCCTTGTGACAATGCAGCACACACACAAAACCAGGCAATAGCGCATTAATAACACGAAATAAAAACTAACCGGAAACAGGACATTGAGAACTGTCGGTGATACCACCGATGGGTGATCACAAAAGCAGGCAGGTCCGTGAGGCCATGCCCCGAAGAGCAGTGATTGGTTAGGACGGTCATCGAGCGATGAGAGGAACTCGATGGTTGGAGCAGGCACGGTCGGCGTTGGATGACATCAAAGCCCTAAGTACAAAAGACCAGGGTTCCCAACATTTTCTCTCTTGCAGTGGGACACACTCTTGCGTTGGGACAAGCTCTTGCGGTGGGACAAGCTCTTGCGGTGGGACAAGCTCTTGCGGTGGGACAAGCTCTTGCGGTGTGACAAGCTCTTGTGGTGGGACAGTCTTCACGAACAGTCATATTTCTGCCCTTCTTGTGTGGGGACATTGATAGCGAACGGTCGCATGCTCTCTCGGGTCCTTGTGTTTGTGGAAGGCGGATATCTCTTGCGCTGGATTGTCGATACGAATGGTCTTGAGTTGGGACTTTGATAGCGAACAGTCACGGTTTTCGCCAGTGGTGTGCCGAGTTCCTGCAGATGGTCGCGGATCGTGCATTCTTTCTCTTTGGTCCGGGCGAACGGCTGCACGGCCGCATTGTCCTTTCACTGGCTCGTGAGTGCTGGCTGTGCATCGTCTCGGTGCGCTGAGAGACGGCGGTGCTGGTGAAGCAAACGATGAAGACAAGCACGGCTGAGTGAACAAGGGCGTGCTGAGGCCTGGTTGCTGTGCCCAAACGGCACCAAGGTGTATTTTCCCACCAAGGATGCGGGGCCTGGGATGATCAAGGGGACCAGAGATAAGTCACAACTACACATTTTTACTTTCGTTCACCTTTATTTTCCCCTTTCTTTGTATTTGAGTCCATTGGGGGCGCTCCATTTTAGATTCTTAGTTTTGTCGTGCATGATTTTGTTCCTGGCATTTATTCAATAAAACCGGTATTTTTGTACATTTGAAACAGCGTCGGTTTGAGTTAATTGTCGCAGGTCCGAAGACGTCCCATGAAGGTAAGAGCTTCGCTTTCCCCCCCCGCCCCCCCCCCCCCCGCGCATATTAACTCCGCCATTGTTGACTGAACACCTCGGAGTGTTAAGCTCGATTGGCAATCCGTCCGAGATCGGTCTTTATCGGCACGGACACGACAATATTTTCCAAGGTCTCCTGTTATCTTCCTCAGAAAGTGATTCCAG